>NW_024063168.1:475000-1220187 GCF_006381635.1 Hibiscus syriacus | reverse complement strand
GATAATAATTGTCACGACAGAGCCCCTGGTTTTTGGAGAGGTTCTTCCTTTGTTCTTAATTTCTTTACGTATTGGGGTTGTATTAAAATGATGATACTTGGTTGACTTTTTTATAACCATGAACTGTCTTACTGGTGTTAACTTTGTTTTTCCTAAACAATTATTTCCTGCTTTATGAATGATGAATTATGATTTTGCTCATGATTTTTGTTCATTGTTTAAATATTTTTCCTTAACATTGTAAGAGTTTCGAGAGATTCCCTTGGTCCAGGTGAAACATGTCTTGACATTGTAAGACCATCGGAGATTACCCTTTGTCTAGATATTGCTTCTTAGATTTAAGAGAATTAAGATAGATCTATGTGAACAATGAAATGGATCTGGGATGGTGATGTTCTAACTTGTCTACCTTAAACATAAGGAGCAGGTTTCAATCGACTAAAAGGGATAGACAACGATTATAGTTTCCGCTGAAAGGTATTGCTACAACCATATCTGACAAAGTAGGGTTGTAGTTGATGCTGAGTAGTATTGCTATAACAACCGTCTAAGAATACTTAGTATCATGTTGGGCAGCTTAAGCATGTCATAATAAATTCATTCTGCACTTACAATAATGCTTGTCAATACAAAAGATTAACATGAGTTCTTTGTGAAAAGTCTAAATATGTGGGGTTGTTTTGAATATATTTGAATCAACGTTTGTCTTTTCTTTTTTAATTCGATAGTTTTGCATATTATTTTGTCTCGACCAAACTTTTCTACAATTTTTTACAATATTTCCTTGTTTTGCTTTATTACTAATAGTTTTCTAGTTTGACAATATTGTAGGAATTAACTTGTGACAATTAGTTCTGGTTGGTGAAGCTTAAAAATATTCGACCAATCCCTGAGGAGACGATAACTCACTTACCCTATATTACTTGATTCGATTGTTTATACTTGCACATAATTGCTTTCCTTAGCATATAGCTCTACAAGCGATCAAGTTTTTGGCGCCGTTCCCGGAGATTGGCAACTGACGAAATTTTTATTTTTCACCATAACAATTTTTCTGTCACCTTATATTTACTTAGTTTAACGTATTTTTTTATTTTGTAGGATTTATCATTGCATGACCCTGAGATCTGCTGGTAAACCATTGGACCATTTGACCCTGAATTGAATTGTCATTCAAACAAAGGTGACATGACCAACGAACTAGAGATATGAACCAAATACAATTTTAAGACAACAATATGGAAGATCAAGCAGATCCTGATATCGATTAATCTTCAATGAGAAGTTGCAAGACCACGAGCAATACGAGATCACTTGAACCCAATTGATGACCTCAATCCAGGAATAGTGGTACCTAAGATACAAGCAGCCCATTTTGAGCTTAAACCGATGATGTTTAACAGCTAAATTCCATCGATCATTTGGTGGTTCACCTAATGAGGATGCTAGACAACATATTTGTGCCTTATTTAAAGTGTGCGATTCATTCCGACAATAAGGTGTGCATGAAGAGGTGCTTAAACTTAAACTTTTTCCTTATTACCTACGCGATAGAGAAGAGCTTGTCTCAGTGGGGTTTTAGGCTCAAGGAATCTTGGGCGGATTTATGCAAAAGTTTCCTACTTCGATACAATCCACCCAATATGAATACACAGTTCGCAATGATAGTGCAAGTTTTCGCTAGGGAGATGATAAATTAATGTAGAATGTTGGGATAGGTATAAAAGTTTACTTCGCAAGTGTGTAAACCACGGATTTTATGACTGACTCAAGTAGTGATGTTTTACAACAGAGTTAATGCACCGACGAATGATGTTAGATGCCTCAGCAAATGGCACCTTACTTGACAAATCACCCATGGAAGCCTTTGATATCCTCGACAGGATAGCAAATAACGACTATCAATTCCCAACTACAAGGTGGTACTCGGCAGAAAGGTATCTGGAGCATATGAAATCGAGGTAAGTATTTAGTAGCTGCTCAACATTCTTCCATAACTAATATGTTGAAAAGTTTACAACGTCCAAATGAGGTGAGAGAAGTCAAGGCAACAGTAATGCATGCATTTTGTCATGGCAACCATCATGAGAGTGAATGTCCAGAAAACCATGAGTCTACCAATTTTGTAGGTAATTACAACTGAAGCAACAATACCTTACTCAAATACATACAATCCTGGCTGGAGATAACATCCAAATTTTTCATGGGGTAATCAAGAAAACAATAATAATCAAGCATTGAATTATTATAGGCCACAACAGAGTAACTTGGACCATTAACATTTTCAGAATCAACATCACCAGCTGCCTTGGCAAAACACTAAAGATACAACTTCTTCCTCTAATACCAATTACAATTCTAACTCTATGGAAGTTTCATTGTAGAAATTCATGGCCTCACAAAAGATTTCATGGCCTCCACAAAGATTTCATGGCTTCAACAAAGAACATGACGCACGAGCACTCATCAACAATCAAAAACCAAGGAAATTTGTTGCAAAGTCAAGCGGCTATTTTGCAAAGCCATAGCTCATCCCTAAGAGCATTGTAGAACCAAGTGGGTCAAATTGCTACGACATTATATTCCCGCCCACAAGGCAATCTCCTTAGTGATACTGAAATCACTAAACATCATGGAAAGGAGAAGGTGGACAAATTCATATTTCTAGTTGATTTTCTCATCTGGGATGCGAAGCCGATGAAAATGCACCTATCATCCTTGAACGACCCTTTTTAGCCACTAGATTAATCTTAATAGATTGTGAGAAGGAGAATTCATAATCCAGGTAGGAGAGCAAGCGTCACAATCAATGTATTCAACTCAATGAAATATGTGGATGATTCTGAAGAATGCCAATGCATTAGAGACAGGACTCAACAAAAGAAGAGGAGAAGACAATTCTTAGCCACGATGAATTTTTAAAGATAAATTAATACAATACTTCGTGCCATGACTCAATAACGATGGCGCATAAGCACGAAAATCATGGCCCAGGCGAAATATTTTTAGAAGACGATTCTGAGAGGCAACATCAGTATAAATAAAGAACTAAACAGGTTCCCTGCTAACGACACCAATGCAGATTATAAAGGAGAGTTAGAGGAACAATCTAGTTTCCTTCATACTAGATCAGGTATGAAATTCGAAACCCTTAGATTTTAATGAAGTTAGCCCCCCATAATCATCTCTACAACATGCACCTAAATTGGAACTTAAAACTTTGCCATCACATTTGAAATATGCCTATTAGGTAGTGATGAAACTTTACCAGTAATAATTTCTCTCAATCTAACCTCCGAATAGAGAATAGTTTGTTAAATGTTTTGTCACATCACAAAAAGGCTCTCGGATGGACAATGATAGACTTGAAGGGAATCAGTCCTACCATATGCATGCACAAGATCAATTTAGAAGATAGCCATATTACTTCGGTGGAACCACAAAGAAGACTCAATCCGATCATGAAGAAGATAGTCATGAAGGAATCATAAAATGGCTGGATGTGGGAGTGATTTATCCTATATCTATAGTTCATGGGAGTCTGGTGTAATGCGTGCCTAAGAAAGGTGGTGTAATCGTGGTCAAAATGAAATGATGAGCTTTTAACTACTAGAACAGTCACAGGCTGGAAAATATGTATGGACTATAGGAAGCTAAATAAAGCCATAAAGAAAGACCATTTTCCCTTTATTTGACCAAATACTCGATAGGCTAGCAGGAAAAACTTTTTATTGCTTCCTTGATGGATATTCAGGATATAATCAAATAGCCATAGCGCTAGAGGATCAAGAGAAATTACTTTCACATGTCCACATGGTACCTATGCATTTAGACAAATGTCATTCGGGCTGTGTAAAGCCCCAGCTACCATCCAAAGATGCATGATGGCCATTTTTTCAGTTATGGTAAAGAGTGCATGGAAATATTTACGGATGAATTCTCCGTCTCAGGCGAAAATTTCAGCCGATGTCTCAGCATTTATCTAAAGTACTGAAACGATGTGAAGAAGCCAACCTAGTTCTAAATTGGGAGAAATACAATTTTATGGTAATCGAGGGAATAGTGTTGGGTCACAAAATTTCTTGTCAATGCATTGAAGTCGATAGAGCCAAGGTGGAAGTAATCGTAACCTACCTCACCCACCACCGTGAGAGGTGTATGCAGTTTCCTTGGACATACAGGCTTCTACAGGCGGTTCATAAAGATTTTTCTCAAATCTAAAAACCCTTGTGTATTTTACTTCAACAAAATCAACCATTTATATTTAATGATGATTATTTGAATGCTTTTACAGATTTGAAGAAAAAACTTTCAGCAGCACCAATCGTTGTTCCACCTTACTGGAATGAACCTTTCGAGCTCATGTGCGATGCTAGTGATTACGCAGTTGGAACAGTACTAGGGCAATGAAAAAGTAAACTCTTTTATGTCATCTACTATGCTAGTTGTACTCTTAATGATGCACAAATAAACTATACTACCACTGAAAAATAACTTCTTGCAGTAGTATTTGCATTCGATAAGTTTTGGCCATATCTCATAGGCATTAAAGTAATTGTGCATACAGATCACTTAGTCATTAAATATTTGATCAATAAAAAAGACGCAAAGCCTAGACTAATCATTTGGATATTATTACTACAAGATTTCTATTTAGAGGTCAAGGATAGAAGGGGTACGTAAAATCAAGTAGCAGATCATTTGTCTAAACTAGATAACAAAATTAATTGTCATGACATGACAGAGATTCAAGAGGATTTTCCCTGATGAGAAAATTTTATTTGTCACGGATGTGTCGTGGTACGCTGACAAAGTCAATTTTCTTGTTAGTGGTATTGTGCCTCCAGATTTATCTAGCCAATGCCGAAAAAAGTTTCGACATGATGTGTGACATTACTACTGGGATGAACCATTCCTATTCAAGTAATATGGAGACTAAATAATCAGGAGATGTGTTTCAGAAGAAGAGCAAAAAGAAATTCTACTTCAATGTCACTCATCATTGTATGGAGGACATTTTGGTGGGATAAGAACATCAACAAATGTTCTTCAATTCGGTTTCTATTGGCCAACCTTGTTCAAAGATGCACACAAATTCTATAAGTCATGTGATAGATGTGACCGAATAGGGAACATATCAAAAAGACATGAGATTCCATGGCAAAACATTCTGGAGGTTAAACTCTTCGACGTATGGGGGATAGATTTCATGGGACCCTTTCCCACATCTTTTGGAGAACTGTACATTCTCTTGGCAGTAGATTATGTGTCCAAATAGGTGGAAGCCATCACAACACCTAAAAATGATTCAAAGACCATGCTAAAGTTTTTACACAAGAACATATTCACACGTTTTGGAACACCGAGAGCTATCATTAGTGATGAAGGCACACATTTTGACAATAAATTAATTGCCAAGGCACTGAAACGATATGGAGTGCGACATCGGATAACTATGGTGTATCACCCCCAGACTAAAAGACAAGTCGAAGTCTCTAATCAGGAAATCAAACAGAACATTGAGAAAGTGGTCAACCCAAGTCGAAAGGACTGGTCGCCAAAGCTAGATGAAGCACTATGGGCCTATCACATAGTATTTAAGACATCGCTAGGAATGTCCCCGTTCAAACTTGTCTACGTAAGGAATGTCGTTTTCCTGTGGAACTTTAACATAAATCTTGCTAGGCCATCAAGAAATTAAACATGGATGCTCAGCTTGCTAGAGAAAGAAGACTCTTGGGATTGAACGAAATGGATGAATTCAGAGCCAATACTTACAAAAATGCCCGCCTATACAAATAAAAAAAATGACATGACAGAAAATATTACCTATGCAATTTATTCTGGACAACAAATACTGCTCTATAATTCACGACTCAAATTATTCCCATGCAAGTTAAAATCAAGATGGTCAGGACCGTTAATCGTACATCAATTCCATGACAATAAAGCAAAAAAAAATTAAGAACCGAGATGATGGATCCATTTTCAAAGTGAACGGGAATAGACTAAAGGAATACAAAAGAGAACCAGTCATGCGCGACAAATCGACATCAACAGCACATGATGCCCAATATTTTGCCTTACTCGCCTGAACAAAATTCGTTGCCTAGGCAACGAGAATCTAAATTTTATACATAAATAAATTAAGTTATTTTATGCACTATTTATTTGTTTTACTTTATTTCTATTTTCTTTATTGTAGACATGCAAAGTACATGTGGCAGCACGGGGTGAGAACTTACGCACGAAAGGAAAAGCAACCCTAGGTCAAAGAAAATTTTGGGCGGAAATTGTATAGAGGGAAATTATCTTTTCCCCACTTTACGTCTAATAAAATATTGAGCATTCAATGCAAAATCTTTTCCCCTCTCATTTTGACTAAATTACCCCGAAGAAACCACCAATTACTTTTCCAGAAAAACTAACTTCCATCCTTTCTTCCTCATCGTGCATCACTTTCTCACCTTCAAAAAGAAATTCTTCTCTTCAACAAATCTCCCCCATTACTGTCGTGAAAAACCTTGTACCAACAAGTATCATAGCCAGATCAAAGAAAAACCCAACCCCACCAACCTTTGAGCATTTTCAAACAACCAAAGCTGAGGCACTATTTAAGAACCTCTAAAAATGACAAGTATATTTGAAAGATGGCTTCGTTTTTCCAACAAAAAATGAAGAACCATTCAGACCAAAAGTAATGGATGTGGTTCGAAAACACAAATGGGATAAGTTTGTTCGTCACCCTAAAGTCATAGCCTCGTCGATGGTCAGAGAGTTTTACGCTTATCTAGAAGACCCATCCCAACACACCGTTTATATCAGAGGGAAACTCCTTCAATTTTCTCCTTCAGCACTCAACATATATTTCAAGTTGAGGAAAGTGGAGGATCAACATAATATTTGTGGCTAAAGCAGACCAAGAGACTTATAGTGGAGTACTCGAAAACCTTTGTTTCAGGTGGTCTAAATTCGAGGGAAATACGCCAACAAGGAAACAGGTCGATCGTCGAGCCCTTAAGCTGGTGATAAAGTTGTGGAATCACTTTCTCAAGGGTAAACTGATGACAACTTCTCACAACACAACCGTGCTAGTGAAAAGACTGATGTTATTACACTCGATAATCTACGGGAGAGCAATCACTGTTGGAGAACTCATCTTCGAGCAAATCCATGAATGTGCCAAAAGAAATTGAGGTAATCTCTTATTTCCTAACATGGTAACTGCTCTCTGTAGGAAAAAGAAGGTCCCCAAGGAACCATTTGAGGATTTCATCAAACCATATTAGGGAATTACCAAGAAGAAAGTGTCAGAGTTAATGAGCTTTGATGACAATGCCCCGCCTGAAGGTTTGGAGAGAGGATCAAAATCTGTTATCGCGACAAGAATGACAGCAGTAGTCACGTACACATGAGAAACTCGTGAGAAGATCGAGTATTTGGAGAATCATATGGATATCTTCTTTGGGTACGTCAATGCATGGGATTCATAACACAACGTCTTTTTCAAGGAGTTGCTCCCGATCACAAACGAAAATCTTCCACCTTTCCCTGAGGTCATTCTGAAACACACTGCTAGAGACAGTACCTTCTATGCCTCGACACATAATGTCTCCCCTCCCCAGAGGATCCCACAGATGTTCCCCCTAGTCAGTCACGTCTCGCTCGTACCAGAGGAAGATCAAGGTGACATAGATGAATTCCTCATATCCTCCTCCTTCTCTACTTTTGAAAGCACTTAGGAGATTCCACCCAACTTCTTTGCCGATGAAGACTTCACTCTAGTCCCGACTCAACCCAAGCAAACACCAGTACAATCCCCATCCATGAAGCAACGCGAGTTCCTAAAATAGCTCAAAGCCAAGCTCCAGATCTTGCACAACCCACTCCAGCTGAAGACCAACAAACACCAGCACGAGCCCGGAGCACCAAGTGAAGCATCAAGGGAACGGTGGGACCTTTCCTTCAGCCATCCCCCTCAACGATAGCAGCAGTAGATTCGAGATCAAAAAGTCCTCCTCCTCCAAAATGACGCAGAACGTGTGCGCCCAGTCAAACCACACCACCATAGTAAGATCGCATCTTAGTTTTTTCCTTTTAGCATTTACAAATAGATACATGTAATTTATTTTTTCATGGATTGAGGACAATGCATCCCTCAAGTTTGGGGGAGGTATTGTAACACACTTTGTTAAAAAGCAATTGATGATAGCTGGCTAAAAATTTTGGTTGTCATGACATAAGAATGTTAAGCCTATTGTTTGGAATGGATTAGGGATGCCCAATGATGAATGTATAATTTGATTGCCTAGACCATAATTATCTTAAAGACTGTCGAATGAAGAGAACCATCCCTATGCCTGATTCTTTAAAAATTATAAACATGATTGTAAGTTGTCTCTGCTTAAGGTAATTAGTAAAATTTTTAGGAAAGAACTCTGCTTGCTGAGACATCAAAAATTTTAAGGTAAGGTCAAACTCTCTAGTATTTAAAACTTGAAAAATAAAAGGGACACTCCTCTATCTAATGGCATAATCAATAAACTCCATAAAAACTAAGAGTTGCTAAGTCATATGAGTGAATGAAAGTAGTCACAGGATGACTATACCCGACTAGCATGGTGGTGGAAGTTATGCTTCCTTTCACCTAGAGTGTGGGAGGGCAGGTGTGATGAGTTGACTCCAAAAAATAGTTGATAAATAACTAGGAGTGGAAACTAAGCCTAACAAATAATTTGACGCCTTGACAAACTAGAAGCACCTACTTGAAGTTTTCTAACTACTTTAATGCATAGACTGATTATAATCACGTACACACAATAGCAAGGGATCCTGGCAAGGGATGGTAATTGACTGATATGACAGTTGAACATGTTGAGGCCAAACTTTTGATGAGGGTTGAAATTTCAAAACACATGATTTGCCTAATACTACTTTTCCATGACAATTTTAATTTTTTTAGCTACTGTCCATTGCTTGAGGATAAGCAATAGCTTAAGTTTGGGGGTGTGATAACTCTATAAAAATACTCTATTTCTAGTTTTTTTACTTAAGTTATTACTCATCTAAACAAAGTATGCACATCATATTAGTTGTATTTAGTTGCATTTAGGGTATATTTATTTGTGGTGGATAAGTTTTGCTTCAGCAAGATTTATTTGGTTTGACTGATGCTGCTGAGGAAAAAAGGGTCTATGTGGATTGTGTATGTGCATGAAATTTACTTAGGAAAAATATTTCAGTCGCAACAACGTAATTTGGAAGGGCCAATGGAATAGAGAAGTAAAAGAAAATGAGGAGAAGATTTATCTCACCAAGGCAAGGTTTATCTTTAAATTCTGAAGTGTATATGACGAAATCACCTATGTCACATGCCAGCTGTACGACTTCCCTTACGTGCAAGCAAGCCCTCAAGATTCTGACAAAAACCAGTCGTCTTTCCTTTTTTAGCCTGGACAAGACAATAATGGGTATCTAGGGAATCTTCACTTATGTGAAACCCTAGGAGATTTCCCTTTATAAATACCCAGCCATAGCCGTCAACGAGGAAAAAAGGATGTTAGAAGAGCTTTACTTGAATTGTGAGCGAGCAACTGCAGTGCTTTCCCACCGTTTACCAACCGACCTTCCTTGGTGTCAGCCATAGCCAGACTGTAGCAGAGCGGCGGTCAGGTCTCGAGAGAGGCTGACCACCAGGGCAGGCGCGGTGTTGATTAGAATTGTCATGACAGAGCCCCCGGTTTTAGGAGTTATTCTTCCTTGTTCTTAATTTTTTACGTATTTGGGGTTGTATTAAAACGATGATACTTGGTTGACTTTTGATAACACCATGAACTGTCTTACTTGCTGTTAATCTTTGTATTGCCTAAACAATTATTTTCTGCTTTATGAATGATGAATTATGATTTTTCTCATGACTGTTTTGTTCATTGTTTGAATATTTTGCCTTGACACTGTAAGAGCTTCGAGAGATTACCTTGGGTCTAGGTGAAACACGTCTTGACATTGTAAAAGCGTCGAGATATTGCCTTTTATCTAGATATTGATTCTTAGATTTGAGAGAATTAAGATAGATCTACATGAACAATAAAATGGATCTGGGATGGTGATGTTCTAACTTGTCTACCTTAGAGATAAGGAGAGGGTTTTAATCGAAAAAAGGGATAGACGCTAGAGTAGGATATACAACGATTATAGTTTCAGCTGAGAGGTATTGCTACAATAACAGTCTGATAAACAAAGGGTTGTAGTTGACGTTGAGTAGTATCGCTATAACAACCGTCTAAGAATACTTAGTAATCCTGTCAGGCAGCTTAAGCATGTCATAATAATTAATTATGGACTTAGAATAATTGCTTTTCAATACAAAAGATTAGCATGATTGCTCTGTGAAAAGTCTGAATATGTTGGGTTGTTTTGAATATATTTGAATCAACGTTTGTCTTTGCTTTATTTTAATTCGATAGTTTTGCATATTTATTTTGTCTCGACCAAACTTTTCTACAACATTATTTTACAATATTTCCTTGTTTTGTTTTATTACTAATAGTTTTATAGTTTGACAAGATTGTAGGAATTAGCTTGTGACAACTAGTTCTGGTTGTGGTGAAGCTTAAAATTATTTGACCAATCCCTGAGGACACATAACTCACTTACCCTATATTACTTGATTCGATTGTTTATACTTGCACATAATGGCTTGCCTTAGCATATACCTTTACAAGTGATCAATAACTTTATTGGAAGCTTGTGTACTATAATGTTGATATCCAACCCTGTCATGTCCTGATATGACCAAGCAAATACATCTTTGAATAAATGCAGAAGGTCTATGAGATCTTGTCTTATTTTTAAGAGAGCGAAATACCAATCTTAGCCTCCTTTTATCATTATCTGTCCCCAAATTCATTATCTCGTTCTTCTCTTAATGGACCAAAATATGCTTATTTTCCTTCTCAATCAATATTACAAGTTCATGGCTCAACTCACATTCCATATAATCCTTATAGCCATTAGATTCCTCTAAACACATGTCATTTTCAAAACTAACCTTTGGTTCATAAACATCATTACTTGAACAGTTGATATATGGAGACCTACAAAGGGAAGTGAACATACTTCAGGATAGAGACAAGGATTTCTATATTTATTGAAAGAACGACTATAATACAATAATAAAGAATTAAAGAAAATGTTTCTCATGAAGGGAATGAAGAAAATACATCATTTCATTGAAAATAAAGATTAATAAATGTTTGCCCTTATAAAAGACCCCTATTACTTTCAAGCATAAGTAATAAGCTTGTTATCATGCATTACTATGAAATTTGTTAGTAAAATATAGGAAGTTCATCAATAGTGTAGTTCTTCATAGAGTGCCCAGGATGATATGGACGAATAGCTACCAATGAGCACTCCCTAGTAAAATCATCTGTAATGGCGTTGACTCTCAAATTTTCCATCAAGGTTTTGACCTCTGTAGCTTCCTCATCAACCCATAATTGTTCCAGTATGCCCAAGACAAAACCTCTAGATGAAAACGTCTTAGTAATGGGCAGTATGACCATAGATCCTAGGTAATGTCCTCTCCTTGTGCTCTGACCTTTCATTTTTCCCTGAGCTTTTATGCATCCCTGACCTTGTCGTAGTAGGTGGGCCTATATACAATCCCAAAATAATTTATTTTGGGTGTGAGGGCTAAACCACTAGTAAATCCTTGCAATCTCTTGCCCAAACCTTTCCCAGCTTTGGCTCGTCGAGATATAGTCTTCTTTAGTTGTATCTTGGTGTTTCTTGAAAGTTGGGGAGAGGGAATTCTTTTTCCTTTAGGGATGAAAGTGGCATTGACAAACTCTAAAGACTAAAATGATGACTCCAGTGCATTCTCATCTGCCTCTATATATGGTGCATCACCAATGATAGAAGCAATGATATCTTCTTTTGCCTTGATGGTCACTAGAGTCCCATCAGTGACATATCGAAGCTTTTGATAGAGACAGGAGGGAACTGCCCCAGTCATATGGATCCATGGCCTTCCCAGCAAAAAACTATAATTTGGATGGATAACCATGACTACAAACTCTGCCTCAAACATTACAGGACCAACCTTAAGAGGTATTATTATTTTTCCCATGATTTTTCGTTCAGTGCCATCAAAAGCTCGCACAATGTTGTCATAAACCCTAATTTATTAGGTATCCACTAGGATCTATTCAGTGTGGTATATGGCATGACGTTTAAGGCTAATCCATTGTCAATTAATACTCTTGACAGGATAACCCCTTTCCAATGGCAGTGAGATGTAATACCTTGCATATGCTTTTACCTTCCTCAGGCATCTCGCCATCATAAAAGTAGATGAAGTTCTCTACGTTGATATGGTTTACTATCCTGTCTACAAGTTCCACTGGTATATCTTTCCCTATAAAGGTCTTATTCAAAATTATTATCAGTGTGTTTCGATGTACCTCATAATGCAGAAAGAGAGATAACATCAAAATATGTGCATGAGTTTTATGGAGTTACTCTATAATATTGTACTCGTTGTGCTTTAAAAATTTTAAGAACTCTTGAGCTTCCTCAATCTTGACAGGTTAATTCATCTTGACTTCATGCTCACTGATTACAAAAGCTCTTGCCTTTTCAACTCTTCCAGGAGCGTACCATCTTCCACTCCTAATGAAACCTCTAACTTCATCAATTTCTTCCTCTTTATTCTTGGGAGTGTTGATCTGGCATGCATAGTTCCAAGTGACACTTTTGTTTCTTTTGTAGACAAATGGCTCGGTGCCTTTATCACCACCTTTGGAATTATATTTCCCTTGCTAACCTAATAGCTTGATCTTGATATAACTAGAATTAGTTTCTTCATTCTTTCCTTAGTCTTTTTTGAACTTTCTTAATATGCATAAACATCTCCTTCATTCTTTATTGAGACTTCTTCAAATAATTGTATTTCTTTCTTGTCAATAATTCCTGGACTATTTGTTTGAATTCTTGATAGTCTTGGATCTGATTACCATCCTCACAATGGTATTCACAAAAACTCCCTGTCTTTTTCTCTGTTTACGTCTTTTTTTAACTCAATAGTCCTCTCGCAATCATTTGCTCACACACTCATCCCAATAGTGTTTTTATTTCCTCGATCTTTCTTTTAATTCTTTAGCTTTCCTTTATAGCATTGACTCCTTGATTTCAATGGTTCAAATGTGGATTTACAACAATGTATGATGCCTCTACTTTGTTAGACGACACTATTTTCCTTTTCATTAAATCTTCTACTACCCTTTTGAAGGTAAAACATTTTTCGATTGTATGATCTAGGATATTAGCAAGATACTAACAAGTCTCATTCTCATTGTACCACTTGGGAAAATGTGGTTCAATTGGGTTTATATACTTCGATGACACTATATGTTCCTTGAACAACCATTGGAAAAAGTTCATTGTACGTCATCGAAATAGATGTGAACAACATCCTTTCAGTATTGCTCTCACGCTTCACTACTCCTTGAGATACGAAATTTTCAGTTTTTGGCTTGCTCATAGAGAAGTTTACATTGTTCACTTCTCCTTCTTTCTTTTGGAAAATGGGTTTCTTTGTTGAGTTTTGGCCACCAACAATTTGACCCTTCTTCATTAACCTCTCGATCATTTCCCCACACATCACTATGTTATATAAACTCTTTGTACCCACCCCGAGCATATGGTCTATGTAAGGGGATTTTAACTTATTAATGAACATATTTATGAACTCCCTTTCAACCAATAGGGGTGTACTTGGGCAGCAACATCCCTTCAACTCTGCGCATACTGTCGAAAGCTTTCATTGTGTTTCATCTCCATATTCTGGAGACTAATCCTATCAGGCATTATGTCAGTGACGTGCTGATTTTGTTCCTTGAAAACATTTGCCAAATCCTTCAAGACCCTATCTTGGCACAAGTCAATTGATTGTATTATCTCATAACTAATCCTGTCAGGCTTGAAATGAATTAGGAGTCTATCGTCCCTAACTAAAACCAGTCATTATTCTACAGAACATTGTCAAATATGCAGTGGGGCAAGTCTTACCCTCATATTTTTTAAACTCAGGTATTTTGAAAATTAGGGGTAGGATTAGATCGGGCACCAGACTTAGTTCTACTAGCATTCATTTCATCCTTGGATCTTTGTCCTCCCATTATTTTGAAGAAGTCTTTGCACCAGTCTTTCATATGCACCTCAGCCTTGGCTCTCTTAATATCCTCAAGATCCATCACAGTGTATTCATTCAAATTAGTTTGAGGATTTGTAATGGCCACTTAAGCTTTGGTGGCTGAGGATCCTACGAGATACCCAGTAAGCTTCTCAGGTGAGATGACCTACTTCGGAGTAGATTCCAATGTTTTATACTCAGAAGCCTCAAACAATGTAATATGTGATTCTTTTCCTTCTTCAACATGTAGTCCAGATAAAATTACAACGATATCATTCACCATGCTAGTTTGGTTTTACAGGATGCGATCTATGGTTGATCTCAACGACTGTTCCATTTTCGTTTCCTATTCTTGTTGATTCTTCATTAAGTTCTCATGTATTTCTTTTTTTAGTTGTTTGAATTTAATGTCCACGGTTTTGGTTTGAGTGTTGTGAGGGTTTAGAGTTTTACCTACAAGTATCTTCTGCCACTCAATCCTCTATGAATTAATTTTATTATCTCTTTAGATATGAATGCATATTATTTGTGATACAATAACAATAAAACAATGAAATGAATGCTTATGAGAAAATAATAAATAGTGCAAATAAAAGGCATTAATCACAAGAGTGAACATCATAAAACAACTTTCATTGGATGAAAAGTCTCACTCATTACAAAGTCGTTCGATTATAGATAGGGTCTAGCCCTCAAACTTAGCTCTACAATTTCATTCATGATTGAAGTGATCTCCTACCTATAATCGGAGATGGGACTAGTGTGAAATTGAATGATTCGGCCTTGTTGGGCAATTTCCTTGTATGGCGAGCCACTTCATCCATTTGTGATATGGCTTCACCCATCATGTGCTCTCTCTCTCAAACAAAAGTGTGGTAGTATTCATATGTGTCCTTCCATCTACCATTGGTACGGTTGACCTCTTTTTCCAGATTACTAATTCAAACCCGACACTGTTAAAGCTCACATTTTAGTTCTTTGACTTGTTCTCGTAGAGCCTTGTTTTCTTCAAGAGAGACTCTTATGTCCATCGATGCAAGTGGAACTTGTACTTGAAGTAGAGATAGTTACAGATATAAGATGTGGTTCTTAAGTTCATCATTCTTGGTTTGAGATTTGTTTAGCTCCTCTTTAAACCTTATATACAATTTGGCCATCTCCCCAGTAAGCTCATCCACTCGTTGACTTTTCGTTGAAAACCTTTGTATTCATGACCCAATCTCTGCCTTCTTTCCTTCAAGGACAAGATTCCAACCTTGTCTTTCAGACCACAGTTCATCTTTTTATTTTTGCTCTCTTTTCTCATTGAGCTCTTGGATTCTTTTCTCTCTAGTTTCGAACTCTTCAAGTACGCTATTCATTTCGGTCTCCAACCCTTGGACTCAGTATTACTCATCTTCTAACTCTTTCAAACTATTTTCTTTTTCTTTCTTAAACTTTTGGGCTTCACGGTTTTCAATCTTGAACTACTTTAATAACTATCTTTTGTTATCTTCTAACCCCTCTATCTTTGTCTTCTCAACTTCTAACCTTTGCAACTCCTAACTCTCTAGACCATTATTGCGATGTTTTACCTAATCCAACTCCCCTTCTTGCTCATTGCAGCTTTTGATACTCCTATTTTAGATCATCTAACTCAGCTTCTACCACCTCTTTTCTTTTTCTCTTCATCTCAAATTGTTTAGAATTTAAGTCAGTATCAAGGGTTAACATGAAATACTCTCTTCCTATTTCTTTCATTCTCTTCGTATCTTTTGCTTTTTCCACCTCAAATTATTTTCTCTGGATTTCCAAGTTTGAAGGAATTTTCCTGAATTACTCTTCCATCGATATCGATCCTTCTCTAGAAGCTAAGGGAATCTTATCATTTACCCTTTTAATTCTTCATGATTCATATTCTAGGGTTATCAAGACTTATCTTCAATCACCTTCGTTATATATGTAACCCTCTATGAATCAGCTATGTCCTTGACCCTCTTCTTATAGTTGATCTATTTGTAATCAAATTCAACATTATCAAGTCCATAGGTCACTGTTACGAACTTTCGAGCACCATATTGTACCAATACTAACGAAATAGCATATCTAACTCTTACCCACAATCCTAGAAACGTGATCTAATCGGAGTCTCCATATTTATACAGGATTTTAGTATGCATTAGCCATGAGGTTCGCCATGCTATATCCTGATCTCAAAGGTTTTTGAAGAAATTAATCCACTGGTCTTTGTGTAACGTCTCAGGCCAATCCTTCGTAAGGTACTCTACAATAGGTGAGTAGTCCTTTAAGAAGCGATTATAGTTAACCTTTTCTTTATTCCATAAATGACTCATGATCCACATGGTGAGCAGTTGAGCACACCCCATGAAGCGACCTCCTACTAGCCTTATATAATGTTTAGAGATCTAAACGTCTCAGTCAGGATTGAAGGTATTGGATTCAATTCTCTCTTCAACTTTTCAAATATATCAACCACGACTAACTTAATGAGTCCTAGAAACTTAGAAAAGATCACCAAGCCATAGATACCTAGAGCAAAGACATCTCTCCTCACATTTCCGTCCATGTGTATCTTTTTTAAGTGGAACCACGGAACACCTTTACTTCCCTTTTTCGTTGTAGGCGATCAGTTACCCACTTGTCACTTGTTCCTGGGATTTTTTAAAGTTTTGCTTTGAAGAATGGTCATTTCGTTGTCCTGGAATAGATTTTATCTACTTTAACATTTGGTAAGTTCAATAAAAAGTGGCATTCTTCCAACGCTGGAGTCATGTCCCCACGGATGAACGTAAAGCAACTATAGGCAGGGTTCTAGAATTGTATCATGCTTCAAATCAAGATCGGGTCTACTGCGACATACATCAGATGAAATATATCTTTATAAACCTATTGAAATATTTGCCTATCACTAAAGCTCCAACTCTCCCAAATCTTTTTCAGACCTTGAAGCTCTTTTTGTTTGATGGTAGTGGGTGTGTAATTGGATAGCTTTGACACATACTGCTCTAGTAGATTGTCCCCTTGTTATTTTTCCTTTGCTTTAGACCAATCACACATCTAGAGGATTCTCTTCTTTTTTTAGGAAACTTTTCTCCATCATGAAAGTCTTACAATATGATGAACACTTACGGATCAATCACCCTTTTTCTAATGCTATATACATGTAGTATAAAGAAAAAAGATAAAACAAAACAAAACAAGCAAATCAGTTAGTCAAGATAAATACATGAAATTAACAAAAGGAAGAAAAAGTAAACAAATTAGTCCTACTCCCATGCAATCTACCCAAACAAGATTTATTAAACATGGGTCCTATCCAAACATGCTTTCTACCCCCATGCATTTATTTCGCAATTAAAACCTAACCATATACTTTTTGAGTTCACATTTTTTTATTCGAAAATAATAAATCTATTCTAAAACTTTAAAGTAAAGAGAAAAGATTAGAGTAAGTTCCTCCTTTGTGTACACCTATTTCGGTATCGATTGACGGACAAAGGTTCGACATGACTCTACCTAAGGTGACTATTCTATGGTTCACTACATGCATGGTTTCGACTCTAACAGGGAAATGATACTCGAATTGTCCTTGTTGTCGGTGCCCCCTTGGGCTGCCAAACCCTCAATCCTAACCCATTATAGGTACAAATGGATCGAGTTCAATTCAAGGGGATACACGTCTTTATACCCATACGAGGAATAAATCCCTATTAAGGTATAAGGCATGTATACCCCAGAGGTTATTTGCTAAGGCTCATACGAAGAATAAATTCTTACGAGAGCAATGCATTCACCCCTACTTACTTGGCACGGAGCTCGGGTATGTCATAATAAAAATTCAACAAATGAATCATAAACTAACTAAAGACTCCGACTTGTAATTTTCACCACTACAACAATGTATAAGAGATTGACGGCTTGACTCTCTAAAGTGTTCCCCAATGAAGTCGCCAAGATGTCGTAACATCCTTTTTACTTTAGGTTTTTAATTTTAAAAGAAAATTCAATTACAACTTATTTTGAAAATATTCATTTTAGATTAATTCAACTAATTTGATTAAGTTGCTTTAGAGTCGACATCGACCTTTAGGTTAAGTAGGTTGAATACCTAAAAACATCTTTTAAGTTAATTTAAGAAAAAAAACATTTAAAAGACCAAAAAAAAATTGGTCTTCATTTACCAAAAATTCATTTCAAAGAGTTTGGGAGTCGATTGCCCTTGGGGAAGAATAAACACCACCACAGCGCCCAAAACTGGTACCTAGTCGCTTATACATTGTTGTGCTAGTGGATACTATAAATTCAAATAGAAAATTAAGTTACGATCCATTTATTGAAAATTGATTGATTTTCATCAAATTATTTATTAGAGAACATTCCTCAGTCCGAGAATAAATCATAGGAATTACATATACTTCAATTGGAAGGTTATCTCATCTATTTCTCCCCTATACGAGAAATGTCCCCTCTTCAATGTTATCAAGACAATCATCAATCGAATATAAATTGAATATTAAAAATGTATAAAACAACACAACATACTATTTTTTAAATAACATGCATTGTACATTATTTAAGCTAAATAACATAGCAAATTATTTATTATTTTTTAAAAATAAACTTGATTTATTTTGAGTTGACCTGTCGTTCGAATATCATCTTGAATTACACTACTTCTATAAAGTTGTACTTTTCGCGCCCATTCTATAACAAGTGTTCTCGAAAGTGGACTCGAGTAGATAATAGGGGCCTACACAATATTGTCTCATATTATTTCATGTGACCACTAAGCTAGAGTTGTGACTAAAATTTAAGTCAGGCTAAAGTTATGGACTTCAAACATAAATAAAGCATGCATTTTTTTTACACAACAGCAAGTGACCGACAAATAAATTTTGTAAATGTTATGGCCAAAGTCAAATATCAATAAATGGTAAGAACAAATAACGCATTCACTAAAATAGCATGCGTACAAATGAAAGATTCAAAATAAGTAAGAAGAAAATTTCCATTCGGTGACTAAAATGTAAATCTTAAAAAATTGGGACCCTCATTGTGTAAATGGATTAAGCGCCAAATGCTAATGGGAAACCTAAACTTCCTCATTTTCTTCGTTTGCTTCATTGCACGCTTCATTTCACTCTTTTTTCCCAAAATGGGAAACCTAAACTTTCACACAATTCTCTCTTCTTTCCTCTTTTTCTTAACCGGGGAAGGTAAGCCAAAAGTCCTCGACCACCGTAGATCGGTGGCCAAGGGGAGGGAAAAACACCTGAAAACCCCTATTTTTCCTTTCTTGAACCTTTAAACCCTAAAACCCCCACTTTAAAACCCTTTAAACCTAAACCTAACCCCTTTTCACCCTAAGAAACCCAAGACCAACCCCAAAGCTACAATATAAAGAGGTTTACCTTCGGTTGTTGGGATTTTCTTACTCAGATGAAGCAACGACGACTTTGGTTGAACAGAAAGTTAAGGTTTTTACTCTTTTTCTCTATGCTTTCCTTTTTGTATTTGAATGCCCTCCCTTTAAAATTGTTGGGTTTTGTTATATATCTCCCTCTTTTCTGATTTTTCTCGTCAAAAGCCCTTTTTTAATTCCTTTTTGTTTTCTTTCTTTGTTGCATGTTGTGAGAGGGGCTGAAGGTGAAACATTTTCCCGTTGATTCATCTAATGTGGCTTGATCAAGGGCTCATATGCCTCTTTTCTTCCTTCTTTGTTGTCATGCAAATTGAGGCTTTGCCCTCTGCCATGACAATGGCAGAGGGGACATGAAGAGCTCACACGAGCCCCTAGTGACATCAGGTACGACCTACGTGGTATGGACAAAGCGGCTGAAGTTCTGTGGGGACCGGAGTGTGTGGTGGCTGTAGAGATCCCAAACAGCGCGTCGGGGTGCTGAAAAGGTTGTGTGTGCATCAAACGCGGGTTTGATCCAACGGTTTAACTTCTTCAGCGACGGTTAATTAGTGTTTTCATCCCTTATTTTGTATCTCTGGTCTGAACTGTTGAAAGGGTCCAGACCGTGTGGCCTAGATGAGTGCGACGCTGGAAAGGGTTCCAAACTCTAGCTGTGATGCATGTGGGCCCTTGGATCTCACACAGTTCCATTGGCTAATGATGGGCGGCGCTAGACACATATAATGAGAACCCTATCTGATTGGGTCACGTACGCGGGCCTCCCTTGCTGGGTCTGTGTCATTTTTTCTTTATTTTTGGGTTGTATTGGACAATTTTGTAACAAATTTGGACCTGTCAATATGAAAATATAAATTAGTATGTGTATGTGTATGTTTTTATATTTAATAATTATATATATTTACTTCATCCCAAACTATTGTAAATATGTAAATATATCCTAACATATTTAATTAATAATGATATATAAATAATATATATTATAATCGGTATAACTAATTCCTAAACTTATATGGATGAGTCTACATCTCACGCCACACATCGATATGTATCGGTATAAAATTATAAATATTCATTAAACTATGATAAAATAATCTTTTTGATCATTCAACTTTTAAAAAAATATATAAATATTAAATTTAGATTTCGCTAAAAAAGAGTATTGACACTTGACTATCGTTAAGAGCTAATGTGGCATATTAAATAAATAAATAAATCTCATTTGCTCCACAATTTTATTTTTGATATTTTTCAATAATTTAAATAATAATTCCAAAAAATTAGAAAAATATTTTTTAAATATATGGATTTCCAAAATTTATTTTTAAAATTTTAAATATATTTTTAAAATTATATTTATAAATACTAAAAAGTTAAAGAATTGAATCACATTGTTTAATAAAAAATTATTTAATTTTTATAACCAAAGTTATTGGATTTCAAAAATTATAAATTATAAATTTTCAAATGTAACCACAATTAAATAAAAAATTAATTATAAAAAATTTTGAATTAATAAATTCATATTTTAAAAAATTATAATTTTATGAATTAAAAGATTAATTATAAATTTATAATTTTTAAAAAATACTTTTATAATTTAAAAAATGAATCATGAATATATATATATATATATATATATATATATATAAAATTTATTCTTTAGAATTATTATTTCAAAATATTGAAAAATATCAATATAAAATTTAGTTTAGATTTGAGTGTTGAATGAGAATTTTTTATTAATTTAACATTTTAAGTTATCCTTTTAATGATAATTAAAGATGTGATATTCATTTTGTAATACAATTAAGGGATTGATTGAATGAGATATTATGTAACTTTTAAAATTCGATGTTCAAAAGGAGTATTTTATTATAGTTTAATGACCATTTAAAAATTTTACCTTTAAAATTTGTGGTACATTTTGGTACATGACATGTATTGTAGAATTTTCCAAACATATGTTATAATAAATGTAACTAAACCATAAACATATGTATTCAATTAGATTTAATTAGGACACTAACAATAATAATACCATAACTGATTATAATTAATAACATAAATACTTGGTACGTAATAAAAAAGTCAAATTCAGATAACAGTTAATAGAAATAAAAACAAAAGTAATAATAAATAAAAAGTAAAGTAAGATAACATAAAATAAAAATAAAATAAAATTAACAATTAAATTAAATTAAATTAAATTAAATAAAAATCCGGACGAAATTTAATGAGTATAATGAGGATATTCACGCTGTTATTTCTGATGGAATCCCATTCGTTGACTTTTCAACGAGGGTACAAGCACTTAACACCACTCTAGGGCGAAACGTGGGCTACAACGCTCTATACAATATAATCCTCAGCATCTGGAACCTGCAAAACCGATCAAATTAATAGACATTGAGCGTGACTTTTTCCTAGTCAAATTCTCCTCTCGGCTTGATTGTTACAATTTACAGGCCCGAATGGAAAATGGATCTAACCCAAGGCCGATTACAACCCACAACTCGATTACAAGCAAATCTCAACAGATCATAACCCCGTTCAGGCCCAGACTTTACCCAACTCAGCTAGGGTTTCCTACATGCATCTCCAGTGCCGCACAGATCCCAGCCGTCCGATCCAGAAGTAGATCCAATTGTCCCAAGTGCAACTAGCAAAACCCTAGGGTGCTCATTGCAACCATAGGGCTATTCCAGCGCCGCCATAGTGGTATGATAACTCCGCCGCCTGACGCTCCAATCAACAGTAGCCACGTAGCTGCCACGTTCCCATCGGATTTACAAGATCTGGGTGCATTTAATGCACCCAGTCTCTCCACCGCACAACTCACCCTATAAATAGGATGAACCTACAAACAACAAGAACGAAGCAACCACCCCAATACACATCAATCAAAATATAAAAATAGTGACAAAAGAAATAGGAGGAAGCGTTACCATCGTCGAAGAGCCCAAGCGTCGTCGGAAAGTTGAACTTCGAAGGTATATCTCCTTAGATCTACTGCGATTTAGGGGGTTTTAGGGGAAAAGATTGTGGTATTCGTGTTTAGAAAAAAAGGGGAACGATTTGGTGTATATGGTTGATATCCGGCCACCGTGGGTGGTGGCCGACGACGGCAGTTGATGGTGGCGATCGGTCGCCGGTCGGGGACGAATTCCCTCCGGTGAGGGAATTCTAGAGAGATGTGAGAGCTTCTATCTCTAAAGAGAGAGAAGCAAGGAGGAGAAATGAGAGACTTGAGGCATTTTAGGCCTAACCTGGCCCATTTATACCCCTCCCCGAACGACATCGTTTTTGGGAGGGGCATGAGTGTAATATATGTTGCGGGTAAATAGTTCCTAGGGTCCCTATAATTTTGTAAACGTTCAATCTAGTCCTTAAAGCATGTTTTTGTATATTTTAATTTAATTTTCCAATTTTATTAATTATCATTTCGGTCATTACCATGTATATAGGTATATTTAGGTTAAATATCATTTTAGTCCCTAAATATTTATAAGTTTATATTTTGACCTATATATATATAATAATTTAGGGTAACTTACATAATTAGTACATGATTTTAGGATTATCTCAAATTAGGATTAATTAATTTTAATATTTTATTATTAATAATTATTATATGATTAATTATTATTAGTATTTATACTTTAGGATTATTATCATACATAATTTATAATTTAATCTATGTAATTATAATATGATATTATAATAGATTTTTTAGTAATTATTTATATTAAGTTATTAGTAAATTTAAATTTAAAGAACAAATTTATAATTTATTGCAAAGACATTAATTAATAAATACCGGTACCAATTTTGGGCGTTATAGGGGTACTAATCCTTCCCCATTCTGGTAAGCAGACCCAAGTTGTATTATTTTAATATTATTCTTAGGAATGTTATTAAAATAATATGACATTTTGGTGATCAATCTCACCAAATTAAAAGATTGGCGGCGACTCTACAATTTGGTGTTTCATCTGATTTAAGGAAGATAAACACTTACTTTTTCGAGACTAGTTACACTCTTTGAGGTGTACTATTTGCACTCTCCGTCGCTGGGCAGAGAAACATCCCGACAACTTGGCAACTCTACTGTGGACTTAAAAAAGAGTCCAACCAACCAATTTATTAATTATTTGTCTTTGCAATAAAATAATAATTTTTTTAAATTTTTTTAATTATTTTACTAACTTTTTGTTTTTATGTTTGTGCAGATTTAATTTTGGTTCATTAGAATAGAATAATAGGTTGTATATTATTTTATCTTTTTTATGTTTTTCATCACCCACAGGGCACTGCATTCATGACATGAGCTAAAACCCCGCTCTTATCTAGTTTAAGTGAATGAGAAACTGCTCCCTCGTATGGTTTTCACCTCTGTATGGGATAGGGGACCATTCTTTGAGCTCACACCTTATGTTCCTCGTGTAGTTTTCATCTCCGTATGGACATAAGGAAGTGTGTTCCTTCGAACTGAACTTAATCTGAAGGTTTGTAATGGACCAGGATTGAGGGCTTGGTAGTCCAAGGGGACACCAACAAAGGATAATTCATTGACCCTTTTTACCTTAGAGCCAAAACCCAGCATATAGTAAAACCTAGAACTTGAATTTAAGCGGAACCTCACCTGATTAGGTCTTTTAAGATAAGCACACAAGGGAAAGCATGTTGAGTCTTTTATTTAGCACTATTTTATTTTTTATAAATGCATGCGAACTAGAAATCATGTGGTTAGGTTTTTTGTTCTAAATAAAGCATGGAACTAGATGGCATGAAATTAGGTTTTTTAATTAATTATTCTTGGTTAATTGTATGCTTCATTTTCTACATTCAGCATTTTCATATCATGGTGTTGATTCGTGACTGATTTCATATAGAAAGGTGGAAATATGAACAAAGAGTCCAATATGAAGTAGAAGACAATGGAGTTGTTTTAAGATGGTCTGAGCAGTCTCAACTTATCAAGGGAAATAGTCTATCGCCTGGATACGTGTCATATCTGGTTAGATATACACATATCAATGTTCGCCAAAATAACCTGGGTGAGTTGAAAGAAATCTGGTAAAGTGGGAAGTAGTTGACAAGCGCCTATTTTATCATCTATATGGTGACATTGCTTATCTTCTGGACATTCATATTGACCGACATATGTTCATAGCTCTATCATAGTTTTGGAACCCTGCCTATAGTTGCTTCACCTTTGGTAAAATAGACTTGACACCTACTATAGAAGAATATCGAGCCCTTATTCGTTGTCCAAGAATCTACAAAGATAGGGTATACATCAAGTCACCCAATACTACTCCTTTTAAGAAGAAAGTGATTTTATTGACTGGGATGAGTGAAGAATGGGTTGCAAGAAATATCAAGAGAAAATGTGATAGTGAATGTATTACTTAGACTACCTTGAGAGAAGTAATCTACCGTCATTCAGACAAAAGAAAGCAGATTGATATGTTGGCTTTAGGAATTTATGGATTAATCATTTTTCCAAAGATTATGGGGCATGTAGACATATCGACTGTAAACTTGTTCAAAAAATTAAACAAGAATGCAGATCCAGTTTCTAGTGTGTTAGCTGAAACATTTTGCTCCTAGAATTTTTGCAGACACGAAGAAGAGGGACGTTTTATAGGTTGTGCACCTCTATTGTTGGTATGGATTCTGAATCATCTTAAACACGAGGAAAGAGCTCACGAACGAGTATTCCTGGAAGATTTCTCACCTCTACAAGATTTCCATTCTCGTAAATGGCCAAGAGGATATTAAGAAGAAAAATGGATGAACATCTTCCGAAATCTCGAAGATACCGACGTATTATGGCGAGCCTCATGGAATACTTCTTCAAGCATAATGTATAAATATGGAGAGCACGATTGGGTTTCCTTGCCTGGCATATGGGGTTCTGTAGGATATGCACCTTTGATGGTTTCCAGACAATATGGATCAAGGCAGTTTATTCCTGCGACATTAGGTTTATCCGAATCAGAGTTTGCATTCAGAAGTGATCAATACAAGGAAAAGATCAGAAAAGTTGTTGAGGCATGGAAATGGATTCATCGAGTAAATTTATTTACTTTCAGTCAAAAGCACTCACCCGAATATGAGCAATGGAGAATTAACTGAAACAACAACAACATTCCAGTCATTAATTTGGAGAGTGTTCAACCTATCAAAGAACATTTGAGAATTATACCATCTCCATTAGAACTGGCAAAGAAAAACTTCGAGAGCGAAAGAAAGCAATGGAGAAAAACTCTGCAAAAGCTAGAAGAAGAAGTATACCACAAAGAAATTGAGATAGACATCTATAAAGGGAGAGCATATCAAGTTAGCAAGGTTAAAAAATAGCTCATGATAGATTTCAATGATCTCCAGTCATCCTATCTACAGGTGGTAAAGACTTAGATTACTGAAGGATTAAGCAAACAAGAGTCCACAGGTTTAAAAAGAAAAGATGAACATGTCAAGATACTTGCTAAAGAAAAAGAAGCATTAGAACAAAGATTGTTGGAAAATCAAGCTCAAAACCAGAAACTAAAAAGCAAGGTCATAAGGTTGGAAATTGCACTACAAAGTCAAGAAAGTAACTCGGAAGTTAAGAATCTAAGGAAGAAAGTGAATGAGCTTGAAGCCAATGTCCAAGATCTTCAGAGAAAGGTGAATCAACTTCCTATTGTCCCGTATTAAAGAATTTTTGCAATGGCGCTATCGTTAGGAACGTGCTCAATGGAAAGTCAAAAAAAGAGACGACCTCATTGCAAAGTATTTGAAACAAACTCAGGGAGTGGCACAATATTTGATGGACTTGGCATATGAAGCTACCACTTTGAGTGAAGAATTGGAACCAGGAACCGAAGAAGCTCATAAGGTCTTTGAGTTACTTGAACATATACAGTAGTTAGGAGAAGTCGCTCAAATGTATCTATCATGTTGTATTTGTACTATGTTTTAAAGCTTTGTAATAAAACTTTGTTTTAGTATAAAAGTTGTTCTAAAGGTATTGTCTTGATATCAACATCTTGCATTTTGCATTAGCATTTGTTATATTTTTTTCATACTTGTTAATAAACATCCATATTCATTAAAAAGGTTTTTTATTTTATTTTTTGAAGAATATTGGACCCCCCATAAGCATCAATATAATACCAGAAAAAGGGAAATGGACGATAAGATCACTCAAATTGAAAGAAATCAGCTTGAGATGCAAGAAAATTTCAAGAAAGCTCAGGAAGATATCCATGAATAGTTGATGAAATCCTAGAATGAGATGATGGAAAAATTTGCAAGTATGTTACAAAAGAAAAGTATGGACCAAATAAATGTCCCAGCTGTTGGTACTTTCACTGAAGAGCCTTTATATCCTCTAGGTTTTACACCAAGAGTAGAACGTCTAAAGGCTAAAGTAATGAAGGAACCTTTATACCCTCTAGATCAGACAACCTCTAATGCTAAGGCTCAGTCATAAGCATTTACGCAACCAGGAAGGGTAAACATAAATTTACCTAGTGCTTCTATAAACCAACAACAAGTTGAGAATGTTCTATATGTTGATCAAGAAGAAAAGAAAGAATCAAACAGACAATTAGAACAGTTAATGGAAGAAGTTAGAGTTATGAAAGAATGCTTTAATGTATATGGAATTGAAGCCAAGGAATTGAGTTTGGTACCTGATTTGGTATTACCACCCAAGTTCAAAATCCCAGATTTTGAAATTTTTGATGCTATGAAATGTCCTTCTACCCATATCACGATGTTTTACAGAAAAATGATGGGTTATATAAGGAATGATCAACTATTGATCCATTGTTTCCAAGAAAGTTTAACTGGTTCGGCCATCCAATGGAATAACCAATTAAGTAGAGCTTATATTAAATCCTGGAAAGACTTGGCTAAATCTTTTTTTGGAACAATATAAGCATATGAAGGATATCAGGCCTAATCGAATGGTACTACAGAACATGGAAAAGAAATTCAATGAAAGTTTCAGGCAATATGCCCAGAGATGGATGAACATGGCTAACAGGTACATCCATCCATGGAAGAAGAAGAAAAAAATGTGCTCTTTGTAAACACTTTGAAATCTCCTTTCTTTACTCACCTCATAGGAAATTCTTTTAAAAGCTTCGCTAACATAGTTACCGCAGGTGAGATGATTGAAATGGCGGTTAAGAGTGGAAAACTTGAAAGTGGTGAACCTAGTAAGAAGCCATTTATGAAAAAGAAAAAAAGTGAGGTAAATGATGCAAGGAAATATGAGTCCAATAATATTACAGTGTCTCGACCTCAAGATATTAGATCTTCTACACAAAACTTTGCAAAACAAGGGACAAGGGAACCAAGGATAGAAAGAGAAAAACCTCAGTTTGACACAATTTCGATGACATACAAGGAATTATACCAGATATTATATGAAAAGCATATAATATCACCTTATCATGTATCACCCATACAACCTCCATATCCTAAGTGGTACAATGATAACTTGCAATGCGAATATCATGTAGGAACTTGTGGTCATTCTATCAAAAACTGTATCGCATTCAAAAGAATTTTTCAAAGCCTTAGAACAAAGAATATCTTAAATTTTTGGTGATAAAGAACAACCAAATGTGGCTCAAAATCCGTTGCCCAATCACACAGGAGCAGGGATCACTGCAATTATAGAGGAAAAAGGAAAGCAAGTGATAAGGCAAGTCAGTGAAGTAAAATCACCTATGTTATGGGTATGGACTCAAATGATCAAAGTTGGTTTGCTAAAATCTGATCTGTCAGCAGAACAATTAAACTATGGAAATATATGTCATTATCATGGTTATGAAGGATATGTTATACAACAATGCTCAGATTTTTGGATTTTGGTACAAAAATGATGGATTAAAGGGAAATGGAATTTTTTCAAGGAATTATCAGAAGAAGAAATGGATATTTGCACCTCTGTAAGATCACCTAGAGAGGTTTATAACTCTAATCATCCTTTAATTATTACACCAAGGACTCAGGTACCAGAAAAGAAATCTCCAAAGGTGGTCATCACTTCATCATCCCCGTTTCCTTATAAGGAATACAAGAAAGTTCCATGAATTATGAATGCCAAATGAAGGAAATAATGGGAGGAAATGAAGAAATGGATTAAGTTGGACATTTTACCAGAAGTGGAAGATGTTATTCTAAGGAATCTGAGAAACAAGGTCCAGTTGATAAAGGGAAAAAGATCGAGCTACAGTTAAAAGAAGATGAAACTATCATCAATGAACCTGTAATTGAAAATGAAGCTGTAGAATTCTTGAAGTTTCTCAAGCACAGTTAATACAATATTGTTCAATAGTTGCACAAATTGTCTGCTCGTATATCAGTTTTGGCACTTTTATTAAGCTTTGAAGCTCATCGTAATGCTTTGTTAAAAGTGTTAAATCAAACTTTTGTACCAAAAGAATTGCATGTAAACAAATTAGACAAGTTGATTTCAAATATACAGGCTGACAATTTCCTTTCTTTTACCGAAGATGAAATTCCTTCTGAGATGGACAATAGCCCTAAAGCTCTACACATTACAGTTAAGTGCAAAGGACATATTTTATCTCGAGTGTTAATAGATAATGGCTCGGCTTTGAATGTAATGCCATTAGTGACTATCAATTGATAGCAAACTCATGAGAAGTAGTCAGAGTATTGTTCGAGCTTTTGATGGAACTAAGAAGGAGGTATTAGGGGAAATTGATATTCCCTTAACTATTGGTCCAGGTATATATGACATAGAATTCCTTGTGATGGATATAATACCCACTTACAATTGTTTGTTGGGAAGACCCTGGATTCATCAAGCAGGGGCAGTTCCATCTACATTACACCAAAAAGTAAAATTTATAATAGATGGTAGGCTGATATGTCTTAATGTTGAAGAAGACGTCATTGATTCAGTGTCTACCACTGCTCCATATGTCAAATTAGAAGAAAAAGCCATTGAATGCTCCTTCAGATCCTTGGAATTTATCAACACAACATTTGTGGTTGATGGGAAAAAGATGCCCAAACCCAAAGTTTCCAATTGCACAAAAATGGGACTCAGATTGACCCTAGGGAAAGGGGCAAAACTGGAAAAGGATTAGGAAGCTATTTGCAAGGGCCAGTTAATCTAGTTTTACCTATATCCAAGAAAGATCGATTTGGTTTGGGATATCGACCGATAATAAAAGAGAGACAGAGGGACATTAGAAAGAATCAAGAACTAAGAAAAGAAAAGTTAGCTGGAGAAGACTTTACATGGGAACCAATGACCTTTTCACCAATAAATAATACTTTTGGAGGACATATTTTCCAAGAAAATCATAAAAGAAAAGGGTTGATTGTTGAAGATGTTTTGAAAGAAATGAGTATCAATGTCATATCAGATGATGAATCATCAGAAAAGAAAGCTATGGGTATTTAACCCGCGTCATTGGACTTTGAGTTAAATAATTGGAATGCAAAAGAATTACATGTAGTTTTCAAGTCTTTTTCAGAGTAATACACTAAAACTTTCACTGTTGCCTATACCCTGGGATAATAGTTTGATTTTGTGTAAAGGAGTTAAACTATGTGTTTTCTTTTTCAATAAAAGATGCATTAGTTACAAATGGCAATCATTTCAAATGCATTTTTATAATTATATATATATATACTCTTGTTCATTTTTATTTTTTTCTTTCAGGAACTCAAATATCAATGATATAGATGCTGATGATACTGACTCTGAAATTGATTTTGAGCAGCCTATATGTCCTGAGGAAGTTGAGGGTTATGGTGAAGGGTGTGATTTACCTTTCTGAACTGTTAAAAATGGTGAAGAAAGAGGATAAATAAATTCTACCTCATAAGGAATCTATTGAGATCTTAAATCTAGGGTCTGATACGGATAAGAATGAGGTGAAAATTGATACCACTTTATCTTATAAAGGGTGACAATATTGGATTAAATTGCTGCAAGAGTACAGAGATATATTTGCTTGGTCATATGAAGACATGCCGAGATTGGATACAAAATTGGTAGTGCATAAGTTGCCAATAAGATCATAATGTAAACCTGTGCAACAGAAGCTGAGAATAATGAAACCTAAAATTCTACTCAAGATCAAGGAAGAAGTAAAAAAGAAATTTGATGCTAGATTTCTTAAAGTAGCCAAATACCCTGAATGGGTAGAAAATATTGTCCATGTAACAAAAAAAGATGGTAAAGTCCGTATGTGTGTTGATTATCGAGATCTTAATAGAGCCAGTCCAAAGGATAATTTTCCTTTGCCACACATAGACACATTAGTGGACAATACTACTAAGAATTATTTATTCTCATTTATGGATGGTTTCTCTGGTTATAATTAAATTAGAATGTACCCTGATGATATGGAGAAAACAACATTTCTCACCTTATGGGGAACGTTTTGTTACAAAGTGATGCCATTTGGATTAAAGAATACAGGGGCAACTTATCAAAGGGCTATGGTAACATTATTTCATGACATGATGCATAAAGAAATAGAAGTTTATGTCGATGATATGATTGTTAAAGCCAAATCCGAAGAAGAGCATATTGAGAATTTAAGGAAGATTTTCCAGAAATTAAGGGAATGTCAGTTAAAGCTCAACCCAAATAAGTGTACATTTGGAGTGACATCTGATAAACTTTTAGGATTTGTTGTAAGCCAAAAAGGAATTAAAATAAACCCAGATAAAGTCAAAGCTATTCAATATTTTCCATCCCCACAGACCCAAAAGGAGGTTCGAGGATTCTTAGTAAGGCTTAATTATATAGCTCGATTTATTTCGCAATTAACTGAGAAATGTGATCCAATTTTTTGCCTCCTTAGAAAGAATGATTCTGGGACATGGAATGAAGAATGTCAAAGAGCGTTTGAGACAGTTAAGAAATATCTATCAAGTACTCCAATATTGGTACCATCTATCCCAGATATATCTTTAATTCTTTATTTATCGGTCTGGGAAAAATCAATGGGATGTGTATTAGGACAACATGATCAAAATGAGAAGAAAGAAAGAGCTATTTATTATCTCAGCAAGAAGTTCACTGAATGTGAAACTAGATATTCTTTGATTGAAAATTTGTGATGTGCTTTGGTATGGACCACTCGGAGGCTTAGGCAGTAAATGTTGTATCACACTACATGGCTTATATCCAGATTTAATCCTTTAAAGTATCTAATGAATGTACCCGCATTATCTGGAAGATTAGCTCGTTGGCAAATTTTGTTATCACAATTCGATATCCAGTATATCAGTAGAAAAGTAGTAAAAGGGAGTGCAATAGATGAATTCATTGCAAGTAGAACTTCTCAAGAATATGAGCCAATAGATTTTGATTTTCCTGATGAGGTCTTGATGGCAATATAAGTAAGAAAATCAATTACATCCGTCAATGAATATTGGAAGTTGACTTTTGATGGTGGTTCGAATACTTTGGGACACGGAATTGGGGTAATTTTAGTTTCACCAAATAAAGAGCATTATCCGTTTACTAGAAGACTTAATTTTGATTGTACAAACAATACGGCTAAGTATGAAGCATGTATTTTGGGTCTTAAAGCTTCCATTGAACGTAAAGTAAAAAGGCTCAAGGTTTATGGGGATTCAGCTCTAATAATTTACCAAATCATAGGAGAATGGGAAACAAAAGATTTCAAGCTGATGAAATACCAGAAACTAGTTCTGGAACTCATTAAAGAATTTGAAGAAGCGACTTTTGATTACATCCCCAGAGAAGAAAATCAAATGGCAGATGCCTTGGAAACTTTGGCAGTCGCATTTAAGGTAAATGAACATGCAAGTATGATTCCTATTGAAATGCATGCTTATGAATATCCCGCTCATTGTTTTAACATTGAAGAAGAAGAAAAATCCTGGTACTATGATATCTTGCAATATATCAAATATCAGAGTTATCCTTAACAAGCAACCGAAAATGATAAGAGAACCATCCGAAGAATGTAAAGTAAAAATGCTCAAGGTTTATGGGGATTCAGCTCTAATAATTTACCAAATCAGAGGAGAATGGGAAACAAAAGATTTCAAGCTGATGAAATACCAGAAACTAGTTCTGGAACTCATTAAAGAATTTGAAGAAGCGACTTTTGATTACATCCCCAGAGAAGAAAATCAAATGGCAGATGCCTTGGAAACTTTGGCAGTCACATTTAAGGTAAATGAACATGCAAGTATGATTCCTATTGAAATGAATGCCTATGAATATCCCGCTCATTGTTTTAACATTGAAGAAGAAGAAGAAGAAGAAAAATCCTGGTACTATGATATCTTGCAATATATCAAATATCAGAGTTATCCTTAACAGGCAACCAAAAATGATAAGAGAACCATCCGAAGAATGTCATCAGGGTATGTACTCGATGGGGAAGTCTTGTACAAAAAGAGCCTGGATCAAGTCTTGCTGAGATGTGTGGATACCAAGAAAGCTAAATTAATTATTAAAGAAGTACACGAGGTAGTATGCGGTACTCATGCTAATGGGCATACAATGGTTAGACAAATTATGAGATTTGAATACTATTGGTCAACTATGGAAACAAACTACATTAATTATGCCGGAAAATATCACAAGTGCCAAATCTATGGAGACAGGAAGCATACACCTCCTCATTTGTTGCATGTAATGACAACTCCTTGGCCATTCTCTATGTGGGGCATAGATGTTATTGGACAAATTTTTCCAAAAGCTTCAAATGGTCATCACTTCATTTTGGTAGCAATAGACTATTTTACCAAATGGGTAGAAGCAGATTCTTATGCAAACATTACTCAGTCCACAGTTTGTAAATTCTTGAAAAAAGAGATCATTTGTCTATATGGTTTGCCAAAGATAATTATTATAGAAAATGCTTTGAATGTGAACAATAAAATGATGAAATCAGTCTGTGAACAATTCCAGATAAAGCATCATAATTCCACCACCTATCGCCCAAAGATGAATGGAGCGGTTGAGGCAGCTAATAAGAATATCAAAAGGCTTATAGAGAAGATGACTGAAACTTATAAGGATTGGCATGAGAAACTGCCATTTGCTATGTTAGCCTATCGAACTTCAGTATGAACATCGACTGGGGCAACTCCTTTTTCATTAACCTATGAGATGGAAGCAGTCTTACCTATTGAGTTAGAAATTGCTTCATTACAGGTTCTATCAGAAATAAAGCTAGATGAGGTAGACTGGGTATAAACCAGATATGACCAGTTAAATTTGATCGAAGAAAAGAGAATGAAAGCCATTTTTTATGGTCAGATGTATCAAAAGAGGATGATAAGAGCACATGATAAGAAAGTTCACCTCTGAAAATTTTACGAAGGGGATCTTGTGCTCAGAAGGATTTTACCTTTTCAAAAGGATTACCGAGGAAAGTGGATGCCAAATTGGGAAGGACCTTATGTTATAAAAAAGGTTTTTCTGGAGGAGCTTTAGTCCTTACAGAAATGGATGAACCTGAATTACCTTACCCAGTAAATTCAGATGCAGTTAAAAGATATTTTGCATGAAGGGAAATAAGGATTTAGGGAACTCCATACCTTCATCATAATTTCAAGATCCATTTGACAGAAGCTATACTCAAATCATTTTGTGACGCGCCAGGTCAAAAGCATTTGTGCTATTGGTGTTTGAAGATGCCTACTTTGTCTTTTACAAGTAAAAGTTTACCATGTAAATTTTTATATATGAATAAAAAGAAACATTGTATTGTTAACTTTTTATATACAAGCATCTTGATTTGAAAATTTAAAACATGTTTAATTTGAAGTACAGAAAATCATGGTGTATTATTGTACAAAAAGTTTCTGAAAAGTACAAATATTCTGAGGCTCACAATAATTTTAACATATGATGACATGATAGGAGGTTTCAGATACTTGATGATGATTTGAAGTATTTATATTGAATGGTTTGTCATTATTATTGGTGAAATTCAAGAAGAACAAAAGAAGGATCAGATTTGAAAAAATATCAAGATGGTCGATTGAGATGAAAGGATTATGCACCTATGATGAGACTGGGTCAAGAAGAGACAAATTAAAAGGGGACTTTGTTCGAAGAAAAAGAAAATACCCCAGAATTTTGTCATTGCACACATTTTAGGCATAAATAGGATCATGACATTCATAAATGCATGATAGCAAACAAAATACCACATTTTTAGGTTTTTCAAAAGAAAGCCGATAAAACTCTGAAATATGAGTAATCAACTCAAAATCCTTAAAAAAAAGGATATCCAAAGATCGCATGAGTTTACTATCCACGGAAGTGTAGTGGGACAATTTCTTTCCAAGATTGCATATTTAATCTCCACGGAAGAGTAGTGGAAGTAAATCAACCTTGAATCTGATCTTCATGAAACAGTAGTGAAATAGATTCTTTCCAAGTCAATTTATTCTCCACAGAATAGTAATAGAAGCAAGTCATTTGAATCAAGCCTTCACAAAAGAGTAGTGAAGCAATGCAATCAAGCCTTCACAAAAGAGTAGTAAGTAAGATCAGATCAAAAGTTTGATCTCCACGGAAGAGTAGTGGAATGGATTTTTATCAAAATATGAAGTCAATTAGATGAAAACTTCTTGTCTTTTATCTTTGCTTTATTCTTGTTAACACAAAAATAAGCAAGGAGGGGCAGCTGTCGACAGTCGTTTTCATCCGAATTTGGTTTCAATATAATTATATTATAATTACGTTATTTTTAGGTTATATTATTGTAATTAATTGTTACAATTTTATAGGCCCGAATAGAAAATGGATTTAACCCAAGGCCCAATTACAACCCATATCCCGATTACAAGAAAATATCAACAGACCATAACCCGGTTCAGGCCCAGACTTGACCCAAATAGCCCAACAGGCCAAGAAGCATACCCAGCTCAGCTAGGGTTTCCTACATGCATCTCCAGTGCCACACAGATCCCAGACGTCCGATCCAGAAGCAAATCCAATGGTCCCAAGTGCAACCAATAAAACCCTAGGGTGCTCATTGAAACCCTAGGGCTATTCGAGCGCTGCCATAGTGGTATGATAACTCCGTCGTCGGACGCTCTAACCAACAGTAGCCACGTAGCGGCCACATTCTTATCGGATTTGCAAGATCTGGGTGCATTTAATGCACCCATTCTCTCCACCGCATAACTCACCACCCCTAGGATGAGTCGCCATAATAGCTTTGGTGATTTATTGGGGTACACTCCATTAACCAATCTAAAAAGGGACTCGAAGAACCCTATAAATATGGCGAACCTACAAACAATAAGAACATAGAGAAAGAACGAAGCAACCACCCCAATATACAGCAATCAAAATATCAAAATAGTGAGAAAAGAAAGAGGAGGAAGCGTTACCATCTTCGAAAAGCCCAAGCGTCGTCGAAAAGTTGAACTTCGAAGGTATATCTCCTTAGATCTACTATAATTTAGGGTGTTTTAGGGGAAAAGGTTGCTGGATTCGTGTTTAGAAAAAAGGGGGAACGATTTGGTGTGTTTGGTTGATATTCGGTCACCGTGGGTGGTGGTCGACAGCAGTGATTGATGTCGGTAATCGGCTGCCGGCTGTGGACGTATTCCCTCCGGTGAGGGAATTCTATAGAGATGTGAGAGCTTCTCTCTTTAAAGAGAGAGAAGCAAGAGGAGAAATGAGAGACTTTAGGCATTTTAGGCCTAACCTGGCCTATTTATACCCCTCCCTAAACGGCGTCGTTTTGGGGAGGGGCATGAGTGTAATATCTGTTACGGGTAAATAGTTCCCAGGGTCCCTGTAATTTTTTAAATGTTCAATGTAGTCCTTGAAGCATGTTTTTGTATATTTTAATTTAATTTTCCAGTTTTATTAATTATCATTTCTGTCATTACCATGTATATAGGTATATTTAGGTTAAATATCTTTTAGTCCCTAAATATTTATAAGTTTATATTTCGACCTATATATATAATAATTTAGGGTAAATTACATAATTAGTACATGATTGTAGGATTATCTCAAATTAGGATTAATTAATTTTAATATTTTATTATTAATAATTATTAATGATTAATTATTATTAGTAATTATATTTTAGGATTATTATCATACATAATTTATAATTTAATCTATGTAATTATAATATGATATTATAATAGATTTTTTAGTAATTATTTATATAAAGTTATTAGTAAATTTAAATTTAAAGAGCAAATTTATAATTTATTTCAAAGACATTAATTAATAAATACCGGTACTAATTTTAGGTGTTATGGGGTGCTAATCCTTCCCCATACGTAACCAACTCTCGAACTCATTTTTCTGGTAAGCAGACCCGAATTTTATTATTTTAATATTATTCTTAGGAATGTTATTAAAATAATATGACATTTTGGTGACAAACCTCACCAAATTAAAAGATTGGTGGCGACTACACAATTTGGTGTTTCATCTGATTTAAGGAAGATAAACACTTACTTTTTCGAGACTAGTTACACTCTTTGTGGTGTACTATTTGCACTCTCCGTCGTCGGGCAGAGAAACGTCTCGACACCCTCACAGACAGTACCTGGACAATTTTCGACCGTTACATATCGGTGGAGCCTTGGTTTGAAGACTTTGATCAGTCACAAATGCTCCCTAGCTGCATCATGGCATGGGTTCGTCCTCCCGATCTATCAATCACTTGGTACAGAAGAAATATGATCGAAGCTATTAGTACTCGTATCTGATCTGTGGTCAAGATTGATCACCGAACGGACAATAGTCGTTGTGGTCGATTTGCTCGCATGGAGATCAAAATAAATCTTAAACAACCTTTGATCTCGAAAATAAATATCAATGGTCGTCTTCAGATTGTGGAGTATGAATCGCTCTCGATGGTTTGCTTCATGTGTGGTATCTACGGGTATGTTAGTGATCATTGTATCTAAAAATCAACAAAAAGACAGCACCCCTACAAGCGTTATTCATGGAAAAACCATCAAACCCCATCATTCATGCCACGTCTGAACCATTTGTTCCTTGGGTATCGGTCGACAAGCGTAGAAAACGGTCTACAAAGAACTCGACTCCTCCTGCTAGCCGTGCTACCGAGGATCACATAAATAATTCCAAGTATAATCCTATCTATGTTGAGAATGGCTCTGAGGTTTTGATTGATAACGCTGCTAACATGCCAGAATGACATCCTTTGTCGGATTCCAATATCCATATTCCATCTCAGCCATCTGTGGAACAACCCCATCCTAAACCTAATGGCTTAGAAAATGCAATTGATCCTAACATTCATAATGGCTCTTCTAAGGATAAGAATAAGAACTCCCTGGTGTCCCGAAAGAATTCTCCTATTATTCTTGGTCCGAGGAATTTAAATATCATGCCTAAAAGGCCGAACTCTAATGCTACTTCTTCTAGTCGTGCTTCTAAAGGTCGAGGCCATTAGAATCTCAATCCAACCAAACATTCTACTGTTGAACTAGTTGCTTCTGCTGCTCCGATTGTACTTTCACGCAAATCCCACTCTGATAGGCCTTCTAGCCTTGGCAACAAGCAGGCTTTTATTGATGCCTCTACTGTCCCGAGGCTCCCTAGGTCCTCGTATTTGCCATCTTCTACTGAAGTTACTGAGTTAGCTAATGACAATGCTGCTCACGGCCTTTGGAATGAGTTGCTCTTCTTGGCTCTTTCTTGGTCATATTTATTCTATTCCTATAAAACTTTGTCTGGAATACCCAAGGCTATGGGAGTCGTAATTTTTTCCATGTGACACGACAACATATTCGTGATTTTTGCCCTGATGTTTGTGTTTTTTTGGAAACTTGCATCCGCAGAAATAAGGCTAATAAAGTAATTGGGTCTCTCGGTATTTCAAATTCCTACCATGTTGAGGCTATCCGGTTCTCTGAAGGTATATGGCTTTGCTGGTTCGATCACTTCTGCATCTCTATCTTAGCTTGTCATTTTTAATTTATTCACTGCGCCATCTCTTCGGATATCTCTCCCAGTTCTTTCCTGACCACTTTCACCTATGCTAGTCCGACCAGTGGCTTATGCAAGGATCTTTGGGGGCACCTGAATTCTTTAGTGTAAGCACCATTTTTAACCAAACCCAAATCAGGCCCAAACCAAAACAAACCAAACTTCAAGCTCAACTACCCAAACCCATTTTACAACCGATCCGGAACCCAAAAGACCGAAACCCGATCCGGTAGCCACCCAAATACCCAATCAATGGCTGCTGCCCCAATCCCCAATCAAAGGTAGCCCTCCTCTGCCCCAATCCCAAGCCACCGCTCCCTGCACGCCATTGGCAGGCCCTTCCATGCCACCCTGCAGAAAGCAACAAAAAGAAGACAAAGTGGGAATCATTTAATTTTTCTTTCTTTCTGTAATATGTATATAACCCACACGTGAAACGCTATAAAGGATGGTTGGGGGATTAAAAAAAACATTGTACTTGTTTATTTCGAAAGCAATAAAACATCAAGTTTGCAAGGTTACTTCCTTTTTTTCTATTTTTAGCATCCTCATTTTTATTTTTTTCTTTCGTGTGTTTGTTTTTGGTTTTGGATCTCAGTAGAATAATTTTTTTTCTTTTTCTTATTTTTGAAACAAAAACGTAGCTTTAGTTTGTTCTAAAAACACTAATATATATATATATATCGAATAACATACCAAAATATTTTTTATTATTTTTATTTCGAAAAAAATCAGTCAAATCAGCTATTTTACAGTAAAAAATACAAAAATAAAAGGTTGGTAGATCGGGCTTTACTTTGGTCGTCAGAGGAGTCATCGGAGCCCGGAAGGCCAAACGGTCTCGACCGTTTTTACAGCGATTGAGGTCGTTTCGTGCGAAACCGAACCTAGATCTGTGACGAGGAGCCCGAAATGAGCCTCCCCATAAAATTTGGAGCCTAACGGCCACCGGAGCGGCTACCGACGCTGGCAGTGGGCCGACCAAGCGGAGAGCTCTTCATTTTTTCTTTTTTTCTGTTTGGTGTTTCATATGAAAAAAAAAAGACAGGAGTTGATTTATATTGGAAGAATTTATGGGTAAATTGTATCATAAACCCCTATAACTATATGTGTTTTTGCATTTTGTCATGTAGGGACCAAAATTGATATTGTACCTTTTTGCCATTCTTGATTTTTTTGGTAAATTAACTGTTTTAGTCCCCAAACTTTACCGTATTTTTACATTTTTGGTCACTGGATCTTTCGCTTTTAATTTATTACGATTTTATTACTCTGTTTTGTATTATTTTAATTTAGTCACTGTTAGTTTCTAATTTAGCTACATTTATATTAATTTTTGCATTTTGGTCACTGTTTATTTCCGATTTAGTTACTAACTTTTATTTTCTTATATTTTAGTCATTTTTTATTTCGATTTAACCCTTACATTTTGGTTTGTTTTAATTTAGCTCCTATTGCATGTTCAATTTGTTCTTTTTAGCTTGGTAATTTTATATTCATGCAATTAAGTCCTCATATTTTATTTTTATTTTATGTTGTTTTTTTACTGTTTTTGTTTTTTTATTTGGTTTTTTATTATTTTTATTATGTTTATTAATTGTTTTTATATTTCATAGTTTTTTATTTATTAGATTTAGTTTTGAATTAGATTAACACTAAAATAACTTGTAAATTAGGATGACATTTTAGTTTAATTAGGGAGAAATTCGAGTCGAGTTTTCGCATTATAGGCCCGATTACTCGAATTGATTGTTCGATTCTAAAATTAATTCATAATTAATATTTTCTAAAAAATTTAGTGTAATAATTTAGGTAATAATTAGATTTTAATTAGCCCCTAACTTTAGAAATTATTAGTTAGGTCTTAAACTTCTAAACTTTTTTAGAACTCGGTACTTTAGAGCTTGACCTTTTTAGTCCCTGAACTTAGATTAGACTCTTAATATTGACATAATTAAAGAGGTTAAATAGAGCATCCATTTTAACTTAGATTTCCAAATTAGTCTCTTAATTTAGGGGATAATTCGAAGTGGCTCTCGCTTAAAAGCTCGAGGGAACATTTCAATTATTCGACTCAATAACCGATTAAAATCAAATATGATTAATATTAGAGCCTACGTTTTAGATTTAAGCCCCTATGTTCTATAATTTTCATAATTTGTCACCGTAAGTTAGAAAAAGCCTTAATTTATTTTTAGTATAATTAGGATAAATAAAATTTTGCTTGATCGCATAGTTTTTTATAAATCTAAGGCATTGTTCACTTATTAAGGAATTAATAGTATATTTCCCGCAATCATGCTCAGGGGGTGACTACTGGTAATTCCCTAAATAAGTCGACATTCCTTTCAAAATTGTATCATGTTTCTAAAAATAAGACAATGTTCGGTTATTATGCACAATAGTTGATCTCCCGCATTTACGCTCGGGGGAGAATGCTATTGGTCTCGATAAACGAATATCCCTTCAAACTTTGTATTCCTAATGATTTTTAAATTAAATAAAGATCGAACTCAAAATTTCTAATTTTAAATATAGGGTAATCAACTAGGTACCAATTTCTGGGCGCTTGTGGGGGTGCTAATCCTTCCCCACGTGTAACCGACTCCCGAACCTGATTTCTGGATTTTTGCAGACCCAAAACTTAGTATTTTAATAAAAATAAAATGTTTTATTAAAATCACCCGATTTTTATGGTGTTTTAATCGCACCTTAACTGATTGGTGGAGACTCCTAACATTTCGAAACGATTTTCATAGAGAAAACCCCAGAGTCAGTATCGATCCATTCCCCGCTCGAGCAAAAAACGATGTCGACAGTTTCGCGACTCCGCTAGGGACTTTTTTTTAAAACAAATTGAGAGTTGAGCCCCGAGTTGGTTATCCTATATTTACTATTTTGGAAATTACGAGTTTGCTCTTATTTAATTTACAGTTCATTATGTTATTTCAAAAGGAAAAAAACATATTTTTCTCTGGTTAATGTTTACACTTTTGTGGAATTATTTAAGATTGTTGCATATCATAGCTCTGAACCCGAGCTCTAATCTGATTTATCGAAGTGGAGAGAAACGTCACACCTCGTGAGGAGCATTGGGCTTCCTTGTGTGGGTCTGATAAAGTACCTCTGGAAAGAATCCGAAGTTGCCTATCCGGATATCATATCCGAGGTACGCTTTTAGTTGTGTGATCCCCTGAGCTGAACTCGATTCACAAGTCTATAATGGGCTAGAATCAGGGGTAACCATAGCAGGTTGTAAAGATGGCTCGGGAACCTTTGCTAGAACCCAACCTCATATAGAGAATTTAGTAATCCTACCCCGTTAGAGACATGTGGATAACCTAAGAGAACTAGAACGCATGCGGTTATTACTATTAATTTCTTTTATATGATTTATTTTTAAATCTAAACTTTGAGTCAAATTTGATTATTTCTGCTAAGATTGCATTTTTTGACTAATCATTTCAACTAGCTTGATTCTTTTTGTCTTGTTTCCACTAACATGGATTTCTTTTTGTCTGCTCTTATTGCATTTTTGCATGAATATGACATATCATTCAAAAGCATTGATCCCTAAATAACTGATCACTTAGAAGGTTCTTGAAAAAACAATGCCACAACAATACCTTTTACTGGATTGGTAGGATTTTGAAGATGCTCTACGTAGATCGAGTAGCGGCAAGAGGGAGTCTACCTACTGAGGAGACAAGCCAGACGTCTACCTGCTGATTTAACAAGGTGGACTCAAGAATATTCGATGCTAAAGCTAACAGTTGAAGATCACAAGCCAACTCGAAAGATTTCTAGAAGTAGGATACGAAGTAGAAGCTTTGAAGACGATACAGTACCCAGATGCTAGCAGAAGCGGGACAACTTATAGATGGACCAGATTTTCACTTCTCCAGTGTACCGAGACATTGCAAGTTTCTCAAGAATTGTTCTAAGAACAGTTATTTTGGGATCAATTCCTTGTTGCATTTGCATCTCACATTTTGCACTCTCATTTTTGCATCTTTGCATTTGAATGTGCATCCTTGCATCTTTGCATTAGTATATACACATTGTGCATTACATGGTATATATTGCATCTCAACATGTGCATTAATCACAGATCCCGAGAGTAACTCGCGAGGAATCTTTTGATAAAGGTTTTGAGGTGAGATGAAGTCACCCCTTTCGTGCCAAGAAAGAACTGAGATATATAGACGTGATGTCAGCGCCATCTGAAGATCAAGGCACCTTATTGACAATTGTGGGGCACTGAAGCGCAAGATCTAGAACTTGATGGATTCAGGGGCATAGACAATCGAAGAAGGATGGGGGCATTGCATTTACCACTTGCACTGAGAACATTGTTTTGTTTGAAATTGTTTTTGTTTTGTCTTTCATATTTGCTTAATCTTTTATTGATTGAACTTATGCTACCTTCTAAGGTTGAATAATTGAACGAGTTTTAATCTTTAGTTCTTTGAAAATCAAATAAATTACAGATTCTTTTAATTCTTCAAGAATTATAGATTTTTGACATATGATAAGATTATACCTTTCTTATACCATCTAACACCAAAAATAAAACCTCTTGATTCTTTACCCAAAATAATTCAAGATCACTACCAAAGAACCAAATTTTGACATTCACTCTCTTCGAGACTTTGAAACATTGCTTTTATCTTTTTCGAGATAAAAATTCATACCCTTACCTTTCTTTGAGCCAATAAAGTCACACCATCGTCTTCTTAGACCCAAAACCAATATTTTTACCAATAAAACCTGAAGACATTGAGTACAAGATGTTCACTTGAACATAACCCTTCTTTTGAGAAGACAACGTGGGACATCTCGCATCAATTTTTTGAAGTTGAGGTTGTACAATTGAGGCATGCTGGAAGTAAGAAGAAAAAATAATTAAATTAATTAATTCAAATAATTCTGTCATGTATTAATTACATTGTTTTCATGTGAATAAAATTAATCATGAAAATCTATCCCACTGGGCATACCTCTTCTGCAAGGACTTCTGTGTATGAAATGATAAACGACTTTCTTTCATTATCCCTTCACAAAAGGAGAAAATATATCCATTGTGTCCCCATTTAAGCCTGAATGATATTTTCTTCTAATTCAACCCTAACCAAGGATCACCCTCCACACTAGGGGGCAAGGTAAAGGAAATCTGCTCACATGAGCAAATATCATCAATCCACATAAGTATCGAAAGGTGAACCAAATGCAAAGTGCGACGATCAAATCAATGCGAGGATAAAAGCGAAGAAAAAGATCAAAGAAAAAAGAGCAAAGAAGAAAGAAAAAAACAAAGAAAAAAGAAGACAAGAAGTACATGCAAGGACTCGCTCGAGTCAAATGACACATCAAGTTTTAAACCATAAGATTGATCAAGCATAATCAATTCAGAATCAGTTCACCAAAGGATTATAGAACATCCAAAGATCGTAAAGTACACATACGAGCATATTCAAATCGAACAATACAAGATTGAAGATAACTGAATGAATTGATCCTTGGTTGAATAACCCTTAAACACTTGTTTGGGCCTTTTATCCCTTTCTTTCATAACCGTGAACCATAGCCTACATTACGTGCATTAAAAGTCCCTTCTAATCATACATGGATTTCTAAACTGAAGAGACTATCTTCAGATCTCATCCCGCCCATCATAATTAACCTTTTATTTACAAAAAATGTTTTCTAAAATCTTTAATTCATGATAGAGAAAAAATAACAAAGGGGGGGTTCAAGATGTAAATTCTTAATAATGTTTTGAAACCAAAGGAGCACTCGAGTTGAAAACCTGAAAAAGCGAATCAAATATAAAGATTGTGCAGTTGTTACAGAGGAGACGGTTGCAAATCCCTTGATAAGGCATCGCACAACCTGAGTGTTATGATGAGAGCTGGAAGTCAGAGAATATTTCCTGTAGACAAGCATAGATGCTACCCATCATATTTGTGAACAACAAATTTATAAGAACACCATACCATAGACCAAAGAAAATAACATGAGACAATTTTTCCTTACTTAACCATATCTCAAAGATAGCATTGATCTTGACACTTGTCAAATAGCTATAATTTATTGAAGGATTAAAAGTGTAATTAATTCATTGATATCCAATGAACTCTTATTTTATGAATTGTGTCAATTGTGAAACATAGAAATGAGCAATATTTTCTCAAAATATTTGATTAAACATTTTTCAAAACTTTTATAATTGATATTTTCAGAATTTTGAAAATGAAATAAGAGGAAAAACGTTTTTCAAACAAGACAATCTCTCTGGAGTAGATCTTGGTAGTTGACATGCGGTTTTCAGACACAAAGTTCATGCTTAGAATCAGTGTTGAAGCAAGAAACGATGAATGATGGGGCATCTTTGGAGATTCAACTTTGAATGTTGGGGCATCTATGGGGATTCAACATCCTGATATGAACGATCAGATCTTCTGAAGACATTTCCTCAACATGCATGAATGGACAGTCTATAATCCTTTGAGATCGCCTCTCTCAAAAATAGACTTCGTCTCACTTGAGACAATTTTACTAGAAAGAATATATTTCATTTTACTCAAGATTGTTTTTCTTAAAACATATTTTATCTCGCTTGATATGGTTTCACTCGAAACAAATAATTTTAAGAAATTAAGCCTAATTTTAAGGGGTTTCTTGATGAAGATTTTCAATGAGTTTTTAAAAGGAAGATAAGCCTAATTTTTAGGGGTTCCTTGACAACTAAGAAACTAAGTCTGATTTTCAGGGGTTTCTTGATGAAGATTTTCAATGAATTTTTTTAAATTAAGGTAAGCCTAATTTTTAGGGGTTCCTTGACAACTAAGAAACTAAGCCTGATTTTCAGGGGTTTCTTGATGAAGATTTTCAATGAATTTTTTTAAAGGAAGTTAAGCCTAATTTTTAGGGATTCCTTGACAACTAAGAAACTACGTTTGATTTTTAAGGGTTTCTTGATGATGATTTTCAATGAGTTTTTAAAAGGAAGCTAAGACTAATTTTTAGGGGTTCCTTGACAACTAAGAAACTAAGCTTGATTTTTAAGGGTTTCTTGATGAGTAAGTCCTTCAGGCCATCAATAAGTCTCTCGAGCATGATGCGTAAGTCCTTCGAGCCATCTATAAGTCTTTCGGGCAAGATGGTAAGTCCTTCGGGCCATCCATAAGACCCTTGGGCAGGATGTTTTCAAATGAGTTTTTAGAAACTAAGCTCAATTTTCAGGGGTTTCTTGACGATTATCTCCAAAGATTTTTTTTTTTTTTTAAAAAGGAACCTGAGCCTAATTTTTAGGGGTCTCTTGACAACTAAGAAACTAATCTTGATTTTCAAGGGTTTCTTGATAAGTAAGTCCTTCGGGTCATCAGTATGTCTTTCGAGCGTGATGCGTAAGTCGTTCGGCCCATCTATAAGTCTTTCGAGCAAGATGATAAGTCCTTTGGGCCATCTATAAGACTTTCGGGCAGGGTGTTTTCAACATTTCCTTTGCTTGATGCATGACATTTTGAATCAAACACCTCACTCGAGGGTCAAACATTTCTAGTAGACAGATCATGAGATAAATTTCCTAAGAACAAATTTTGTCTCGCTAAAAACAATTTTCCTTAAAATAAAATTAATCTCATTTGAGATTATTTTCTCTAAAAAACAAATTTTGCCTCACTTGAGACAATTTTTTCAAAACAAATTTTGTCATCCTTAAGACAGTTTCTCTTGAAACACAAAATCGTTGAATATGTTTCCCTTGAAACAAAATTTGTCTCCCTTGAGACAATTTCTCTTGAAATAAAGTTGTCTCCCTTGAGACAGTTTCTCTTGAAACACAAAATTGTTGAATATGTTTCCCTTGAAACAAAATTTGTCTCCCTTGAGAAAGTTTCTCTTGAAACAAAGTTTTGTCTCTCTTGAGACAGTTTCCCTTGAAACAAAATCTTTGAATTTGTTTCCCTTGAAACATGTTTTGTCTCTCTTGAGAACGTTTCCCTTGAAACACCAACCATTGAGATCATTTCACTTGAAACATGGTTTTTCTTAAAACTAGTTTCGTCTCACTGGAGACAATTTCCTTTGAAACAATAAATTTTATCTCACTCGAGATGGTTTTTCTTAAAACCAACTTCGTCTCACTTGAGACAGTTTTCCCTTGAAACAAAATGTATCTCACTTGAGATGGTTTTTCTTAAAACCAACTTCGTCTCGCTTGAGACAGTTTTCCCTTGAAATAAGAAATTTTATCTCACTCGAGAGAGCTTCTATTAAAATAGGTTTCTTATTCATTTTCATCCAGATGTTGAATATCTGACAGGAATTCAAAAGGACAACAAAGATTCTTTTCACAACTTCAGCAAAGAATCAGTCCATATCTTTTATGGATCGTAGCAAATTCGAAGACCTAGAGGTCAATACCTTCGAGTACTTCAAACACCAATTTACTGACACATGATAATCTTTTGCAGGTTTGAAAATCTTCAAAGAGAATATAAACCGATCAACATTTCCAATGGAGAGTTCATAATGAGAAGAACGCATCCAACAAGGGAGAAGAAATTCATTATGAGAAGAACTTGTCTAACCTTGCATCAACATTTCCAGCAGGGGAGTTCATAATTAGAAGAACTCATCCGACGAGGGAGAAGAAATTCATAATGAGAAGAACTTGTTTAACCTTGGCTCAATATTTTTGATGGAGAGTTCATAATAAGAAGAACTCATCCAACAAGGAAGAAGTTCATAATGAGAAGAGCTTGTTCGACCTTGCCTCAACATTTTCAGTGGATAGTTCATAATGAGAAAAACTCGTCCAACAAGGAAGAAGAAGTTCATAATGAGAATAACTTGTTCAACATTGTTCAACTTTGTTCAACTTCTATCACATAAGGAAGTGGATTGACATCCCCAGCTAAGAGTTCATAATGAGAAGAACTCGTCGCTCTAAGAGCAGTGGTTAAGCCAAGAAATGGTGATTTATATCTTTGCTTCATTTTTATTCCACAATAATGAGCAAAGAGGGGCAGCTGTAAGCATCATTTTTAACCAAACCCAAATCAGGCCCAAACCAAAACAAACCAATCCTCAAGCCCAACTACCCAAACCCATTTTACAACCGATCCAGAGCCCAAAAGAACAAGATCCGATATGGTAGCCACCCAAACATCCAATCAAGGGTTGCTTCCCCAATCAAAGGAAGCCCTCCTCTTCCCCAATCCCAGGCCACCGCTCCCTACACTCCATTACCATACCCTTCCATGCCACCCTGCAGAAAGCAACAAAATGAAGACAAAGTGGGAATCATTTAATTTTTTCTTTCTTTTTGTAATAGGTATATAACCCACATATGAAACGATGAAAAGGATGGTTGGGGTATAAAAAAATATTGTACTTGTTTATTTCGAAAGCAATAAAACATCAAGTTTACAAGGTTACTTTTTTTCTATTTTTTTTACATTCGAACATCATCCCCATTTTTATTTTTTTCCTTTTCGTATGTTTGTTTTCGGTTTTGGATCTCAGTAGAATAATTTTTTTCTTTTTCTTATTTTTGAAACAAAAGCATAACTTTAGTTTATTCTAAAAACACTAATATGTACATATATATATATATATATATATATATATATATATATATATATATATATATATATATATATATATATTTCGAATAACAGACCAAAATATTTTTTATTATTTTTATTTCGAAAATATCAGTCAAATAAGCTATTTTACAGTAAAAATACGAAAAATAAAAGGTTGGTAGATCAGGCCTTACTTTGGTCGTCGAATGAGTCACCGGAGCCCGGAAGGTCGAACGGTCTCGTCTGTTTTCACGGCGATGAAGGTTGTTTCATGCAAAACCGAGCCTACATCCGTGACGTGTAGCCCAAAACGAGGCTCCTCGTAAAATTTGGAGGCCAACGGCCACCAGAACGGCTGCGACGCTGCGATCGGCTCCGGCCGACAGTGGGCCAGCCAAGGGGAGAGCTCTCCATTTTTTTCTCTGTTTGGTGTTTTAAATGAAAACAAAGCAATAATTGATTTATATAGGAAGAATTTAGGGGTAATTACATCATAAACTCCTGTAACTTTGTAGTGTTTTTGCATTTTGATCTTTGTAGGGATCAAAATTGATATTTTACCTTTTTTCATGCTTTAATATTTTTTGTAAAATAATTATTTTAGTCTCCCAAACTTTGTCGTGTTTTTACATTTTGGTCATTGGACCTTTCGCTTTTAATTTATTGCGATTTTATTACTCTGTTTTGTATTATTTTAATTTAGTTTCTGATTTAGCTATTGTTATTTTAATTTTTGTATTTTGGTCACTATTTATTTCTGATTTAGTTACTAACTTTTATTTTCTTGCATTTTAGTCATTTTTTATTTAATTTATTTATTATATTTTGGTTTGTTTTAATTTAGCTCCTATTGCATGTTCAATTTGTTCTTTTTAGCTTGATAATTTTATATTAATGCAATTAGGTCCTCATATTTTATTTTTATTTTTATTTTATGTTGTTTTTTTTACTTTTTTTGTTTTTTATTTGTTGTTTTTATTAATTTTATTAATTGTTTTAATATTTCATAGTTTTATTTCTTAGCTTTAGTTTTAAATTAGATTAACACTCAAATAACTTAGAAATTAGGATGACACTTTAGTTTAATTAGGGAGCAATTCGAGTCGAGTTTTCACATTATAGGCTCGATTACACAAATCGATTGTTCGATTCTAAAATTAATTAATAATTAATATTTTCTAAAAATTGTACTGTAATAATTATATTTTAATTAACCCCTAACTTTAGAAATTATTAATTTAGGTCCTAAACTTCTAAATTTTTTTAGAACTCAGTATTTTAGACCTTAACCTTTTTAGTCCCTGAACTTAGATTAGACTCTTAATATTGACATAATTAAATAGGTTAAATAGAGCATCCATTTTAACTTAGATTTCAAATTACTCTATTAATTTAGGGGATAATTCGAAGTGGCTCTCGCTTAAAAGATCGAGGGACCATTTCGGTTATTCGACTCAATAACCGGTTAAAATCAAATAGGATTAATATTAGAGCCTACGTTTTTAGATTTAAGCCCTTATGTTCTTTAATTTTCATAATATGTCACCGTAAGTTAGAAAAAGCCTTAATTTATTTTTAGTATAATCAGGATAAATAAAATTTTGCTTGATCGCATAGTTTTTTATAAATCTAAGGCTCTGTTCACTTATTAAGGAATTAATAGTATATCTCCCCCAATCATGCTCAGGGGTGACTACTGCTAATTCCCTAAATAAGTCGACATCATTTTCAAAACCGCACCATGTTTTCTAAAAATAAGACAATGTTCGGTTATTAGGCACAAAAGCTGATCTCCCACATTTAAGCTCGGGGGCGAATGTTATCGGTCTCGATAAATGAATATCCTTTCAAACTCTGCATTCCCAATGGTTTTTAAATTAAATAAAGATCGAACTCAAAATTTCCGATTTTAAATATAGGGTAATCAACTAGGTATCAATTTTTGGGCGCTTGTGGGGGTGCTAATCCTTCCCCACGTGTAACCGACTCCCGAACTTAATTTCTGGATTTTCGCAGACCCTAAAACTCGATATTTTGATAAAAATAAAATGTTTTATTAAAATCACCCGATTTTTATGGTGTTTCAATTACACCTTAAATGATTGGTGGCGACTCCTCACATTTCGAAACGATTTTCAAAGAGAAAACCCCCGAATCGGTATCAGTCTTTTCCCTACCCGGGCACTCGATTTTTATAGTGTTCCAATCCAACGCTGATAGGCCTTCTAGCCTTAGCAGCAAGCAGGCTTTTATTGATGCCTCTACTGTCCCGAGGCTCCTTAGGTCCTCGTATTTGCCATCTTCTACTGAAGTTACTGAGTTAGCTAATGACAATGCTGCTCACGGCCTTTCGGCCATGATGGAATGAGTTGCTCTTCTTGGCTCTTTCTTGGTCATATTTATTCTATTTCTATAAACTTTTTGTCTGGAATACCCAAGGCTATGGGAGTCGTAATTTTTTCCATGTGACACGACAACATATTCGTGATTTTTGCCCTGATGGTTGTGTTTTTTTGGAATCTTGCATCCGCAGAAATAAGGCTAATAAAGTAATTGGCTCTCTCGGTATTTCAAATTCCTACTATGTTGAAGCTATCCGGTTCTCTGAAGGTAAATGGCTTTGCTGGTTCGATCACTTCTGCATCTCTATCTTAGCTTGTCATTTTTAATTTATTCACTGCGCCATCTCTTCGGATATCTCTCCCAGGTCTTTCCTGACCACTTTCACCTATGCTAGTCCGACCAGTGGCTTATGCAAGGATCATTGAGGGCACCTGAATTCTTTAGCTTCCATGGTTTCTGGTCCTTGGGTGGTACTTGGTGATTTTAATGCCACCATCTCTCTTGTTGATCGTCATTTTTGCTCCTCAAATGTCTTTGATTCTTCTTTTCAAGACATGGTGTTTAATTGTGTTTGCGTGATCTTGGCTACATTGGGCCTAATTTCACGTGGTATCGTGGTAACCTCTCGGTGAGATTGGATAGTTGTTTTGATAATGCCGCTTGGTTTGATCATTTCCCGAGTTCCTGCCCTCACATCTTCTTTAAATGAAGTCCGATCATAGACCCATTTTATTGTATCCTGTTTGCCAAACTTCGTCTCCAAGATCTTCAATGTTCAAATATTTTTCTAGTTGATCTCTCCACTGTGACTTCTAGGGCCTTGCCCAAGATAATTGGGGTTCCTCTCTTCTAACTACTAAGGCTATCAAGAATTTTTCAACTACGGCTGCTAATTGGAATAAATAGGTTTTTGATGCCATTGGTCAAAACAAAAAAAATCGTCATGGCCCGCCTGAGAGGTGTTCAAGATGCATGGATCAAAGACGTAATTGTAACATGGTAAAACTTGAATCGAAGCTCCTAAAAGATCTAGAGGTTATTCTCGAACAAGAAGAGCTGCTTTGGAAGCAGAAATATCATATGGACTAGATTAAATTTGGTGTCGCAACACTCATTTCTTCCACTCTAAAGTTGTGACCTGAAAAATGAAAAAACCCATTCGCTCGCTGAAACTTGATGAGGAATGGTGCAATGACCTTGATCTGTTACGTGATGCAGCCTCCTCTTATTTTGTATCTCTTTTCTCCTCGGACAACCTGCCTCCACCCTTATTCCCTTTTCTGGGTATGTTTCCTCCTATGCCAATCGCTCATCTCCACTCTATGATCTCCCCTCCTCACAGCTCAGAAATTAAAAAGGTCCTTTTATTTTCCATGGCTCCACTGAAAGCCCCTAGCATTAATGGCCTCCATGCTGATTTTTATTAACGAAACTAGGACTTGGTGAGCCCCTCTATCTGTCGAATGATCCAATATGTTTTTAATGGTGAGGATATTGATCAGACTCTCAATCAGATAGAGATTGTCTTAATTCCTAAAGTGGCGCACCCAGACTCTTTCGCTAACTTTAGACTGATTAGCCTCTATTGTGTCCTTTATAAGATGATTACAAAGATTATTGTTAAGAGATTACAACTTATCTTGCCTTTGCTCATCGATCCTCATCAAACCAACTTTCTGAAGGGTCGCAGTATCACAGAAAACGTGATCGTTAATAAAGAAATTATTCATTCTATGAGCTCGGAAAAGGGTTCCACAGGATGGATAGCTATCGAAGTCGATCTTCAGAAAGAATTTGATCGCCTATGATATACGGTGATCTGGCGCCACGTGGGTATAGCGCGCCCCCTGATCCGCGCTATACCTGGATATCTGACACGTGGGGTATAGCGTGGTGCAGGGGGCACGCTATACCCCTAATTACCCGCCCCTCCACATCCCCATCCTCCCTATAAATACCCCCATCCTCAATCACTTTTATCACATCAAATTCTCTCAAATTCTCTAAATTTCTCTCAAATACTCTCTTTTTAAGGTATATTTTATAATATTTTTACTATTATATTTTTATTTTATTTAATATTTTACTAATATAATTCTTTTGCAGATATATAATGAAAGGCAATCTACTTCGCTCGGATTGAAATCATATATCTCTACACTTTGTTGATACGGTAACACTTTAACGTTTTAATTTAATTTAAATTATTAGTAATATTTAGTTGATTTATTTAATGCATGATTATTATATTAAGAATTAAATATCTCGACACTTTACTGATACGTTTATCGGAGGTAGGATACCGTTAAATTGGTTAGATGTCAATTTTCGGGAGTTGAGCGCAGACGCCTCTGAGGATGAGGTTAAGATGTATGCACGAGCATGCATACTGTAGTTGATAGGAGGGTTGCTGATGCCGGACAAATTACGCAACCTAGTTCACTGTATGTGGTTGCGACATCTTAGCGACTTTCGTCTCGCTGGATCATTCAGTTGAGGCTCGACAGTTTTGGCTTTGCTGTACAGGGAGATGTGTGGAGCCACTGACTACAGACGTAATGCTATCGACGGATGTCTCCTGCTGCTGCAGTCTTGGGCATGGTATCGATTGCCCTTTTTATGTCCTGTTGTGAAGAACCCATTCGTATTTCCACTACTTCTGAGGTAATTATAAAACTGATTTTGTAAATTAATAACTTTATACAGTGTATAACAAATTTTTTTCCTTGAATAGGTGGTTTACTGATAGGAAAAATCATCAGGAGCTACCTGATGATTTAGAAAAAATTAGGGTGCTAATCGATCAGAAGGCTAGCACACAGGTATGAATTTTAATGTTTAAAAATCGATTTTAGATTATAGTTATATAATTAGATTATTATTTTGATAAAAATTATATATTATTTGTTTTAGTTTGAATGGGTGCCATATTCTACTGATGATGTGAGGGCGGTGATCCCACCTGAGTTGAGGGGTCCATCAGATGTTTGGATGGTGATGGTCTCTCTGATCTGTTATGCGACCGTCGAGTGGCACTCCACTGATCGCGTGCTCCGGCAGTTTGGTTGTTTTCAACCAATTCCGGAAGCATCTCGCAATATGGACGAGTTGCATAGCTTAGATAGATGCGGCAAGACAGATACAGATTGGCTGGTGAGGCATCATGGGTGGGTCGTGTTGTGGGAGGATCGACATCGGAGTCTTCCCCGTAGAGAGCCCATTTTTTATGACCTCTTGATGTATGCTGAGGATTATTATGAGTGGTTCAACAGTAATGGGAAACCGTTTCTACTACCCGATGATGCACGAGGGCAGACCTTTCCACGACGTCGACAGAGACGTTCACCGACACAACACCATCGTCCCCCAACTCTTGGACGGAGAGCAGGTGCTTCCGGTTCATCCTCAGCTGCACCAGCAGGACCTTCCCAGTAGTCACCGCAGCCATATATGATGCCGCCATCACCTTTCCATTACCAGATGCCGCCGCCGCCTTCACCTGGTTTTATGACCCCGCCACCGTCATAGATGACCCCTCTTGGAGGCTATTATGGGTCTATGTTTATAGATCCGACTTAGGGTTCATATACTGGATATTTAGCGAGTTCATCCTCATCACTCATGGCTGCAACACAAACACCTCCTGTACAGTTTTCACACTCAACGATGTCTAGGTTTTCCCAGTTTTCCCAGTTTTCGCATGCTGGTGGGATAGTCAGTCATACACCTCCAGGGTCTTTATTCTATGGAGGTGTTTTATCGTCATCAGCTCCTCATCAACCTGATGTACCTGCTCAGGATGACAACGATGGCGATGACGACGATGACGATGGTGACGACGATGACGACGATGATGATGACAACGAGGAGTCAGAACCAGTGATACAAAGAAATCCTCCTCGAGACCGACAGCCACCGCCATGCGGAACACATTCGCGACGCAGACATCGATAGATTTTTTTTATTATATTTGTATTTACTTTATTTTGTTTAATTGTAATTTTTTATTGTTTCTCATTTAATACTTACTTTATTTCGTTAAATTTGTTAGACTTTTTTTTAATATATTTTAGTTAATTTTGTTTATTACCTTTTAATATCAATTATTGTAATTTGGTTATCATTTACCATTTAATTCTTATTGTAAGTTTGTTGTATTTAAATATCAAATTGTTATTAGTTTGATAAAATTTAATAATAGTGTTCGTTTTTTTAATCTTCATCAGCGATTATCGAATGACATTAACTTGAAGTAAATGCAAATTAAAATACAAGAATTATTATTTGATAAACAAATACATCATTTCCTCATCAATTGTTACTTGATGACAACAGAAATGGACATGTTTTTTCTAGTGTGTCCTGGGTTTCTACAATGGCCACATCTTCTGTCTTGTCTAGATCTTTCTAGAATATCCATATCACAATGAATTCGATTGGATTTTGGACGACCACGCTCCCTCAATAAACTCGGATTTGGTACAATCGGAAGCCAATCTTAAACCTCATCAGGGTCTTTGTCATTACCTATGGGGGAAACTCAAATTTGTATACCTTAAAAACTTCAGATAGTAGGTATACGGGATCCAAAAAATGGTTATAGTCTTGACGTGTATACGAGCAAGTTGTTATCACATGAGAGCATGGATACTTGAAAGCTTGAAAAAACCCGCAGTCGCACGCTCTGTCCCTTAGATTTACTCTTAATGACACAACTTCAATCCCTTGAAGAGGTCGGGGCAACTCTATGACACAAAACATTTAATGCCTTCTAGAGAAGTTTGTTACAGACATTCCATTTGATGCACTAATTTTTTTCTGTAGATCTACAACTAATCTAGGGTGATAGACATGACTGCCTTGCATCCAGGTTTGAGCTTGTCCCCCGAGCTTCGCAAAAAGCGCCCCCAAACGAAAATATGCAGTTTTTACCAAAGCCGCTACAGGTAAGTGACGTGCACCCTTTAAGGTTGAATTGATTGTCTCAACCAAGTTGGTCGTCATGTGTCCATATCGATATCCACTATCATATGCATTCATCCACATTTTTTATCGATGAGGCTGATGTAATCGTATCCTTCCTCATTCTTCGCCCGCAAAACTTGAAGCATTGATTCAAACGTTCGAGGAAGTAGTTCGTAACCTGATCAAAAAATGTATAACTTACTAACTTGCTTTCTTTACAAAATTAAAATGATCAAAAAATGTATAACTTACTAACTTGCTTTCACTTACCCATGCGCACAATTAATTGACGCTCATCATTCTTCTTGTACCTTCCATGATAGTTCGCAGCAATGTGTCGGAGACAATACCTATGTTGGACAAAAGGTGGTTGCCACATTGGACCCAAAGACTCCATTGTTGCTTTGATCCCAACTCCACGATCTGAAATGACACAATTTTTTTCCCTCGTGATAACATGTACACGTAAATTTCGAAGAAAAAAAGCCCAAGAATCTGTATCTTCTCCTTCGACAAGAGCAAAAGCAACTGGAAGAATGTTGCGATTGCCATCTTGGACAACTGCCAATAATAAAACTTGCTTGTATTTTCCATACAAGAAAGTCTCGTCGATATAGACCACATGCTTGCAGTATTTGGCAGCATTAACGCACTATGGGTAACTCCAAAAATCCCGGTAGAATTGGCATCGATCGCGAAGAACTCGATCATTATGGTATGCATAGGAGGTTTCGAAGTCCACAATTGTCCCAGGATTCAACGTCTGCACCAGCCTAAACCAACCTGGAAGTTCGTTGCAAGATGCATCCCATTCGCCATGAAGTTTGACAATGACATTTTGTTTTGCCAACCAAGCTTTTTTATAGGAGACGGTGTACCCATACTGCGATTGTATAGCTGAAATCAACACTGCAATAGCTATATGAGAGCTTGCTTTTACCATGGACATGATGGCTTGGCATATCACTTCAGAGTCCAAGTTCGGATGATCTTGGTTGACCCCTCCAGCACAACATGTATGAGGACCGTTGTATACTGTTAGTTCCCATATGTTGTTTTCCTCTTCATTTTCGATACGCGAACCATCCAATTGCATCCGTTTTCACGTCGAGCACAGTAGCATACATATTTTTCGGTCGTCGATCGGTTGACTCTGGACTTAACAGAATTACGGATATTGTAATTTTTGATAGCCATCATCGCTTCTTCTTTGCTTGAAAACTCCATGCCTAAAGATAACTCACCATTATTTATTGATGAGTAATATCCATAGTCACCGAGATGAGGCATATCTGCAAATTCTGGCCCGTACATTGCACCATAATCAGCTTCATACATGTGTGCAGGAGGGTCAGTTTGTGCCACATTTCCTGTAACTTTATCATCATCAGAGTTGAATTGCGGTGATTCTGGGTGAATGAATAGTCCAGTCTCAGCACCATCCATACCAGGCTCACGAAGCGGTTCTTCTGGTGGAGATGATGGTTCCTCCATGCTCTCCACATTTAGGTCGAAGAACCTACTACTTGCACGCCTTCCCCTTGAACTGGAAGGCATATCGACATTGAGATCGAAAAAGCTCGCAGTCGAATGCCTCCCCCTGGAGCTTGAAGCCATCGTGTCAAATGGAAACTGCACAGATGATTGCGTTGATGGCATCTCCATATGGTCAAAGAAATTTGCAGATGAATGTCTTCCCCTTGAACTGGACGCGGTGTTGCCATACGGATTGTTCGTGGACCCACCTCGGTACATATCGTAAGGAGTTGCGGATGAATGTCTCCCCATTATGGCATTAAAATCATTACACATTATTGTAGTCGGGTTGTCAACTTGATCAACTTGTTCAACCAGCCCATAGTGTGAGCTTAAAGATTAACCCCGAACAGCACACACTTGAACAAAATGTGCATACATCTCAATAGCGGCGTCTGAATAATTACTTTGAGCTTCAACCATCATTTGAACATCATCATTGTTCGAAAGTTCGAACGCTGTATAAGTTAATAACAACAATGATGTTAGAAATCTGTACTGCAACAACGACATTCTTCTGTTACTTCCAACATGAATCTTCCTCGAAATCTTCGTTATTAGCTCCTCAAGAGTTATGTTTCTCTTTAATGATATTTTAACACGCTCATTTGATACGAAAACAACGCCGGTTTCATCTTCTCGAATTTCACCATCATAATAAACAATAGCTGAAAGTCGTGCAATTCTTTGAGTTTAAAAGTGCAGCAATATTATATCTGCAAAAAAAATAACTTAAACAAACCTGATTAAATAAATTATATATGAACGAAAATATAACACAATAAATTTTTTACACATCAACGTAAATAATTTAAATAATATAATTTTATATTATTACCTGCACCGCAAAACTATTTCGACGTATGCTCCCGCTTTTCAACATAAAAATTAATTGAAAATAATTAGTATAATATTTTTTCAAATAATGATAATAAACAATAAGTATAATTAAAAAATTATAACAAAATTACCTATAACGAAAAATCGTACGAACTTCTAAATTAAATTTGAGAAGATTGCGAGAATTATTACTCGTTGACAGAATTGTTGTATTAATTTATAAGAGAGGAGAGATGCGAGGTGATGTGAGCCGGAGGAGATTATTTATAAGCATATAAGGCGCGGTACCTGCACCGCGCTATATGATAAAAGATATAGTGCGGATCAGGGACCGCATTAAATATAATTTTGGTACGGCGTATAGCGCGCGCCCTGATCCGCGCTATGCCCCTACGTGGCGTATAGCACAGATCAGGGGGCGCGCTATACCCACGTGGCACCAGATCACCGTATATCGCGAGTTAGGGGGGCGCGTTTTTCTGCTAAGGGCGTTAGATCAGGAAATATAGTCTGACCGGTGTTAGATCGGTAATAATACCGATCACCTTTGATATACCGGGAAAATAGCCTTTAAATGGTGGGTTAGGCATTCGTAGTACTGCTAATGTCAATACCGCTTTCTTGCTGAAGGTTTGCTTTGCTCTTGTTTCGAACAGAGATGCTTTTTAGGTTTCCCTACTGCGTGACAACTTCCATTGGTCGACCTAACTGCTCTTATCTATGGCGCTCCCTTTGCCCATTGTTCTACGATTTTATTGTGTGGTCCATTGGTGATGATCGCTTGATAAACTTTTGGATAGATACTTGGATTCCGAAGTTGGGGCCTTTGTTGCAATGGAAAAATCCTGATATTGTCGTGGACCCATCCTTGTTGTTATCTAACACAACTCTTCCTGGTGGCTCCTGGAACATGACTCTCTTCCACCATCTCCTTCAACCCCAGGTTCTTGATTATCTGCACAGCATTGCACTGCCTCATCATTCTTTTAGTAAGGATCATTGCTATTGGACTAAAGAGATGAAGCATATACTTTTAGTTAAAAGTGCTTATAACCTTGTCTCCAATCAACATTGGGATAACCCCGAACATCATTGGAAACCCATTTGGAAGCTACGTGTTCCAGAACGCTGACGCAGCTTCCTATGGCTCGCCATGAAAGATAAACTTCTCTCTAATCACGTCAGCTGTCGTAAAGGGTTTCACGCATGATCCATCGTGGCCTGCCTGTGCTAACGCAGATGAGATTCTCCTCCATATCCTACGTGCCTGCTACACCGTTCATGAAGTTTGGATTTCTAGTCTGCAACCTCATTATTCTGAACCTTTTTTTAATTCCCCTCTCGACGAATGGCTTATTATGAATCTCTCCTGCAGTGCTCCTATTTATGTTGATTTCCCTTTGAACATTTGCCTTGTTTCTGTGATTTGGCAAGCTTGGAAGTAGCGCAACATCTCTATTTTTCAAGGTGATACTATCGTTTCATCCTCCCTCCTCAATCTTAGCATCTCTTCGGCCAAGCACTACTACTAAGCTGTTGCAATTTCTACAACCTTCAACAGCACAACACCGAGCTGGTCTCGTGGTAGTCCCCGGAGCATGGTTGGATCGGCCTTAATACTGACGATGTCATCTCCTTGACGTCCAATTTAAGCACTGCTGGTGACCTTTCTCCTAGGTTTTAACCATTGTCTGGGGCGTTCCTCGATCATCCATGCTAAACTTTAGGGAGTTACGAGGGACTGAAGCTGGCTTGGTCCAAAGGTCTCGATCGCATCCTGGTGCAAACAGACAACACAATCGTCTTTGAGCTTCTCTCCTCCCGACCTTGGAGAACCCTTTTACTCTGGTTTGTAACATTGTTGGCCTGTGCTCAAGATCATGGACTGTTGAATTTGTTGCAATTCGAAGATAAGCTAATTTCCTCGCTGACCATTTGACCAAGTTCCCGAAGCCCCAGGATCATCTTCTTACTGTTTTTTTAGTCCCCTGATTACTCTCTTAGATATCTTACACCGTGATATTCATGTCCCCCCAAACCACGTTCGTATGAATGCTTGATTCCTCGGTCTCGACCTCCTTTTTTTTTTAAATAAAAAAGAAGAAGAAATTGTCCGAGTCAGATTATACAAAGCGATTTTTTGAGTAAGTGTAGCTATTGGTAGAATATGTCAAGTAAGGTTATATTATTAATTTTTAAAGTCATTTCGTATAATTTTATGACTCATTTTGTATTTATAGTAAAATTATGTTGTTTAAGTTAGGTGATTGCATATAAAAAGAAGAATGTTGAAAGTGTTTAAAATACGTAACGTATAAATGGTTAGCGTTTAAAATATAAAATTTAAAAGTAATTAGGGGTACAGATAGAATTATCAAAAGTAAATAGTGACTCAAATGAATAAAATAGAAAGCTAGTGGTAGAAATAAAACTATCAAAAGTAAAAGTGATTAAATCAAATAAATGTAAATTATGAGAGAATAAAATATAATTATTCATTTGTATAAAAGTGTTGAAAATAGTATTACTATTATTTTTATTTTTATTTTTTTAAATAATAATATTATAAATATTAGTATTTTATTTTTAAAATTATTTTTAAAATTATTTTTAAAATGACTAAGGCAAAAGAAAACAACTCTTTGAAAAATCCAATATCGATTGAAGTATCGATTTGATAAAAACATCTTTTCCCCCTTGAAAGAGCATGGAGTACTCCACGAGTGCACTCTAGAAAGGAATTTCTCTTTAAGGCTCAAGAAACCATCTCTCTTATTTCGGCTAACCATAGTGGGAAGACCAAAATACTTCTCTGGGTTAGACGTTTGTGAAACCTTAAGGATCCGCCGAACACCACTACGATTCTCTTCCACCACATTGGAATTAAAGAAGACTCCTAACTTGTCAAAATTAACTTCATGCCCCGAACTTTGACCATAAATCGCTAAAAGTTCACGAAGCTAACCAGCAACCTTAGTCGAAGCCTCCCCAAAAAATTAAAGTATCATTCGCAAACTATAAATTTGAGATAATCGGGGCATACCCCTATTAATTCTAGCTCCCCGGATGCTCGTGGAAACCAAGCTTATCTAAGCAGTGGAGAGAGCCCCTCACTATAAATCAAAAACAAATAGGGACTAAGGGGATAACCTTGGAGCAAACCTCTCTAAGGTATAAACGGGTCACCCACGCGACCATTAACAATGACTGAGAAGGAAGCCGAACAAACACAACGCTTTATACAAGTAATCCAGCTCTCCAATAAGCCCATGCGCTCCATAACTGCCCATAAGAAGGACCACTCGATTCTATCATATGTCTTACTCATGTCAAGCTTAAGCACAAAGAAACCTTGTTACCCCTCGCCTTATTAACAAAAGAGTGCAACAACTCATAAGCAACAATGATGTTATCGAAAATAAGACGACAGACACAAAAGCACTTTGTGCATCATCAATGCACAAGTTAAAGAAAAGATTACATTCGATTGACCATCACTTTTACAAGTATCTTGTAAAGCACATTGCACAAACTAAATGGCCGAAAATGAGTTAACATGACCGGTTCACGCGACTTAGGGATCAAGACAATACGGGAGTTGTTAGCATCTTGCACTACATGCTTACCTTCCAACAAATTCATTACATTTTATATCTTAATTTAAATTCATATTTTAATTTTAAAAAATATATTTTATTTTCATATTATCTTATTAAATAGATTTTATTCTTATCTTAACTTGAACAATGTATTTTATTTTTATCTTAACTTCTAAAATATATTTTGTTCTTATTTTAACTTTAAAAACATATTTTATTCTTGTCTTAACTTGAAATATATTTTACTTTTTCCAAACTTAAAAAATATAGATTATTATTATTTTAACTTCAAAAAAATGTATTTAAAGTTAAGATATAAATTTAAGATAAGATGCCTACAATATTATGAATTTAAGTTTTAATATTATTTTACAATACATAGACCATATGTTGTTAATTATAAATCATCAAATGTTTTTGACTTAATGGTTGGGCATGCACTTTGTCCCACTCTTTCCCCATCCTTGCACCTATCACTATGACATTTGAATAAAATTAAAACCAAACTAATAAAATGTATATATAATAAGGACTAAATATATAATAACATTAAAATTTTTAACAACCACTTTATATTGTTAATTATTAACAACTAATTGTTTGATTGACATCATTTAAATTAAATAATTTGATTAACAAAATTAAAAGATCAGTTATCAAATTAGAATCTACTCATAATTAAATGATCATGAATGTAGTTTTCTCTTTAATCACACCAAAATCCTATGATAATAAATTGGAGGGGCATATCAGACTTTAAAGTTACTTGACTTGGATATTCTACAAATAACAATGAATTGTAAAAGTATTCACATTTTTTTCTAACTCTAATCATTCTTCACATGTTCAACGCCACTTAACAACTCTCTCGTTTAAATCTGGTCGATCGACCAAGTCCGGACTATTGAGATAACATAGCTAAAGATTCAGTATCGCTATGGTGATATAGATGGGGAATACAAGTGCTAAACCCCAATAAGAAGATCAACCTTTTATGTGGTCGAACTCCAATCACATTTTAAACCACTTTGGCCTGGCAGGTTTTTTATCAATCGGCCTGTTAGCTTGAACAACAGGGGATGGCTCTGTACTGGCACCACCAGAAGTTTCTGGGGCTGATTGAACCGGCTCCGGCTGCTCAGAACCGACGATGACCTCCAAACCTTTCAAGGACATGACATCATCTAGAAGGAAGGAGGCTGAATTGGCAGCTGCAGCTTCATCACCTGCAGCTTCATCACCTAAACATTTCAAAGCAGCATTAACCGGTGTGAACCATACTGGGAATCAGATAACTTCCAATCTATGGAACTAAGAGGGGGATCAGACATAAAAAATCAGATAACTAACCTTTTGGAAGATCGTACGAGAAATACACAATTGCACCCGGAATGAAACCAGCAGAGAAAAAATCGTGTCATGTCTTTTATTTGCTTCTTAGGAGGAGTAGTATCTGAAACATTATTGGATGACAGACATACAATTCAATTCATTGACTTCACAACCAACTTGCAGTCAGTATAACAGAACAAAGTGTTTATACTTAAATATGCTTACACAAATAAAAAGGCAAATCCAGTCGAGCAATCGCTTTCTTGATAAGATCAACCAAGCACTGAATTGTCTCTGACGGATGAAATGTGACCTCTAATGTGTGGTTATCGGGAAAGCGAACCCTTATCACAGCCTGCCCATGAACATTGAATCTTATCAAAAAGAAAAACAATACAACCTACAATATGTTTCATTACTCATCCTCGATAAAGTTCTCTCATAATTGGGATCTAAGCACTCTAAACATGTAAACAACTAAGAGATCCACAAGTAAGTGGCAAGCTGCAAATAGAAAGTACCTTTGTTATTCTTGATTTTTTGGCTGCCTCTTCTGCTTCTCGAATTTTTCGTGTCTTCAAGAAATTATCTGTTAACAATTTTATCCACTTCAAACAGTGTAAATATGTCTCCAACAACGAGTGTGCCACAGTCATTTTGTCATAACTGAATCCCAATATCAGCAGCTAAAAATACCTAATTGAAGTTGAGAGGATAAAAGTGATTATGAGTTATGTTCATTGACAAAAGTACCCTTTTTAGTTGCCATCACTCGATGATAATCTTCCGCAGTGAACTCGTAGAAGTCATCTGACTCCTCTGCCCAGAAAATAACAATGCATTTGATCAGTTCACCATAGAAACTGTCAGTTGTATTCAATAGGCAAGTTAGAAGTTCAAAAATATGTTTTGGCGGGCCGTACCAGTGTTATACACTTCATTTTGAGTTGGCAATGGTCCTGCAGTTTCAAATACACGAATGTCTCGTCCAAATTTCTCTTTTGCAGCAGTGAGCTTAGCCTAAAATCATTCCAAGGAAGTCAAAAACAATTAAAGTGCATAACAGCAATCTGCATATGGCATATCAGACAAGTCCCGAATCAAAGTATTGATGAACAGTTTTACCGAATAGGATTGCATAAAGGAAACCCAAAGCTGCATCTATGACACTTATGACAACCATTGACTGATATAAAACACTGAATGTACTTAAAATGTGCTATTCTTAATACCAGAATCGCAAAGATTCGAAAATGATAAATCCGAGTCCTTTCAAGACATCTACTTATCCCAGAGGACAGCACCACATACGGTAGGAACTAAAATTTAGTAAGCTCCAACAACTTCATATGCACAATGTTCCATATATAGGAATAGTACAAAAAGTTTTCCCTTTTATCTAGTTACTCATATTAACTTTTGAACAGCAATTTCACCAAAAAAAACTAAAATGGAAGCTACTGACCAACTTTCATGAAAGGACAAGCATTCCTCATTAAAAATGGCGAAAGAAACCAAGAGAAAGTTCCATTTCATCATAATTAAGCTAATTTCAGTAATCTTTCATGTTAAAGAAATGGAGCTCAACAAGCAATACAATGAACTCTCTAAATCATTATACGTTATATATCTAGTGGAATCTAAAATCACGAAAAAGGGAACAAACCCAGTTGAATAAACAAGAAGAAGAACCAGGCCCACCATATGAATCGATAATCAAAGTAAAACTCCGGATCAACCCAACACTTAAAAAAACCAAGATCAAATGTTAAATCAAGGGAATTAAAGAAAGGGACAAACTTTAGCTGCTGCAGCCTCCATGGAATCAATATTAGTGAATCTTATCTCTTCAAAGGCAGTGGGGAAGAACCATCTACAATCATCAGCTGCAGATGAAGTTTTACGCTTTTTTTCCCTTCTTTATTGTGCCTTGTTCTTGTAAACGCTGCCACTTGCTTTGACCCTAGGAATTTCTTTCTACTATTTTTCTTTTTATTTTGTACGGTTTATTCCTTTCTTCTTTTAGGTGACAGATGATTTGGGCTTCAAACATTTGGGCTAAAAATATTTTATAGTCAAGGGTCCGTTTTATTTTTGTTTAATTGGATTTTATTTATTAAATTATTATATCACTATAAGAGTAAGCGTTCAATCAAGTCGAGTCAAGTAAAAATTTTTTGTGTTATTCGAGTTGACGATTTTTATTTCATAACTTGAAGTTGACTTAAAATTTATTCGATTCGTGTTTATAAAGTTCGACTCGAGTCAAGTTGAGTTGAATTTTTGAAATTTTTGTTTAAATTTAATTGTAAATACTTATAATATTATGATATTATTTTATTCCAATTTAAATTATTTTTTTATAACCATATACAATATATATATTTTTTCATATTATTTCATATGTGATATATATATATTGTACAAAGTTAAGAGATATGACTCAAACTTAAAAATCAATCTACTAATTGCTAAAAACTTTAAAAATTATTCGAGTTTCTTTAACCCTACTGGTCATTGCCATCATGTTGTATCTTTGCTTATAGATTTATAGTTACACCAACGAGTAATCAATGGAGTAATTTTAATACAATTCATAATAAAGTTAGATTCACAATTTCTGGATGATACAATAATAATAATCCAATTGATTAATAAATACATGAGACACTAACAAATTCATGTACTTTAAAAATATTATTTTTTAGTTTAATCATTTGTATCTGATCAATTGATCAATTATTTCAAATCAAGTTTTACAAAAAAATTATTATGAGGACAATTATTCTAATCTAATTTACTTTATTCGTAAACGTTATAATTTAAACTATTAACCTTATTTAAAAGATCTATTATTTTAGGTCACTAGATCAATTAATATTCCAAATTTTATTGTATCTATTAATATTGTATTTTCTCTAACAACATTAGTGACATAGCAATAAATCAATTGCGAGATGACACCAGAATTTTTTTTTCACATTATCCGAAAAATTGTTGACATCATGGACCATTAATTGAACTTGGATTAAACATCAATAATTGATAAATATTGTTTTTCAGTAATTGGAGAATGTGTTTGTATTTTTTTTTTTTTGAAAAATGGGTACTTTATATTGATAAAAATATAAAGTACACCACCCCATGAACCTCATTAAGAAACTTCTCTAAATCTATTGGAGGAAAAAAAGTATACCATGAGGTGGAAACAAACAGAAAGTCAGAACCCAACAAATCCAACACACAAAAGGGCAATCCAAACCAGCCACCAGACTAAATCTACCCGTGCATAATGAACAAAAGAGGGAAAGAAGCAGTACAACAAATCACAAATCCCCCTGCGTAAAGGTACCAAATCGGAACACAACAAATGCAGCATTATAAAAGAGAAACCTCGGACTTCAACCTTAATCGATAATGACAAGGGACCTTCACTAGCACAAACACATCGACCAAACTCCAAACTGAGTTCCAAAAGCTCCTGAACAAACCACCATTCTAGCGATACTAGCTCCTAGAGAACCTCAGTTACTGGTCTTCAAAACAGAATTCCAAGTTGATTATCTAACGACATTGCCTCATGCGCTTCAACATAAGCTTCAGTCCACCTTTGTTTTAATACATAATCTGAAATTGATGTACAATTCAGAGAAGAGAAGATCCAACTGCTCCAAATTAAATCTCTTCAAAGCTAGATCCCTTCTTCTCTCAGCTTTTGATAGGACTTTGCCCTGAATATCCAACATAGAGTCGAATTTCTTAATCCTTATAGATTTGCTAAAGGACCTATACGGCAAGACCGAATGTGTTTGTATGATTAATAGTTAATTATATTATATGTTTTCAAATTACAAATTTTATTTTAAATTGATTTTATTTTTTAATATTTTAATTTTGTTTCTAATATATGATTTTCGATGTAAATTGGTTTTTTAAATTTTTGAATATTTTAAATTTATCCTTAAATTATGACCTTCATTCTATATGGTCTCTAAACTTTTGAATGTTCCAATTTCATCCACAAACTTTTGAATGGCTTTTTGGGGACGTTATTTGAATGTTCAAAAGTTGGGGGACTAACTTAGAATGAGAGTTATGATTTGAGGATGAGTTTGAAGCATTCAAAAGTTTGGAGATCAATTTAGAATGAGATATATAGTTTATGGATAAAATTAAAATATTCAAAATTTAAGATTTAATTTAAAATAAGGATAATAATTTAGGAATATATGGTACAAGTTGACACCGAGGATGGAAGTTGATGTAGCGTTGTACCCGTCACAAGAGAGGGCAGAGGCATGGCTCTCCGAGAGTCCCGAGTGGTAGAAAGAGCAACAAAGAAAGTTAAGGATATGATTGAAAATGCTAAATTGGGACAATATCATGCGGGATCTGAGGATACATTGAAAGAATGCATGGGTGAGCTTGATGTTGGCAAAGATTTGGGCTAGACACACCCTTGGGTTCAATTGATCTGATCATGGCTTATGCACTTATCTCAATACCCTCCTTTAGAGATACGGTGGTAAAAGAGAATGTCGAGAAGAGCACTGATTCTGTTAGACAAGATTTAGATGTGTACATTCGCGATAAGGATGTAACAATTGCTATGGCAAGATTGCTACCGAAGATTCGTTTTCCAAAGAAGGCTCATAAGGCTATTAATGAAAGGATGTCACGCTCAGTTGTTGTTTGCTTGCTAGGAAAATCCATCGGATACCAACCATTGATGGGAAGGACTAAATCGCTTTGGCACCAGTAGGCGAGATGACATTAGTTAATATGGATAATGACTATTTTCTAGTCCGTTTTGTGTTGGAGGAAGACTATTCAAGGGTATTGTAGGAGGGCCTTGGATGGTTTTTGAGAGCTATTTAACTGTTCAGCCTTGAACTAGACAGTTCTCAACCATAGTAGAACAACCATAAAAAAAACATGGTTTGGATGCGGATAATAGATCTTCCCTTTCGCTATTATAATAAGAGTATGCTCCGAATCATTGCAGGGGTAGTCGACAAGATCAGTAGAATTGGTTACAATACGACAGACGGGAAAAGAGGTAGGTTTGCGAGGATTGCTGTCATGGTTGATTTGAACAAACTATTTTCATTGGTGTAATCATTGACAGATGTCAACAAGTTAAATATGAGGGTCTCCATCTATATGTTATTTGTGTGGTTGGTATGGTCACTCCAAGGATCAATGTAGTCTTGTTGGGGTATGTAATATGTCGTAACCGGTTTTGTCCGGGCACGAAATTTTACTTTGCGGGAAAAATAATGTGGATAAATGGTTTTTATTGAAATGTTTTGGGGAGTCGCCATCGGCCTTTTAGGTCAGGTAGGTCGAATACCTAAAAATCATTTTTAAAAGAGTTTTTAAGAGAACATCAGTTAAAAGATAAAATAGTCTGTGTTTAACCAAAAATTTGTTCTTTTTAATAATAAAAAGGGATTCGTGGTCGATTACGTTTGGGGAAGGATTAGCACCCCACAACGCCCAAAATTGGTCATTGTCGATTATAAACTATCTCTAATATTAGAATTTAAGAATTCGAATATAAATTTAATTTATGATCCTATTATTTCGTATTTTAATCGGATAATTCTAAGGAAGAAAAAGATATTAAATAATTTTTATAAATTATAAATAAAATATTTATTTTATAAAACATCAGAAAATGACATCTAGTTCCTTTAAGACTGCCCTTTCTTAATATTTGAAAAATAAATAAATATTAAAAATAATAATTTTTCCTAAGAAAATAATTTAAATAAAACAATATATGTTTTCTGGTTTTTATAAGTAGGATATTTATTTATTTTTTAAAATACCAGAATAGGACATCTAGTTATATTAAGACTGCTATTTTCTTTGATATTAAAAATAAATAAATATTTAGAAGAATATAAGGATTTTTCTTAAAAAACGAAGCAAATATATATATATTTATAAGCATGATATTTGTTTATTTTTAATATTCCAGAAAAAGACATCTAGTTGCTTTAAGACTGCCCTTTCTTAGTATTTAAAAATAAATAAATATTATTATCTAATCAAATTATAAAATTATAATATTGTATTTCATGTAAATATTAGTGAATAAAACATAAAAAATAAATAAATAAAATACTATATTTAAATTATAGGATAAAAATAAAATTAATACTATATGGTATTTTATTATTAATATAATATTAAGTAAAAAATAATAATGATCAAAATAAAAGAATTAAAAGCAATAATATTAAATTGCAAAATATTAAAATTCAGGGTCAAAAAGAAAATTAGTGATTAAAATGTAACATATTAAAATTAAAAGTTCTAATTCAAAATATTATGAAATATAATAATTAACAGTGTAATTTAACCATAATAATTCACAGGATTAAAATAAAATTATAAGGAACTAATCCTAATATTTACCCTAAATATATATAAATACAGTTAATGGCTAGAATATAATAAAATAAAATTTGAGAACAAAATTAAAATGCTCAAAAACTTAATTTAGTGACTAAAATAGAAGTCTACAAAATTAGGGGGTTGCAGAAAGGGTTTACCCTTTTACCCAAAACGCACAGTTCTACCCATGAAACGACGTCGTTTCATATTGGGTATAAATACCCTTAAATGGCCGGCCCTAAGGGCCATTTTTTCATTTCTTTATTTCTTCATTTCTCATTCTCTCTCTAAAGAGAGATATCAAAATCTCTCTCCCTTCTCTCTAAGTTTCCCTCGCCGGAGGGAAACCGGCCACCGTTGGTCACCTTGTTCCGGCGCCGATTGCAGTTGAACGGTGGTTGAAAATTACAAAACTTACCCTAAATCAAAGATCTTAAAACCCTAAAACCGATTCCAACATTAGTTTTTCCCAACAACCCTTAGAATCGCATAGATCTAAAGAAAATACCTTCGGTATTTTCTATTTTTCGATGACGTTTGGGGTTCTCTGGCAAGGTAAGTTCTTCATTCTCTTTTCTCGGTTGGTTGTTGGTTGCTGTTGGTATTGGTGTCATTTGTTTGCTGTCGTGGTCTCTCTTTTTTTGTATTTGCTCTCTGTTGGTGTCTCTCGATGGTTGTTGTTCTTTTTCATTTTACAGGTTCAGTGGCTTTATAGCCACCACCGAGGCTCGCCTTGGACCGGTCACAAGGGTGAAAGCTCGGTGAGCCACCGTACCTCTAGTGGTAACTCACCGTTGGAGCGACATGTGCGGTTGTAATGGCTCTTCTAGAAGCTTCGGATGGTGTCGTGGCAGCGGTTCAGCGGCGTGGAACGGTGGCAGCAGAGGCGGCGGTCGCGTGGCCCTAGGGTTATGATACCCTAGGGTTTTTCATCTGGAGGCTTCTAGACCGTTGGATCTTGCCAGATCCAACGGCTGAGATTGTTGGTGGGTGGCTGAGATGATGAAACCCTAGGGTTTCTTTTGTATCTGGTTCTTGTTGGGCTTCCAGATCCGGGCGGTTCTTGTAAATTTGGGTTGGGTTTGGTTTGTAAATGGGCCTCTGGGTTCTGGTTTGGGCTTGTAAATAATAATAATACTAATAATAATAATAATAATAATAATATAATAATAATAATAATAATAATAATAAAAATCAAATGAAAAATATTATTGTATACAACTGTCCCTCTTTGCTCATTCTTGTGTTAACAAGAATAGAGCAAAGACGAAAAAGACAATAATTTTTTCATTTGACTTCTTTTAAGTATGATGGAAATGTTGAAAACATTCTGCCCAGAGGTCTTATGAATGACCCTGAGGTCTTATCATCTTGCACTGTAGGTCTTATAGATGACTCGGAGGCTTTAATTATCAAAAAGCTCCCGAAGGCGTTTTGAAAACATCCTGCACTATAGGTCATATGGATGGCCCTGAGGTCTTATCATCTTGCACTGTAGGTCTTACAGATGACCCGGAGGCTTTAAATATCAAAAAGCTCCCGAAGGATTTTTGAAAACATCATGCACTGAAGGGCTTACAGATGACCCGAAGGTTTTGAAAACATCATGCACTGAAGGGCTTACAGATGACCCGAAGGTTTTGAAAACATCATGCACTGAAGGCTTACAGATGACCCGAAGGCTTTGAAAACACATGCACTGAAGGGCTTACAGATGACCCGAAGGTTTTGAAAACACCATGCACTGAAGGGCTTATAGATGACCCGAAGGTTTTGAAAACACATGCACTGAAGGGCTTACAGATGACCCGAAGGTTTTGAAAACATCATGCACTGAAGGGCTTACAGATGACCCGAAGGTTTTGAAAACATCATGCACTGAAGGGCTTACAGGTGACCCGAAGGCTTTGAAAATATCAAAAAGCTCTCGAAGGCTTTTTGAAAACATACTGCACTGTAGGTCTTACAGATGTGGGAAATAGTTTACTAAGTAAGAAACTTTGGAAATCGTTTTCTTACTATTCAACAATTTCATTTTCAGAAAAGATTAGATGAGAAACTTTGGAAATCGTTTTCTCATTGAAATAACTTGTTGATTGGGTAACATGCCCCATTTCAAAATAATGCTTCATTTGTGGATTGCATCTATCGATTCTTCAGATGTTTGTGTGATTCTTGCATTTGGGGTTTTGAATTCTACCTTCTTCTTGTAAAGTATTTTTCATCATGAATCTTCTTTTTCATATGAAGATCTGTAAAATTTCATGTTTGAATTCAATCAAATATATCAATGTAATGTATTGTGTATTGTGCAAATGATGTTCTTATGAATGCATGAATGTTGATGCAATCTTCATTTGACTTCAAAGTGGTGAACTTGGCCTTCCTTCACTTGATCATTTATCCTAATTCCTAATTCCTTTCATGTCTCCACATCTAATTAGATATCGAACAAGGTAACTTGGACCATATCATGTCGAGATGCTTAATAACAACCTGTCGTTCAACCTTAGTTGGCTCCACTAGTTTCTTGTTGTTAAAATTTCAGCTTCACTTCTGAGGAAAGAAATCTTCATCATATCTCACTTATAACCTTAGGGTTGAAGAAGTCGGACTTTATCTTGCATCAATAAATAGAAACACCATATGATCTGTAGCATTGGTTCAACATCATAATAACTGGTTTGTAAAATATTTGACAACACATTCATCATCTTATGTGGTTTCTTCTTAGATGTTCGTAAAACATTTGACAACACATTCATCCTTTCCTGTGGCTTCTACCCAAATGTTCGTAAAACATTTGACAACACATTCATCTTTTCTTGTGTTTTCTGCACAGATTTCTGGTCAGGGAAGCTCTTTAATAGTGTTTAGAACTTTTTTATGATGTCACAAGAACACTTGAGAACAAAACTCAATGGGAATACAAGTGATATGTTGGCGTATTTCATGACCAAAAAGTTGGTCAAATTCAAAAAATACGCTAGTGCCGAATTGAATAAGAGATACCCACTGATCTTGATATTCTCTAGAGCAAGGGTGATATTGATCATGTTTTCTTCCACGATAAGTGTTATAGGAAGTAGAAACATATCAGCTATAGGAGCCATGTACAGAAAAAGGTCTATGGAATTCTTACTGTTGTAGATGAAATACACACGATAAAACCCAATAGATGAAAACTCAGTTCAGCCTAGCTGAGAATGATAACCCGAGTGACAACGGAAATAAGGGTAATATATGTAAGTCGAGTCTCCCTCTTCAATGTCATCAAGTAAGCGAAAATTGTTGTGAAATACAGGTTCGTAGCCTTAATAGTATGATTGAAACTAACCGCTAGGAACCTCAAAGAAATATTTCCAATCATCATCGACACATAAAATACCAAACTCGAAGTCAAGATCTTGAGAAACTGAACCCTGAATCGAATGGTCTACATGGGGGACCATCTTTATCCATGCAATTGTGATGTAGCTTAACAAAGAACATGTTGTCATGTGACATATGTTAAGAAGATTGAGTATTTGAAACCATTCTTGCTGAGTAAATATTTGTTCAACAACAAGACCCTAATACAACTGCTTGATGAACGAAGCAATTATGTATAGTCAGCTCGATTGTCACTGCTTCACCATTTTCATTCTTCATACCTTTCTGTCTCATTGGAAATATTTTCTCAAGTTAATGATCTTTAACACATGATGATGTGGGCCTTTAGCATACCCCAGTATTTGTTAATATAAGCGTTCAAAATGCATCAACATTCCTGATTCTTATTGAAATGGGTTTTCAGCATACCCTAGCATTTGTTTTTTTGTTGATGTGAGCTTTCAAAATGCCCCAACGTTTTTTTTTCATACTGATGTGAGCCTTCAAAATACCCCATATGGATCTTTTTGAAGTGGCCTTCAAAATGCCCTAACATTCTATTTATGGTTGAAATGAGCTTTCAGCATGCTCCAACATTTGCTGATATGTACGTTTAAAATGCATTTAAAATTGTTTTCTTGCTGATATGAGTCTTCAAGAATGCTCAAATATTCAAACTGTTGTGAGCCTTTAAAATGCCCCACATAGATCATTTCTATCTGAAATGGGCCTTCAAAATGCCCCAACATTTTGTTTTTGGTTCACTCTCAACGTCTGTTTGACTTGAATATCATGATCCCCACGAGGTCCAATTTTGACAATGCACTGTTGTGGGTACTTGTGGCTTTATTCGTGCCCCAAATCTGTTTATCTTGAATACTCTCATTCTGGTGTCACTAAACAGTAGTGTTATCAAGTAATTTAAGGAATTCTCTTCATGTTATCACAAACTTAAGAAGTACTCAATCATTTTGACGGAAACTTCTAAGATATGTGCATCTTATGAATAAGGTGATCATCTTATGGATATAGAGGGGTCTAGTCGGACAGAGTGGTATAAATCGCTTGGTAATTCATTTCATGACGAAACAGTGGCTTATCATCTTTCAGTCTTAAGAAACATGTTCCCCAAGGGTATCAATGTCTTGTCTCTTTTCTCTGGGATCAGTGGTGCAGAGGTTGCCTTCTACCATCTAGGCATACCTTTGAAAGCAGATGTGCAAGAACTGAATGGTGATCGGTTGGAGCAATTGCTGAGTAGATTTGGCGGATTTGACCTTGTTGGTGGCATTCCGTGTAACAACCTTACCGGAAGAAATAGACATCACCGGGATGGACTCGAAGATTTTTGTTGGTGTCTTTTCTTGCAATGAATGCTACAGTGACTGCCCCTTTTGCTGCTTCAAGATACACACCTCCATATCTCACTCTTCTCGAACCATGTAAAGGTTTAATTGATGGTAAAACTGGTTATCTCTACTTTTGGAATCATATAACTAATGTTACCCCATATGAAAGGCCTACAAGTGTATAATATGTTCCAATGTCTTATTTTGTTCCATATGTTCTCAAGTTCAAGTTCAACAATCTTCTGAATGGCATAATGGATATAATCCTAACAAGAAAATGATCGGCATGGAAGAAGCCGAAATGATGTATCAAGACTTGAGCCAATATCTTGGTACAACCAGAGTGCAGGTGGTGGACTTGTTCATTCCCATAATACACTTTAATGGGACTTATAGCCCTGTGATGGGATCTTCTAGAGAACATGGATTAATGGCTGGGGAAAATAATTTGTCTGGTGATGCTTATCGCTCTCAAAATGAGATAAATGATAATCTTTCTTGATGAATTGCTAATAATGTCACAGGAGAGCGTCATAAGTTCAATTCTCCAGACTTTCTGGCTTCTTGGACCACTTGCTTTCAAGAAAGTGAAATGTTTTATCATTCTGGCTTTGTTTATCCTTTTTCTACAATAGATGTAAAATAGGCAACAACTTGCTTCAAGGACTTTCCTCATTTGAGACTCTCTTGTTTGAAAATGTTTTTTCTCCTTTCTTTATCGAAGAATGAAAGAATTTTGTAAAGTGTTGCCTATCACATGTTTACAATATAATCAAATCATAAGCATGAATTCAAAGAATATCAAAAGAATCAACAACTCTTTAATGTTTGAGAATTATAGCTCTTTGACAAGTATCAAGATTTGGTTTGGTTTCAAGATGGCTTTCCTATTTTCTATGGTTACATCTATTTAAGATGTCACTCATCTCTCACTCTTTGTGAACGTTCTCACATGACTCACTTTAAGGTCTTGGTATTTTAACCGAATGCGTACAAAATAACACAACTAAGATTACCAATTACTAGATTATCTAGAATACCTCTTTTTCGATTCTCTGGAATCTTCCATTTGTGAATACTTTGTAAACTCTAGCAAAAGTAGTGCGAAAATATTGGTCTAAAAATGAAATTTCTGAGTGTTCGTGTGATGTTAACTATAACAGGTGTTTCTTAATCACCTTAGTCCATCCTTATAACCTCTTTTTTTTTCCTTTTTTTCTTTTTTTCTTTTCTTTTTGCTATTTGAAACTTATCTATAAAGCCAGGGTGATTAACCAATTTCTCTAGAGGGACAACTCAAGCTTTATTGCATATAATAGTATATCAGGCTAGCTGAAGGGTGTCATCTCATCACAAAGTCTTTGACTTGACAATTACAATGGAGCAAACATCGAACTAACATGTATCCGAACAATGTCATGTTTTGAACATAATCTAATCATAAAGCCGGGGTTTTTGAGTTTCCTCTAGAACCAATTTCCTTAGTGTAATAGCTCACCATTATTGAATATAATAGTAATGTAATAAGCTAGTTGAATATTATCCATAAAGTCAGGGCGATTAACCAATTGCTTTAGGGGATAACCCAAGCTTTATTGTATATAATAATAATATATATGACTCCTAACTTCTTAAGCTTGTTAAGAAGAACCTGTTATAGTCTAGGTATTTTGGTGGAAGTCAAAAGATTTCTTCGTTAGGGTTTAATTTCCAAGCAACTGACTTAAACTAGATTTACCTATTTGTGAAGATTACGTTCATCATCGAATGTCATCAATAGAAAAATACTCTAGTTGGTTTTGTAATGTAATACAAAAATGATGCCCCATGTTGTACGCTCCTATATAAAAATACCAAGCCTTTTGTATAATTCATTTCAATAGGAGAAGGCTATCTCATATTTGTAATAGGATAATGTTTGGGTTGTATTTCTTCTGAGGTAAGGTCAAGGGTCCTTGTTTTTCCAGTTTTCAATCTTGATAACATGTCAAAGATCTTAACTCTAATCATGCAGAGTTTTTAATCCAATTAATATTCAAAGAAATGCAAGATTGCAAAATTGACTCAATTCTCATAACCTTACAAGCAACACGCATTTATTTATTGCACAAAAGACGGAGAAAGGAACAAAAAACATGTTCAAACAAGATGCTGAAAATAGAAAGGTACTACAGTGGTATATAATAACTTCCACTTGTTTTGTTTAGCTTGCTCTATCTTTCCTCGAATATTGGGTGTGTACATGGCCCAAGATTTTTATCTTTATTTTCCCCCCATTTCTTGATCATTTCTTGTGTCAAGACTCCATTGTCAACCAGCGTCTCTATTTTTTTTAACATTAGCCTACAATTGCTCGTGGAATGCCCAAATACCCCCAAGTGGAAATCATAAACACTATCTTGATCATAACTATGAGCAGAAGGGTTTGGTGGCATTTTCATTGGTCTTGGTGTGATGTATTGATCTTTAATCAAATGAGGGTACAAGTCTGAAATAGAAGTTTGGAACACCTCCAAATTATTTCTTGACCGCATGACTTTCTTTGGTCGATCCGAACAACTACTTGCTCTTTTTCTTTTGCAGTTGTGGGGACTCTGGATGCGACATTCATTCATATCATCAGCTTTCACTTTTTGATCCTTCGGGTTTCTGGATGTGACTTTTAAGTTTCCTTTATTGATCATATTTTCAATTAATTCTCCATTTGTCATAAGATTCTCGAATTCCTTCGTGGGATTTGCCAACATTAACTCAAAGAAAGGAGCAAGAAGGGAATCACGAAACATATGTAATATCTCTTCTTCTAACATAGGAGGTTGAACTTGTACTGCAACTCCTCTGCATCTTAAGGCATACTTCTGAAACCCTTCATTGGCTTCCATTTTTACTCCTTGAAGATCCATACGTGTTGGAGCTAAACCTTTAACATATCGATATTGTCCCAAAATGCATCAGCTAAATCAACCTATCTCTTGATCTGTTCTTGGGTCAAATGATTGTACCATACTACTGTTGGTCCAATGAGGATATCATGGAAGGAGTGAATTAACAAATCATCAGAATTTAAATATTTTTCCATTTTTTTGCAAAACATTCTCAAATGGATTAGGGGACAACTGGTGCCATCATATTTCTCAAAATCAGGCATTTTGAATTCATGGGGAATAACCAAGTCTGGAACCAAGCTGAGCTCTCTTGCTTCTAATTCTTTGTGGTGGGCATTAACACCTTTCATATTTCTGATTGCTTCATCCGCCCTTTTGAATCTCTCATCATAATGTGAATAATTAATGAGGTTATTCTTTGGGTTTGATTGGGATGCCCCAGGGTATGTTATCATTCTCGACTCTTCAATTTGATGGCACTGTTGCTCTTTAGCAATTATTTCTTCTTTATCAGATGCCATCCCTTGAGTAATTTGATTTGATCTGTAACATCCCGAAATCCGGGTCAGTGACTAAAATGAGAATTTTTGAAATTTGGTGATAAAAGTAAAATAGTTTAATAGTTTAATGACTTATTGTAAATATAGTCGAAGGTTGTTTGGTAATTATTGAATGAATTAAAGGGCAAATTGGTCATTTGATAAGAAAGATATTTTTTCCCCTTTTATAAGAATGAATCATGTGGGGAAAAAGAAAGAGTTATCTGGAAACTCTCTTCTTCTTTTTCCTCCTCCCGTATCTCCAAGCTCAAAGGTAAGTTTATGATTTCTTGATTATTTGTTGATTTAGAGGCTGGGTTATGATCACTAGATGATAATTAAGCTTAAGGAAAGCTTAATTTGTTCTTAAACAACAAGATGAAATTTATATGAGAGATTAAAGATTTTGAGTTCTTGAATGAAATCTTGGAATAGAGTTCATTACTCATATTGGAAGACAAATTTGACTTGTCATCAACTTAATTAAGGGATATGAAGTGATGGAATTGAATTTAGAACAAGTAGAAAATTTAGTATGATTCTTGGATTTCATATGGAAGATATAATTTTGAGTTTAAAGAAGTGATTATGGAGTAGAAATGAGTTTAAGTATGTATATGAAAGTGATTCTGGGTTGTGTGCATCGATGCATCTTTAATGTGTATCGATGCACTCTCAAATATTGAACATCGAATGCCAATAATGCATCGATGCATAAGGAGTGCATCGATGGACCCGTTTAAATACAAACATCGAATGGGATTTGTGTACCGATGCACCGGTAGTGCATCAATGCACCCGTTAAGGAATGCATCAATATACAGTAGAGTGCATCGATGCATGCCTTCATTAAAAGATGAAATTAGCTTTTCTCTTAGTCTAAACAGTGATAGATTATATTATATCGATTGTATACTGATAGTATAAATATATGATTGTGTAGATATCGATCGAGAGAAAGTTCTAGAATAATTGAAAGATTAGAATTGATCCAGAAGAGAAAGAAAGCCATAGGAGTAATTGATAGCAAGTGAGGCCAAGGTGAGTGGATATTAGTTAGTTTATGGTGCTAAATGGAAACAAGATTTGTGACAAGTCTATTTCCTATGTTAGAATGCATGAATATATGATTATACGTATATGAATGACATGAATTGTATGTATGCTTGATTATATGGGTTAACATGCTTTTGAATGTAATGATATGGGAAACTAAACTATATGACTGCATGAGAAAGATATGAGCCATATGACATGTTATATGTGAACATGAGAAAACAAAGTATAAGATATGAGCTATGTGATCCTATGAAAATATGAAAAGAAGCTATGTGACTACATGTATATGTGAAAGAAGCTATGAGCTTATATGACATGTGAAATGATAAAGTGAAAATGCCCATGTTATATGATACGAGAGCTATAGGTATAGTTGGCATGCCAAGAGTTGAGGGTCTACGCGGTCCTTCGGGACATACAGTGATCCTTCGAGATATTTCATAGGTCCTTCGGGATAAAATCTCATAGCCCCTAGTGGGACCCCTTACAAGCTGTGGTGACAACATAGTGCACAACCTCCATAGACTCACATATCTACAGTTCTCAGAAATGTACATGGGCTAGACAAAGATATAACAATAAATATATATGTGAAAAATATGCTTTTGTGATATATGTTGATATGTGTATTGCACGAGTCATATGATGATATGTGTATTGTTTGGTTACACGAAGCATATGTTGGTTAAAAAGGTTAGGTTCAAGAGGGTATGATCAACACATATAAATGAAAATAATATGGATAGTGAAATAAGATTAATGGAAGTAAGTGATGAGTGTATGTTTCTGTGTATATTTGATTATATGTAATGTTATATTGTTTTGTGTGATAGCATAGTATGATATTTTCATGCATGGTTAAGAAGTTAGAGTTTCTTTTATAAGTTTAATGCCTCACTAAGTCATAGACTTAGCGTGTGAGTGTTTCACACGTAGGTTCTGAAAAGCAAAGTGAGAAGCTAAGAGGAGCAAGACAGGTAAGCATTTTCCTTACAAAGTTTTAGATCAGAGAATAGATTATTTAAATGTGTTTGGTTAATCTGAATATAGTTGGCATGTACTAATTGATTGAGTTGAATATGCTTTGTTCGATTTTGGTCAATTTATGTAAATAAACATCTTTTATTTTAATGAAAGTTTTAAATTTTCTTGATTTTTCATCAATAGTCAAAGTTTGAAAAGTCAATGTGACACCTCGGACTCGTATCCGGGTCGGGTACGGGTTGAGGGTGTTACATGATCCATCTTGTGATGCTTCTTTCCTTGTATCCTGAGGTAACTCTATCAATTGTTCTGGCCACTGATCTTGTAGTCTTTCATAAGATTGCTCCATTGTTTTCATGATGATGGTACAGTAATATGAATGAATGATCTCGGTTTTACTGTTACAGAAACCTTCCATGAATTATTTACATGTTTTTATAATTAATGTATATAATAATACTTAAATAAATAAAAATGTAATGTAAATGCAAAAATACATAAATGCAAAAATAAGAATGTAAACTGTGCAATGCAAAGATGCAAATATAGAATGAAAATGTAAATGAAAATATGCAAACATAAAAGTGCAAATGTAAGGAAAAAAATACAAATGCAAATGCAACAAAGGTGTTACTCAAGAGTGATCATCTTAGAACAGATTTCATTGAACACAAAAGTTTTGGTGCATCAAACAAAACTTTTACATGTAGGGGATAACTTTCACTCCTAATTTCTCTATTTCTCTTAAAAGCCAATTTAACTTCAACTCATGTTCAGGTGTAGAGTTGTCAATCTTCTTTAATTCTCTTGTAAAGCCAGCTAAGTCCACCAGCTTATGAGCCACATTGCTTGCTTGAGCAGTAACTTCCTTCATGAAATTGTCTTCTTCTTTTATCTTCTATGTCAACTCTCGGAGTTGTAGACAATGTTTTTCATTTTTTCTTGTGAGATAATCTTTATGTTCAAGAAGTTCTCGTACAATATCTCCATAATCATCTAAACATTTCTTCAATGTCTTGTTCTTGGCCATAGTGGATTTTAATTCAGCATCAATCTCATATCGATGAATCTGATATGATGCTTCCATGTTGGTCATAACACTATTCAACCTTTTATTTTTGACTTCACATTTTCCTAATTCAATGACAGTTGTATTGCTTCTTACTTCTGCAACTCTTAAATCATGAGAAAACTTCTTGGCTCGTCCTTCCTGTATCTTGCAGTTCTTTTTCAGTTTGGTGATCCCTGTTATCCACTCCTCTAGCGTGTTTCCTATGCCAGCATTTTGAAAGGCTTGACTGGCCTTTTAGAAATCCTCTTGCATGGTTTCCAGTTCTATGCTCAATTTCTTGTTTTCATTCTTTAAATGATGAATTTGAGCTTCAGACCTTAGCAAATCTTCTTTCTTCTGGGGGCCCCTACTAATGCTCTTACCTTTGACCACTTTTGGTATTAATTTAGTAGGACCTTCAGTTAATAAACTAGGTTGATCATTTATCCTAAACTCTAAGATTCCATGATCCAAAAGACATTGGACTCGATGTTTGAAGGCAAGGCAATTCTCAATGGTATGTCCTTGAGCTCCGGCATGATATTCACAATAAGCGTTGATGTCATACCAATTCGGATACGGAGGTTGAAACAGTTTCATATAATGCAGAGATGCTTCTCGCGCTTCAAGTAGCTTCTCGTACAACTCCTTATATGATATAGGGATACCATGAAAATGAGAGTTGCCTTTTGTCTTGGATTGAATCAGAGTTTTAGACGTCGGGAGCAGACTAAACCTCGACAATTTTAGATTACATGATTCATTCTCATCTCTGGGAGCTTTTACAGTTGTCACCATTTCTTGGGTTTCTCAAGATAACTTGTGAATACGAATGATGAATGTCTATAATTTCTCAAGTTGGTTAGGATCAGAAGTCCCTTGCATATCTGAGATTGCATATTTATCTTCATTGAGTTCTCTCTCTTTTTGTGTAGGAGTCTCTTTTCCTTTATCCAAAACAGATATTCTAACCATCATCTTGGACATCTTCTCTCTTATTTCTTTTATCTCCTTTTTCTCTTCAATGGGCATACGATCTTTTGGTGCATGGCTCGCTTCTATCCTCAGAGTTCCTTTAGGATGCAATTCCTTGGATGCGTCATAGTTTGCTTGATCATAAAACTTTTTGTCCATTTATGAATTCTTTCCAATTTGATGAACAGTCTTTCAAATCAACACCTTTTGGTTATGCCATGATCATGCAATGCAAACAAAAGAAATCAATATGTATGAAAAAAATGAGAAAGGAAAAAATAAATTGGTTAGTACCAACTAATGGAAAGAAAAAAGTTATATCTATCAAGGTATAAATCTTAACCTCATGCTTTCTAGTTCCATGCTTTGTTTGGAAAAATTAACCTAACCGCATGATTACTAGTTCGCATGCATTTATTCAGGATAAAAAAATCAGATAAATCAAAACCTAAAGCTTATTTCTCATTTGTGTACCTACGGACAAAGTTTCGGCATTGTCTTAGATCAGGAGAATTTCTAGGGTTTATTATATGTAGATTTTCAGTTCTAGGAGTAAAGGTACTCGAACTGTCCTTGTTGGTGCCCCCTGGGACTGCCAAACCCTCAATCCTAGTCCATTACAGACTTAAGCGGATCGAGTTCAATTCGAGGGGGCACACTTCCTTATGCCTGACACGGAGAATAAATTCTCACGAAGACATAGGATATATGAACCCCAAAAGTTACTTGCTAGGTCTGATACGGAGAATAAATTCTCACGAAGACGTCGCTTTCACTCCCACTTAAAATGGACAAGCTTGATTATAAAGCTTATGTTATGCGATGCATGTGTTGTGTGTGAGGAGAAATGTTCACACAAAAATAAAAAAAAATCAATTAAATATTAATATACAAGAGTATAAAATAAATTGAAAGAAAATAAAAAGTATCATAAATTAAATAAAATTGGATTCTCAATTTCTAATTATAGAGACAATATATAATCAACTTAGGTTTGACCAGGGTCCCCAGCGGAGTCGCCAAGCTGTTGTAACCGGTTTTTACCCGGGCACGAAATTTTACTTGGGGAGTCGCCATCGGCCTTTTGGGTCAGGTAGGTCGAATACCTAAAAATCATTTTTTAAAAGAGTTTTTAAGAGAACATCAGTTAAAAGATAAACTAGTCTGCGTTTAACCAAAAATTCGTTCTTTTTAATAATAAAAAGGGATTCGTGGTCGATTACGTTTGGGGAAGGATTAGCACCCCCAAAACGCCCAAAATTGATCCTTGTCGATTATAAATTGTCTCTAATATTAGAATTTAAGAATTCAAATATAAATTTAATTTATGATCCTATTATTTCGTATTTTAATCGGATAATTCTAAGGAAGAAAAAGATATTAAATAATTTTTATAAATTATAAATAAAATATTTATTTATTTAAAACATCAGAAAATGACATCTAGTTGCTTTAAGACTGCTCTTTCTTAATATTTGAAAAAAAATAAATATTAAAAATAATAATTTTTTCCTAAGAAAATAATTTAAATAAAACAATATATGTTTTCTGGTTTTTATAAGTAGGATATTTATTTATTTTTTTAAAATACCAAAATATGACATCTAGTTATATTAAGACTGCCCTTTTCTTTGATATTAAAAATAAAAAAATATTTAGAAGAATATAAGGATTTTTCTTAAAAAAACGAAGCAAGTATATATATATATATATATATATATATATATATATATAAGCAGGATATTTGTTTATTTTTAATATACCAGAAAAGGACATCTAGTTGCTTTAAGACTACCATTTCTTAGTATTTAAAAATAAATAAATATTATTATCTAATCAAATTATAAAATTATAATATTGTATTTCATGTAAATATTAGTGAATAAAACATAATAAATAAATAAATAAATAAAAATACTATATTTAAAGTATAGGATAAAAATAAAATTAATACTATATGGTATTTTATTATTAATATAATATTAAGTAAATAATAATAATGATCAAAATAAAGGAAATTAAAATCAATAATATTAAATTGCAAATATTAAAAATTCAGGGTCAAAAATGAAAATTAGTGATTAAAATGTAACATATTAAAATTAAAAGCTCTAATTCAAATATTATGAAATAATAATTAACAGTGTAATTTAACCATAATAATTCACAGGATTAAAATAAATTTAATAAAATTATAAGGGACTAATCCTAATATTTACCCTAAATATATATAAATACAGTTAATTGCTAGAATATAATAAAATAAAATTCGAGAACAAAATTAAAATGCTCGAAAACTTAATTTAGTGACTAAAATAGAAGTCTACAAAATTAGGGGGCTACGGAAAGGGTTTACCCTTTTACCCAAAGCGCACAGTTCTACCCATGAAATGACGTCGTTTCATATTGGGTATAAATACCCTTAAATGGCCGGCCCTAAGGGCCATTTTTTCATTTCTCATTCTCTCTCTAGATAGAGATATCAAAATCTCTCTCGCTTCTCTCTAAGTTTCCCTAGTCGGAGGGAAACCGGCCACCGTTGGCCACCTTGTTTCGGTGACGATTGCAGTCGCCGACCACTATGAACGGTGGCCAGAAATTACAAAACTTACCCTAAATCGATGATCTTAAAACCCTAAAACTAATTCCAACATTAGTTTTTCCCAACAACCCTTAGAATCGCATAGATCTAAAGAAAATACCTTCGGTATTTTCTGTTTTTTGATGACGTTTGGGGTTATCCGGCAAGGTAAAATCTTCTTTCTCTTTTCTCGGTTGGTTGGTTGTTGGTTCTTGTTGGTGTCGTTTGCTTACTGTCGTGGTCTCTTTTTTTTTGTATTTGCTCTCTGTTGGTGTCTCTCGGTGGCTGTTGTTCTTTTTCATTTTGCAAGTTCGGTGGCTTTATAGCCACCACTGAGGCTCGCTTTGGACCGGTCACAAGGGTGGAAGCTCAGTGAGACACCGAACCTCTAGTGGTGACTCACCGTTGGAGCGACATGTGCGGCTGTAATGGCTCTTCTGGAAGCTTCGGTTGGTGTCGTGGCAGCGGCTGAGCGGCGTGGAACAGTGGCAGCAGAGGCGGTGGCCGCGTGGCCCTAGGATTTTTCATCTAGAGGCTTCTGGACCGTTGGATCTTGCCAGATCCAAAGGTTGAGATTGTTGGCGGCTGGCTGAGATGATGAAACCCTAGGGTTTCCTTTGTATCTGGTTCTTGTTGGGCTTCCAGATCCGGGCCGGTTCTTGTAAATTTGAGTCGGGTTTGGTTTGTAAATGGGCCTCTGGGTTCTGGTTTGGGCTTGTAAATAATAATAATAATACTTAATAATAATAATAATAATAATAATATTTATAATAATAATTTTAAAAATCAAATGAAAAAAATTATTGTCTACATAATCAAGAGACGAACCCCCAAGATAAAGTGCGTGGTAACCGGAATACAAACGGAGATATATACAACCCTTGGATGCAAGTTGTTAGTCGAAAGAGAATACCCTTGAATAACGGGAAAAACCTTAAGCTGGATAAGGAAAATGAGAAACTGAAGGAATGTTAATTAAAATCGAGATTTTGGATGCTCCAATGGAGGAAGATCTCTTATGTAAAGATTGGATTCCAAGGACCTGCTTTTACTTGGATTCATGGATCTCTTATGTAAAGATTGGATTCAAATTCATATTCTTCCGCTAATACAACTTATATTTCTTCAACTTATTCATTCTCTATCTCAACTAGTTCTTCAACATGTTCATCCTCTATTAGTTCTTATTCAAATTGTTCTTGCTCAATTTCAACTTCTCTACCACAATCTTAATTGATTGTACCCTTTTACTCTAAAATATTACACCTTTATTACAAATAAATATCGATGTACTTATTGTTAGACATGTTGTTCACCATTGTCATACAATTATGATAACTATTCAATGACTTAATAGAACAGTAGACAATGCAACCTACTACTATAAAAATTATAAAAGGACCAACTAAACTAATTTTCTTAACCGTATCTATATAACAAACATTGAGAATGTACCTATCTCAATCAAGTCATAACATGCTAAAAAATTAGAAATATACTTCATTATAGGCGAAGACACAAAGTCCCTACTATAATGAATCACACAAATACACAATTTAACGGCGATTTGACATAATTAACACCCTATAAACCTAATATGTCTGATATAACACCCTTTGACCAATATTTCCCTAATTAAAATCCTTTCGGCTGAGGTGGCACAAAGGACGTAAGGCGCGTTTCCAGGATGCGCTTTCCAGCCACGTGTAAAAATCGGATGCTAATATTGTAAATATTTTTAAAATGATGCCTAATATGTAATTTATTCTATTAGGGTGATATTTATGTAAAAACGTCAACTTTATTTTTTTTGTGAAAAAAGTTAAAATCTTTAAATATTATATTGCAATTTATTTTATAACTCGACAAATTTTGATTTTTGCATAAAATTACACAATACGTGTAATCTAGTATATGAAAACTTTGAAGGTAAGTAATTTAAAATATGAATAATTTTATAAAAGTTTTATAACTAATATTTTTTTTTTGTAAAATGATGATGATGATTATGATGATAAGAAATATTTTATAATTTTAAAAATTTTAAATTTCATATATGTTTGAAAAATTTATTGACTTTTAAAATTAATTGTTTAAAAATACAAAACTTTTAATTACAATTGAGGGATCAAATGAATTATTATTCATTAATTATTAAAATATCACCTCTTTAATTAAGATATTCTTTCTAATATTAATTTTAAAAAATATATATAATATTAAATTCTAATGAAAAAGAATGTAAAGCTAAAGAAATATCACCTCTTATTTAAATATTCTTTCTAATATTAATTTTAAAAAAATAAATAAATATTAATAATAATAATAATAATTCATTTGATCCCTCAATTGTAATTAAAAGTTTATTTTAATATTTTTTTATATTTTTAAACAATTAATTTTAAAAGTCAATAATTTTTTCAAAAATATATAAAATTTATAATTTTTTAAATTATAAAATATTTCTCATCATCATCATTTTGTAAAAACTACTAGTTATAAAACTTTTATAAAATTATTCATATTATAAATTACTTAACCTCAAAGTTTTCCTATACTAGATTACACGTATTGTGTTATTTCATGCAAAAATCAAAATTTGTCGAGTTATAAAATAATTTGCAATAGAATATTTAAATATTTTAATGTTCATCCATCTCTGGGCATATTGCCTGAAACTTTCATTGAATTTCTTTTCCATGTTCTGTAGTACCATTCGATTAGGCCTGATATCCTTCATATGCTTATATTGTTCCAAAAAAAGATTTAGCCAAGTCTTTCCAGGATTTAATATAAGCTCTACTTAATTGGTTATTCCATTGGATGGCCGAACCAGTTAAACTTTCTTGGAAACAATGGATCAATAGTTGATCATTCCTTATATAACCCATCATTTTTCTGTAAACATCGTGATATGGGTAGAAGGACATTTCATAGCATCAAAAATTCAAAATCTGGGATTTTGAACTTGGGTGGTAATACCAAATCAGGTACCAAACTCAATTCCTTGGCTTCAATTCCATATACATTAAAGCATTCTTTCATAACTCTAACTTCTTCTATTAACTGTTCCAATTGTCTGTTTGATTCTTTCTTTTCTTCTTGATCAACATATAGAACATTCTCAACTTGCTGTTGGTTTATAGAAGCACTAGGTAAATTTATGTTTACCCTTCCTGGTTGCGTAAATGCTTACGACTGAGCCTTAGCATTAGAGGTTGTCTGATCTAGAGGTATAAAGGTTCCTCCATTACTTTAGCCTTTAGACGTTCTACTCTTGGTGTAAAAACCTGGAGGATATAAGGCTCTTCAGTGAAGTACCAACAGCTGGGACATTTATTTGGTCCATACTTTTCTTTTGTAACATACTTGTAAATTTTTCCATCATCTCATTCTAGGATTTCATCAACTGTTCATGCATATCTTCCTAAGCTTTCTTGAAATTTTCTTGCATCTCAAGCTGATTTCTTTCAATTTGAGCGATCTTATCGTCCATTTCCCTTTTTCTGGTATTATATGGATGCTTATGGGGGGTCCAATATTCTTCGAAAATAAAATAAAAAACTTTTTAATGAATATGGATGTTTATTAACAAGTATGAAAAAATATAACAAATGCTAATGCAAATGCAAGATGTTGATATCAAGACAATACCTTTAGAACAACTTTTTACTAAAACAAGTTTTATTACAAAGCTTTAAAACATAGTACAAATACAACATGATAGATACATTTGAGCGACTTCTCCTAACTACTGTATATGTTCAAGTAACTCAAAGACCTTATGAGCTTCTTCGGTTCCTGGTTCCAATTCTTCACTCAAAGTGGTAGCTTCATATGCCAAGTCCATCAATATTGTGCCACTCCCTGAGTTTGTTTCAAATACTTTGCAATGAGGTCGTCTCTTTGTTTGACTTTCCATTGAGCACGTTCCTAACGATAGCGCCATTGCAAAAATTCTTTCATACGAGACAATAGGAAGTTGATTCACTTTTCTCTGAAGATCTTGGACATTGGCTTCAAGCTCATTCACTTGCTTCCTTAGATTCTTAACTTCCGAGTTACTTTCTTGACTTGTAGTGCAATTTCCAACTTATGACCTTGCTTTTTAGTTTCTGGTTTGAGCTTGATTTTCCAACAATCTTTGTTCTACCACCTGTAGATAGGATGACTGGAGATCATTGAAATCTATCATGAGCGATTTTTTAACCTTGCTAACTTGATATGCTCTCCCTTTATAGATGTCTATCTCAATTTCTTTGTGGTATACTTCTTCTTCCAGCTTTTGCAGAGTTTTTCTCCATTGCTTTCTTTCGCTCTCGAAGTTTTTCTTTGGCAGTTCTAATGGAGATGGTATAATTCTCAAATGTTCTTTGATAGGTTGAACACTCTCGAAATTAATGACTGGAATGTTGTTGTTGTTTCAGTTAATTCTCCATTGCTCATATTCAGGTGAGTGCTTTTGACTGAAAGTAAATAAATTTACTCGATGAATCCATTTCCATGCCTCAACAACTTTTCTGATCTTTTCCTTGTATTGATCACTTCTGAATGCAAACTCTGATTCGGATAAACCTAATGTCGCAGGAATAAACTGCCTTGATCCATATTGTCTGGAAACCATCAAAGGTGCATATCCTACAGAACCCCATATGCCAAGCAAGGGAACCCAATCGTGCTCTCCATATTTATACATTATGCTTGAAGAAGTATTCCATGAGGCTCGCCATAATACGTCGATATCTTCGAGATTTTGGAAGATGTTCATCCATTTTTCTTCTTCATATCCTCTTGGCCATTTACGAGAATGGAAATCTTGTAGAGGTGAGAAATCTTCCAGGAATACTCGTTCGTGAGCTCTTTCCTCGTGTTTAAGATGATTCAGCATCCATACCAACAATAGAGGTGCACAACCTATAAAACGTCCCTCTTCTCCGTGTCTGCAAAAATTCTAGGAGCAAAATGTTTCAGCTAACACACTAGAAACTGGATATGCATTCTTGTTTAATTTTTTAAACAAGTTTACAGTCGATATGTCTACATGCCCCATAATCTTTGGAAAAATGATTAATCCATAAATTCCTAAAGCCAACATATCAATCTGCTTTCTTTTGTATGAATGATGGTAGATTACTTCTCTCAAGGTAGTCTAAGTAATACATTCACTATCACATTTTCTCTTGATATTTCTTGTTAATGACTGGAATGTTGTTGTTGTTTCAGTTAATTCTCCATTGCTCATATTCGGGTGAGTGCTTTGACTGAAAGTAAATAAATTTACTCGATGAATCCATTTCCATGCCTCAACAACTTTTCTGATCTTTTCCTTGTATTGATCACTTCTGAATGCAAACTCTGATTCGGATAAACCTAATGTCGCAGGAATAACTGCCTTGATCCTATTGTCTGGAAACCATCAAAGGTGCATATCCTACAGAACCCCATATGCCAGCAAGGAAACCCAATCGTGCTCTCCATATTTATACATTATGCTTGAAGAAGTATTCCATGAGGCTCGCCATAATACGTCGGATCTTCGAGATTTCGGAAGATGTTCATCCATTTTTCTTCTTATATCCTCTTGGCCATTTACGAGAATGGAAATCTTGTAGAGGTGAGAAATCTTCCAGGAATACTCGTTCGTGAGCTCTTTCCTCGTGTTTAAGATGATTCAGAATCCATACCAACAATAGAGGTGCACAACCTATAAAACGTCCCTCTTCTTCGTGTCTGCAAAAATTCTAGGAGCAAAATGTTTCAGCTAACACACTAGAAACTGGATGCATTCTTGTTTAATTTTTTGAACAAGTTTACAGTCGTATTCTACATGCCCCATAATCTTTGGAAAAATGATTAATCCATAAATTCCTAAAGCCACATCAATCTGCTTTCTTTTGTCTGAATGACGTAGATTACTTCTCTCAAGGTAGTCTAAGTAATACATTCACTATCACATTTTCTCTTGATATTTCTTGCAACCCATTCTTCACTCATCCCAGTCATAAAATCACTTTCTTTCTTTCTAAAAGGAGTAGTATTGGGTGACTTGATGATACCCTATCTTTGTAGATTCTTGGACAACGAATAAGGGCTCGATATTCTTCTATAGTAGGTGTCAAGTCTATTTTACCAAATGTGAAGCAACTATAGGTAGGGTTCCAAAACTATGATAGAGCTCTGAACATATGTCGGTCAATATGAATGTCCAGAAGATAGCAATGTCACCATATAGATGATAAAATAGGCGCTTGTCAACTACTTCCACTTTACCAGATTTCTTTCACTCACCCAGGTTATTTTGGGCGAACATTGATATGTATATCTAACCAGATATGACACGTATCCAGGCGATGATAGACTATTCCCTTGATAAGTTGAGACTGCTCAGACCATCTTAAAACAACTCCATTGTCTTCTACTTCATATTGGCTCTTTGTTCATATTTCCACCTTTCTATATGAAATCAGTCACGAATCAACACCATGATGAAAATGCTGAATGTAGAAAATGAAGCATACAATTAACCAGAATAATTAATTAAAAAACCTAATTTCATGCCATCTAGTTCCATGCTTTATTTAGAACAAAAAACCTAACCACATGATTTCTAGTTCGCATGCATTTATAAAAAAAATAGTGCTAAATAAAAGACTCAACATGCTTTCCCTTGTGTGCTTATCTTAAAAGACCTAATCAGGTGAGGTTCCGCTTAAATTCAAGTTCTAGGTTTTACTATATGCTGGGTTTGGCTCTAAGGTAAAAAGGGTCAATGAATTATCCTTTGTTGGTGTCCCCTTGGACTACCAAGCCCTCAATCCTGGTCCATTACAAACCTTCAATAGTTCAGTTCGAAGGAACACACTTCCTTATGTCCATACGGAGATGAAAAACTACACGAGGAACATAAGGTGTGAGCTCAAAGAATGGTCCCCTATCCCATACAGAGGTGAAAACCATACGAGGGAGCTTTTCTCATTCACTTAAACTAGATAAGAGCGGGGTTTTAGCTCATGTCATGAATGCAGTGCCCGTGGGTGATGAAAAACATAAAAGATAAAATAATATACAACCTATTATTCTATTCTAATGAACCAAAATTAAATCTGCACAACATAAAACAAAAAGTTAGTAAAATAATTAAAAAAATTTAAAAAAATTATTATTTTATTGCAAAGACAAATAATTAATAAATTGGTTGGTTGGACTCTTTTTTAAGTCCACAGTAGAGTTGCCAAGTTGTCGGGATGTTTCTCTGCCCAGCGACGGAGAGTGCAAATAGTACACCTCAAAGAGTGTAACTAGTCTCGAAAAAGTAAGTGTTTATCTTCCTTAAATCAGATGAAACACCAAATTGTAGAGTCGCCGCCAATCTTTTAATTTGGTGAGATTTATCACCAAAATGTCATATTATTTTAATAACATTCCTAAGAATAATATTAAAATAATATAACTTGGGTCTGCTTACCAGAATGGGGAAGGATTAGTACCCCTATAACGCCCAAAATTGGTACCGGTATTTATTAATTAATGTCTTTGCAATAAATTATAAATTTGTTCTTTAAATTTAAATTTACTAATAACTTAATATAAATAATTACTAAAAAATCTATTATAATATCATATTATAATTACATAGATTAAATTATAAATTATGTATGATAATAATCCTAAAGTATAAATACTAATAATAATTAATCATATAATAATTATTAATAATAAAATATTAAAATTAATTAATCCTAATTTGAGATAATCCTAAAATCATGTACTAATTATGTAAGTTACCCTAAATTATTATATATATATATAGGTCAAAATATAAACTTATAAATATTTAGGGACTAAAATGATATTTAACCTAAATATACCTATATACATGGTAATGACCGAATGATAATTAAAAATTGGAAAATTAAATTAAATATACAAAAACATGCTTTAAGGACTAGATTGAACGTTTACAAAATATAGGGACCTAGGAACTATTTACCCGCAACATATATTACACTCATGCCCCTCCCAAAAACGATGTCGTTCGGGGAGGGGTATAAATGGGCCAGGTTAGGCCTAAAATGCCTCAAGTCTCTCATTTCTCCTCCTTGCTTCTCTCTCTTTAGAGAGAGAAGCTCTCACATCTCTCTAGAATTCCCTCACCGGAGGGAATTCATCCCCGACCGGCGACCGATCGCCACCATCAACTGCCGTCGCCGGCCACCACCCACGGTGGCCGGATATCAACCATATACACCAAATCGTTCCCCTTTTTTTCTAAACACGAATACCACAATCTTTTCCCCTAAAACCCCCTAAATCGCAGTAGATCTAAGGAGATATACCTTCGAAGTTCAACTTTCCGACGACGCTTGGGCTCTTCGACGATGGTAACGCTTCCTCCTATTTCTTTTGTCACTATTTTATATTTGATTGATGTGTATTGGGGTGGTTGCTTCGTTCTTGTTGTTTGTAGGTTCATCTATTTATAGGGTGAGTTGTGCGGTGGAGAGACTGGGTGCATTAAATGCACCCAGATGTTGTAAATCCGATGGGAACGTGGCAGCTACGTGGCTACTGTTGATTGGAGCGTCAGGCGGCGGAGTTATCATACCACTATGGCGGCGCTAGAATAGCCCTATGGTTGCAATGAGCACCCTAGGGTTTTGCTGGTTGCACTTGGGACAATTGGATCTACTTCTGGATCGGACGGCTGGGATCCGTGCGGCACTGGAGATGCATGTAGGAAACCCTAGTTGAGTTGGGTAAAGTCTGGGCCTGAACGGGGTTATGGTCTGTTGAGATTTGCTTGTAATCGATTTGTGGGTTGTAATCGGGCCTTGGGTTAGATCCATTTTCCATTCGGGCCTGTAAATTGTAACAATCAAGCCGAGAGGAGAATTTGACTAGGAAAAAGTCACGCTCAATGTCTATTAATTTGATCGGTTTTGCAGGTTCCAGATGCTGAGGATTATATTGTATAGAGCGTTGTAGCCCACGTTTCGCCCTAGAGTGGTGTTAAGTGCTTGTACCCTCGTTGAAAAGTCAACGAATGGGATTCCATCAGAAATAACAGCGTGAATATCCTCATTATACTCATTAAATTTCGTCCGGATTTTTATTTATTTAATTTAATTTAATTTAATTTAATTGTTAATTTATTTTATTTATTTATGTTATCTTACTTTACTTTTTTTTATTATTACTTTTGTTTTTATTTCTATTAACTGTTATGTGAATTTGACTTTTTTATTACGTACCAAGTATTTATGTTATTAATTATAATCAGTTATGGTATTATTATTGTTAGTGTCCTAATTAAATCTAATTGAATACATATGTTTATGGTTTAGTTACATTTATTATAACATATGTTTGGAAAATTCTACAATACATGTCATGTATCGAAATGTACCACTAATTTTAAAGGTAAAATTTTTAAATGGTCATTAAACTATAATAAAATACTCCTTTTGAACATCGAATTTTAAAAGTTACATAATATCTCATTCAATCAATCCCTTAATTGTATTACAAAATGAATATCACATCTTTAATTATCATTAAAAGGATAACTTAAAATGTTAAATTAATAAAAAATTCTCATTCACACTCAAATCTAAACTAAATTTTATATTGATATTTTTCAATATTTTGAAATAATAATTCTAAAGAATAAATTTTATATATATATATATATATATATATATATATATATATATTCATGATTCATTTTTTAAATTATAAAAGTATTTTTAAAAATTATAAATTTATAATTAATCTTTTAATTCATAAAATTATAATTTTTTAAAATATGAATTTATTAATTCAAAATTTTTATAATTAATTTTTTATTTAATTGTGGTTACATTTGAAAATTTATAATTTATAATTTTTGAAATCCAATAACTTTGGTTATAAAAATTAAATAATTTTTATTAAACAATGTGATTCAATTCTTTAACTTTTTAGTATTTATAAATATAATTTTAAAATATATTTAAAATTTTAAAAATAAATTTTGGAAATCCATATTTAAAAAATATTTTTCTAATTTTTTGGAATTATTATTTAAATTATTGAAAAATATCAAAAATAAAATTGTGGAGCAAATGAGATTTATTTATTTATTTAATATGCCACATTAGCTCTTAACGATAGTCAAGTGTCAATACTCTTTTTTAGCGAAATCTAAATTTATTTATATATTTTTTTAAAAGTTGAATGATCAAAAAGATTATTTTATCATAGTTTAATGAATATTTATAATTTTATACCGATACATATCGATGTGTGGCGTGAGATGTAGACTCATCCATATAAGTTTAGGAATTAGTTATACCGATTATAATATATTATTTATATATCATTATTAATTAATATGTTAGGATATATTTACATATTTACAATAGTTTGGGATGAAGTAAATATATATAATTATTAAATATAAAAACATACACATACACATACTAATTTATATTTTCATATTGACAGGTCCAAATTTGTTACAAAATTGTCCAATACAACCCAAAATAAAGAAAAAATGACACAGACCCAGCAAGGGAGGCCCGCGTACGTGACCCAATCAGATAGGGTTCTCATTATATGTGTCTAGCGCCGCCCATCATTAGCCAATGGAACTGTGTGAGATCCAAGGGCCCACATGCATCAGCAGCTAGAGTTTGGAACCCTTTCCAGCGTCGCACTCATCTAGGCCACACGGTCTGGACCCTTTCAACAGTTCAGACCAGAGATACAAAATAAGGGATGAAACACTAATTAACCGTCGCTGAAGAAGTTAAACCGTTGGATCAAACCCGCGTTTGATGCACACACAACCTTTTCAGCACCCCGACGCGCTGTTTGGGATCTCTACAGCCACCACACACTCCGGTCCCCACAGAACTTCAGCCGCTTTGTCCATACCACGTAGGTCGTACCTGATGTCACTAGGGGCTCGTGTGAGCTCTTCATGTCCCTCTGCCATTGTCATGGCAGAGGGCAAAGCCTCAATTTGCATGACAACAAAGAAGGAAAAAGAGGCATATGAGCCCTTGATCAAGCCACATTAGATGAATCAACGGGAAAATGTTTCACCTTCAGCCCCTCTCACAACATGCAACAAAGAAAGAAAACAAAAAGGAATTAAAAAAGGGCTTTTGACGAGAAAAATCAGAAAAGAGGAGATATATAACAAAACCCAACAATTTTAAAGGGAGGGCATTCAAATACAAAAAGGAAAGCATAGAGAAAAAGAGTAAAACCTTAACTTTCTGTTCAACCAAAGTCGTCGTTGCTTCATCTGAGTAAGAAAATCCCAACAACCGAAGGTAAACCTCTTTATATTGTAGCTTTGGGGTTGGTCTTGGGTTTCTTAGGGTGAAAAGGGGTTAGGTTTAGGTTTAAAGGGTTTTAAAGTGGGGTTTTAGGGTTTAAAGGTTCAAGAAAGGAAAAATAGGGGTTTTCAGGTGTTTTTCCCTCCCCTTGGCCACCGATCTACGGTGGTCGAGGACTTTTGGCTTACCTTCCCCGGTTAAGAAAAAGAGGAAAGAAGAGAGAATTGTGTGAAAGTTTAGGTTTCCCATTTTGGGAAAAAAGAGTGAAATGAAGCGTGCAATGAAGCAAACGAAGAAAATGAGGAAGTTTAGGTTTCCCATTAGCATTTGGCGCTTGATCCATTTACACAATGAGGGTCCCAATTTTTTAAGATTTACATTTTAGTCACCGAATGGAAATTTTCTTCTTACTTATTTTGAATCATTCATTTGTACGCATGCTATTTAGTGAATGCGTTATTGTTCTTACCATTTATTGATATTGACTTTGGCCATAACATTTACAAAATTTATTTTCGGTCACTTGCTGTTGTGTAAAAAAAATGCATGCTTTATTTATGTTTGAAGTCCTTAACTTTAGCCTGACTTAAATTTTAGTCACAACTCTAGCTTAGTGGTCACATGAAATAATATGAGACAATATTGTGTAGGCCCCTATTATATACTCGAGTCCACTTTCGAGAACACTCGTCATAGAATGGGCGCGAAAAGTACAACTTTATAGAAGTAGTGTAATTCAAGATGATTCGAACGACAGGTCAACTCAAATAAATCAAGTTTATTTTTAAAAAATAATAAATAATTTGCTATGTTATTTAAAAAATAATGTACAATGCATGTTATTTAAAAAAATAGTATGTTATGTTGTTTTATACATTTTTAATATTCAATTTATATTCGATTGATGATTGTCTTGATAACATTGAAGAGGGGACATTTCTCGTATAGGGAGAAATAGATGAGATAACCTTCCAATTGAAGTATATGTAATTCCTATGATTTATTCTCGGACTGAGGAATGTTCTCTAATAAATAATTTGATGAAAATCAATCAATTTTCAATAAATGGATCGTAACTTAATTTTCTATTTGAATTTATAGTATCCACTAGCACAACAATGTATAAGCGACTAGGTACCAGTTTTGGGCGCTGTGGTGGTGTTTATTCTTCCCCAAGGACAATCGATTCCCAAACTCTTTGAAATGAATTTTTGGTAAATGAAGACCAATTTTTTTTTTTTGTCTTTTAAATGTTTTTTTTCTTAAATTAACTTAAAAGATGTTTTTAGGTATTCGACCTACTTAACCTAAAGGTCGATGTCGACTCTAAAGCAACTTAATCAAATTAGTTGAATTAATCTAAAATGAATATTTTCAAAATAAGTTGTAATTGAATTTTTCTTTTAAAATTAAAAACCTAAAGTAAAAAGGATGTTACGACATCTTGGCGACTTCATTGGGGAACACTTTAGAGAGTCAAGCCGTCAATCTCTTATACATTGTTGTAGTGGTGAAAATTACAAGTCTGAGTCTTTAGTTAGTTTATGATTCATTTGTTGAATTTTTATTATGACATACCCGAGCTCCGTGCCAAGTAAGTAGGGGTGAACGCATTGCTCTCGTAAGAATTTATTCTTTGTATGAGCCTTAGCAAATAACCTCTGGGGTATACATGCCTTATACCTTAATAGGGATTTATTCCTCGTATGGGTATAAAGACGTGTATCCCCTTGAATTGAACTCGATCCATTTGTACCTATAATGGGTTAGGATTGAGGGTTTGGCAGCCCAAGGGGGCACCGACAACAAGGACAATTCGAGTATCATTTCCTGTTAGAGTCGAAACCATGCATGTAGTGAACCATAGAATAGTCACCTAGGTAGAGTCATGTCGAACCTTTGTCCGTCAATCGATACCGAAATAGGTGTACACAAAGGAGGAACTTACTCTAATCTTTTCTCTTTACTTTAAAGTTTTAGAATAGATTTATTATTTTCGAATAAAAAAATGTGAACTCAAAAAGTATATGGTTAGGTTTTAATTGCGAAATAAATGCATGGGGGTAGAAAGCATGTTTGGATAGGACCCATGTTTAATAAATCTTGTTTGGGTAGATTGCATGGGAGTAGGACTAATTTGTTTACTTTTTCTTCCTTTTGTTAATTTCATGTATTATCTTGACTAACTGATTTGCTTGTTTGTTTTGTTTTATCTTTTTTTCTTTATACTACATGTATATAGCATTAGAAAAAGGGTGATTGATCCGTAAGTGTTCATCATATTGTAAGACTTTCATGATGGAGAAAAGTTTCCTAAAAAAAGAAGAGAATCCTCTAGATGTGTGTGATTGGTCTAAAGCAAAGGAAAAATAACAAGGGGACAATCTACTAGAGCAGTATGTGTCAAAGCTATCCAATTACACACCCACTACCATCAAACAAAAAGAGCTTCAAGGTCTGAAAAAGATTTGGAGAGTTGGAGCTTTAGTGATAGGCAAATATTTCAATAGGTTTATAAAGATATTTCATCTGATGTATGTCGCAGTAGACCCGATCTTGATTTGAAGCATGATACAATTCTAGAACCCTGCCTATAGTTGCTTTACGTTCATCCGTGGGGACATGACTCCAGCGTTGGAAGAATGCCACTTTTTATTGAACTTACCAAATGTTAAAGTAGATAAAATCTATTCCAGGACAACGAAATGACCATTCTTCAAAGCAAAACTTTAAAAAATCCCAGGAACAAGTGCAAGTGGGTAACTGATGCCTACAACGAAAAAGGGAAGTAAAGGTGTTCCGTGGTTCCACTTACAAAAGATACACATGGACGGAAATGTGAGGAGAGATGTCTTTGCTCTAGGTATCTATGGCTTGGTGATCTTTTCTAAGTTTCTAGGACTCATTAAGTTAGTCGTGGTTGATATATTTGAAAAGTTGAAGAGAGAATTGAATCCAATACCTTCAATCCTGACTGAGACGTTTAGATCTCTAAACATTATATAAGGCTAGTAGGAGGTCGCTTCATGGGGTGTGCTCAACTGCTCACCATGTGGATCATGAGTCATTTATGGAATAAAGAAAAGGTTAACTATAATCGCTTCTTAAAGGACTACTCACCTATTGTAGAGTACCTTACGAAGGATTGGCCTGAGACGTTACACAAAGACCAGTGGATTAATTTCTTCAAAAACCTTTGAGATCAGGATATAGCATGGCGAACCTCATGGCTAATGCATACTAAATCCTGTATAATATGGAGACTCCGATTAGATCACGTTTCTAGGATTGTGGGTAAGAGTTAGATATGCTCTTTCGTTAGTATTGGTACAATATGGTGCTCGACAGTTCGTAACAGTGACCTATGGACTTGATAATGTTGAATTTGATTACAAATAGATCAACTATAAGAAGAGGGTCAAGGACATAGCTGATTCATAGAGGGTTACATATATAACGAAGGTGATTGAAGATAAGTCTTGATAACCCTAGAATATGAATCATGAAGAATTAAAAGGGTAAATGATAAGATTCCCTTAGCTTCTAGAGAAGGATCGATATCGATGGAAGAGTAATTCAGGAAAATTCCTTCAAACTTGGAAATCCAGAGAAAATAATTTGAGGTGGAAAAAGCAAAAGATACGAAGAGAATGAAAGAAATAGGAAGAGAGTATTTCATGTTAACCCTTGATACTGACTTAAATTCAAAACAATTTGAGATGAAGAGAAAAAGAAAAGAGGTGGTAGAAGCTGAGTTAGATGATCTAAAATAGGAGTATCAAAAGCTGCAATGAGCAAGAAGGGGAGTTGGATTAGGTAAAACATTGCAATAATGGGCTAGAGAGTTAGGAGTTGCAAAGGTTAGAAGGGGTTAGAAGATAACAAAAGATAGTTATTAAAGTAGTTCAAGATTGAAAATCGTGAAGCACAAAAGTTTAAGAAAGAAAAAGAAAATAGTTTGAAAGAGTTAGAAGATGAGTAATACTGAGTCCAAGGGTTGGAGACCGAAATGAATAGCGTACTTGAAGAGTTCGAAACTAGAGAGAAAAGAATCCAAGAGCTCAATGAGAAAAGAGAGCAAAAATAAAAGATGAACTGTGGTCTGAAAGACAAGGTTGGAATCTTGTCCTTGAAGGAAAGAAGGCAGAGATTGGTCATGAATACAAAGGTTTTCAACGAAAAGTCAACGAGTAGATGAGCTTACTGGGGAGATGGCCAAATTGTATATAAGGTTTAAAGAGGAGCTAAACAAATCTCAAACCAAGAATGATGAACTTAAGAACCACATCTTATATCTGTAACTATCTCTACTTCAAGTACAAGTTCCACTTGCATCGATGGACATAAGAGTCTCTCTTGAAGAAAACAAGGCTCTACGAGAACAAGTCAAAGAACTAAAATGTGAGCTTTAACAGTGTCGGGTTTGAATTAGTAATCTGGAAAAAGAGGTCAACCGTACCAATGGTAGATGGAAGGACATATGAATACTACCACACTTTTGTTTGAGAGAGAGAGCACATGATGGGTGAAGCCATATCACAAATGGATGAAGTGGCTCGCCATACAAGGAAATTGCCCAACAAGGCCGAATCATTCAATTTCACACTAGTCCCATCTCCGATTATAGGTAGGAGATCACTTCAATCATGAATGAAATTGTAGAGCTAAGTTTGAGGGCTAGACCCTATCTATAATCAAACAACTTTGTAATGAGCGAGACTTTTCATCCAATGAAAGTTGTTCTATGATGTTCACTCTTGTGATTAATGCCTTTTATTTGCACTATTTATTATTTTCTCATAAGCATTCATTTCATTGTTTTATTGTTATTGTATCACAAATAATATGCATTCATATCTAAAGAGATAATAAAATTAATTCATAGAGGATTGAGTGGCAGAAGATACTTGTAGGTAAAACTCTAAACCCTCACAACACTCAAACCAAAACCGTGGACATTAAATTCAAACAACTAAAAAAGAAATACATGAGAACTTAATGAAGAATCAACAAGAATAGGAAACGAAAATGGAACAGTCGTTGAGATCAACCATAGATCGCATCCTGTAAAACCAAACTAGCATGGTGAATGATATCGTTGTAATTTATCTGGACTACATGTTGAAGAAGGAAAAGAATCACATATTACATTGTTTGAGGCTTCTGAGTATAAAACATTGGAATCTACTCCGAAGTAGGTCATCTCACCTGAGAAGCTTATGGGTATCTCGTAGGATCCTCAGCCACCAAAGCTTAAGTGGCCATTACAAATCCTCAAACTAATTTGAATGAATACACTGTGATGGATCTTGAGGATATTAAGAGAGCCAAGGCTGAGGTGCATATGAAAGACTGGTGCAAAGACTTCTTCAAAATAATGGGAGGACAAAGATCCAAGGATGAAATGAATGCTAGTAGAACTAAGTATGGTGCCCGATCTAATCCTACCCCTAATTTTCAAAATACCTGAGTTTAAAAAATATGAGGGTAAGACTTGCCCCACTGCATATTTGACAATGTTCTGTAGAATAATGACTGGTTTTAGTTAGGGACGATAGACTCCTAATTCATTTCAAGCCTGACAGGATTAGTTATGAGATAATATAATCAATTGACTTGTGCCAAGATAGGGTCTTGAAGGATTTGGCAAATTTTCAAGGAACAAAATCAGCACGTCACTGACATAATGCCTGATAGGATTAGTCTCCAGAATATGGAGATGAAACACAATGAAAGCTTTCGACAGTATGCGCAGAGTTGAAGGGATGTTGCTGCCCAAGTGCACCCCTATTGGTTGAAAGGGAGTTCATAAATATGTTCATTAATAAGTTAAAATCCCCTTACATAGACCATATGCTCGGGGTGGGTACAAAGAGTTTATATAACATAGTGATGTGTGGGGAAATGATCGAGAGGTTAATGAAGAAGGGTCAAATTGTTGGTGGCCAAAACTCAACAAAGAAACCCATTTTCAAAAAGAAAGAAGGAGAAGTGAACAATGTAAACTTCTCTATGAGCAAGCCAAAAACTGAAAATTTCGTATCTCAAGGAGTAGTGAAGCGTGAGAGCAATACTGAAAGGATGTTGTTCACATCTATTTCGATGACGTACAATGAACTTTTTCCAATGGTTGTTCAAGGAACATATAGTGTCATCGAAGTATATAAACCCAATTGAACCACATTTTCCCAAGTGGTACAATGAGAATGAGACTTGTTAGTATCTTGCTAATATCCTAGATCATACAATCGAAAAATGTTTTACCTTCAAAAGGGTAGTAGAAGATTTAATGAAAAGGAAAATAGTGTCGTCTAACAAAGTAGAGGCATCATACATTGTTGTAAATCCACATTTGAACCATTGAAATCAAGGAGTCAATGCTATAAAGGAAAGCTAAAGAATTAAAAGAAATATCGAGGAAATAAAAACACTATGAGGATGAGTGTGTGAGCAAATGATTGCGAGAGGACTATTGAGTTAAAAAAAGACGTAAACAGAGAAAAAGACAGGGAGTTTTTGTGAATACCATTGTGAGGATGGTAATCAGATCCAAGACTATCAAGAATTCAAACAAATAGTCCAGGAATTATTGACAAGAAAGAAATACAATTATTTGAAGAAGTCTCATCAAAGAATGAAGGAGATGTTTATGCATATTAAGAAAGTTCAAAAAAGACTAAGGAAAGAATGAAGAAACTAATTCTAGTTATATCAAGATCAAGCTATTAGGTTAGCAAGGGAAATATAATTCCAAAGGTGGTGATAAAGGCACCGAGCCATTTGTCTAAAAAAGAAACAAAAGTGTCACTTGGAACTATGCATGCCAGATCAACACTCCCAAGAATAAAGAGGAAGAAATTGATGAAGTTAGAGGTTTCATTAGGAGTGGAAGATGGTACGCTCCTGGAAGAGTTGAAAAGGCAAGAGCTTTTGTAATCAGTGAGCATGAAGTCAAGATGAATTAACCTGTCAAGATTGAGGAAGCTCAAGAGTTCTTAAAATTTTTAAAGCACAACGAGTACAATATTATAGAGTAACTCCATAAAACTCATGCACATATTTTGATGTTATCTCTCTTTCTGCATTATGAGGTACATCGAAACACACTGATAATAATTTTGAATAAGACCTTTATAGGGAAAGATATACCAGTGGAACTTGTAGACAGGATAGTAAACCATATCAACGTAGAGAACTTCATCTACTTTTATGATGGCGAGATGCCTGAGGAAGGTAAAAGCATATGCAAGGTATTACATCTCACTGCCATTGGAAAGGGGTTATCCTGTCAAGAGTATTAATTGACAATGGATTAGCCTTAAACGTCATGCCATATACCACACTGAATAGATCCTAGTGGATACCTAATAAATTAGGGTTTATGACAACATTGTGCGAGCTTTTGATGGCACTGAACGAAAAATCATGGGAAAAATAATAATACCTCTTAAGGTTGGTCCTGTAATGTTTGAGGCAGAGTTTGTAGTCATGGTTATCCATCCAAATTATAGTTTTTTGCTGGGAAGGCCATGGATCCATATGACTGGGGCAGTTCCCTCCTGTCTCTATCAAAAGCTTCGATATGTCACTGATGGGACTCTAGTGACCATCAAGGCAAAAGAAGATATCATTGCTTCTATCATTGGTGATGCACCATATATAGAGGCAGATGAGAATGCACTGGAGTCATCATTTTAGTCTTTAGAGTTTGTCAATGCCACTTTCATCCCTAAAGGAAAAAGAATTCCCTCTCCCCAACTTTCAAGAAACACCAAGATACAACTAAAGAAGACTCTATCTCGACGAGCCAAAGCTGGGAAAGGTTTGGGCAAGAGATTGCAAGGATTTACTAGTGGTTTAGCCCTCACACCCAAAATAAATTATTTTGGGATTGTATATAGGCCCACCTACTACGACAAGGTCAGGGATGCATAAAAGCTCAGGGAAAAATGAAAGGTCAGAGCACAAGGAGAGGACATTACCTAGGATCTATGGTCATACTGCCCATTACTAAGACGTTTTCATCTAGAGGTTTTGTCTTGGGCATACTGGAACAATTATGGGTTGATGAGGAAGCTACAGAGGTCAAAACCTTGATGGAAAATTTGAGAGTCAACGCCATTACAGATGATTTTACTAGGGAGTGCTCATTGGTAGCTATTCGTCCATATCATCCTGGGCACTCTCTGAAGAACTACACTATTGATGAACTTCCTATATTTTACTAACAAATTTCATAGTAATGCATGATAACAAGCTTATTACTTATGCTTGAAAGTAATAGGGGTCTTTTATAAGGGCAAACATTTATTAATCTTTATTTTCAATGAAATGATGTATTTTCTTCATTCCCTTCATGAGAAACATTTTCTTTAATTCTTTATTATTGTATTATAGTCGTTCTTTCAATAAATATAGAAATCCTTGTCTCTATCCTGAAATATATTCACTTCCCTTTGTAGGTCTCCATATATCAACTGTTCAAGTAATGATGTTTATGAACCAAAGGTTAGTTTTGAAAATGACATGTGTTTAGAGGAATCTAATGGCTATAAGGATTATATGGAATGTGAGTTGAGCCATGAACTTGTAATATTGATTGAGAAGGAAAATAAGCATATTTTGGTCCATTAAGAGAAGAACGAGATAATGAATTTGGGGACAGATAATGATAAAAAGGAGGCTAAGATTGGTATTTCGCTCTCTTAAAAAATAAGACAAGATCTCATAGACCTTCTGCATTTATTCAAAGATGTATTTGCTTGGTCATATCAGGACATGACAGGGTTGGATATCAACATTATAGTACACAAGCTTCCAATAAAGTTATTGATCACTTGTAAAGGTATATGCTAAGGCAAGCCATTATGTGCAAGTATAAACAATCGAATCAAGTAATATAGGGTAAGTGAGTTATGTGTCCTCAGGGATTGGTCAAATAATTTTAAGCTTCACCACAACCAGAACTAGTTGTCACAAGCTAATTCCTACAATCTTGTCAAACTATAAAACTATTAGTAATAAAACAAAAAAGGAAATATTGTAAAATAATGTTGTAGAAAAGTTTGGTCGAGACAAAATAAATATGCAAAACTATCGAATTAAAATAAAGCAAAGACAAACGTTGATTCAAATATATTCAAAACAACCCAACATATTCAGACTTTTCACAGAGCAATCATGCTAATCTTTTGTATTGAAAAGCAATTATTCTAAGTCCATAATTAATTATTATGACATGCTTAAGCTGCCTGACAGGATTACTAAGTATTCTTAGACGGTTGTTATAGCGATACTACTCAACGTCAACTACAACCCTTTGTTTATCAGACTGTTATTGTAGCAATACCTCTCAGCTGAAACTATAATCGTTGTATATCCTACTCTAGCGTCTATCCCTTTTATTCGATTAAAACCCTCTCCTTATCTCTAAGGTAGACAAGTTAGAACATCACCATCCCAGATCCATTTTATTGTTCATGTAGATCTATCTTAATTCTCTCAAATCTAAGAATCAATATCTAGATAAAAGGCAATATCTCGACGCTTTTACAATGTCAAGACGTGTTTCACCTAGACCCAAGGTAATCTCTCGAAGCTCTTACAGTGTCAAGGCAAAATATTCAAACAATGAACAAAACAGTCATGAGAAAAATCATAATTCATCATTCATAAAGCAGAAAATAATTGTTTAGGCAATACAAAGATTAACAGCAAGTAAGACAGTTCATGGTGTTATCAAAAAGTCAACCAAGTATCATCGTTTTAATACAACCCCAAATACGTAAAAAAATTAAGAACAAAGGAAGAATAACTCCTAAAACCGGGGGCTCTGTCATGACAATTCTAATCAACACCGCGCCTGCCCTGGTGGTCAGCCTCTCTCGAGACCTGACCGCCGCTCTGCTACAGTCTGGCTATGGCTGACACCAAGGAAGGTCGGTTGGTAAACGGTGGGAAAGCACTGCAGTTGCTCGCTCACAATTCAAGTAAAGCTCTTCTAACATCCTTTTTTCCTCGTTGACGGCTATGGCTGGGTATTTATAAAGGGAAATCTCCTAGGGTTTCACATAAGTGAAGATTCCCTAGATACCCATTATTGTCTTGTCCAGGCTAAAAAAGGAAAGACGACTGGTTTTTGTCAGAATCTTGAGGGCTTGCTTGCACGTAAGGGAAGTCGTACAGCTGGCATGTGACATAGGTGATTTCGTCATATACACTTCAGAATTTAAAGATAAACCTTGCCTTGGTGAGATAAATCTTCTCCTCATTTTCTTTAACTTCTCTATTCCATTGGCCCTTCCAAATTACGTTGTTGCGACTGAAATATTTTTCCTAAGTAAATTTCATGCACATACACAATCCACATAGACCCTTTTTTCCTCAGCAGCATCAGTCAAACCAAATAAATCTTGCTGAAGCAAAACTTATCCACCACAAATAAATATACCCTAAATGCAACTAAATACAACTAATATGATGTGCATACTTTGTTTAGATGAGTAATAACTTAAGTAAAAAAAACTAGAAATAGAGTATTTTTATAGAGTTATCACACCCCCAAACTTAAGCTATTGCTTATCCTCAAGCAATGGACAGTAGCTAAAAAAATTAAAATTGTCATGGAAAAGTAGTATTAGGCAAATCATGTGTTTTGAAATTTCAACCCTCATCAAAAGTTTGGCCTCAACATGTTCAACTGTCATATCAGTCAATTACCATCCCTTGCCAGGATCCCTTGCTATTGTGTGTACGTGATTATAATCAGTCTATGCATTAAAGTAGTTAGAAAACTTCAAGTAGGTGCTTCTAGTTTGTCAAGGCGTCAAATTATTTGTTAGGCTTAGTTTCCACTCCTAGTTATTTATCAACTATTTTTTGGAGTCAACTCATCACACCTGCCCTCCCACACTCTAGGTGAAAGGAAGCATAACTTCCACCACCAAGCTAGTCGGGTAGAGTCATCCTGTGACTACTTTCATTCACTCATATGACTTAGCAACTCTTAGTTTTTATGGAGTTTACTGATTATGCCATTACATAGAGGAGTGTCCCTTTTATTTTTCAAGTTTTAAATACTAGAGAGTTTGACCTTAACCTTAAAATTTTTTGATGTCTCAGCAAGCAGAGAGTTCTTTCCTAAAAATTTTACTAATTACCTTAAGCAGAGACAACTTACAATCATGTTTATAATTTTTAAAGAATCAGGCATAGGGATGGTTCTCTTCATTCGACAGTCTTTAAGATAATTATGGTCTAGGCAATCAAATTATACATTCATCATTGGGCATCCCTAATCCATTCCAAACAATAGGCTTAACATTCTTATGTCATGACAACCAAAATTTTTAGCCAGCTATCATCAATTGCTTTTTAACAAAGTGTGTTACAATACCTCCCCCAAACTTGAGGGATGCATTGTCCTCAATCCATGAAAAAATAAATTACATGTATCTATTTGTAAATGCTAAAAGGAAAAAACTAAGATGCGATCTTACTATGGTGGTGTGGTTTGACTGGGCGCACACGTTCTGCGTCATTTTGGAGGAGGAGGACTTTTTGATCTCGAATCTACTGCTGCTATCGTTGAGGGGGATGGCTGAAGGAAAGGTCCCACCGTTCCCTTGATGCTTCACTTGGTGCTCCGGGCTCGTGCTGGTGTTTGTTGGTCTTCAGCTGGAGTGGGTTGTGCAGGATCTGGAGCTTGGCTTTGAGCTATTTTAGGAACTCGCGTTGCTTCATGGATGGGGGATTGTACTGGTGTTTGCTTGGGTTGAGTCGGGACTAGAGTGAAGTCTTCATCGGCAAAGAAGTTGGGTGGAATCTCCTAAGTGCTTTCAAAAGTAGAGAAGGAGGAGGATATGAGGAATTCATCTATGTCACCTTGATCTTCCTCTGGTACGAGCGAGACGTGACTGACTAGTGGGGGAACATCTGTGGGATCCTCTGGGGAGACATTATGTGTCGAGGCATAGAAGGTACTGTCTCTAGCAGTGTGTTTCAGAATGACCTCAGGGAAAGGTGGAAGATTTTCGTTTGTGATCGGGAGCAACTCCTTGAAAAAGACGTTGTGTTATGAATCCCATGCATTGACGTACCCAAAGAAGATATCCATATGATTCTCCAAATACTCGATCTTCTCACGAGTTTCTCATGTGTACGTGACTACTGCTGTCATTCTTGTCGCGATAACAGATTTTGATCCTCTCTCCAAACCTTCAGGCGGGGCATTGTCATCAAAGCTCATTAACTCTGACACTTTCTTCTTGGTAATTCCCTAATATGGTTTGATGAAATCCTCAAATGGTTCCTTGGGGACCTTCTTTTTCCTACAGAGAGCAGTTACCATGTTAGGAAATAAGAGATTACCTCAATTTCTTTTGGCACATTCATGGATTTGCTCGAAGATGAGTTCTCCAACAGTGATTGCTCTCCCGTAGATTATCGAGTGTAATAACATCAGTCTTTTCACTAGCACGGTTGTGTTGTGAGAAGTTGTCATCAGTTTACCCTTGAGAAAGTGATTCCACAACTTTATCACCAGCTTAAGGGCTCGACGATCGACCTGTTTCCTTGTTGGCGTATTTCCCTCGAATTTAGACCACCTGAAACAAAGGTTTTCGAGTACTCCACTGTAAGTCTCTTGGTCTGCTTTAGCCACAAAATTATGTTGATCCTCCACTTTCCTCAACTTGAAATATATGTTGAGTGCTGAAGGAGAAAATTGAAGGAGTTTCCCTCTGATATAAACGGTGTGTTGGGATGGGTCTTCTAGATAAGCGTAAAACTCTCTGACCATCGTCGGTGCTATGACTTTAGGGTGACGAACAAACTTATCCCATTTGTGTTTTCGAACCACATCCATTACTTTTGGTCTGAATGGTTCTTCATTTTTTGTTGGAAAAACGAAGCCATCTTTCAAATATACTTGTCATTTTTAGAGGTTCTTAAATAGTGCCTCAGCTTTGGTTGTTTGAAAATGCTCAAAGGTTGGTGTTGGGGTTGGGTTTTTCTTTGATCTGGCTATGATACTTGTTGGTACAAGGTTTTTCACGACAGTAATGGGGGAGATTTGTTGAAGAGAAGAAATTTTCTTTTTGAAGGTGAGAAAGTGATGCACGATGAGGAAGAAAGGATGGAAGTTAGTTTTTCTGGAAAAGTAATTGGTGGTTTCTTCGGGGTAATTTAGTCAAAATGAGAGGGGAAAAGATTTTGCATTGAATGCTCAATATTTTATTAGACGTAAAGTGGGGAAAAGATAATTTCCCTCTATACAATTTCCGCCCAAAATTTTCTTTGACCTAGGGTTGCTTTTCCTTTCGTGCGTAAGTTCTCACCCCATGCTGCCACATGTACTTTGCATGTCTACAATAAAGAAAATAGAAATAAAGTAAAACAAATAAATAGTGCATAAAATAACTTAATTTATTTATGTATAAAATTTAGATTCTCGTTGCCTAGGCAACGAATTTTGTTCAGGCGAGTAAGGCAAAATATTGGGCATCATGTGCTGTTGATGTCGATTTGTCGCGCATGACTGGTTCTCTTTTGTATTCCTTTAGTCTATTCCCGTTCACTTTGAAAATGGATCCATCATCTCGGTTCTTAATTTTTTTTGCTTTATTGTCATGGAATTGATGTACGATTAACGGTCCTGACCATCTTGATTTTAACTTGCATGGGAATAATTTGAGTCGTGAATTATAGAGCAGTATTTGTTGTCCAGAATAAATTGCATAGGTAATATTTTCTGTCATGTCATTTTTTTTATTTGTATAGGCGGGCATTTTTGTAAGTATTGGCTCTAAATTCATCCATTTCGTTCAATCCCAAGAGTCTTCTTTCTCTAGCAAGCTGAGCATCCATGTTTAATTTCTTGATGGCCCAGCAAGATTTATGTTAAAGTTCCACAGGAAAACGACATTCCTTACGTAGACAAGTTTGAACGGGGACATTCCTAGCGATGTCTTAAATACTATGTGATAGGCCCATAGTGCTTCATCTAGCTTTGGCGACCAGTCCTTTCGACTTGGGTTGACCACTTTCTCAATGTTCTGTTTGATTTCCTGATTAGAGACTTCGACTTGTCTTTTAGTCTGGGGGTGATACACCATAGTTATCCGATGTCGCACTCCATATCGTTTCAGTGCCTTGGCAATTAATTTATTGTCAAAATGTGTGCCTTCATCACTAATGATAGCTCTCGGTGTTCCAAAACGTGTGAATATGTTCTTGTGTAAAAACTTCAGCATGGTCTTTGAATCATTTTTAGGTGTTATGATGGCTTCCACCTATTTGGACACATAATCTACTGCCAAGAGAATGTACAGTTCTCCAAAAGATGTGGGAAAGGGTCCCATGAAATCTATCCCCCATACGTCGAAGAGTTTAACCTCCAGAATTTTGCCATGGAATCTCATGTCTTTTGATATGTTCCCTATTCGGTCACATCTATCACATGACTTATAGAATTTGTGTGCATCTTTGAACAAGGTTGGCCAATAGAAACCGAATTGAAGAACATTTGTTGATGTTCTTATCCCACCAAAATGTCCTCCATACAATGATGAGTGACATTGAAGTAGAATTTCTTTTTTCTCTTCTTCTGAAACACATCTCCTGATTATTTAGTCTCCATATTGCTTGAATAGGAATGGTTCATCCCAGTAGTAATGTCACACATCATGTCGAAACTTTTTTCGGCATTGGCTAGATAAATCTGGAGGCACAATACCACTAACAAGAAAATTGACTTTGTCAGCGTACCACGACACATCCATGACAAATAAAATTTTCTCATCAGGGAAATCCTCTTGAATCTCTGTCATGTCATGACAATTAATTTTGTTATCTAGTTTAGACAAATGATCTGCTACTTGATTTTACGTACCCCTTCTATCCTTGACCTCTAAATAGAAATCTTGTAGTAATAATATCCAAATGATTAGTCTAGGCTTTGCGTCTTTTTTATTGATCAAATATTTAATGACTAAGTGATCTGTATGCACAATTACTTTAATGCCTATGAGATATGGCCAAAACTTATCGAATGCAAATACTACTGCAAGAAGTTATTTTTCAGTGGTAGTATAGTTTATTTGTGCATCATTAAGAGTACAACTAGCATAGTAGATGACATAAAAGAGTTTACTTTTTCATTGCCCTAGTACTGTTCCAACTGCGTAATCACTAGCATCGCACATGAGCTCGAAAGGTTCATTCCAGTAAGGTGGAACAACGATTGGTGCTGCTGAAAGTTTTTTCTTCAAATCTGTAAAAGCATTCAAATAATCATCATTAAATATAAATGGTTGATTTTGTTGAAGTAAATACACAAGGGTTTTTAGATTTGAGAAAAATCTTTATGAACCGCCTGTAGAAGCCTGTATGTCCAAGGAAACTGCATACACCTCTCACGGTGGTGGGTGGAGGTAGGTTTACGATTACTTCCACCTTGGCTCTATCGACTTCAATGCATTGACAAGAAATTTTGTGACCCAACACTATTCCCTCGATTACCATAAAATTGTATTTCTCCCAATTTAGAACTAGGTTGGCTTCTTCACATCGTTTCAGTACTTTAGATAAATTGCTGAGACATCGGCTGAAATTTTCGCCTGAGACGGAGAATTCATCCGTAAATATTTCCATGCACTCTTCTACCATAACTGAAAAAATGGCCATCATGCATCTTTGGATGGTAGCTGGGGCTTTACACAGCCCGAATGACATTTGTCTAAATGCATAGGTACCATGTGGACATGTGAAAGTAATTTTCTCTTGATCCTCTAGCGCTATGGCTATTTGATTATATCCTGAATATCCATCAAGGAAGCAATAAAAAGTTTTTCCTGCTAGCCTATCGAGTATTTGGTCAATAAAATAAAGGGAAAATGGTCTTTCTTTATGGCTTTATTTAGCTTCCTATAGTCCATACATATTTTCCAGCCTGTGACTGTTCTAGTAGTTAAAAGCTCATCATTTTCATTTTTGACCACGATTACACCACCTTTCTTAGGCACGCATTACACCAGACTCACCCATGAACTATCAGATATAGGATAAATCACTCCCACATCCAGCCATTTTATGATTCCTTCATGACTATCTTCTTCATGATCGGATTGAGTCTTCTTTGTGGTTCCACCGAAGTAATATGGCTATCTTCTAAATTGATCTTGTGCATGCATATGGTAGGACTGATTCCCTTCAAGTCTATCATTGTCCATCCGAGAGCCTTTTTGTGATGTGACAAAACATTTAACAAACTATTCTCCTATTCGGAGGTTAGATTGAGAGAAATTATTACTGGTAAAGTTTCATCACTACCTATATAGGCATATTTCAAATGTGATGGCAAAGTTTTAAGTTCCAATTTAGGTGCATGTTGTAGAGATGATTATGGGGGGCTAACTTCATTAAAATCTAAGGGTTCGAATTTCATACCTGATCTAGTATGAAGGAAACTAGATTGTTCCTCTAACTCTCCTTTATAATCTGCATTGGTGTCGTTAGCAGGGAACCTGTTTAGTTCTTTATTTATACTGATGTTGCCTCTCAGAATCGTCTTCTAAAAATATTTCGCCTGGGCCATGATTTTCGTGCTTATGCGCCATCGTTATTGAGTCATGGCACGAAGTATTGTATTAATTTATCTTTAAAAATTCATCGTGGCTAAGAATTGTCTTCTCCTCTTCTTTTGTTGAGTCCATGTCTCTAATGCATTGGCATTCTTCAGAATCATCCACATATTTCATTGAGTTGAATACATTGATTTGTGACGCTTTGCTCTCCTACCTGGATTATGAATTCTCCCTTCTCACAATCTATTAAGATTAATCTAGTGGCTAAAAAGGGTCGTTCAAGGATGATAGGTGCATTTTCATCGGCTTCGCAATCCCAGATGAGAAAATCAACTAGAAATATGAATTTGTCCACCTTCTCCTTTCCATGATGTTTAGTGATTTCAGTATCACTAAGGAGATTGCCTTGTGGGCGGGAATATAATGTCGTAGCAATTTGACCCACTTGGTTCTACAATGCTCTTAGGGATGAGCTATGGCTTTGCAAAATAGCCGCTTGACTTTGCAACAAATTTCCTTGGTTTTTGATTGTTGATGAGTGCTCGTGCGTCATGTTCTTTGTTGAAGCCATGAAATCTTTTGTGGAGGCCATGAAATCTTTTGTGGAGGCCATGAATTTCTACAATGAAACTTCCATAGAGTTAGAATTGTAATTGGTATTAGAGGAAGAAGTTGTATCTTTAGTGTTTTGCCAAGGCAGCTGGTGATGTTGATTCTGAAAATGTTAATGGTCCAAGTTACTCTGTTGTGGCCTATAATAATTCAATGCTTGATTATTATTGTTTTCTTGATTACCCCATGAAAAATTTGGATGTTATCTCCAGCCAGGATTGTATGTATTTGAGTAAGGTTATTGTTGCTTCAGTTGTAATTACCTACAAAATTGGTAGACTCATGGTTTTCTGGACATTCACTCTCATGATGGTTGCCATGACAAAATATGCATGCATTACTGGTTGCCTTGACTTCTCTCACCTCATTTGGACGTTGTAAACTTTTCAACATATTAGTTATGGAAGAATGTTGAGCAGCTACTAATACTTACCCTCGATTTCATATGCTCCAGATACCTTTCTGCCGATTACCAACCTTGTAGTTGGGAATTGATAGTCGTTATTTGCTATCCTGTCGAGGATATCAAAGGCTTCCATGGGTGATTTGTCAAGTAAGGTGCCATTTGCTGAGGCATCTAACATCATTCGAGTCGGTGCATTAACTCTGTTGTAAAACATCACTACTTGAGTCCAGTCATAAAATCCGTGGTTTACACACTTGCGAAGTAAACTTTTATACCTATCCCAACATTCATACATTAATTTATCATCTCCTAGCGAAAACTTGCACTATCATTGCGAACTGTGTATTCATATTGGGTGGATTGTATCGAAGTAGGAAACTTTTGCATAAATCCGCCCAAGATTCCATTGAGCCTAAAGGAACCCCACTGAGACAAGCTCTTTCTCTATCGCGTAGGTAATAAGGAAAAAGTTTAAGTTTAAGCACCTCTTCATGCACACCTTATTGTCGGAATGAATCGCACACTTTAAATAAGGCACAAATATGTTGTCTAGCATCCTCATTAGGTGAACCACCAAATTGATCGATGGAATTTAGCATGTTAAACATCATCGGTTTAAGCTCAAAATGGGCTGCTTGTATCTTAGGTACCACTATTCCTGGATTGAGGTCATCAAGAATTGGGTTCAAGTGATCTCGTATTGCTCGTGGTCTTGCAACTTCTCATTGAAGATTAATCGATGTATCAGGATCTGCTTGATCTTCCATATTGTTGTCTTAAAATTGTATTTGGTTCATATACTCTCTAGTTCGTTGGTCATGTCACCTTTGTTTGAATGACAATTCAATTTCAGGGTCAAATGGTTCCAATGGTTTACCAGCAGATCTCAGGGTCATGCAATGATAAAATCCTACAAAATAAAAAAATACGTTAAACTAAGTAAATATAAGGTGACAAGAAAAACTTGTTATGGTGAAAAATAAAAATTTCGTCAGTTGCCAATCTCCGGGAACGGCGCCAAAAACTTGATCGCTTGTAGAGCTATATGCTAAGGAAAGCAATTATGTGCAAGTATAAACAATCGAATCAAGTAATATAGGGTAAGTGAGTTATCGTCTCCTCAGGGATTGGTCGAATATTTTTAAGCTTCACCACAACCAGAACTAATTGTCACAAGTTAATTCCTACAATATTGTCAAACTAGAAAACTATTAGTAATAAAGCAAAACAAGGAAATATTGTAAAATAAAATTGTAGAAAAGTTTGGTCGAGACAAAATAAATATGCAAAACTATCGAATTAAAATAAAGAAAAGACAAACGTTGATTCAAATATATTCAAAACAACCCCACATATTTAGACTTTTCACAAAGAACTCATGTTAATCTTTTGTATTGACAAGCAATTATTGTAAGTGCAGAATGAATTATTATGACATGCTTAAGCTGCCCAACATGATTACTAAGTATTCTTAGACGGTTGTTATAGCAATACTACTCAGCATCAACTACAACCCTTACTTTGTCAGACTATGGTTGTAGCAATACCTTTCAGCGGAAACTATAATCGTTGTCTATCCCTTTTAGTCGATTGAAACCTGCTCCTTATGTTTAAGGTAGACAAGTTAGAACATCACCATCCCAGATCCATTTCATTGTTCACATAGATCTATCTTAATTCTCTTAAATCTAAGAAGCAATATCTAGACAAAGGGTAATCTCTCGATGGTCTTACAATGTCAAGACATGTTTCACCTGGACCCAAGGGAATCTCTCGAAACTCTTACAATGTTAAGGAAAAATATTTAAACAATGAACAAAACAATCATGAGCAAAATCATAATTCATCATTCATAAAGCAGAAAATAATTGTTTAGGAAAAACAAAGATTAACACCAAGTAAGACAGTTCATGGGTTATAAAAAAGTCAACCAAGTATCATCATTTTAATACAACCCCAAATACGTAAAGAAATTAAGAACAAAGGAAGAACCTCTCCAAAAACCAGGGGCTCTGTCGTGACAATTATTATCAACACCACATCTGCCCTAGCGGTCACCCTCTCTAGAGATCTGAACGCCACTCTGCTACAGTCTGGTTATGGAGGATACCAAGGAAAGTCGGTTGGTAAACGGTGGGGAAACACTGCAGTTGCTCGCTCATATTTCAAGTAAATCTCTTCTAACTTTGTTTTTTCCTCGTTAGGGGATATGGTGGGTATTTATAAAGGGAAATCTCCTAGGGTTTCACATAAGTGAAGATTCCCTAGATACTCGTTATTGTCTTGTCCATGCTAAAAAAAGAAAGGCGGCTGGCTATTGTCAGAATCTTGAGGGCTTGCTTGCACGTAAGGGAAGTCGTACAGTTGGTATGTGACATAGGCGATTTCTTCATATCTGCTTCAGACTTTCAAGATAAACATTACCTTGGCGAGATAAATCTGCTCCTCATTTTCTTTAACTTCTCTATTTCATTAGCCCTTACAAATTACTTTGTCGCAACTGAAATGTTCTTCTAAGCAAATTTCCTACACATACACAATCCAAACATACCCTTTCTTCTCAGCAGCATCAGTCAAACCAAATAAATCTTGCCAAAGGAAAACTTATCCACCACAAATAAATATAACGTAAATGCAACTAAATGCAACTAATATGTTGTGCATACTTTGTTTAGACGAGCAATAACTTAAGTAAAAAACTAGAAATATAGTCTTTTTATGGAGTTATCAGTTATAATGCAAGCCAATGCAACAAAAGCTTCGAAGAAAGAGACCAGAAATGTTGCTAAAAATAAAGGAAAATATTAATAAACAATTTGATGCTGGATTCCTACAGGTATCCAAATACGTTAATGGGTAGAAAATATAATACCAATTCTAAAAAAAGATGGTAAGGTCCAGATGTGTGTTAACTACTGAGATATCATTCGAGCAAGTCCCAAAAGCCAATTTCCTGCTTCCACACATTGATACCTTGGTGGATAATACAACTAGACATACTTTTTTCTCCTTAATGGATGGCTTCTTAGGGTACAACCAAATTAATATAGACCCTGACGATATAAAAAAGATGACATTCATTACTATGTGGGGCATATTTTGTTATAAAGTGATACTTTCAGACTAAAGAATGAAGGGGCAACGTATCAACGAGCCATGGTCACCGTGTTTCACAATATGATGCGTAGAGAGATAGAGGTATACGTGGATGATATGATTGCCAAATTACAAACCGAAGAAGAACATGTTGTAGTCTTAAGGAAGCTGTTCTTGAGATTGAGGAAGTACCAACTAAAACTTAACAAAACTAAATGCATTTTTGGAGCCACTTTAGGGAAATTGTTGGGGTTTGTAGTCAGTGAGAAAGGGATAGAAATAGATCCTGATAAAGTCAAAACAATCCTAGAATTACCACCTCCTAAAACACGAAAGGAAGTGTGATGATTTCTAGGGAGGTTAAATTACATTACCATGTTCATCTCTCAGTTAATCGAGAAATGTGATCCAATCTTTCGCTTGTTGAGAAAGCAAAACCCTGGAACATGGGATGATAGTTGCCAATAAGGTTTTGAGTTAAACATTACTTATCAAACGTTCTAGTTTTAGTACCACCGACCTTGAATAAGCCACTAATTTTGTACTTAATTGTCTTTGAAAATTCAATGGGGTGTGTACTAGCACAATATTATGAAACTGGGATGAGAGAACAATCCATTTATTATCTCAGTAAAAAATTCACTATTTGTGAAACCCAATACCCTTTGATCGAGAAGTTGTGTTGTGCCTTGGTATGGATCACAAAAAAGTTGAGATTGTACTTGCTATACTACACTACCTAGTTCATATCGAGGATCGATCTGTTGAAATAAATGATGGAATCATCAGCTCTAACTGGAAGAATGGCGAGGTGGAAATGTTATTATCTGAATTTGATATAGTTTATATGAATCAAAAAATAATGAAAGGTAGTGTCATTGCAAATTTCTTGGCAAGTAGGGAATTGGAAGACTATGAACCAGTTAAATTTAAGTTTCTAAATGAGCACTTAATGTTCATATTCACTGTAGAAGAAGAGGAGCCCCAAAAGATGAAGTGTGAAAGATGAATTTTGATGATGCCTCAAATGCTCTAGGACATGGAATTGGGACAGTGTTGGTTTCACTTGAAAAATATCATTTTCCCTTTACTAGCTGGCTAACTTTTGAATGTACAAGCAATATAGTTGAGTATGAAGCATGTATAATGGGAATCCGAGCTATAATTGAGTGCAAGATCAAAATCTATAAGTATTTTGGGATTTTTCTTTAGTCATTTACCAACTTCGTGCAGAGTGGATGGCTAGAGATTCCAAGTTGATAGAATAGAAGAATCTGGTTATGGATCTGATAAAGGAGTTTGAGGAGATCACCTTTACTTATCTTTCACGAGAAGAAAATCAGATGACAGATGCTTTAGCCACGTTGGCTTCAATGTTCAAAGTTAATGATCACACTCTAATGATGTCCATCTGAATGAGTATAGGAGAAGTCCCGACTCGTTGTTGTAATATCAAGGTAGAGGAGGATGGCGGTCTCCCATGGTATTATGACGTTATTTAGTACATAAAATATCAAACTTAACCTACTGAAGCTACTGAAAATAACAAGTGAACTCTAAGAAGATTAGCTATAAGGTATTTTCTCGATGAATATATTTTGTATAAAGAGGAAGAGATCAAGTACTTTTGAGATGTGTGGAAAAAGTCGAGGCTAAGAAAATACTCGAAGAGGTTCATTAAGGGATTTTTGGAATGCGCACAAATTGTTTCACAATGGCCAAGCAAATCATGAGGTTTGGCTACTACTGGTCAATGATGGAAGGGGATTACATCATCTTCACCAAAACAATGTCATAAACGTCATATCCATAGGGATAAAATACATGTTCCTCCCTCACCACTCCATGTAATGACGGCACCTTGGTCATTTTCAATGCGGGGCATCGATGTCGTTGGGGAAATCTCACTGAAAGCTTCAATTGGACACCGTTTCTTCTTGTTTTCTATTGATTATTACACCAAATGGGTCCAAGCTCCATCGTATGCCAGTATCACAAAAGGAGTAATTTACAGATTCTTAAAGAAGGAAATCATTTGTAAATAGGGAACACTGGAGAGAACCATCACATATAATGCCTTGAATATGAACAATGACTTGATAAAGGAGGTCTACACAAAATTCAAGACCAAACATCATAACTCAGCTCCTTATCACTTAAAGATGAATGAGGCAATGGAGGCAGCAAATAAAAATATAAAAAAAGATCATCAACAAAACAACTGAAACATATAAAGATTGGCATGAAAAATTACCTTTTGCCCTGCTTGTTTATTGCACATTCGTTCGTACATCGACTGGGGGCAGCGCTGTTCTCTCTAGTTTATGGGATGAAAATAATTTTTCCATTTAGGTAAAAATTCGTTCTCTGAGAGTGTTTATGGAGCTGAAACAGGAAGACGCGGATTAGATTCAGAATAGGTTTGATCAGTTAAATTTGATTGACCAAAAATGTCTGAGAGCTATCTTCATGGCCATATGCATCAGAAAAGAATGACGCGAGCTCATGACAAAAAGGTTATACCCCAAGAATTTCACGAAGGATATTTGATGTTGAAAAATATACTGCCTATCCAAAAAGAATTTCGAGGGAAGTGGATGCCAAATTAGGAAGCTCTTATATTCTAAAAAATGCCTCTTCCAGAGGAGCTTTGATTTTGACTGAAATGGAAGGAGATAAGCTACCTAATCCTGTGATTTTGATTTAATCAAACGATACTACACTTGAGGAAAAAAGAATAAAGAATAAATTAAAATAGAAAAAAATAGAAAAGGAAATAGGGGTTCAATATGAAAACCTAAAATGGGCATCTTGAAACCAAAAGAGGATTCAAGCTGTAAATCCGCAAAGGATAGATTAAAAGTTCATGAGTAGGATTATGAATGACAAATTCCATCGAAAATGTGACAATTAAGGGAGACGTTCTCATACTCAGACATCCTCAATACAATCTGAATCCTCGAGACACATGTTAACTTTTATAAGAAACTTGTGGTGGGAAGATAGAAAGACTCGTGCACTTGATATCGAGTGTACTCAGTCTTTATTCTTTTTGTATTGTTTTCCTTTTTCTTAAAAGAAACGCTTGCTCCAAATAATCATACATTTTTCACCACTCATTAATGAAATTAGTTGATTACATTTTATTACTCCTTTAGATAAGCATCATGCACATAAAATTTTGATTAATAACAATATCATATGTAAAAGATTATTATGCCTTAATTTGAGAGAAGTTTAGAGTATGCGAATCTCAAAATAGGTGTTCATCTGGAAGCACAGACGAAAGAAACATCTCGCTAGCTCAATATGATTAGAGTGATATAAAATAAGTTTATTCAAATCAAAGAAATCAGTTAAAAAGGAAAACGATCTCAACCTGACTCTACCTTCCCAGGCAGGGATACACTAGATATGATTTCATTCAAATCAAATTATCTCAAGAGAAAATTGACCTTTCATCAAAAATCAACCAAGCAAGATAACCCGTTCTTCTGACTAGATCAAAGAGACCAAATTAAGAACAATATTTGGTAGGAGGTTGAAAGGTAACCACAGTCAAAGTCCAGACAATGGAAACAGAGAAAATCTCACATGTCACAATCGAGATTTGTTCACTAGGAGCAGATGAAGTCCCAGTAGCTAGGATTGAACTGCCTAGAGTTACACTAAACATTCATATGCATCATATCAAAATCATATTTAGATCATCTTTAGGACATATTCCATATGACAAACATGAAATCATAGCATATGGCCTTGTTGAACATGACTTTGAAGATTTACCTCGTCACTAAAGGTAACAAATTGAGCATTGCTAACCATGACTAGATCTCATCAACATGAATAAGACATGTCATCATCAAATTTGACGTCGAGTAAAACACCGAAGCGATTAGATCTCCTCAACATGAAGGAGCAATGTTGTTTTCAAAGACAAATTATCTATAGACAATTAGACTTCCTCAACGAGAAGGATCAATGTTCTCTTCAGATTTACAATTTTTCAAACATGACTAGTCGTCCTCAACATGAAGGAACCATGTTGTAAAAACTTACCATCCTCAAATGACTGGTTGAATCATCAAAATATGACCAGACGTCCTCAACATGAATGAACAATATCGTTTTCAGATTTCTTATCCTGAGACAAGGAACTCAATTTCCAGATGCGCAATGAACATCATAGCAGGATAAAATTTGGGTCTTTAATCTTTGTCCTATTCCCGTCATACGACAATGGGCAAAGAGTTGTAGACATTAAATTTCGTCTGAGATTTTTATTTTTATTTTATTTTATGTTATCTTACTTTACTTTTTATTTATTATTATTTTTATTTCTATTAACTTTTATCTCAATTTGCCTTTTTTATTACGTACCAAGCATTTATGGTTATTAGTTATAATCAATTATGGTATTATTATTGTTAGTGCCCTAATTAAATCTAATTGAATATATATGTTTAGGGTTTAGTTACATTTATCATAATATATGTTTAGGAAATAGTTATAGTGATTATAATATATATATTTTTATATATAATTATTTATTAAAAATGTTAGGATATATGTATATATTTACAAAAGTTCGAGTATGAAGTATATATATATATATAATTGTTAAATACAAATGCATACACTTATTAATACTAATTTATAGTTACATATTGACAGGCCCAGATATGTTACAAAATTGTCCAATACATCCCAAAATGTAAAGAACAAATAACCCAAACCCATTGAAGCAGCCCAACGGTTCAGGCCCAGGATTGGAGACCTGGGTGCGTGACCCAATCTATTAGAGTTCTCATCATTTGTGTCTAGCTCCGCCCATCATCAGCTATTGGATTTGTACGATATCCAACGGCCAACACGTATCAATAACTAGGGTTTGGAACTATTTCCAGCGTCATACCTATCTAGGCCACACGATCTGGACCTATCCAATGATCCATATCAGAGATACAAAATAAGGGATGAAAACCCTAATGAGCCTATTGCAGTCATCGAAGAAGATGAGTTGTCAGATTAAACCAGCGTTTGATGCACGCAAAATGTTTCAACTCCCTGACACACTATTTGGGATCTCTACAACCACGACACGCTCGGTTCAGTCCCCACAGAGCTTTAGCTGTATTGTCCACACCACTTAGGTTATACTCGATGTCACCAAGGGCACGCGTGAGCCCTTCCACATTCCCTCTTCTATTGAAGAGCATCCCTTCCCATAACAATAAAGAAGAACGAGAGGAGGAATAGGAGCCCTCGATGAAGCCATATCAAACGAATCAGTGGGCAAAATGTTTCACCTTTAGCCTATTTCAAAGCATGCAACAAAGCAAGAAAACAAAAAAGAATTAAAAAAGGCTTTTTGACAAGAAAAATCGAAAAAGAGATATATATAACAAAACCCAATAGTTTCAAAGGGAGGGTATTCGAATACAAAAAGGAAAACAAAGAGAAAAAGAGTAAAAGCCTTGCCTTTCTCTTCAACCAAGGTCATTATCGCTTCAACGGAGAAAGAAAAGCCACACCACCAAAGGTAAACCTCTTTACCTTATAGCTTTGGGGATGGCTCTTGATATTCTTAGGGCAAAAATAGGTTGGTTTTAAGTTTAGGGGGTTTTGAATGTGGGGTTTTTGGGTTCATAGGTTCAAGGAAGGAAAACATGGTGTTTCGGGTGTTTTTCCCCTCCCCATGGCTATGGATCTACGGTGGTCGGGGAGTTTTGGACTAGCTTCCCTAGTGAGGAAAAAGAGAGAAAAAAGAGAGTTATGAGAGAGTTTAGATTTCCCATTTTAGGAAAAAAGAGTGAAATAAAGAAAATGGGATTTTGTGGCCATTTTTGGCCTTATTTTTTAGTTATATATGGCGCCTGGAACGACATCGTTTAGGGGGAGATGGCCATGTGTATAGAACTTGGTCCATTTGCGCAAGGAGGGTCCCAATTTTATAATATTTACATTTTAGTCACTGAATTGAAATTTTTTTCTTAGAGATTTTGAATCTTTAATGTGTTCGCATGCTATTTTAGTCAATGCCTTATTTGTTCTTACCATTTATTGATATTTGAATTTGGCCATAGCATTTATAAAATTTATATGTTGGTCACTTGTTGCTGTGTACAAAAAAAGGCATGCTTTATTTATGTTTGAAGTCCTTAACTTTAGCCTGGATTATATTTTAGTCACAAATCTAGCTTAGTGGTCACATGAAATAATATGAGACAATATGTTGTGGACCCCTCTAATTTACTGTTTGTTTCAATTTGATCCTCATTTTAGCTTCTAGGTCACATGCTTTATTTATGTGATTTTAACTTTAGTATGTTTTTCATTTTTTGTTTCTTTAAAAGTTGCCATGTGTACATTATTTCGAGTTATTTATTTTTTGATAATATAATACCTTTTTTGCATGATAATTTATAACCCGTGTTAAAAGTGAGAAAAAAATAAATATCCTTTATTTAAAATTATAAAATGCCCTAAATAATCGATAATAATGATCTATCAATTTTTCTACTAGAATCCACTTTCGAGAATACTTGTCATAGAATGGGCGCAAAAAACACAACTTTATATAAGTAGTGTAATTCAAGACGACATTCGAATAACAGGTGAACTTGTAATAAATCGAGTTTATTTTTATTAAATAATAATAATTAATTCACTATGTTATTTTAGCTTAAACAATGGGCAATGCATGTTATTTAAAAAAAAAGTATGTTATGTTGTTTTATGTATTTATCAATATTCAATTTATATTAGATTGGTGATTTTCTTGATAACATTGAGGAGGGGACATTTCTCGTATAGGGGAGAAATAGATGTTATAGCCTTCCCATCGGAGGATGTGCAAATCCTATGATTTCTTCTCGAACTGAGGAATGTTCTCTAATAAATAATACGAAACAAATCAATCAATATTTCAATAAATGGATCGTAATTTAATTTTCTATTCTAATTTATAGTTTCCACTGCCACGACAATGTATAAGCAACAAGGTATCAATTTTGTGCGCTGTGGTGATATTTATTTTTCCCCACGAGTAATCAACTCTCGAATTCTTTAAAATGATTTTTTGGTAAATGCATACCAATTTTGTCTTTTAATTTTTTTTCTTAAACTCGCTTAAAGTGATACAATTTTTTCTTTCTTCACCATAACACAATTTTCATTTCCAAAACCATCTAATGACACCCTTTATATATACACAAAAATTCACTAATTTGTTTTTGTTTTCTTTAATTTTAAACAATTAGGCAAATTTTTTAATGATCGTCAGCCCATAACCATTTTTTCATTCATATATTTAATCATAGTAATTTTCATACTCAATTTTCATTATTCCATCACCTCGTACAATAATTATAATGTGCATACAGTAACCAAAAATTTAAATATGTTGATTGAAATTAAATTATTATTATTTTTCAAAGATAAGTTTATGATTAGATTGAGAATAATCATACAAAAATATAATATTGATAGGAAAACTCCCTAAATTTAAATGGAGGAAAAGGAGTGTTGCATGTCAACGCCAACTTGTAAGACAATCAACAAATCACCCGATTTTGACAAGCGCAAATCACAACCTGCAGCAAACGATTAGCCAAACCCCAACATACTAGCCTACCAATACCATGGCTTCTAACAGATTCGAACCAAAACACTCAAAGGACAATCCAAAACTCAAAATTAAGTAACTATTCGCCAAATAGACTAAGAGCGACCAATGTCTTCCTTCGCCAAACTGTCTGCATCACCATAAGCATCTTTCGAGATAGCAAGGACCTTCCATAAATGACAGCGGCAAAGCTTATGACAGATATGAATATCAGACTTAAAGCAAGATGAGGCAGAATGAGGGAGATTAATACATGACACCACGAGGTTGCTATCAGATTCAATAATGAGACGGAAGGAAGGAATCCATTTTGAATCAAGAAAGCAACGACAAGCTTCCATCACAGCTTGGAGTTCTGCACCCGTAAGATCCAACAATCCAGCAGATTTCAAAAACATTACAAGTGTCTTCTCTTCATGGTCTCTTAAAATGCCCCCAATGTCAATAGTCCCAAAACTCCCTCGAACGACCTCATCCACATTAAACTTTAGAGAGCCAAAAGGAGGCTCCTTCCACATACAAACCGAAGGTTTATGTTCCAAAGATTAAACCAACGCTGTCAGAATTTCTACAAGACAAAACAATGGCAGAGTAGATACGTAACATATTCATCTTCTTCCAAGCAGAAACAACACAAGATAGAATCAATTCGGTTTGATCCTCTCGTTGGTAATTTGACCCTTGTAGGAATTCTATCGTGTACTGCGTTTCACAAAGGCCTCAACCTTGGGAGGAGTCAGTTTAAGCCACACCATTTTCCGTATCTCGTTAATCCCAACACCAATATGGTTGTTTACACTACAATAAAATTGCCTTAGTAGTTGCCGTAGTAGGCCACACCATTTTTCATATCTCGTTAATCTCAGCATCATTATTTAAATTATGATAGGTTGTTTTATTAAAAATAAAATAAAATTATCTTAGTAGTTGCCCCGGTCACTGATATGTCTGCAGGTTGACCAAATTGTATGGAACAGGGAAGTCGTCGCCTCATGCGCACGACTTCCTCGAAGACATATATTATAAGACAAGTTTACTTGTTAAAAAGCAACAAAGGAAGTTACTTACATGACTTTACTTGACGACTTTCACCAAAGTTAACTGTATCACCCGACGACTTTACTTACACTATAGAAACAACACCAATTCCCAAAATGATAACTCAACATTTCCAATTCCTCAATTTTTTTAACATCAACATTTCACTAATATTGTCTAATTAAAAAAATTTAATCATGACTCTAATTTTGTTGTTGCTAATTTTACATTATTTTGATCAATATAATAAGAAATTTATCTCTTAACCTTAATGCATTATGTCAATTTACTCATAATTCTTTAAAAAAAATTAAATATTTAAAATTTGTGTAAATTATGCGTCAGACTAAAATTTAATTAACATAATATACAAGTGTCCATGACTAAATTTGTTTTAAATCAATTAAAATTATTTAAATTTTGTAAAAAAATATTAAAAATTGCCCTTAATCATTTAATTTAAAATTAACGAGGACAAGATTTCTCCTTTTAAGGATTAAATCTGATCATTTTTAAAATTGAGAGGGACTTAAGTGGTCATTTTACCCATTTTTATGACCATGTGAGCATATCCGATTATATTAAGGGGAGTTTGGTTAGCAAAAAAGATCATACCAAGGAGAATAATCTTTCTCGGAGTTGCATTCCCACGTTGTCAGGATGGTTTTAACCTTGTAAAAACACGATATTTTATGCCCTTTTTACTTAAGTTTTTGTGTGTTCTCAAGCTCATTTAATCACATATAGTTGCATATAGATCATTTTATTGCATATGGTGGTGTTTGCAAGCTTTACTTTGTTTATTTTTTATTTCAGTGCTGCTATGGAGGAAGGTTCATTTAGTGTGATGATGTGCAGGATAAGTAAGGAGGACTACTTGGAGATGGAACTTTGTTGTAGCATTTTGAATAGCATATCTAGGCTCACTAGAAGACAAGAAGATAAAGATATTTTACGTTGTAGCATTTCGAATAGCATTTCTAGGCTCACTAGAAGACAAGAAGATAAAGATATTTTACAGCTCATCACACATGAACTTATAAGATAGTTGTGCCCCAAATGTAGGGAATATTTTCCCTAGGGCACCCAAATAATGAAGGGCACAAAACCTTAGGCACCTCCACTATAAATAGAACAAGACGCCTTCATTTAAAAGAGAGATTCGGGTGAGCTAAGAAAGAGAGGAAAAGTGGGAGGTGACCACCCTTCTTCTTCAGTTTCACGTGTCTTTCATTGTTGGTAGATTCGAAGGCACAGTCTTGTTGACCTTTGAGAGAAGCAGCAATGCTTGTGTGGTGTACAAAAGTCTAACGACAACTTTGATAGTTTCCTACTCCTTAGTGTTTTTTACTTATTTCAATATTTTGAAAATAGGTTGTAATGATCGAAGATATTTGTTGAACTTTGCCCAACCATGAACTAACTAATTTGGCTTTAATTTATTGATGGATGACTATATTTTGTTGGAATGAATGTGATGGCATTATTATGTTTTTACATGTTTCGTTCATTGTGCTTATTGTGTCGGTTTGTAAGAGCTTTCGATAGATAGCCTAAATCTCCATTTGATGCCTAATGGTTGAGAGAGTTAGGTTTAAGATCTAAGTGAACAATAGGATTGTACTGAGAGGTAAACCCTAGCTCACATTAGAGATAAAGAGAGAGTGTCAACAACTAAAAGGGGTAGAGCTTAAGGGGTAGTAATCTGCTAGGTTTAAGCTGAGTGATATTGCTTTAGAATTTTAGTTCCCAGTTTCAACCTAGAGATAGTTTAGGAACATTTTAGAAAACTCTGCCAAACGTAGTATTAATTGGATATTACTTGTCATTCATGAAAACAAATCATAGGAATCCGCAATAGAGCTAGCCTTTTTATCTTTAGTGAAGAAACCACACATGTGAGGACACTTCTTTATCTCGTCTTGAATTTCTAGTTTTGATTATAGCTATTGCTACAACATTTTTTATTTGTTTACACCTCTTCATACAACAATATTTTCATCCATATCTTGTGTTCATAAACTTTACTTGATATACCTCAAATCCCTATGGAAATGATACCCACTCATCACTTTATTACTTGTTTGACGTGTATACTTGCACAATTTTCATATCAATTATAGTACATTACAACACGCAACAAGTTTTTGACACCGTTGCTTGGGATTGGCAATTGGTTATTTTAAGTTTAGTTTTTGCTCATTTTATTTTCTTGTTATTATAGATACATACTAACTTGTCTTTGTTTATCTTTTTGGCTTGATATTTTCAAGTGTTGTGTTGTTGCATGACCCGAAGAACACTCAAGGAATCATTATTACCTCCTAAACCTGAAATTGAATGTTTTTCCATCAAAGAAGATGTGTTCAAAGAACATGATCGCTTGTAAAAGTATATGTTAAGGCAAGAAAATCTATGCAAGTATACACAATCGATCCAAGTAATATAGGGTAAGTGAGTATCGTCTCCACAGGGATTGGTCGAGAAATATATTTTCACCACAACTAGAACTAATATCACAAACTAAGTCCTACTAAGTTGTCAACTTAAGAACTAATAAATCAAAGAGGTGATTTAATGAGTGCAAGAAAGTTTGGTCGAGAGAAAATAAATATGCAGAATGCTAAAGTAAATAAAACAAGATAAGTGTTGATTTAAATCAAATGCAAACAACCTCACATAATCAGACATATCACAGAGCACTGATGCTAAACCGTTGTATTGTCAACAATTATTTCTAAGTCTAGAATGAATTATTATGACTTGCTCAAGCTGCCCAACATGATTACTAGGTATTCTTAGACGGTTGTTATGGAAATAGTCCTCAACGTTAACTACAATCTGTTGTTGTAGCAATACCTCTCAGCATAAACTATAGGCATTGTCTATCCTAATCTAGCGTCTATCCCTTTTAGTCGATTGAAACTACTCCTTATCTCTAAGGTAGACAAGTTAGAACTTCACCATCCCGGATTCATTCTATTGCTTACGTTGATCTATCTTAATTCTCTCGAATATAAGAATCACTATCTGGACAAAAGGTTATCTCTCGATGCTCTTACAATGCCAAGACATGTTTTACCAAAACCTCAGGCGATCTCTCGATGATCTTACAATGTTAAGGCAAAATATTTAAACAACAAGCAAAACAGTCATAAACAAAACATAATTCATCATTCATAAAACATAAAATTATTGTTCAGGCAACACAAAGTTTAACACCAAGTAATACATTCATGGTGCTATCAAAGATCATCCAAAATTTAACATTTAGTACAACCCCAAATAGATAAAGAGTTAAACAAAAGAAGAATGACTCTCAAAACCAGGGGCTTTGTCGCGATGATTCTAATCAGCACTATGTCTGCCTTGGTGATCACGCTCTCTCGAGGCCTGATCACTGCTCTACTAACGTCTGGTTATGCAGGACACCAAGGAAGGTCGATGGGTAGACGGTGAAGAAGCACTGCAGTTGCTTGCTCACGCCTTGGGTAAAGTTCTTCTCTCCTCTTCCTTGTCTTCTTTCTTTGGAGGCTACGACTGATTATTTATAAGGAAAAATCTCCTAGGGCTTTGCATGCTTTTAGGTGTTTCCTTAAATAACCGTTGTCAAATAAATGTCCAGACTTAAAAAGGAAATACGGCTGTCAGAATAACTAAGGCTTGCTTGCACGTGAAGTAGGTCATCTAGCTGGCTTGTGACATAGGCGGTTTCGTCACACCTGCTTCATACTTCCTCAGATAAATCTTGCCTCGACGAGATAAATATGCTCCTCACGTTCTTATATGTTCCGTTGGCCTTTGCAAATTTATGTTGTCATGACTGAAATGTTCTTCCCCTGTAAGTTTCCTGCACAAACACAATCCAAACAACCCTTTCTCCTCAGCATCATCAGTCAAACCAAATAAATCTTTCCTAAGCAAAATTCATCCACCACAAGCTAATGTAACCTATATGCAACTAAAATGCTATGCATACTTTGTTTAGAAGAGCAATAACTTATGTGGAAAGACTAGAAATTAAGTCTTTTTACGGAGTTATCACACCCCCAAACTTAAGCTATTGCTTTTCCTCAAGCAGTGTACAATAGCTAGAAGAAAATCAAAATTGTCATGGCAAAGCAGAGTTAAGGAAATCATATGGTTTGAAATTTCAGCCCTCAACAAAAATTGTTTGGCCTCAACATGTTTGATAGTCATGTAAGTCAAGTCCCTTCCCTAATCAGGATTCTTTGCTATAGTGTGTGTGTGATTGTACCAGTCTTTGCATAAAGGTAATTAGATAACTTAAGTAAGCACTTCTTGTTTGTCAAGGCAACAAATTATTTGTCAGGCTTAGTTTATACTCCTAGTTATTTATCAATTTTTTTCAGGCAGGGGAGTCAGCTCATCACAACTACCGATCCACTCTCTAGGTGAAAGGGAGCATACCTTCCACCCCCAAGCTAGTCGGGCAGAGTCATCCCATGACTACTTTCATTCACTCATATGTCGTGTCTAATCTTAATTTCTTATGGAGTTTTTATGTCTATGCCTTTGCACAGAGGAGTGTCCCTTATTATTTTTCAAGTTTTCAAACACTAGAGAGTTTTTACTTCACCATTAAAATATTTTTGAAGTCTCCACAAGCAGAATGTTCTTTTCCAAAAATTTTACATATTACCAGAAACAATGACAGCCTACAATCATGCTTATGAACTTCAAAGAATTAGGCCTAAGGTTGGTTCTCTTCTTTAGACAGTCTTAACAATAATTCTGGCTTAGGCAATCAAATTATGCATTCATCATTGGGCATCCCTAATTCATTCCTAACAATAACCTTAACCTGCTTATGTCATGACAATCAAAATTTTCAACCAATTATCATCAACTACTTTCTAACAAAATATGGTAGAATATGGTACAATACCTCCCCCAAACTTGAGGGATGCATTATCCTCAATGCATTAAATTAAAACTACATGAATCTATATGCAGATGCGAAAAAGAAAAACTAAAAGTAAAATAGAAACTCACTGTGATGGGGTGGCTTGGTTGGACACCCTCGTTTGGGAGGAGAGGGACTCTCGGATCCCGAGTCTACTACTGCTAGTGAGGGACATGGCTGAAGTATACGGCATGCGGTTCTCTTGTAGCGCTTCTTGCTGGATGAGGCTCGTGTTGGAGTTGACTGCTCGGCAGTAGTAGTTGGTTGTACTAGAACTGGTACTGGGCTAGGAACTACTGTTGGGACTGGTGTAGCTTGACTGACAGGGGACGGAATGGGATGCTGCGTAGGTTGCGGCGGTGCTGGAGTAAAATCTTCATCGGTGAAGAAGTGGGGTGAAGTATCATTACTGCGTCCAGAGGTTGAAAAGGAGAAGGAGCTGAGGAATTCTTCTGTGTCGCCTTGGCCTTCCTCTGGTACGGGTGGTACTTGAGTTGCTAGTGGTGGCACGTCAATGGGTACTTCTGGGGGAACTTCTGGAGGGGCATGCGATGTCGAGGCATGGAATGTGTTGCCGCCCGCATTGTATTTGAGGATGACACTGAGGAAGGTCGGCAATCTGGTGTTTTTGTTCGGAAGCAACTCCTTGAAGAAGGCGTTGAGTTGCATGTCCCTAGCCTTGACATACTCAAAGTAAATTTCCATGTGGTCCTCTAGGCGTCCGATCTTTTCATGCGTTTCTCGAGTGTACGTGACCATAGCAACCATTCTAGCTGTGGCAACCGATTTTTCTCCTCGCTCCAAACCTTCCTATGGGTCGTCATCATTGAAACTCATTAACTCGGGGACATTTTTCTTGGTAATACCCTTCTTGGGTTTAATAAAATCCTCAAAGGGCTTCTCAAGAACCTTCTTCTTCGTACATAATGTGGTTATCAAGTTGGGAAACAGAAGGTTATCCCGGTTCCTCTTGGCACATTCATGGATCTACTCGAAAATAAGTTCTCCAACGTCGATCTTCCTCCCGTATATGATCGAGTGCAAGAGCATCAGTCTCTTCACGAGGACAGTGGTGTTGAGGAATGTTGGCATCAGCTTGCCTTTGAGAAAGTGGTTCCACAACTTCACTTGCGGTTTTAGTGCTCGACGATCTACTCTTTTCCTCGTTAGGGCATTCCCTTCGAACTTGGCCCACCCAAAGCATAAATCATGTAGTACGCCTTCGTACATTTCTTGATTGGCCTCATCCATAAATCACTTGTGCTGCTCTTCCACTTTTCCCAACTTAAAGTATCGGTTGAGTGCAAAGGGGGAAAATCAAATGAGCTTTCCTTGAACATAAACTGTGTGGATAGACGGGTCCTCGAGATGGGCGTAGAATTCCCGTACCATCTTCGGTGCTACGGCTTTGGGATTGCAAGCAAACTTTTCCCAGTTGTGTTTCTTTATCACGTCTATCACCTCCGGTCCAAACGGCTTCTCTTCCTCGGCAGGAAAGACAAATTCATCTTCCAAATAAACTTGACGTTTCTGAAAAATTTTGAAGTGTGCTTCTACTTCGGCTGTTTGGAAACGTTCGACACTCTGTGTTGGGGCTGGGGCTTTCCTTGTTCTTACCATTGTTCTTGGTTGATATCAGTGGTGATGATGGGGAGAGAAATCATTTTCTTGCTTAGTGATGAGAGGTTGAGGCGAGATGAAGAAGAAGAAGTTGAGCAGTTTGTTTTTTGGAAAGTAATGGGTGGTTTCGGGGTAGTTTTGTCCTTTCTTAGAGAGAAAAGATTTGTGCATTAATGAGAAATATATGTCTAGACATAAAGTGGGGAAAAATATATCTTTCCCTCTTTATTCTATCGCCAAAACCATGCGTCCTATGATTTCTTCTCTTCTCATGCTCTTATATTCAAGAGAATTAAGATAGATCAACGTAAGCAATAGAATGAATTCGGGATGGTGAAGTTCTAACTTGTCTACCTTAGAGATAAGTAGCGGTTTCAATCGACTAAAAGGGATAGACACTAGAGTAAGATAGACAATTCCTATAGTTTACGCTGAGAGGTATTGCTACAATAACGGATTGTAGTTAACGCTGACGAGTATTGCCATAGCAACCATCTAAGAATACCTAGTAATCCTGTCCGGCAGCTTGAGCGAGTCATAATAACTCATTCTAGACTAAGAAATAATTGTTGATAATACAAGGGTTTAGCATCAGTTCTCTGTGATATGTCTGATTATGTGAGGTTGTTTGCATTCGATTTAAATCAACACTTATCTTGTTTTATTTACTTTAGCATTCTGCAAATTTATTTTGTCTCGACCAAACTTTCCTGCACTCATTAAATCATCTCTTTCTTTTATTAGTTCTTAAGTTGACAACTTAGTAGGACTTAGTTTGTGACATTAGTTCTAGTTGTCGTGAAAATATATTTCTCTATCAATCCATGTGGAGACGATACTCACTTACCCTATATTACTTGGATCGATTGTGTATACTTGCACAAATTTGCTTGCCTTAACATATACATTTACAAGCGATCATGTTTTTGGCGCCCTTGCCGGGGATTGGCAACTGACGAATTTGTTTTAGCCATAACAAGTTCTCTCTGTCACATTTTATTTATTTAGTCTAACGTAGTTTACTATTTTCATTTGTAGGTTTTTATTATTGCATGACCCTGAGATCTTCTGGTAAGACTTTGGAACCATTCAACCCTAAAGTTGAGCAATCACTCAGACAAAGGTTGCCCACCCAAAGAACTAGAGAACAATCAAATCAATTCCAAATGCAACACAACATGGGAGATTTAGGACCTGATGTAGCTATCAATCTTCAAGTTGCAAGGCCAAGAGCAATACGAGATCATTTGAACATGATTCTCGATGATCAATAACTATCTAGACAAAAGGCTATCTCTCAATGCTTTTACAATGCCAAGACATGTTTTACCAAAACCCCAGGCGATCTCTCGATGCTCTTACAATGCCAAGACATGTTTTACCAAAACCCCAAGCGATCTCTCGATGCTCTTACAGTGTTAAGGAAAAATATTTAAGCAATAAGCAAAACAGTCATAAGCAAAACATAATTCATCATTCATAAAACATAAAAATATTATTCAGACAACACAAAGTTTAACACCAAGTAAGACATTCATGGGGCTATCAAAGATCATCCAAAATTCAACGTTTAGTACAACCCCAAATAGATAAAGAGTTAAACAAAGGAAGAATGACTTCCAAAACTGAGGGCTCTGTCGCGATGATTCTAATCAGCATTATGCTTGCCTTATTGATCACCATATCTTGAGGCCTGATCACCGCTCTGCTAACTTCTGGTTATGGAGGACACCAAGGAAGGTCGGTGGGTAGACCGTGAAGAGGCATTGCAGTTGCTTATTCATGCCTTGGGTAAAGTTCTTCTCTCTTATTCCTTGCCTTCTTTCTTTGGCGGCTATGGCTGGTTTTTTATAAGGAAAAATCTTCTAGGGCTTTGCATGCTTTTTGGAGTTTCCTTAAATAACCGTTGTCAAATAAATGTCCAGACTTAAAAAGGAAAGACGTCTATCAGAATAACTAAGGCTTGCTTGCATGTGAAGTAGATCATCCAGCTGGCTTGTGACATAGGTTGTTTCATCACACCTGCTTCAGACTTCCTCAGATAAACCTTGCCTCGGTGAGATAAATCTGCTCCTCACGTTCTCATCTATTCTGTTGGCCTTTGCAAATTTATGTTGTCACGACTGAAATGTTCTTCCCCTGTAAGTTTCCTTCACAAACACAATCCAAACAACCCTTTCTCCTCAGCAGCATCAGTCAAACCAAATAAATCTTGCATAATTAAAATTTATCCACCACAAGCTAATGTAACCTATATACAACTAAATGCAACTAAAATTCTATGCACACTTTGTTTAGACGAGCAATAACTTAAGTGAAAAGACTAGTTAAGTTTAGTTTTTGCTCATTTTATTTTCTTGTTATTGTAGATACATACTAACTTGTTTTTATTTTTCTTTTTGGCTTAATATTTTTCAAGTGTTGTGTTGTTGCATGACCCGAAGAACACTCAAGGAATCATTATAACCTCCTAAACCTGAAATTGAATGTTTTTCCATCAAAGAAGACGTGTTCAAAGAAACATGTATCAACCAGGTCAAAATCAAGTTCAAGATCCTGCATATACAAATGCTGTAACAATTTGCAATGTTGGGGTGGTAGTTTGATCATGACCTATTCGAGATCATTTAGCCCCTGTGTTGGACAATCTCAATCCTGGGATTGTTGCTCGAAAAATTTAGGCAACCCACTTTGAGCTTAAACCGGTGGTGTTAATATGTTGAATTCGATTAGACAGTTTCTTGTGCCTCATGAAGATGCAAGGCAATAAATTCGTTCTTTCTTGGAAGTATGCGACTCCTTTAGACAACAAGGCATGTATGAGGATGTGTTGAAGCTTAAATTATTTCCTTATTCTTTGCATGATCGAGCAACAACATAGTTGAGTGGAGTACCTCCTGGCTCGATGGTGTCATGGACCGATTTATGCAAAAGTTTCTTATTGCGGTACAATCAACCCAACATGAAAACCCAACTAAGGAATGATATAGCTTCCTTTCGTCAATCTAATGAAGAGTCGATGTATGAGTGTAGGGATAAATACAAAGGAATGCTTCCCAAATGTACAAATCACAAATTTCACGATTGGATGCAAATTGTAATGTTCTACAATGGTGTGAATGCTCCATCTATAATGATGCTAGATGCTTCAGCAAATGGATATTTACTAGACAAGTCACCCGAAGAAGCATTTGATATCCTTGATAGGATAACAAACAATTATTACAAATTTTCTACTTCAAGACTTGGTATGAGGAGAAGAACTCATGGGACTCTCGAGCTTGATACTAAAGACTCTGTTTCATCTCAATTGTCAACTATTACAAAAATGTTGAAGAATCTCCAATGTCCTAGTGAGGTGAATAAAGTAAAGGTAGCTAACAAACATTGTGTTCTTTGCAATGAGAATCACCATGTGAGTGAGTGCCCTCGAAATCCACGTGTCTATCAACTATGTGGGGAACTTCAATAGGAACAATAGCAACCCATAATTGAACACCTATAACCCATGATGGTGTCAGCATCCTAATTTCTCTAAGGGTAATCAAGGAGGCAAAAATTCAAGTAACTCGAATTGCCATCAAAATCATATTGAACCTTCAACTTTTCATAGAATATGCCATGGCAAATTCACAACAAGAGTTCAACATCTCTTCAAACTCTAATTCTTTAGAAGTCGCATTCCAAGATTTTATGACAACTACTAAAGCTTTATTTCAAGACCATGAAGCTTCCATTATGAGCGAGTGAGCATTGTTGCAAAGTCATATCTCATATTTGAGAGATTTGAAGACTAAAGTAGGTAGAATCGCACAAGCTTTACATGTTCGACGACAAGGTAATCTCTCTAGTGATACGAAAGTCACTAAACCTCATGGTAAATAGCATTGCAGTGTAGTTACTTTGAGGAGTGGCACACAAATCAACTAAGAAGATAAGTTTAAGGGGAAGAAAGTAGACAATCTTAACACCAAAACTGTACATGAAGAATCTGAAATACAATTGGAATCACCTCTTAAGAAGGATAAAGATGAGGGTTCGACTGGTGAACATACTGATGACTGGCAGAATATTTCCACAACAAAAGTTAGATCCCCACCAATAGAAGAAGCAACCAGAACCCCACCACCATTCCCTCAAAGATTAAAGAAGAAAAATGAAGACCTCCAGTTTAAAATATTTATGGATATTCCTGACCAGTTATATATCAATGGCCCACTTCTGGAGGCCATTCATCAAATGTCTACCTATACAAAGTTTCTCAATGATATCATCGTTGACAACTCTGTAAAAGAGTTGTCATATTAATCATGTTTACCTAGGTTTAATTTGATCTTAAGCATTATTAGAATCATTTTTAGGATCATTTTATTTTCATTTGTAAACATTTTGCATCATGTTGAATTTGGTTCATCATGAGCTGATTTTATTTTTTATTGTTGAAAAAGGTAAAAAATTCTACAACATTGGTTGAAACTACAAAGGATGCTAAGTGGAAGTTGCAGCAAGTGATGAGTCATCAGGAAGCTAGAAGAACATTATGGAATGGACAGCTGGCTGGGTCAACTGTCATAACACCAATCAGCACCAGATTCATGGAGGACTTTTATTGGCCAAAGGTTAATTCCTCTATCATGTAAATAGGAAGGTCATTTATTCATTTCATATAAAGATTTTATACCCAAATTTACAAACTCTCTCATTGATCATTCTCATTCATGCCATGGCCGCCTAAATCCACCGCTGAGGAGTGCAATAGCAGTAAAGGAGCTATCAAGAAGATTCAACTTTATTTTCCATCATTTGTTGAGATAGGGAAGTGATGGTTGTTTAGTTGAATTTTATTCCATTTTGGATGATATTTGGTTCTTCAACACAATGTGTTTGATTAAATGTTTTTGTTATGTTTTATATTTGAACTTTGTTTTCATGTGTTGTCGTACCTATGAGATAATTTTAGAGATGACGTTGTCTTTATGTATGAGATTTATATAATTTTTTGAAATGGATTTTATGGATTTTTCATACTACTTTTTTTGTAGCTTTGGAGCTTGTTAAGAGCAACATTCGATATATAGAAATATATACTACAAATTGTCGCATATTTTTATCCTTTTAATCAAATATAATTAATGAAAGTTGGCTATTGTTAATTAAATGATGTTAATCATTGTGAGACATATGAATGCACTGTATTGAGTATATGCTTAGTAGAAACTACCAAATAGTATCCACATCTATTAAATCCTTGATATGTTGCTCTTCTGAATGCTGTAGCACTGCCTAATTTCCTCATTTTGATTTCATTACCTTGTTGTTGACTATTTCTTCACTCATTACAACCATATATCTATTATTCTTTTACACAACTCTTTTATAAACACTTTAGCTCTCTATGGGTTCGACATCTGAAGCTTTACAACTTTCACTTTATTACTCTGATACGATAGTGTATGCTTGCACTTTGCTATAGCATTATTATTATCAGCACAAGTTTTTGGCACTATTTCCTGGGAGTATAGCTTTACATTAGAGTTTTATTTGCATTTACTTTGTTTCTTTTCTTTTGTAGGTACTTATTTTCATTCTTACCTAGTACAATGTTTTATGTCTGATAGCGATGACGATCTAGTACATTAGATCCTGAAATTGAACGTATATTATGTCGTTGTAGAAGAGAATCTATTTGTAATTAAGAGAATATGGATGGAAGAGGTCGCGAACAAAATGCTCTGCCACCATTACCACATCCCGAGGAAAGATAATTGTCGCCTGCATTGGAACTAAACAACAATAGTGTTTCAACATAGATGACCGTAATCGACCCACTAGGGAACATTTTGTGCCAACAATGAATACCATATAATTTTGCAACCAGCAACTGAAGTATTGAATTTTGAATTAAAGTCGGTGATGTTCCAGATGCTGCGATCCATGGGGTAATATAGTAATTCATTTACCAAAGATCCAATAGCACAACTTAAGGCATTAGTGAAGGTATGTGATTCCTTTATATAGTAAGGAGCTCCTGAGGAAGCATTGAAACTAAATTTGTTTCCTTATTCTATGCATGACAAAGCTAGGGAATGGATCAATTCGTTGTCACCTAATGTTATTGCATCCTCAAATGAGTTAGCACAAAAATTTTTGTTGTGCTTCAATCCACCCAATATGAATGTGAAGCTAAGGAATAGCCTTACCTCCTTCAAGCAAATAGAAGATGAGAATTTATATAAAGTTTAGGAGTGATTTAAAGAGTTTATGCAAAAGTGTCCAATGCACGACTTTCCCCATTGGACACAAATGAAGATTTTTATAATGGGTTTAACATGCATACTCGTATGGTGGTTGATGTTTCTGCTAATAGGGAATTCTCCGACAAGACATACAATGAAACATATAACATATTAGAAAGGATATCCAATAATGATTATCAATACCCCTAATATGAGGAACATTTTTTGCAGACGCAATATCGCAGTAATAGGCAATGATGCTTTGAACTCAATGGCTTCCCAAATCACATCATTGACTAATATGGTAAAGAAAATACAAAAGCCAAGATGCATGTATGAGGTAAAAGTTGCTTTCCACTTGTCTTGTGTTTATTCTGGAGATGCACAATTATGAAGAATGTCCATAAAACCCCAAATCTATTTATTTTGTGAGAAATTTTAATATGGGTGATAATGGAAACACTTATAGGAACTCATAAAATGCCAATTACCTCAACCATCTAAATTTGTGATAGAAGAGCCATAATGTTACCAATCCTAATGTTGTGTAATCCAATTTTGGAAATCAATAGTGACATTACAATCAATAACAGATGATGCCATAGCATCAACAACTATCACATCCTCAACAAAGGCAAAATTACCAAGTGTAAAATTCTAATCAAGCTCCAAACCTGATTTCTCTTGAAGCTTTAATAAAAGAATATATGGCAAACCAGTCAGCATCGCTGAGAGAATTGGAAAAACCAAGTTGGAAAATTGGCTAATGCCTTAAGCAATAGACAACCTAGTACAGTGTCGAGCGACATCGAAGTTCCTAAAGCTCATAGAAAGGCACATTGCAACAATCTTTGTAAGGACATTACAACTCAAAGCGAAATCCATTTCGGGAAACCCATTACTGAAACCAAGCAGAAGAATGATGAGAAGATGGATCAATAGACCAAGGACAAGGATGTGACAAAAGATATATCTATTCCAAATGTTTTAATAAGGGATGTTGGAAAAAGTAGTAATTTTGGGTCAAAGCCAACAACATCACCTCAAGCAGTACCTCCTTTCATACATGTGATGCCATAACCACTGCTGAATCCAATACCTCCACCACTCTTTCCTCAAATATTTAAGAAAATCAAGGAAGATCAACAATTCAAGGCATTCATTGATGTCCTTCGACAATTGACAATCAATATAGAAAACCTCAAACTACATCTTTGTGTGAGAAGTCCTTTCCAAGAAGAGAAGGTAGGGCGAGTTCGAGACTATTGCACTAACAGAATGATGTAGTGTTATGGCTATAAGTTGATTGTCGTTGAAACCCAAAGATTCAGGGAGTTTTACTATTCCCTGTAGCATTGGTGATTGATTTTTAGGTAAGGCATTATGTGATCTAGTTACCAGCATTATCCTTATACCCTTGTCAATTTTTAGGAAGTTTGGAAATAGAGAAGCAAAACCCACTACCATGACTTTGCAACTTGTCAATCGTTGCACCGTACATCTGAGTTGCATCATGGAAAACATGCTTATGCGAGTGGACAAATTCATATTTCCCACTTACTTCATTCTATTGGATTATGAAGCCTACAAGGATATTCCCATCATTCTTGGCTGACCTTTCCTTGCTACAGGGCGAGCTCTTATATATCTTGAAAAGGGAGAACTTACCATGCGTTTAAATGATGAATATATTACTTACAATGTCTTGAAAAACGTTTCTTATATGAAAGATAATGTTGAATGTAATATCATTGATATTTATATGCCAGAACATTTGGAGGACAACTACATCATGGAAGTTGCTATGACCAATGTTGTAGAAATCGTAGAGTTAGAATAAAATGAGGTTATTGAAGGGAATTTATTACAATATTTTGAGTCTCTAGAATTTCCTAACCGACCTATACAAGCGTAAGAATTGTCTATCAAAGAGCCTAATGCGCTTGATCTAAAGCCTTTGCCCGAGCATTTGAAATATACATTCCTGGGAAAAGTTGAGACTTTGCCAGTCATTTTTGTAGCAAAGCTCACGACATCGCAAGTAGATAGACTGATTGTTGTTTTGAAGCAGTATAAATGGGAAATTGCTTGGAGCATCGCTGATATTAAAGGAATTAGTCCAACATTTTTCATGCATAAAATCTTACTTGAAGAATCGAACAATAGTTCTATTGAGCAACCATGAAGGCTGAACCCAATCATTAAGGAAGTTGTTTGCAAAGAGATCATCAATCATCAAGTGGCTGGATGATGGTATCATTTATTCCATTTCTAACAGTAAGTAGGTAAACCCCATGCAATGTGTTTTTAAGAAGGGGCATAACCATAGTGGAAAATGAGAAGAATGACTTGTGCCTAAACGCACAACCACGAGATGGAAAATATGTATAGATTATCAAAGTTGATTAAAATAACTAGAAATGATCACTTCCCCTACCATTTATTGACCAAATACTGGATAGGCTTGCTGGAAAGCTTTTTATTGTTTTCTTGATTGGAATAATGGCTACAATCAGATAGACATTTTTCTTGAAGACCAAAGAAATACTACTTTTACTTGTATATATGGAACTTTTGCATTTCGAAGGATGTCAATTGGTATGTGTAATGCTCCAGTAACATTCCAACGCTGCATGATGATGATATTCTCCAATATGATTTTAAGACTTTTGGAAATATTTATGGATGATTTCTCTATTTTTGGGAAATATTTTGATCAATGCCTTGCTAATTTGGCCTCTTTTTTGAAGCGATGTGAAGAAACCAATTTGATTTTGAATTGAGAAAAATGCCACTTCATGGTAACCAAGGGAATAGTACAGGGCATCATATTTCCAAACACGACATTGAGGTATACAAGGAAAAAGTGAAAGTAATCAAGAAGTTGCCTCTTCCAACCAAATGTGAAGGTAATAGGGAGTTTTGTAGGACATGTAGGCTTTTACTGAAGATTCATTAAGGAATTTTCTCAAATTGCCAAACTCTTGTGATCATTGTTGGAGCAAAATAAGAAGTTCGTGGTGAATAATGAAGTCATTAAGTCATTTGAGACCATTAAATCAAAGCTTGCCAATACTCCAATTGTCGTATCACTAGACTGGACTTTACATTTCAAATTAATGTGTGATGCTAGCAGTTATGCTCTGGGTGTAGTGCAGGGGTAATGAAAGGAGAAAATCTTCCATGCTATTCATTATGCTAGTCGAACATTAAATGATGCTCAAGTCAATTACACAACAACCGAAAAAAGAATTTTTTACCATGGTGTTTGCTTTCAATAAATTTTCCCCATACTTGGTTGGAACCAAGGTCATTGTTTATACTGACCACTCGACTCTGAAGAATTTTTTGCTAAGAATGATATTAAGCCGAGATTGATCTGATGGGTGTTACTTATTCAATAATTTGATATTGAAGTTCCTGATAAAAAAAGGTCCAAAAACCAAGTGGCGCATTACTTGTTCCACTTGGAATCTGGAAGCGAGGATGGAAAAAAACTTCTGATTCCGGATATCTTCCCCGATTAAAGATTGATGGCTATCGATGCTTTACCATAGTATGTGGACATTGTGAACTATTTAGCTAGTGGTATGCTACCACCAGATCTTAATTATCAAGATCAAAAGAAATTCATGCAATATGGTAAAGCCTAATTTTGGGAAGAACCTTACCTCTTCAAGCAATGAAACGATCAAATTTTAAGATGTGTTCCCTAGAGTGTGCAGTAAAGCATTCTGCATCATTGCCACAACGCACCATATGGTGGACACTATGGTGTAATGCGAACTGCATTAAAGTTCCTCTAATGTGGTTATTATTGGCCATCGCTATTCAAGGATGATAATGACTTTGTTTAACATTGTGATAGTTGCTAGAGAACGGGTCACATTTCTCATCGCAGTGAAATGTCGATACAACCTATACTGTAAATTGAACTCTTAGATGTTTAGGATTAGATTTCATGAGACCATATTCATCAACCTATGACAACCTCTTCAATCTTGTTGATGTAGACTATGTGTCTAAGTGGGTTGAAGTTGTAGCATCACCCTCAAGTGATGCTAAAGTAGTGTTATGTTTCATTCAAAAGCATATTTTTACCCACTTTGGAACACCAAGAGCTTTTATTAGTGGTAAAGGTTCCAGTTTGTTGGTAGGCAAGTAACCAATGCTCTACAGTGTTATGTAGTTAAATATTGCATTACTACAATATATCATCCTCATATGAATGTCCAAGTCGAGGTCACTAACCGCAAAATTAAGCAAATCATGGAAAAGGTGATGAATTCTTCAAGGAATAATTGGTCCTTACAACTTGAGGAAGCTTTATGGGCGTATAACACAACCTATAAAACCCCATTGGGGATGTCTCCTTATCGCTTGGTGTATAGAAAAGCCTTCTATTTACCTGTGGAGATGGGGGAACAAGGCGATGTGGGCGTTAAAAGGTTGAATTTTAACCTCGATATTGGGGCGAAAAAGGATGCTGAAGATCAATGAACTTGAGGAGCTTCGAAACAATGCAAACGAGAGTGCCCAAATCTACAAAGAAAAAAGTAAGAAGTAGCATGACAAACATATCTTTCCAATGCAATTTCATGCTAGATTAGAAGTCTTGTTATTCAACTCTCGCCCAAATCTTTCTCCTGGAAAACTCAAATCTCAATTTTTAAACCTTTGAAGTAGTAAACGTATATCCTCATGGGGTAGCACTTCTAAAGAATTTAGTGGATGACAACATGTTCAAAGTTAATGGGCAATGTTTGAATCATTATTGCCAACAATAATGCTCTATCTTTGCGTCCATCACACTAAGAGAACCCCCTTATTCTTAGATTCCACTTTGTTCTAAATAAATCATATTTTCACATTAGTTTAGATTCTTTCAATTTTAGATTTTAACTAATTTTCTGTCTTATTCTGCATGATGTTGCAGAAGTTATACCTCTGTATTACTTCATTTGTTGCATACTTGTGATGTGAAGCAATCACCTTCATTTTCAATAAATAACATTGTGTTCGATGTCAGAGTTGGGTGGTAAATTTTTCGTAAACTAAATAGTCGTGAGTTGTCACCCATTTTTACCATTCCTAACTCCGTCGTCCACCTTTATCAGTCATAACTGTTCCTTTTCCTTTATCTTTATCACTCTATCTTAAAATTCAACAGAATTTTATCTTTTTCTCCCTCACACGCAAGGTCTTTAATTCCCACCAACCCTAAAAACAACTCACATTTATTTCAACTTACCTTTTTAACTTCCATTTCAGTCGTTTCTTCCTTACGCAAAAAGTTCATTCATTTTCTTTGTAAAACTTTCCTTCATTCCAAACAATACATCATTTCAGCCATGGCTCCTAAGAAGAAGGAAACAATTAAGGGTTCTGGCCAAATCCCTATTCCTCTATTGCCGACTTCGCCCGTACAGCCAATGACTATATCCACTAACGAGTCGGTGCACTTCATGGAAGCTGAGTAGCAGTGGCGGTAGACTGAGGATTTTTTTATCGTTAGTTTTTCCATGAGCAAGAGTTTGATTTATCCACAGCTGAAGACATACATGCAACCCTTTGCTTATGTGGCCGACACCATTTTTCAGTTAAAACGAGAGACCTTTTGCTCACACCCGGGATAAATCAACCACCACTGGGTGTGGGAATTCTATAGCAATCTCATTGATGGGGTGAAACCCTTGGTATTTGTTTATGAAAAGCTAGTCCATTGATGGGTTAGGCCTATAAATGACATGTTCAGCCCTAAAGATGGTTGTTGCGAGCATACTAATTTTGTCAACAATCTCACTCGGGTCGCTCTAGAGCAATTAGGAGTGGATGTATGTTTACTGGGAAAGACATGGACCAAATCTCCCACTAGAGTTTACACAATGTGCCAGTTAGATTTAAATTGCGAAGCTAAGGTATGGTTTATTTTTTCTTCACACACGATTTATTCCAACAATGCACTTTTCAACAATTGTTAAGGATATAATCTTTATTTTGCATTCTATTTTAATGGGAAGAAAAATTGATGTTGGAAAAGTCATATCGGCTGAACTATATGCGTGTACTAAAAAAGCTGCAGGGTATTTATAATTTCCTTCACTTATCACTTCACTATGCTGTGAAGTACAAGTGAATCATTTTTATTTTGATTAGGTTTCCTAAAATCAGAGTTCTATAACAACTGATACCATAAAAAGACCTTGTTGAAGGAAGGGCTGGAGCCTGAGCCATCAGCTCCAAGATTTAGTGAATAGCCTGATGTTGCTCAACAATCTGCACCTCAACCTGCTGATGCAACTTTTGACTTGTTGAATGTTTTAGCATTTGTAATGGCAGCATAGGAAATTATTATGGTGATATTGACCCATTCTATTCAGAATCAATCATAAGTGCATGTTGCACAAGTATAATATTGACGGTACACCCAAGCCAGAGATGATGCGATGAAGAAATTGGCCGCCAAGATGTTCAAGGATGGCGAGGATGTATTCCCAGCATTCCCAACAAGTGTGCTTATTGACCTCGCCCAACCAACGATGTTGGATACTGCAGATAGTTCCAACAGTGTTAAGGAAGAATAGATGCAAAGGTAAATGATGTGGAGGATATAATAGAGACCGAGATTAGAACTAATGAATTATCAGAGGAAGATGGAATCAAAGAAAATAATGAAAAAGAGGTTGATTATGTTGTATCGATGGATTTTATTGTAGTCGGTCTAAGGGTGTTGACATCCTAGAAGTCAACGAGGAGATAATTAGCCGTGACAATGTTGCATAGGATGTTGTAGTCGCTGAACAAAAAGAGCAAGATACTACCAAGCTTGTTAGAGAAGTGCTTAAAGACTGAACAAATTGAGGCGACAAGTCAGCCTGAGAACATTACTATTGAACTAGTGGGCGGCACTAAGGGGAAATTAAGGGATTCCAAGGTGCAAACTTTTGCTGCTGAAGCTGTAGATTACACCAAGATTACTAGAAAGATTGTCAAGGAAATTCAACAAGCTACAGGTAGTAAGCCTGAGAGCTCTGCAGCGAAGATGGTGGGTGGCACTAAGGGAAATTTGTAGAAACCACATACTCAAACGACTGAACCGATGAGAAAGGTTCCCCTCATAATCCCTTATACTATTGTGGAGAAAGCCACGACAACTTCGCCTAGTCAAAAATGAAAAAAGTTTAATGAAGGCCAAGGTTACCTCAAAGTGCCTTCAGCCAAGCACTGTTAGCCCGAGGAAATGCCCAAGACAACCAAATTATCGGAGTTTTCGTGTTCTCTTCTCATGTTTTATTTTTATTCTATTTTTTTGATTATTTCCATGCATTGAGGGCAATGAACACCTTAGTTTGGTGGGTGTTGTCCATTTTTTTCATTCAGGTTGTATTTAAATCTAATTAGCATTAATGTATGTTGTTGAGCATTTTGTTGAGGATTTGCATTAGTAATGATATAGGTTAATATTATAAAATCATTGAGCCTTTAATAAGTTTTGATGATGCCCAATGATGATGAATAGTTTAAAGGATGAAATGTTAATTGGCTCTAACAATAAAGGATTTAAAATAAGTTGGAGGTGCCTAAAATTTGCTCTAATATTAGTATAAAATAAGTGATTGCTACAACATCAAAAATTATTAATTGAGTAGGTTCAAGTTTTCTAAATTAGCTAAGTATTGACTGGATACACCTAACTTGCACACTTGTACATTATGGATTCTGATTTGCATAAGTTACTAATACATTCCCTAATTTGTGATTATATGAATGTTGTATGCATTATTACAACAATAAACTGAGGGATGAAAAATGAAGTTAAATGAGGAGTTTTTTTTTATTGATATTGACATGTGGTATTGTTGTTTAGCTTAGATGTATTGCATGCATGTTATTGCTTTAGAACAAAAAAACACTTAGGTTTGGGGTGTAATAACTCTCCAAAAGAATGATCATACAAATCATTTTTACCTATGTTTAGTTTGAACTTAAGCATTCATAGAAGCAATTTTAGGATCATTTTATTTACATTTGCATACATTTTGCATCATGTGGAATTTGGTTCATCTTGGGTTGATTTCAATTTTTATTGCCAAAAAAGGTATAAAAATGTTGTAACATCGGTTGAAGCTAAAAAGAATATTGAGTGGAGGTTGCAGCAATCAATGAGTCATCAGGCGAATAGAAGAACATTCTGGATTGGAAAACTTGTTGGAGTAGCTGTCATCACACCAATCAACACATGATGTATGGATCATTTTTATTGGCTAGAGGATAATTCCTCTAGCCTACAAATAGGATAGTCATTTGTTCATTTCATATATAGATTTTTATACCAAAATTTACAAACTCTCTCCATGATCATTCTCATCTGTGCCATGGTCACCTAAATCCACCACCAGGGAATGCAACAACAGCAAGGGAGCTACGACGTATAACAACGATAATCAAGAGGATTCAAGTTTATTTTCCATCCCTTTGTTGAGATAGGAAGTGATGGTTGTTTTGTTGAATGATATTCTATTTTAGATAATATTTGGTGTTTGATTAAATGTTTTTGCTATGTTTTATATTGGAACCTTATTTTCATGTGTGGTCGTACTTATGAGATAATTTTAGAGATGAAGTTATCTTTATGTATGAGATTTCTATAATTTTTGGAAATGGGTTTTATAGAATTTTCATACTACTTTTGTGCAAATTTGGAGTTTGTTGAGAGGAAAATTGATAAATAGAAGTATATACTACCAATTGTTGAACATTGTTATCTATTTAATTAACTATAATTAATGAAAGTTGACTCTTTTTAATTAAATGACGTTAATCTTTGTGAGACATGAATGCACTCTCTTGACTATATGCTTAGCAAAAACTGTCAAATAGTATCCATATCTATTTAATCCTTGATCTGTTGCCCTCTTGAATGTAATAGCACTGGCTGACTTCTCATTTTGATTTCATTACCTTGATGTTGACTCTTTCTTCACTCATTACAACCATATCTCTATTATTCTTTTACATAACTCTTCTACAAACACTTTAGCTCTTTGTGGGTTCGACATCCAATGCTTAACAACTTCCACTTTATTAATATGATACCATAATGCATGATCACACTTTGTTGTAGCATTATTATTATCAGCATCATTCACCAAGAAAAGAAAGAGATAAATATAAAACTACTACAACAAAATAGTGTTGTTTTTTACTAAGCAACCTACCACCAAAAATAAAAGATCTTGGCAACTTCATTATCCCATGTTCTATTGGAGAGAACTATGTGGGAAGAGCTCTATGATCTCAGGTCTAGTGTAAACTTGATGCCCAAGTTCATGTTCATGAAGCATGGTATGGTAAATGCAATTGTCTGATGGATCTTATGTCTATCCTGAAGGGAGGATCGATGATGTTGTAGTGAAGGTGGACAAGTGTGTTTTCCCAGCTGATTTTCTTATCCTTGATTGTGAAGCCGATGATAATACACCCATCATTTTGGGGTGACCATTTCTAGTCATCGGTCAAATTTTGATTGATTATGGAAATGCTGAATTTACTATACGAGTAGATGACTGGAGGGTAACTATTACTGTTTTCAATACCCTCAAATATGTTGATGATTCCGATGAGTGTCAATGTTTTCAAGATATGGATTCTTCGATAGGAGCTGAAGATGCAAAATTCTGCTATAACAATTTTTTGCAGATTGAAGACTATGTGAAGCTCGATGTAAATGATGTTGATGAGTTCAAGAATCTCCAATGGAGGTGAAGCAATCTAGCTTCATCACAACTAGATCAATTACACATTTTGAACATTTGGATTTTGTTGAAATTGCTCCTCTAAATCTTCACTTGAGCATGCACCCTCCTTAGAATTAAAGCATTTACCATCACACCTTAAATATGCTTATTTGGGTTGCAATGAAAATTTCCTATGATAATCTCATCTAGTCTTAAACATGAACAAGAACGTAGTTTGATAAATATGCTAGTGATACATAAGAAAGCTTTTGGTTGGACTGTGGCTGATTTGAAGGGCATTAGCTCTACTATTTGCATGCACAAAATTTTGCTTGATGATTATCGTAATAATTCTACGAAACCCCAAAGAAGGTTAAATCCAGTCATAAAGAGGTGGTGATGAAGGAGATCTATAAGTTGAGTTATTTACCCTATTTTCAACAGTTTATGGGTCAGCCCAGGGCAATGTGTACCCAAGAAAGGAGGGATGGCCGTGGTGAACAACGAGGAGAATGAATCACTTCCAACAAAGGTTGTCACGGGTTGGAGGATTTGTATCGATTAAGGAAAGTTCAATAAAGAAGGATCATTTCTCTCTTTTATTAATCCATCAAATGTTGGATCGATTAGTGGGTAAATCATTTTATTGCTTTCTTGATGGGTTATCAGTGTATAATCAGATTGCTATAGCACCTGAGGACCAAAAGAAGACTGCTTTCACATGTCTGTATAGATCCTATGCGTTTAGAATAATGTCCTTTGGACTTAGAAATGCTCCGACCATATTTCAAAGGTGTATGTTGGCCATTTTCTAAGACATGGTGGAAGAATACTAAAGATCTTCATGGATTACTTTTTCGTATCTAGAGATGAGGTCATGCTTGGGAATCTTACAAAGGTGCTTAAAAGATTAGAATAAGCATATTTAGTGCTAACTTGGGAGAAATGTCATTTTATGGTGGTTGAGGGGACTTTTTGACCACAAATCTCACACAAGGGAATAGAAGTGGACAAAGCAAAGATTGAAGTGATCGAGAAGTTACCTCCTCCTACCACTGTGAAAGGTATTCGAAGCTTTTTAGGGAATTTTGGCTTCTATAGAAGATTCATAAAAGACTTCTCCAAGATTTCCAAACCACTTTCCATTATGCTACAGTAAAATCAACCCTTTTTATTTGATGATAAATGTGTTGTGGCATTCAAGGAATTAAAGGAAAGACTCATCTCAGCGCCCATTGTTGTTCCACCGGATTTAACTATCCCATTAAAGCTTTTGTACGACGCGAGCAACTATGTTGTGGGAGCAGTCATGGGCCAACGTCGATGAAAACTTTTCCATGTCATTTATTATGCTAGTCGTACTCTAAATGATACACAAATCAACTACACAATCATTTATAAAGAATAACTAGATGTGGTGTTTATCTTTGATAAGTTTAGGGCATACTTAATAGGAACTAAGGTCATTGTATGCACCAATCATTCTATTATCAAGTACATAGTAACTAAAAATGATGCCAAATCTACACTTAATAGGAGTATACTTCATCTTCAAGAATTTGACCTCGAAGTTATGGATAGAAAAGACACTGAAAATCAAGTTGTTTATCACCTTTCTAGGCTTGAAAACAAGGTTGAAATAGAGTATGAACAATAAAATAAGGAGGAATTCCTTGATGAGAAAATATTATATGTTGCAACAATTTTGTGGTATGCTAATATTGTTAATTTTCTTGTTAGTGGTGTTTTGGCTCTTGATTTCACTAGCTAGGAAGGAAGAAGTTCAAACTTGACGTGCAATTTTACTATTGGGATAAACCCTATCTATTCAATCAATGTTCTGACCAGATAATTTGAAGATGTGTCCCCAAAGAGAAACAAAAGAAGATCCTCTATCATTGCCCCTCCTCTTAATATGACGGTCACTTTGAAGGTATGAGACTGTTGCAAAGGTCCTCTAATCCAGATACTATTGGCCCACAATTTTCAAGGATACACATGAATTCTAAAAATATTTTTAATAGGTGCCAAAGAACTAGAAATATCTCAAGGATACAACAAAATGCCATTGCAAAATATCCTAGAAGTAGAACTCTTTGACTATGGGGCATTGATTTCATGGGACCCTTCCCATCATCATTTGGGATCTTTACAACTTGTTGGTTATCGATTATAACTCCAAATGGGTCGAGGTAGTGGCTACTCTAAATAAAGACTCTAAGATAATCCTCAAGTTTCTACACCATAAACATATTCACCAGATTTGAAGTCCTGATAGCCATTATAAGCGATTGAGGAACTCATTTTGACAACAGGCTTATTGCTAAGGCGCTTCAGTGTTATGGGGACAGACACCAAATTTTCACAACATATCACCCTCAGACTAATGGTCAAGCCGAAATCTATAGTAGATAAATTAAACAAATATTAGAGAAAGTTGTCAACCTTAGGAAAGATGTCCGCGATTTGTGACTACTAAATATGGTCACAAAAATATGTGCAAATATAATCAAACAAGTAATACAGTGATGAGTGAGTATCGTATCCACAAGGATTGGAGGAAATTTATAAGTTAAATCAAAGCAATTATCTACTTTACCTAAATATAGTTAGTAATAGTATATACAAATGAGAATGTTGTGGCAAAATGAAATGAATGTTGGTGGGAATGGAATGATGGTGTAATGTAATATGGTAGTAAATGGAGATGTTGTGGCAATGTGGATGGAAATGTCTTGGCAAAACTAAATTGAATGTAGTAAAATCAATTAAAAATGCAAAGGCAAAATGAAATGTAAACACTGGATTTGATTAAAATGAATGTAGAATTCTCACACAATATAAGCTACTACGGGAATGAATGATAGGAGTCACTTAGGAAACTTAAGTCTAACTTCTCATGATGGTCTTACTTTTATGCTTTGTTTTCCTGATAGAGTTTACTAAAGGTGCCCTATGCCATCTCTAGTCAAGGGACTCGACAGATTGAGGATGTCATGGCAATAGCTATCGGCGTTAACAGGTGCAGGGATCCTATTAGTTTAGATAACAGAATATGTCACAGAAATACCACTCAACGTCAGTACTAGCACCTAACCTCTTGACCGAGCACTACTCCTTTTAGTTGATTTAAATCCTATCCTATGTCTAAAGTTGGGTTAGGTATAGTTACTATCTAGAACCCCTTACTTATGTAGATCCTCCCTTGTTTCTCTCGAACACTAAAGATATGCTACTTAATAATTCTCTCGAACACTAAGCATTCTCTTAAGGAATGGATACTCTCATAGCTCCTACAAACTTAAGGCATTAAGTATCATATGCAAAACAAATAACATCATACAAAAATAACCATTCATTAAAATAAAACTTAAGCATCCATAAGGAACTCCCACCAAATAAGACTAGTTCATGGTGGGGTTCGAATATTCCTAGCAACAAGGCGAAATTAATCCATTCCATACAACCCAACTAAGATAAATGAAAGCAAATAGCAAAGGGTTGGAAGAAACCCTTCGACATGGACTACCAGAGCTCTCCTTGACCACCATGAATTACCCCCAACTCGCTAGCTACTCTCATACACCTAGCTCGCCACTCCCTCTAGCTTGTTAATAGAGGAATTCCAGTACAAAAACAATTAAAGGAAAAAGGATATACCTTTTTCTTTTTGAAATTAATCTCAAAACGGCATGTAAAAGTCTCTTTGAATCTGGTGGCTTCATCTCCTATTTATAGTGGGGAATAAACCTAGCAATTTGTGTTAAAATTCATAGGATATCCCGAACTGATTTCTTTCATGTTAGGGGTGAGGCAGATGCATCAGTGGTCTCCTTCTGGACAGCTGGTAGTGGTCCCATCTTGGGCAGCTTGTAACTGGGCGTACGTGTCGACAGGATCAGCCGACCCAGGTGGCAGATGTTCTCTCCTAGGTGTCTGCCAGCTGAAGACACGTGAAGACTGGTTCTTGAAAATATCTTCTTTTGGTCTTTTTTTTTCTCCAAAATATCTTCCGAGTTGGCATTTGCATTCTGCTCAACATTCCCAACATGTTATGGCAATTCTCCTCATTTATCCTTGGTCCCAAATGATGCACATCATTAGACAAAACACCTTCCCCATAACGTAATACCGTTTAAAAAATAAAATGTAACGAAAAAATATATTTCCACCACATACAACTATATGCTCCTAAATGCATCTATATTATTCTATATAAGCTCTTAGACAGTCAATAACTTAAGTGAAAATAAATATAACCTTTTTATGGAGTTATCACACCCCTAAACTTAAGTTATTGCTTGTCCACAAGCAATGGATAGTATTAAGCAAAAAAAAAAAAAAAACCATGGCAAGTTCAAGATAGTTATATGGGATAGAATTTCAACCCTCATAATAGTTGACTTCAACATGCTAGTCTAGTTTATGAAATATAGTATTGCTCACTCGGACATGATCCTTTGTGTGAGTGTGTGCACTTGTATCAAGTCCATGCTTAACAAATCTAGAAAATTTATAAGCAAGCTCTCATTTTTTGCCACAACATTTACAAGTTTACTATACATTATTTTATTCTTTTTTTAACAGCTACGAGGGGAGTCAACCTGTAACCCCCCAGACCAATGCGGGTAACCCGATTTGATCCCGTAAGTCACATTTGGGCCACCGGAGCGACCCACTGTAAAAATAGCGGAAAATTTAAAACTTTTATTGAAACATGTAACTTATAAAATTAGTTGTCGCTGTTTAAAAATAAAACAGATTTCCAAACTCGTATATAAATCAAAATACAATTACATGCCCCCTAATCACATGTACCATACTCTGCAACAACGTCGGAAGAACTCCCTTACTGAAGTTGATAGATGCACTGGTACAATTTTTTTAACCTGAAAAGATGAGTAATAGAGTGAGCTTCGAAAAGCTCAGTAATACAGAACTACCAGATGATGCTGAGGAAAGTGCATATACAGATAAACATACATATCCTTATTATTTTCGAACATTTACAGATTTTTATGCTGAGCAGAGATCCTACTGATATTTCAGATGATAACGGACAATGATCTTTCAGTTCAGACAAATATTTTGGATGACTGAGTTCAGGAGATCAGAATAGGTTATCTAGTGTGTTCCCGCAAAACCTGTGAAAAGATGCATATCTTTTCTTTTAAAACAGTGGCAATTCAAAACATATTTTTATTCAAAAACCATATTAATCCATCCAACAAAACACACCATAATGTGTAGGTTCCCTAGAACCATACACCACCAACACACCAAGTAAGGCCTTGAGCACAAAGCAGAGGAACCTGCAGTAACGGTAACGATAACTTCCTCCAACAACACCCTCCCATAAAACATTTATCAAAAACCATAGTAATCCCTCCAACCGAACACACCATAATGTGTAGGTTTCCCAGAACCATACACCCACCAACACACCAAGTAAGGCCCCGAGCATAAAGCCGAGGAACCTGCATATATAGTAACCTCCAACAATACCCCCAAATAAAATATGTTCCATCCGTAAACAGATATATCAAAAATCAAAACATAATTCAAGTCAAGTATCATATCAAAATCCAGGTCAAGTATCAGATCAGAATCCAAGTCAAGTATCAGATCAAAATCCATGTCAGATATCAGATCAAAATCCATGTCAAGTATAAAATCAGAATTCAATTCGAAAATCAGATAAAATATTCATGTGGGTAGGGAACACACCAGAGTTTACAGATATTATTCATAAGTACAGAATAATCTTATCAGGCAGAGAAACACGGATATTCATTATACCGATAGAATGTTGGGATTTATAATCACTATTGGAAGAGTTCAATAACTGATGGAATCATAAGTTATTCAGATTGAGACTTATAGAGATCATATCTTATTCATACATTTTTTTGAAAGCTCTACATAATCAAAAGGGTATTTAGAATCCTTTACATCTGAGCTACTTATATTTTCATATATAACCTAACTAATTTGAGCTGATAAGGGAGAACAACGATTCAGAAATTTTACAATCTTTGTTGATTGATCAGATTAACGAGTTACTCAATATGAATAATTCCCATAACTAATGCTCATCGTCTAGTCAATTCTTTGTCCTTCCAGGGTATTTATTTATTTTATACCTAACATTCTTATCCATAGATATTCCAATGCTCTTTATTTTATTTTCACGCTTCCACATTATCATGAAATGCTGACGTGCTTGATTTATAGTTCATGACCCATAAAACAAATTTCATTATGTATGTTCGTTAACGTTTCTAGACTCATCCAAATCACTTATTTAATCATCAGTCATTGAGGTTACTTATTTCATTTAACAGTCAAGTCTATCCCGGTTTCTTAAGAGTTTTCCAGAGTAAATCGACATTTTCTAAATTTCGGATACATATTGTACTTTCGTTCAGTTCAGAATTCGTGGTTGATTTGTCGAACAAATATCCAATTCTTAGTACTGAATATTATCTAGAGTTGAGTTGAGCTGAATACTTCCAAATTTATCATCGAGCCAAACTTGAAAAGACGAACACGCATTCCAGTAATATCTATGTCGTTCAGGTATTGACATAGCTTTAGGGTTGATCTACTCACTTAATTTTTGTTCCATAACTTTTAAAGGTAGTCCAACACATATTCTTGTTTGGATTCCTTAATTAATCCAAGACATTTACTTAATATAGGCCATAAGGGTATTTTGGTAATTTTGGTGTTCAGTTTTATTTCATTCATTTCAGAGCTCGAGGATATCCAATCATTCTTGAGCTTAGTGGTATTCTTGGGTTATTTCTATTACAGGGGTATTTTGGTCAATGTATAGATTCAGTGTACTTTAATCATTTTCTTCTGTCTGATCTTACTATTAAATTCAATTTTATTATTTATTTTAGTCCTTTCGAACAATTTTGACAACAGAAGAACCCCGACAAATTGTTCTTCAGGTATTTACTCATAATTCGGATATTTCCAGGTCAGGTGGTGCCTTCTCAGATTTTACAAACGGAATATCAGGAATTTTCGAGCACTAAGTCAGGATCTTAGCAATTAAATCAGCACTTAATCGAGTTAAGTACGAATCCCCTAAGTATTTTCTCATTCAGAGTCAACTCAGACTATTCTACCTCTTAAGGGCATTTCCGTAATTTCTTAACCAAATAATTTCGATATTAGCTCTTAACGAAAATAATATAATTTAGAGATCCTATGATTAATTGCTTTCTTGAACACTCTCTGATCTTGAAACGGTTCTCTTAACAAACTTCTTGTATCCTTCACAAACTCTCATAGGATTAAAACCGGTTATCCAATTTTTCGAAATAAAACTAACATTTCTTATGCACATCAATATTTTTATCAGATCAATATGTCTGTAAAATCCTCTTATCTAACTTCCATATTCAAATCATGTCTTTTTATAACATAAGGGTATTTTCGTAATTTTACCCTACCAGAGTATTCTCATAATTTCTCATCCAAGTACCTATAACATTTAACCTTTGATGAAATAAATTATAAGTTGCAGATACAGGGCTGATTTCTTTATCACTAATCACAAACTTGTAATTTAATCTAACAATTCCTCAATCTCTTATATTAGTCATTCGATCCGTAATTAGTTACAGAATTTCTATCACATCATATCGAGTGTATAAATTATTCAACTCCACCAAAGTGACCAATATTATCTTGTTCATGCATTTATCAATATAAACATGTTCCATAAAGCATAAAGAGATAGTAAAGTATTACCTCAATTTTTGTGCAATACTGATCGACCATAAAAATTCCATTCGAACGCCTTTGATCTTCAATTCAACTTCCAATAATTCCTCAGATACATATCAACATAAATTATATCAGAAACGGAGCTTAATTACGATTACAGATCGAATCGTGTAATAAATCAGTGAAAAACAGCTTATTGGTTTCGAATTTGGCGAAACGAACTTCGGATTCAGATTCAGGACGTCGAAAGCATAAAATATGACTTTTTGGAAATTTGGCGATCAAAATCAAAGTCAACGGGTTTGACCGGAAATTTCGAGGCCTTCGAGTTCGAATTTCGATAAACGGACTGCGGAATCAGATTTGGAATGTCGAAAAATGTCAGGATAGGTATACTCGGTCAAAGTTAAAGGTCGTTTAATGCCCGGTCAAAGCCAGTCAAAGTTTTGGTCAACAGTGGTCAACGCCGGTCAACGGTCAACGGTCAACAGGTCGAGTCGGGTTGTGACCGGTCAAACCGGTCAAATTTTCTCCAAAACTGGTCAAACCTGTCATTTGGACCATCCCCACGCGCAGTGGCGGTGCGTGTGGCGCGTGGGTACTGTTCCAGCAGTGTAAAATTCACAGAAAAATTTCTAAAAATTATTTTGAGTGATTTCGAGATACTTGCAAAGCTCGGTTCAAATATTTGAACGACGAAGAGCTCGATTTCACCGAATCGAAAACTTTGACCGCTTCACCTCCTCACGCGCCGATGTCGACGGATACCAAGGATGACACCGACAGAATCGAAACGATGCAAGGAACACGATGGTGCGGGAGGTGTCGTAAACGGATGACCCGATCGTCGTAAATCGATGAAAAACCAACTAAAATCGAGTTATTACCGACGATACTTCCGACTGAAATTAACGACGAACGGCGACGATTCATGATGAAAGGTTTGAGGGGTTTTGTTCCTCGCTCGATAATGAACACGATGGTGGTTTCGGCTCGTCGATCGGAGGTCGGACGGCGAGTAGATCGGAGTTCAAATAGGGGTTGATGAAGAGGAAAATCTGGAAAAATTTCTCCAGAAAACATACGGGGGGAAGAAGAGATTTATAATTCTCTCCAAAATAAAATGGGTAAATCATGGGTTTAGCCACTGAATTTCTTACACTTCTTAAAGCGGTCTGCCAACTTTAAATTTTGCAATTTAACCCACTGTTTCTTTCAAAATACCAAATTAAATCCACCACTTTATAATTTCTTAATTTTAGCCCCTAAATTGGGTGTTACAATTCTCCCCTCCTTAAAAAGAATTTCGTCCTCGAAATTCATTCATGTAAGATAATTGCATGAATGAAACTTCCATTAGTTCTTTCAAATCTTTCAATAGCTTTTACAAAAGTACGATTCCTCCACTTATCCTTAAGCAATTGAGTATACATTTTTTTATGACTCTTCCTCATTCCAATAAAATCATCAGAACCAATTTATCCTTGTGGAATCAATTCAACCTTGGTTATAAGAATAGGCTCATAGAGCAATAGCATATCCTAATTTCATTTCTGGAGTCGAGTCAGAATTTCTCAAATGAATAACTCTCAAATGGCTCGTGAGGTACTTTAGAGTGTTTAGACAGATGCTACCGGTATTCCTTTTTGTACAAGTATAGCCTTAACGGATAGAAATTTCGGTTCGCTTGTTACAGATAGAGACTCAACCTTGGAGTTCCGGCTCAGAGAAGTACGATTGTAGTCTAGGGGCATGTATTGATCATACATATTTTGACATTCGACCGACCATTCTAACTTGAAAATTTTGACTCAAACCATAGCTCTGATACCACTAAATGTAACCCCCCAGACCGATGCGGGTAACCCGATCCGATCCCAGAAGTCACATTTGGGCCACCGGTGCGACCCACTATAAAAATAGCAGAAAATTTAAAACTTTTATTGAAACTTGTAACTTATAAAATTAGTTGTCGCTATTTAAAAATAAAACAGATTTCCAAACTCGTATATAAATCAAAATACAATTACATGCCCCCTAATCACATGTACCATACTCTGCAACAACGCCGGAAGAACTCCCTTACTAAAGTTGATAGATGCACTGGTACAATTTTTTTAACCTGAAAAGATGAGTAATAGAGTGAGCTTCGAAAAGCTCAGTAATACAGAACTACCAGATGATGCTGAAGAAAGTGCATATACAGATAAACATACATATCCTTATTATTTTCGAACATTTACAGATTTTTATGCTGAGCAGAGATCCTACTGATATTTCAGATGGTAACGGACAATGAGCTTTCAGTTCAGACAAATATTTTGGATGACTGAGTTCAGGAGATCAGATTAGGTTATCTAGTGTGTTCCCGCAAAACCTGTGAAAAGATGCATATCTTTTCTTTTAAAATAGTGGCAATTCAAAACATATTTTTATTCAAAAACCATATTAATCCATCCAACAAAACACACCATAATGTGTAGGTTCCCTAGAACCATACACCACCAACACACCAAGTAAGGCCTTGAGCACAAAGCAGGAGCCTGCAGTAACGGTAACGATAACTTCCTCCAACACCCTCCCTAAAACATTTATCAAAACCATAGTAATCTCCAACCGAACACCCATAATGTGTAGGTTTCCCAGAACCATACACCCACCACACACCAAGTAAGGCTCCGAGCATAAAGCCGAGGAACCTGCATATATAACCTCCAACAATACCCCCAAATAAAATATGTTCCATCCGTAAACAGATATATCAAAAATCAAAACATAATTCAAGTCAAGTATCATATCAAAATCCAGGTCAAGTATCAGATCAGAATCCAAGTCAAGTATCAGATCAAAATCCATGTCAGATATCAGATCAAAATCCATGTCAAGTATCAGATCAAAATTCAAATCGAAAATCAGATAAAATATTCATGTGGGTAGGGAACACACCAGAGTTTACAGATATTATTCATAAGTACAGAATAATCTTATCAGGCAGAGAAACATGGATCTTCAATATACCGATAGAATGTTGGGATTTATAATCACTATTGGAAGAGTTCAATAAATGATGGAATCATAAGTTATTCAGATTGAGACTTATCAAGATCATATCTTATTCATACATTTTTTTTGAAAGCTCTACATAATCAAAAGGGTATTCAGAATCCTTTACATATGAGCTACTTATATTTTCAGATATAACCTAACTAATTTGGGCTGATAAGGGAGAACAACGATTCAGAAATTTTAAAATCTTTGTCGATTGATCAGATTAACTAGTTACTCGATATGAATAATTCCCATAACTAATGCTCATCGACTGGTCAATTCTTTGTCCTTCCATGGTATTTATTTATTTTATACCTAACATTCTTATCCATAGATATTCCAATGCTCTTTATTTTATTTTCACGCTTCCACAGTATCATGAAATGCTGGCGTGCTTGATTTATAGTTAATGACCCATAAAAAACATTTCATTATGTATGTTCGTTAACGTTTCCAGACTCATCCAAATCACTTATTTAATCATCAATCATTGAGGTTACTTATTTCATTTAACAAACAAGTCTATCCCAGTTACTTAAGAGTTTTCCATAGTAAATCAGACATTTTCTGAATTTTGGATACATATTATACTTTCGTTCATTTCAGAATTCGTGATTGATTTGTCAAACAAATGTCCAATTCTTAGTACTGAATATGATCTAGAGTTGAGTTGAGCTGAATACTTCCAAATTTATCATCGAGCCAAACTTGAAAAGATGAACACGCATTCCAGTAATATCTATGTCGTTCAGGTATTGACATAGCTTTAGGGTTGATCTACTCACTTAAGTTTTATTCCATAACTTTTAAAGGTAGTCCAACACCTATGCTTGTTTGGATTCCTTAATTAATCCAAGACATTTACTTAATATAGGCCATAATGGTATTTTGGTAAATTTGGTGTTCAGTTTTATTCCATTCATTTCAGAGCTCGAGGATATCCAATCATTCTTGAGCTTGGTGGTATTCTTGGGTCATTTCTATTACAGGGGTATTTTGGTCATTGTACAGATTCAGTGTACTTTAATCGTTTCTTTCCTTCTGATCTTACTATTAAATTCAATCTTATTATTTATTTCAGTCATTTCGAACAATTTTGACAATAGAACAACCTCGACAAATTGTTCTTCAGGTATTCACTCATAACTCGGATATTTTCGGTTTAGGTGCCTTCTTAGATTTTACAAACGGAATATCAGGAATTTTCCTGCACTAAGTCAGGATCTTAACAATTAAATTTGTACTTAATCGAGTTAAGTACGAATCCCCTAAGTATTTTCTCATTCAGAGTCAACTCAGACTATTCTACTTCTTAAGGGCATTTCTATAATTTCTTAACCAGATAATTTCGATATTAGCTCTTAACGAAAATAATATAATTTAGAGATCCTATGATTAATTGCTTTCTTGAACACTCCTGATCTTAAACGGTTCTCTTAACAAACTTCTAGTATCCTTCACAAACTCTCATAGGATTAAAACCGGTTATCCAATTTTTCCAAATAAAACTAATATTTCTTATGCACATCAATATTTTTATCAGATCAATATATCTATAAAATTCTCGTATCTAACTTCCATATTCAAATCTTGTCTTTTTATAACATAAGGGTATTTTTCTAATTTTACCCTACCAGAGTATTCTCATAATTTCTCATCCAAGTACCTTTAACATTTAACCTTTGATGAAATAAATTATAAGTTGCAGATACATGGCTGATTTCTTTATCACTAATCACAAACTTGTAATTTAATCTAACAATTCCTCAATCTCTTATATTAGTTATTCGATCCGTATTTAGTTACAGAATTTCTATCACATCATATCGAGTGTATAAATTATTCAACTCCACCAAACTGACCAACATTATCTTGTTCATGCATTTATCAATATAAACATGTTCCATAAAGCATAAAGAGGTAGTAAAGTATTACCTCGATTTCCGTGCAATACTGATCGACCATAAAAATTCCATTCGAATGCCTTTGATCTTCAATTCAACTTCCAATAATTTCTCATATACATATCAACATAAATTATATCAGAAACGGAGCTTAATTGTGATTACGGATCGAATCGGGTAATAAATCAGTGAAAATAGCTTATCTGGTTTGAATTTGGCGAAACAGACTTCGGATTCGGATTCAGGACGTCGAAAGCATAAAATATGACTTTTCGGAAATTTGGAATTTTTGGTCAAAATCAAAGTCAACGGGTTTGACTGGTAATTTCGAGGTCTTCGGGTTCGAATTTCGAAAAACGAAATGCGGAATCGGATTTGGAACGTCGAAAAATGTCAGGATAAGTATTCTTGGTCAAAGATAAAGGTCGTTTAATGCCTAGTCAAAGCCAGTCAAAGTTTTGGTCAATAGTGGTCAACGCCGGTCAACGGTCAACGGGTCAACGGGTCGAGTCGGGTTAACGGGTCGGGTCGGGTTGTGGCCGGTTAAACAGGTCAAATTTGCTCCAAAATCGGTCAAACTGGTCATTTGGACCATCCCCACGCGCAGTAGAGGCGCGTGGGTACTGTTCCGGCAGCGTAAAATTCACAGAAAAATTTCTAAAAATTATTTTGAGCGATTTTGAGATACTTACAAAGCTCGGTTCAAATTTTTGAACGACGGAGAGCTCGATTTCACCGAATCAAAAACTTTGACCGCTTCACCTCCTCACGCGCCGCCGTCGACGGAGACTAAGGATGACACCGGCAGACTCAGAATGATGCAAGGAACACGATGGTGCGGGAGGTGTCGTAAACGGATGACCCGATCTTCGTGAATCGATGAAAAACCAACTAAAATCGAGTTATTACCAATGATACTTCCTACTGAAATTAACGACGAACGGCGACGATTCATGACGAAAGGTTTGAGAGGTGTTGTTCCTCGCTCGACAACGAACACGATGGTGGTTTTGGCTCGTCGATCGGAGTTCAAAGAGGGGTTGATGAAGAGGAAAATCTGGAAAAATTTCTGCAGAAAACATACGGGGGAAGAAGAGATTTATAATTCTCTCCAAAATAAAAATGGGTAAATCATGGGTTTAGCCACTGAATTTCTTACACTTCTTAAAGCGGTCTGCGAACTTTAAATTTTGCAATTTAACCCACTGTTTCTTTCAAAAAACCAAATTAAATCCACCAATTTATAATTTCTTAATTTTAGCTCCTAAATTGGGGTGTTACATAACCCATCACACACTCTAGGTGAAAGAGAGCATACCTTCCACCCCCAAGCTAGTTAGGTAGAGTTATCCCGTGACTACTTTTATTCACTCATATGCCATGGCTGTCATTTATTTAAATGCAATTTCCAGGCAATGTCGTGGCATAGTGGAGTGTCCTTCTACAAATATGCCGAAGAATTTATTCATAATTTGTTTTTCATCATTTTCATTTTTTTTAACATGTGGGGTTTTCATCATTCAAGGACATTATAAAAGTTGTATGCCAAGGCATACAAGAGTCCTCTTATAAAAAATTTTTAAGTTCCTTAAGCATGGAAAACATACAATCGTGTATCAAAAAGTTACAAAGAAGCAAGTCCTAGAGTTGGTTCTATCATCCTCAACAGTCATGTACATTCAATTCTAGCCATAAAGAGTTCATCATCATCGGGCATCATTAATTTATTCCGAAAAACTAGTTCGAGCACTCACTAATGTCACAGCATATTCATTCTCCTAATATTATCATGCAATGACGTGGGAACCTACCTCCCCCAAACTTGAAAGAAGTATTATCCTCAATCCTATTAAAAAACTAAGTTAAACTAGACTACATGTTATGCAATGCAATGCATGCGAGGTACCTTGACTAGTTATGCTGGTGGTGGTGTGGCAACCGTGTGACATAAGTGCTTTCGTAATAGTTTGGGGATGAAGTGTTCAAAATCTGATGGTGGTGTAGTAGGGGGTCCTAAAGTCTTCAGGGATCGGGGTGAATTAAGGCTCATTACGCTGAGATGCCTTCTTCAAACAGTGTTGACTCCTTCACAGAGGGATTTGCTGTAGAATTTCTGATTGTGTTAGATCAAGTGGCTCTGTGGGTTGCAAGGGTGCTGGCAAGGTTGAGATCTGGAGCTCACTCCTATGTCGTACGGTTCTCACATGCATGTTGCGTGGATTCCTAAAAATTCAAAATAACTTAATTAACTAAGAATTAACTAAAGATAAAGTAAAATAAAATAAAATAAATATTTATTTATGCACATAAGTAAATCTGATATGTTATGGAATCTTTAAAATGCTTAGCAGATTCTGGCATCTTGTAAGAAGATTGTCGATTTGTCATGCGAGGGTGGACCCCCTTGATAAGACTTTAGATGCTGACCATTAACTTTGAAAATGTTCCTATCATCTATCTTCTTAATATCAACAGCGCCATGAGGGTAGACACTGTGTACTTCAAAGGGTCCGAACCATCGTGACTTTAGTTTTTCGAGAATATCTTCAACCTCGAGTTGAAAAGGAGCACTTGTTGGCTAATATGAAAATGCCTTGGCAAAAGCATTTGATCTTGCCACTTATTGGTTTTTTATTTGTAAAGCTTGGCATTTTTATATGCTTGTGCTCGAAATTCTTATATTTCATTCTGATCGAATAATCGTGGCTCCCCAGCTAGTTATGCGTTAAAGTTAAGCTTCTTGATAGCCCAATATGCCTTATGCTCTAAGTCCACATGTAGATGGCATATTTTCCTATATAATATCTTGAAAGGTAACAATCCTAGAGGTGTTTTGAATTTCGTTCGATAAGCCCAGAGCACTTCGTCTAGCTTCGGGGACCAGCCCTTCCTTTTAAGATTCACCACATTCTCTAGGATTTTCTTAATCTCATGGTTGGAAACTTTGGCTTGCCCATTAGTTTGTGGGTTATATGTCGTGGCAATTTTATGTCGTACTCCATATTCTTGTAAGGCCTTGGCAATTAGCTTGTTATTAAAAGATATACAAGTTTCCAAAAGAATATGGGAATGGTCCCATGAAATCAATGCCCCACACGTCAAAAAGCTCGATCTCCAGAATGTTTAGGAAGGGCATTTCATATTGGCTAGAAATGTTCCCAGTGCACTGGCATCTATCACAAGCTTTGCAAAACTCATGAGCATCATTGAATAGTGAAGGCTAATAAAAGCCTGATTGGTGGACCTTAGCAGCATTCCTCGCACCTCCAAAATGGCCTCCATAAGGGGCAGTGTGGCAATGGTGTGGAATGTCTCTTTGCTCGATTATTTGATCGATGCATTGTTTGAATATATATGGCTCATCCCAAAAGTATAACTTGGCAATATGCTTGAACTTCTTCTTGTCCTGGCTGTTCAATTTATAAGGCAAAATACCATTAACAAGAAAATTTACTATGTTAGTGTACCACAAAATTATTGTGGCATATAAAATTTTCTCATCAAGGAATTCTTCTTGAATATCTAAAATATCATGGCATTCATAATTGTTCTATAGCCTAGATTAATGATCTACAACCTGGTTTCGGTACCTTTTCAATCTATCACCTTTAAGTCAAATTCTTGCAGTAGTAATAGCCATCTAATGAGTCTAGGCTTGACATCTTTCTTGTTCATTAAGTATTTTATAGTTGACTGATCAGTGTGAACAATAACTTTGGTGCCTATCAAGTATGACCTAAACTTGTCAAATGAAAATACCACTGCAAGTTATTCCTTCTAAGTGGTAGTATAATTCATTTGTGCTTCATTCAAGGTACGACTAGCATAATATATAACATGGAAAATTTTTCCTCTGCATTCCCCAAGCATAACTCCCACAGCAAAATTGCTTGCATCACACATTAGCATGGAAAATTTTTCCTCTGCATTCCCAAGCATAACTCCCACAGCAAAATTGCTTGCATCACACATTAGCTCAAATAGTGACGCCTAATCGGGTGGAACCACGATAGGTGCAGAGATAAGTATTTTTTTCAGCTCAGTGAATGTGTCATGGCAATTTTTATCGAACACAAAGGGTTTATTTTGTTAAAGCATGGTGCATAAGGGCTTGGATATCGTGGAGAAGTCCTTGATGGATCTTATATAGAATTCAGCATGTCCAAGGAAACTCCTAATGCCCTTGACAGTTAGTGGGGTAGCTTCTTGATCACCTCGATTTTGGCTTCGTCCACTCCAATGCCCTTATGAGAGATCTTATGGCCTAGCATAATGCCTTTGGTCACCATAAAGTGAAACTGTTCCCAATTCAACATGAGATCGACTTCCTCACATCGCTTGAGTACCTTTGCCAGATTGCCAAGGCATTTATCAAAATCTTCTCCAGAAACTAAGAAGTTATCCATAAATATTTATAGAAAGTTCTCAACCATATCATAAAAGATAGCTTGCATGCATCGTTAAAAGGTTTTCGGGGCAATACAGAGTCAAAATGGAATACTCCGGAAAGCATATGTTCCATAGGGACACATGAACGTAGTCTTCTCTTGGCCTTCTAATGCGATGACAATTTGATTATACCCTGAATATCCATCCAAAAAATAGTAAAATGCCTTGTCTGCTAATTGATCTAGCATTTGATCAATGAATGGTAAAAGGAAATGTTCCTTCTTGGTGACCTTGTTTAGTTTACGGTAGTCCATGCATATTTACTACCTAGTGACAGTGTGTGTTAGTAACAACTCATTGTCCTCGCTTGTCACTATTGTCGTGCCTCCCTCATTTAACACACATTGGACTGGACTCACCCATGAACTATTATATATTGGGTAAACCACTCCAGCATTAAGCCATGTAATAATTTATTTCATCACGACTTTCATCATGATTGGGTTTAATCTTCTTTGTGGTTCTATGGATTTGCCACAACATTCTTCCAGCAGGATCTTCTGCATGCAAATAGTGGGACTTATCCCCTTAATATTTGCCATAGTTCATCCTAACGCTTTCTTGTGTTGTGACAAAACACTTAACAAACTACATTATTGGTTAGGAGTAAAGGCATATGAAATAATAACAAGTAAAGTTTCATTACTACCCAGATAAGCATATTTAAGATGTTGTGGAAAATTCTTTAACTCTAGGGTAGGTGCATGATGTAATGAGAGCATAGAATGAATAAACTCATTGAAATCAAGAGTTTCAAATTGTGTACATGGGCTAAGTATGAGGTAGCTAGCCTGCTGCACTCCAAAGAAAAGTTATTAGGCTCCTTGGCACTTTCTTCTTTAATAAGCCTCTCATAATTTTCAAGCTGAATGAAATTGTCATGGTAAAATTGATCAGCTTTCTCCAGCTATCAATGAATCTTCTTCGAAAATACTTTGGCACTCTTTAGACTCAACCATGTACTTGAAAGTACATAAAACATTAATGGTGACACATTGATCGGCTATTCTTATGGTGAGCTCACCCTTCTCACAGTCGATAAGAATATGTCTGATACCCTCTCACAATCGATAAGAATATCCCGATGTCTCCCCAAGATTATGGGTGCCGTGGAATCAACCTCTCAATCCAATATTCAAAATTCTACTGGAAACACAAATTTGTGCACCTTTACAATGACATCGTCGACTCGCCCCTCAAGACGAACATGGGAGTGGTCGGCTAGTTGCAAGATAACAGAGGTAGGTCTCGTATTTCCTATTCCAAGCTTTACGAAGATTGACTGAAGCATTAAGTTCACGCTTGAGCCAAGGTCATATAGTGCCTTCCCAACATAATTTTCTCCTATCGAACATGGAATGATAAAGTTGCCTGGATCTTGTCGCTTTGGCGGCAGCTTGCTTAAGGAAGAGCAATATGCTTTTACTGTGGCAACTATCTCGTACTTCTCATATTTTTCTTTCTTGGTAACAATCTCTTTGAGGAATTTAGCATATATCAGCATTTGTTCTATAGCTTCAAGAAAAGGAACATTGATGTGGAGTTGGTCTAGAATGTCGATAAACTTCTTGAATTGAATTTTATCATTATGCTTCTTCAATCTGTATGGGAAATGAGGTGGGGGTCTAACTTTCTTTAATGAAGGGATGGGAACAACATTTGTCGTGGCATTTTTGTTTTCTCCTTCATTTGCTTATCTGGATGAACCCTCATCCGTATCTTCCTTCACTTGTGTCTCTTCTAGCATTTCACGCTCAACTTGCACGATTATATGGGTAAATCATTCTTTGGTCTTCCCCCAAACTTGTCTTATACATTGATTTGGGTGCCACTCCATAGAGTGAGTGCACTATATTGCTCATTTCTATGAAGTTTTGTGACTTCAGTGTCACTCGGCAGATAACCTGGTTGACGTTCTTGTAATGTCGTGGCAATTTGACCAACTTGACTCTCCAAAACCCTTAGAGATGAGCTATGGCTTTTAAGAAAAACTCTTGGTTTTTTATATAGGTCGCATGGTCTTGCAGTATGGTCTTCGTGGTTGCTATAAAATCTTGCATTATGGTGTTCAAAAAACTTATGTTGGATGAAGATGGCATTCCCTTGTTAGAATTATGTCATGGAATATTCGTTTGAAAACCTTAGGATTCATTGAAATTCTACTGCTAAATGGGTTGATTAGTATTAATGATTCCTTGATTTTCCCATGATAAGTTTGGATGTTGATACCACCCAAGATTATATGTGTTAGAATAGGGGTTGTTGTTGCCTCAATTATAGATGATTCCTGATTGGTCGGGAACTCGCTCTCATGGTGATTGCCATGGCATAATAAACATGCTAAATTGGTTGCCTTTACTTCTTTCACCTTACTTGGTCTTTGCAAATTCTTCAACATATTGGTGATAGCAACGAGTTGGGCTAACACATAATCCTTAGTATCTAACTTAAATGCCCCATGTGATTTTCACCCAATTTCAAGCCTTGTGGATGGGAATTGATAATCATTATTGGCAATCCTATCTAGAATATCGAATTCCTATGCATGTGATTTATCGAGGAATGTCCCATTTACCGAGGCAAATAGCATCATCCTCGTGGGCGCATTTACTCCATTATAGAACATTACCACTTGAGTTTAATCCTGAAAACCATGATTTAAGCTTTTGTGAAGCAACCTTTATACTAATCCCAACATTCATACATTGATTCATCATCAGTTTGACGAAAATAAGCAATGTTGTTCCTCAGTTAGGTGTTCATGTTTGGCGGATTATACCGCAGAAAAAACCTTTTGTAGTGCCACAATTCTTGGATTTATGTCATCCAAGATAGGATTTAACTGATCATAAATGGCACGAGGTCTAGCTCCATTCCCAGCATTCGAAATACCTCGACATTATGATATTCTTCATGACCAGTACCTTGATTTCTATTTTTATACATGTTTGGACATTGAAAACATCTTCTTCGCCTAAACAACCTCTTAATCTGAGGTTCAATTAGTTTTAATGGCTCGTCAGAGTGTCTTCTGGTCATACACAAAGAAAAACCTGAAAAAAGATAAGGAAAATATAAGTAAAACTTTATATAACAAATCAAAAAGTAAAATAAAAATACTATGACAAAACTAATCAACTTCCAATTGTCAATCCCCAGCAACGGTGCCAAAAACTTGCCTGCGATTTGTGACTACTAAATATGGTCTTGAAAATATGTGCAAGAATACACAATCGAACAAGTAATACAGTGCTGAGTGAGTATTGTATCCACAGGGATTGGAGGAAATTTATAAGTTCAATCAAAGCAATTATCTAATTTACCTAAATATAATTAGTAATGATATACACAAATGAGAATGTTGTGGCAAAATGAAATGGATTTTGGTGGGAATAGAATGATGTTGTAATGTAATATGGTAGCAAATGGAGATGTTGTGGAAAGGTGGATGGAATGTCTTGGCAAAACTAAATTGAGTGTAGTGGAATCAATTGAAAACGCAAAGGCAAAGCGAAATGTAAACACTAGATTTGATTAAAATGACTTTAGAATCCTCACACAACAAGCTACTATGGGAATGAATAATAGGGTCTAACTTCTATGCCTTATTTACCCGACAAAGTTTACTAAAGGTGCCCTATGCTATCTCTAGTCAAGGGACTCGATAGGTTGAGGATGCCATGGCAATACCTCTCGGCGTTAGCAGGTGTAGGGATCCTATTAGTTCAGATAATAAATTATGTCACGGTAATAACACTCAGTGTCAGCACTAGCATCTAACCTCTCGACCGAGCACTACTTTTAATCGATTGAAATCCTAGCCTTATGTCTAAGGTTGGATTAGGTCTAGTTACTATCTAGAACCATTTTTTATATGGATCCTCCCTAGTTTCTCTCGAACACTAAAGATATGTTAGTTAGTCATTCTCTCGAACACTAAGCATTCTCCTAAGAAATGGCTACTCTTATAGCTCCTAAAACCTTAAGACATTAAGTATCATAAGCAAAACAAATAACAGCATACAAAAACAACCATCCATTAAAATAGAACTTAAATATCCATAAGGAACTCCCACCAAATAAGACTAGTTCATGGTGTGGTTTGAATATTCCAAGCAACAATGCATGAAATTTAATCTATTCCATGCAACCCAACTAAGATAAATGAAAGCAAACAGCAAAGCAACGAAGGAAAAGCCTTCGACGTGCACTGTCAGAGCTCTCCTCGGCCACAACGAACTGCCCCAGGTCGCTAGCTCCTGTTGGACGCCTAGCTCGCCACTCCCTCTAGCTTGTTAATGGAAGAGTGCCACAGAAAAATGATTGAATGAAAAATGATAGACCTTTTTCTCTTTGAAATTAAGCTCAAATGGCTTTATCTCCTATTTATAGTGGGGAATAAACCTAGAAATTTGTGTTAAAATCCTACGATACCCTAAGCTGATTTGTTTAAAGTGAAGGGTAAGGTAGATGCAATAGTGGTCCCCTCCTAGGAAGCTGGTACTGGTCCTCTCCTGGGCAGTTTGCAACTGGACGTACGTATCGACAGGATCAGTCGACCCAGATGGCAGATGTTCCCTCCTAGATTTCTGGTAGCTGAAGACACGTGAAGACAGGGATGACTAGTTCTTGAAAACATATTCTTTTGTCTTTTTATTCTCTGAATTGACATCCAAGTTGGCATTTGCATTCTGCTTAGCATTCCCAGCATGTCATGGCAATTCTCCTCGCTTATCCTTGCTCTCAAATCTTGCACATCATTCGATAAAACACCTTCCCCATAACGCAACACCGTTTACAAAATAAAATGCCATGGCAAAATATATTTCCACCACATGGTATTATATGCTCCTAAATGATCTATATAATCCTATAAGAGAACTTAAAGATCAATAACTTAAGTGAAAAAAGCCCTAAATATGGCCTTTTTCAGATTTATCAAAAGACTAGTCACCCAGACTTGATGAAACCCTATGGGCTTATCGAACTACTTTTAAAACACCACTAGAAATGTATCCATTCAAGCTAGTTTATGTCAATTCATGTCATATTCTTGTAAAGGTTGAACACAAAGCATATTCGGAAATAAAGAAGCTCAACCTAGATGCCTAACTAGCTGGAGAAAGAAGTCTGATAGAGTTGAACGAGTTAGAGGAATTATACACCCAAGTCTATGAGAATACAAGGTATACAAGGAAAATACTAAGAGGTGGCATGAAAAACACCTTTTGCCACAACAATTCTTCAAAGGACAACAAGTGCTTCTTTATAACTCAAGGCTTAAGTTATTCCCCGAGAAACCTAAATCAAGATGGTTTGATCCACTCGTTGTAAACAAAGTCTGCCCTCATGGAGTTGTGGAGAATAATAATATTGATGATTGAACCGTATATTAAAGTTAATGGCCAAATATTGAAGACATACAATGGTGCTCCCATCCTACGAGACAAGTCTACTTTGACCCTCAACGATGCCTAACAGTTTGCTTATTTTTACCTTTATTTGTTTTGCTATAACATTTTATTATTTCCTGCTTACATAAATATTATTACTTACATTTCGTTCTTTTTGTCATAAAGTTCTTTATTTTATGCACTTTTTTATTTCATGTCTTTTTTTTTTCCTAAACACAATGTGCTAGAATATTTTAATTATAGGTGTCTCGCATGGGAAGTGTTTAAGGGTTAAGAAGTTTCTATCTCGGGTTAGGGTTTTATCTCAATACTGAAGAAGGAAGTCGAAATGGGTTCAAATTTTTTCCAACCCTTTTGGCAGTATAAATTAGGAAAAAGAAAAATTGTTTGATTTTAATATTTTAAAACCTCAATATCAAATCCACTTTTCAGATTCTCTTTCTTACTTTTTCCCTAAGCATTAACTCCCCATGACATTTTTTCTCTTCCCAACACCCTACAAACCATCAGCCCATTAACTGTTAGGATCGTCGACGCACCCCACGGCGCATCGGAAACAAAACTCGACGGTTTAACCAGTGATCCAAGTACACAAAACTGCAATTAGGAGGAAAGGATACAAATACTTACAATGGGTTCCTTGAAAAAAAATAAAGACAGCAGCGAGAAATGGTGATCACGAACGGTTCGAATCGTAAGCCTCCACGAAAACACGACTTGGCCTCTATTTAGTTTACCCAATTGAGAGCAAATTTTCTTTCCCAAAATCGGTTTTGAGAAAAATGGCTGAAGTAAAACGACTGCTAGACCTTACCTCATTTAAATATATCAATTACCTTACAATCTTAGGGGTTTTTAAAGTTATTTCGAATTATTAAATAAAATATTATTTAATTAATTCAAATTAAATATACATTAAAACTTATAATGTGAATTACAATATTTAATGTTTATTTTAAAAAAAAACTTATTTAATCATTTCGAATTAAATATCAATTAAAAGAGTTGTAATCTAAATTACATTCTTTTAATGCTTACTTACTATATTCGGGATAATTAAAATCATATGTATATCAAATATACATATTTTAACTCTAGATATATTTTAGTAACATACAACAAATTGTACATCTTTGCTCATTTCAATCCTAGGGTGTGACCCTGTAGCTTCTTGTAACGTTAGTAGCAAATATTAGAACAATTCTAATATTACATACAATGAGTGACATCTAGCAATATATCATTGTCACCTAAGTTACAAGAAATTATGATTCGACATATCATCTTCGTGATTAACTCTTTTATGTATTACATCCTTTTGTTTCTTGATATCTAGAATAGGCACAAGTCTTAGAATAATCACACTTGTATATCGCATCTATTGTTTCTTGATATCTAGAGTAGACTATAATTAATTAATAATTTATGGTAACACATATCAATTTATTTGAGGACGGCCATGCGTTTCTAGTCTCACTCAATTAAGTGGCCTGTGATATATTTCCTATTATGTAGGAAGGATAAATCCTATCTTAACCATACACACCCCACTACATATATCGAGATATATTCAATAACAGTCTTTATAGTGCAACCAGTTACGGAGCATGTTTAACTATATCAAAACATACAACAATATATGTTGGGACGACATTGATCTCAAGTCTTAGGATCATACATATAGTCATCACCATGAGCAATGTTATGACTGTTACATAATAATCCAAGACATATGCTCATGATGGGTCAATCCAATACATTGTTCTCTAACAATATAATCATTTATCAATTCTGACATCTCTATGTCAATGAACTCCTTGTCATCAATCAATAACATGTTAGTCTTAAGCGTATTATTATTGTCCATGACCAATAATAATACTTGACTATGGATATTTTAATAATGTTATTATATGGACTTTATTATCTTTCAGTTTATGTTAAACAAAGACATATAACTGAAAATAATATTGGCAATACCTTTATTCAATAAATTCGGTAAATAAATATATTATTACAATCATCATATGATTGGTCTTTGGGCATACTCTAACAATCTACCACTAGCACTAAGACCAATCACTCACATATCTAAAATCGAGCGACTCAGTGTGACGATCATGCCTCTGTTGTGTAAGAGGTTTCATCAAGGGATCAGCAATGTTGTCATCCGTGTGTACTCCACATATTTCCACATGTCCTCAATCTATGATATCTCTAATGAGATGAGAGCACCTAAGAGTATGTTTGGATCGTTCATGAGATATGGGTTCCTTTTCTTGTGAAATGGCTCCATTATTGTCACAACGAGTTCTACAGCATCTGATATACTGGGAACAACCCCTAATTACAATATAAACTTATTAATCCAAACAACCTCTTTTGTTGCTTCACTGGTGCAATGTATTCAGCCTCTGTTGTAGAATCAAGTTATTGTGTCTTAATTCGAAGTTTTCCAGCTCACAGCACCTTTATTAAGACAAAACACAAAACCCAATTTCGATCGTGAGTCATCCTTGTCAGTTTGGAAGCTGGCAGCAATATAACCTTTTACACTAAGCTCTTTCTCCCCTCTATAGACAAGAAATTTATCCTTAGTTCTTCTTAAGTACTTAAGGATATTTTTTAACAGCAACCATTGCTTGATACTGACTCGTCATGCTTAAAGCATATGATACATCTGGTTGAGAAAATATAATGGCATACATGATAGAACCAATAGCCAAAACATATGGAATCTTATTCATCCATTTTCTTTCTTGTGGAGTTGAAGGACAGGTTTCCTTCGAAAGAGAAATGACATGCCTCATAGCCAAAAATCCTTTCTTGGATTCTTCCATAGTGAACCTTTTCAACACTTTATCTATATATGTACTTTGACTCAGGCCTAGAAGTTGTCTTGATCTATCTCTATAGATCTTAACTCCTAAGATATACGCTGCCTCACCCAAATATTTCATAGAAAAACAACTACCTAACCAAGTCTTAACAGACTGTAAAGTAGGTATATCATTTCCTATGATGAGTATTTCATCTACATACAAGATTAGGAAAGAAACAATGCTCCCACTAGCCTTCTTATAAACACAAGGCTCATCTTAATTTCTGATAAAACCAAACTCTTTGATTGTATCATTGAAACGAAGATTCCAGCTTCGAGAAGCTTGATTTAGTCCATAAATAGACCTATCTAGCTTACAAAACTTTACAACATTTCCTGGAATGACAAAACCTTCTGGTTGTGTCATATACACATCCTCTTCAAGTTTTTCCATTAAGGAAAGTGGTTTTGGCATCCATTTGCTAGATTTCATAATCATGGAATGCAACTATTGCGAGCAAGATCCGGATGGACTTAAACATAGCTACAGGGGAGAATGTTTCGTCATAGTCTACACCATGAACTTGTCAAAAACCTTTAATGAGTAATCACCCCTTGTATGTTTGTACATTACCATCCATGTCAATTTTCTTCTTGAAAACCCATTTACACCCTATAGGTTTAACCCCTTCAGGTGGTTCAACCAAAGTCCATACTTGGTTTACTGACATAGAATCCATCTCAGATCTCATGGCTTCAAGCCATTTCTCAGCGTCTGCGCTAGACACTTCCTGTTGATAAGTCCTTGGCTCATCTTAATCCATAAGAAGAACATCTCCATGTGCAGTAATAAGAAATCCAAATCTCTCATGTGCACAGCGTTCTCTAGTGGATTTGCACAGTGGTTGTGTTTCTAAATATGTTGAATACTCCTCAACAACTTGTGAAACATGTTGAACTTCAGGTTCATTGATATTTTGTTCTTAAACTTCTCCAAGTTCAATATTTCTACCCTTCCCTTTCTTTGAGAGAAATTCTCTTTCGAGAAAAACTCATGTTTGAGCAACAAACACTTTGTTCTCGTTAGGGTTGAAGAAGTAGTATCCTTTAGTTTCTTTAGGATATCCAAAAAGATATACACTTATGAAATTTAGGTTTGAGCTTTGTAGACATTTGATGTTTTAAACAAGCTTCACAACCTTAAATCTTCATAAAAGGCATACTAGGACGCTTCCCAGTCCATATCTCGTATGGTGTCTTTTGAATCGATTAGATGGAACAAGATTTAGTGTGAAAACGGTTGTTTCAAGTACATGTCCCAAAAAAGAAGTCGAAATATCAATATGACTCATCATCGATCGAACCATGTCTAACAATGTTCGATTCCTTCTTTCAGAAACTCCATTCCATTGTTGTGTACCAGGTGGTATAAATTATGAGATAACCCCACATTCTTTTAGGAGTTCATCAAACTCTATGCTTAAGTATTCTCCACCTCGATCTCATCGAAGTGCCTTAATACTCTTGCCTGGTTAATTTTGTACTTCATTTTTAAATTCCTTAAACTTTTCAAGGGCTTTAGATTTATGGCGCATAAGATAAATATACTCATACCGAATGAAGACATCGGTGAAAGTAATGAAGTAATAGAATACACCTCTGGGTTGTGTATTCATCGGTCCACATACATCACTATGTATTAGCTCCCAATAAATCACTTGCTCGCTCACCTTTACTAATAAAAGAAGCTTTATCTATTTTCCAAATAAGCAAGATTCGTAAACATCATATTGTTTGAAAACAAATAAATCTAAGAATTCATCTTTATGGAGTTTTGATATGTGTTTCTCACTTATATGGCCTAAACGACAATGTCAAAGATAAGTTTGATTTGAGTAATTTTTTTTGATCTCTTAGTATTTATATTATAAATGGTTTTTTCTTGATCCAAATTATAGAGACCATTAACCAATTGTGTCGAACCATAAAAAAAATTATCAAGATAAAAAGAACAACAATTATTCTTAATAATAATCTCAAAACAAATCTTGTCCAAACAAGAAATAGAAATAATGTTCTTAGTCAAACTAGGCACAAAATAACAATCCTCTAAATTTAAATCAAGTCCGCTAGGCAAAGATAAAACACATGTCCCTATAGCTAATGCAGAAACTCTTGCTCCATTTCCCACTCGTAGGTTTACGTCTCCTTTAGCCAGATTCCTTCTCTTTTGCAGTATCTGAACGAAAGTACAAATATGATAACCATAACTGGTATCTCATACCCAAGAAGTAGATGTTAACAAATTAACATCAATAACATAAATACCTGAAACAAACGTTCCGTTTGTTTTTGCCTTCTTGACCTCTTCAAGGAAAAAGGGCAGTTTCTCTTCCAGTGTCCGATTTTATCGTAACGGAAACATTTTCCTTCCTTGGTAACTCCCTCTTTGGATTTCAATGTATTTTCCCCTTTCGGTTTGGTTACCATTGCCCTTAGACTTTTCCACTACCTTTTTCTTTCCCTTCCCTTTATCCTTGTGGACCATCAGAATGGGCTTAGGTCCAACATTTTTCATGTTACTTTCAGCAGTTCGTAACATGCCAAGTAACTGTGACAAAGTCTTGTTAATTTCATTCATGTTAAAATTAAGGACAAATTGGCTAAAGCTATCTGGCAACGATTGCAGGATAACATAAGTAGCCAATTCATCTTTGAGAGAAAATCCCAACTTTTTTAACGTTTGGATGTACCCCATCATCTTGATGACATGAGCTCCTACAGGAGTTCCCTCTGTAATTTTGCATTAAAATAGAGCTTTAGAGGTCTCATATCTCTCTTGACGTGCTTGCCCTTTATATATTTCTTTGAGATTTTGAATCATCTCATATACAACCATTTCCTCATGTTGCTTGTGAAGCGCAGGAGTCATGGATGCAAGCATTAGACATCCAACATCTAACATATCATCCATATGTTTCTTGAATTTGTCTTTGTCAGCTCTTGAAGCATTAGTTGCTGGTTCATCAGGAACAGGTTCTTCAATGACATATTCCTTCCTTTCCTATTTGAGAACAATTCCCAAATTACGAAACCAGTCAAGAAAGTTTATGCCATTAAGTTTATCCTTCTCAAGGAGTGATCGCAGTGATAAAGTGTTTTTTGCCATTAAATCTACAACAATGGAAATATTAAAGTAAGTAAATTTACCAAATTAAAATTTATAAATAGGTCTTTATTTACAAATTACTCCCATTATTTTATTCATTCTTATTTTATCATTTGATGCATTGCATACATAACAGATATAGCAATAAATAAGATGCAATGGTTATAACCCCAAAAAAAAATGACTAAGGTGGCCCATCCCAGGCCAATAGAAGAACCAAAAAACCCTAAAGCCTAAGACTGCTCTCTAGGTATCTTCTCGCCATTCTTCTGCTCCTTTTGAATCTTCATAGGATTACAATTTTAAAAAAACTTGTTTTACATACAAGGGAGTAAGATGAGAAGAGAAATACAAATGAGATATAGAAAGACATGGCTCGCAGACAGTATTTCAAATAAACATTATAAATTGAATATGGGATATAACCATGCATGTCGAACACTGTGCAAAACAAACATATCATATATATATACACGTTGTTACGCCTTTGTTAAAAATATTAATATGGTCCTTCAATTGTACTGTGATGAAGGGTCAAGGGGCGATCTGCTATCGCACTCCCATGATTTGACAACAGTACTTCCGTTTCTATAGAAAAACCTCAAAAACATATTAACAAATTAACATATTAATCGTGGCAGTTATTAATTCGAACAAATTAACAAATTAGCATATTTTCCAAAAAGATAAAACTAGAACATGCATCACATACATATCGCATCAACCAAGAATTTAACCCGAATTCGGATTGTACAAGTGGGTCTGACACAACTTTTGGGACCGTTGGTTCACCCTACGATGTAGCGGACACAAAACTCGACGATCTCACCAGCGATCCAAGTACGTAAAACTGAAATCGGGAGAAGATACAAATACTTACAATGGGTTCCTTGAAAAATAGCAAAAACAACAGCAAGAAGTAGTGCTCACAAATGGTTCGAATCGTAATCCTCCACAAAACACGACTTGGCCTCTATTTAGTTTACCCAATTAAGAGCAACTTTTCTTTTCCCAAAATCGGTTTTGAGAAAAACGGCTGAAATAAAACGACTACTAGACCTTACCTCATTTAAATATATCAATTACCTTACAATCTTAGGGTTTTTTAAAGTTATTTCAAATTATTAAATAAAATATTATTTCATAATTCAAATTAAATATACATTAAAGACTTATAATGTGAATTACAATCTTTAATGTTTATTTTAAAAAAAACTTATTTAATCATTTCGAATTAAATATAAATTAAAAGAGTTGTAATCTAAATTACATTCTTTTAATGCGTACTTACTATATTCGAGATAATTAAAACCATATGTATATCAAATATACATATCTTAACTCTAGATATATTTTAGTAACATAACAAATTGTACATCTTTGCTCATTTCAATCCTAGGGTATGACCTTGTAGGTTCTTGTAACGTTAGTAGTAAATATTAGAACAATTCTAATATTACATACAATGAGTGACATCTAGCAATATATCATTATCACCTAAGTTACAAGAAATTATGATTTGACATATCATCTTCGTGATTAACTCTTTTATATATTACATCCTTTTGTCTTTATATCTAGAATAGGCACACAAGTCTTAGAATAGTCACACTTGTATAGCCCATCTATTGTTTCTTGATATCTAGAGTAGACTATAATTAACGAATAATTTGTGATATCACATATCAACTTATTCGAGCATGGCCATGTATTTCTAGTCTCACTCAATCAAGTGGCTTGTGATATATTTTTTATTATGTAGGAAGGACAAATCATATCTTAACCATACACAGCCTACTACATATATCAAGATATATTCAATAACAGTCTTTATAGTCCACCAATTACGGAGCATGTTTAACTGTATCAAAACATACAACAATATATGTTGGTAAGACATTGATCTCAAGTCTGATGATCATACATATAGTCATCACCATGAGCAATGTTATGACTGTTACATAATAATCCAAGACATATGCTCAAGATGGGTCAATTCAATACATTGTTCTCTAACAATATAATCATGTATCAATTCTGACATCTCTATGTCAATGACAACTTGACAGCAATCAATAACATGTTAGTCTTAAGCGTATTATTATTGTCCATGCCCATAATAATACTTGACTATGGATCTTTTAATAATGTTATTATATGGACTTTATTATCTTTCAGTTTATGTTAAACACATACATATAACTGAAAATAATATTGGCAATGCCTTTATTCAATAAAATTGGTAAATAAATATATTATTACAATCATCATATGATTGGTCTTTGGGCATACTCTAACATTAACTCCATAGTCACTTTTTAGTTTTTTCACCATAACACTCCATTGTTTTATTTTTTTTCCTTATTTCTCTTTCATTAAAGATGTCCTCTCCTTTTTCTTCCTCTATACTTTTCAAACCAAAACCTCAAACCACATTTAAAGCTTCTTTTTCTTAACAATGGTGTGATGCAAGAATGTTACTAAAGTGTTAAGCAACTAACAAGCACAACCACCCTTCCAAATAAACAAGTTCAAATCCAAAACCGCAAAATAACACTTCCAAAAAATCAAGGAACGACGTGTTTATCCGGAGTAAGGATTGGTTTTTCCAATCGAGATAAACTCCTACACCAACACCACCTCATGATGCTTCAGTGAGGACAAGGCTTCGCATGAAGAGGACTTTTGGCATCTGATGACAAGGATACACTACCATAGGTCATTAAAGCATTGTGAAGACTTTCTCTAACTATGTAAGATATATATTTCATATTCTTTTCAAATTATAATGTTATTTAATATGTCAAATACAATCTAAAAATATAAAATATATTAATAATATTATATATTAAAGAATGTATTTTGATAGTAAAGATATTGATGAATGTGTAAAGGAGTCAAGGAATTGATGGGAAGAAAGAATTTACAAACAATTACAATCAAAATATCAAATTGAGTAAAATGCAAAATTAAGGGACTAAATAAAAGAGAGTACGCTTTTAGTAAAACAAAATAAGAATTGAAGTTACATAAGTATTCTATAGGGGTATATGAGCATGTGGTTTAAATTTCGTGAAAACGAACTTAAAATACATGATGAATTTAAGAAATAAGGAAATTATGAAGAAAAAAAGAGAAACTAAATTGAAAAATAGAAAACATGTTATCAAAAATGAGAAATTGAAAGTACATATGTATTCTCTAATGGTTTAGGGGAATGGGGTTCAAATTTGAAAAATAATTACTTAAAATAAAGGAGAAATTGATGGAATAATTAAAATCATGGACTAAATCATAAAAGTCAAAATACTTAGTCAATTTTTATATATTTTGAGTAACACGAAAATTCAAAAATTCAACTCGAATCAAACACAAAAACTGAATTGATAATTCGAGTTTACTCGAATAACTTGAATAACTCAAAATTGAAAAAAAAATCGATTATTTCGAGTCGAGTTTTGCTCACTCTTACGGGTGATATTGCATAAGGCTTTAAATTGATTTACATTATAGAACTACATTAAAGAACATCTACCTTCAACTCTTATCCAATGAACGCTCAACTTCCCTGGTGATGTCTGTGCTCGAATTCGGAACCTCTAAGAATAACAACCATTTCTTTAACCATTGAGGTAATTTGATTTATGCATATCAAGAATTTTTTTATTATCCATGCAATCTAGAAAACATGAAATGAATCACCTTGTCAACATCTTCATTGATGGGAGAAAAATGGATGATCCTTCAAGTAAACAAGATCACAATAGTATTTGTCTGGAATCAACAAAATAATTGTTTTACCACCGAACAATTTGTTATCAAATCTACAACTGTGAATCAAAAGATATCAATGTTAGAGCATGCCCAAAGACCAATCATATGATGATTGTAATAATACATTTATATACCGATTTTATTGAATAAAGGCATTGCCGCTACTATTTTAAGTTATATATATGTGTTTAACATAAAATGAAGATAATAAAGTCCATATAATAACATAATTGTTATTATTAAAAGATCCCTAGTCAAGTATTATTATGGGAATGGACAATAATAATACGTTTAAGACTAACATGTTATTGATTGATGACGAGTTATTCAGAATTGATACATGATTATATTGTTAGAGAACAATGTATTGGATTGACCCACCATGAGTATATGTCTTGGATTATTATGTGACAGTCATAACATTGCTCATGGTGATGACTATATGTATGATCCTCATACTTGAGACCAATACAATCCACATATATTTTTGTATGTTTTGATGTAGTTAAACAAGCTTCGTAACTGGTTGCTCTATAAAGACTGTTATTGAATATATCTCAATATATGGAGTGGGTTTGTATATTAAGATAAGATTTGTCCTTTCTACATAATAGAAATATATCACATGCCACATGATTGAGTGAGACTCGAAACGCATGGCCATGCTCGAATAAATTGATATGAGATATCACAAACTATTCGTTAATTAAAGTCTACTCCAGATATCAAGAAACAATAGATGGACTATACAAGTGTGAGATTCCAAGACTTGAGCCTATTTTAGATATAAAGGACAAAATGATGTAATACATAAAAGAGTTAATCACGAAGATGATATGTCAAATCATAATTTCTTGTAACTGAGGTGACAATGATATATTGCTTGATGTCACTCATTGTATGTAAATTAAAATTGTTCTACTAATTACTACTAACGATACAAGAACCTACAGGATCAAACCCTAGGATTGAAATGAGCAAAGATGTACAATTTTTTGTATGTTACTAAAATATATCTAGAATTAATATATGTATATTTGATATACATATGATTTTAATTGTCCCGAATATAGTAAGTAAACATTAAAAGAATGTAATTTAGATTACAACTCTTTTAATTGATATTTAATTCGGAATAATTAAATAAGATTTTAAATAAACATTAAAGATAGTAATTCAGATTATAAGTCTTTAATGTATATTTAATTTGAATTAATTAAATAATATTTTTGTAATTCGAAATAATTTAAAATCCCTAAGATGTTAGGGTAACTGATAAATTTAAGTGAGGTAAGGTCTAGCAGCCGTTTTAACTTCAACCATTTTTCTCAAAATTGATTTTGGGAAAAGAAAATTTTGCTCTCAATCGGGTGAACTAAGTAGAGACCGAGACGTGTTCTCATGGAGGCTTACAATTCGAACCGTTAGTGATGACCACTAGTCGTTGTTATATTTGTTGTTTTTCAAGGAACCCATTGTAAGTATTCACATAATTTCCTCCGGATTTCGGTTTTGGGTACTTGGATCGCTGTTGAGATCATCATGTTTTTGTTTATGCTACACCGTGGGGTGCATCAACAATCCTAACAGTGGTATCAGAGCCACTTGTACGATCTGAATTCAGGTTTAATTCTTTGTTGAAACGATATGTATGAGATGCATGTTCTAGTTTTATCGTTTTCGACAAATATGCATGATATCATTATTCGATTCGATAACCGCAACGATTAATATGTTAATTAGTTAATCTGATTTTACAATTTATGTGTTGTTGCAAGGATTTTACGAAATCCATATGTCAATTTTTGACATGATGATCCGTGGGTGTGCGATAACATATCGCGTTTGGTAGTGGAACAATAGTTGTTCCGATGCAGAAAACCTTCGAGATTAAAAATCCCAAAAACATGATTTTGTTGATAAGTGTTATCAAATCGTGAGGTTTTTCTATAGAAACGGAAGTACTATTTTGAAAAAGCCCACCGGTTGTACCGTGACGGCCGATGCGCGCTAGGGGCTCCGCCCCTTGACCCTTCATTAGTAGTATAGATTGTAGGCCCATATTAATATTTTTAACAAATGTGTAAAAATGTGTATATATGATATGTTTGTTTTGCACGGTGTTTGACATGCATGGTTATAACCCTTTTTACAATTTACAATGGTTGAATTTTAAAATACAGCTTGTGTGTCGTGTCTTTCTATACTTTAGTTGAATTTATCTTTCATCTTATTCCCTTGTATGTAAAACGAGTTTCTTTTAAATTGTAATCCTATGAAGATTCAAAAGGAGTATAAGAACGGATTGAGCTAAAGGTGAGAAGATACCTAGAGAGTAGTCTTAAGTTTTAAGGTTTTGGTTCTCCCGTTGGCTTGGGATGGGCCACCTTAGTTATTATTTTTGGGCTATAACCATTGCATCTTATTTATTGCTTATATTTGTTATGTGAGTAATGCAACAAATACTAAAATAAGAATGAATATTGATGAGATCAATAAGGGGTTAATATTAAAATGAAAATGATGAGATATTTACACAAATCTCTCTTTATAATCTAAGTTAACTTAATCATCCAATATTTACCCTCGTTAAGGCTTCGATCGATATTGTGTGGGCACATAAATCTATCTTGGTTAAACGTGAAGAATAAGCAAGTGATATTCACCGGTTGAGATATTCGTAATAACTTAGCTAGGTTATTCTAATAGGATTAGAAACCTAGAGGTTAAGTATTTGGATAAGTCATTAGATGATTTGAAGAAGAGTTGTTCACCAAAAGGAGTTACATGAGATGTAACTAGTAAGGTGTTACTTACCTAAATAATCATATCCTAAAACAAAAACCAAAGCTGATTTAGGAAATTGATGTATTATGGATCCTCACCCATTAGAAAAAAATTCGATGAATTTTTTTCGAAATTAAAGCAGAGAGGGTTTTTAATTTTGAATAAAATAGTATGAGTAATTTGTAAATAAAAACCTATTTATAAATTTTAATTCGTTATATTTACTTACTTTAATATTTCCATTGTTGTAGATTTAATGGCAAACAACACTTTATCTCTGCGATCACTCCTTGAGAAGGAGAAGCTTAATGGCATAAACTTCCTTGACTGGTTTCATAATTTGAGAATTGTTCTCAAACAGGAAATAAAGGAATATATCATTGAAGAATATGTTCCTGATGAACCAGTAGTTAATTCTTCAAGAGCTGACAAAGACAAATTCAAGAAACATATGGATGATATGTTAGACGTTGGATGTCTAATGCTTTCCACCATTACTCCTGAGCTTCAGAAGCAATATGAGGACATGGTTGCATATGAGATGATTCAAATTTCAAAGAAATATATAAAGGGCAAGCACATCAAGAGATATATGAGACCTCTAAGGCTCTATTTCAATGCAAAATGGTAGAGGGAACTCTTGTAGGAGCTCATGTCATCAAGATATGGGCTACATCCAAATTTTGGAAAAGTTGGGATTTCCTCTCAAAGATGAATTGGTTACCGATGTTATCCTACAATCGTTTCCAGGTAGCTTTAGCCAATTTTTCCTTAATTTCAACATGAATGAAATTAACAAGACTTTGCCATAGTTACTTGGTGTGTTATGAACTGCTGAAAGTAACATGAAAAAGGTTGGACCTAATCTCATTCTGATGGTCCATAAGGACAAAGGAAAGGGAAGAAAAAGGTAGCGTCAAAGTCTAAGGGTAATGGTAAGGCCAAACAGAAAGGCAAAAATGCATTGAAACCCAAAGGGTGAGTTAGAAAGGAAGGAAAATGTTTCTATTGTGATAAGACCAGACACTAGAAGATAAATTGTTCTGTTTACCTTGAAGAGGTCAAGAAGGAAAAAGCAAACGGAACGTTTGTTTCAGGTATTTATGTTATTGATGTTAATTTGTTAACATCTACTTTTTGGGTATTAGATACTGGTTGTGGTTCTTATATTTTTACTTCTGTACAGGGACTGCAAAAGAGAAAAAATCTGGCTAAAGGAGACATACACCTACGAGTGGGAAATAGAGAAAGAGTTATTGCATTACCTATAGGGACATATGTTTTATCTTTGCCTAGTGGACTTGATTTAAATTTAGAGGATTGTTATTTTGTGCCTAGTTTGACTAAGAACTTTATTTCTATTTCTTGTTTGGACAAGATTGGTTTTGAGATTATTATTAAGAATAATTGTTGTTCTTTTTATCTCAATAATTTTTTTATGGTTCAACACAATTGGTTAATGATCTCTATATTTTGGATCAAGAAAACACCATTTATAACATAAATACTAAAAGATCAGAAACAAATAACTTGAATCAAACTTATCTTTGGCATTGTTATTTAGGCCATATAAGTGAGAAACACATATCAAAACTCCCTAAAGATGTATTCTTAGATTCATTTGTTTTTGAACAATATGATGTATACGAATCTTGCTTGTTGGGAAAAATGACTAAAGCTCCTTTTAATAGTAAGGGTGAGCGAGCAAGTGATTTATTGGGGTTAATACATTGTGATGTATGTAGACCGATGAATACACAAGCCAGAGATGGATTCCATTACTTCATTACTTTCATCGATGACTTCAGTCGGTATGGGTATATTTATCTTATGCGCCATAAATATGACGCCCTTGAAAAGTTTAAGGAATTTAAAAATGAAGTACATAATCAACTAGGCAAGAGTATTAAAATACTTTGATCAGATTCGAGGTGGAGAATACTTAAGCATAGAGTTTGATGAACTCCTAAAAGAATGTGGGATTGTTTCACTGCTTACACCACCTGGTGCCAGGGATTTAAATAGCATTTTTGGTAGCTTCGCGTTTATCGCGGTTGCAGACATAACGGATGTCATCGCAGTCACTGCAAGTGTCGCGATCTTGAATTATTTTAAATTCCGTACAACTTATCATAAAACATAAAAATTATAATTATAAGGAGTAATTTTTAATGATTTTTAGAATTTTTTCTTAGCTAAAATGACATATATATATATATATAATAGTTTAACCATATAGAAGACTTTAAAACTCTGGTAATATGATAAGATAATTAATTCAGGATAACATTGTGAACACATTATTATTTAAATTACTGAAATTAGGAATAAATTAAACAAAAATTAAAGTTTACAATCTAAACTATAGATTAAATTATAAATTTTAAAAATTGGAAGGATAGCAAATTAATATATCCTAAACTCTATTCCCCCCCCCCCACGTTCTCTCCTTTCTTCCTCATTTCTTTTCTCAACACTCAAGTATCAAAACCAAGTAAAAAAAACTCCAAAACCATAACATGTTCTAGCCTAAATCCAAAGCGTGAATGCTTTTCTCTTTTTCTTCAACAATCTTAAGCTCCGACAAAGATTCTTTTCTCCGATTACAGTGAATTTCACTCCGGCGAGACCCACAAAAAAGGTTTGTTCTTCCTTTTTCTTTTCCATTTTCTTTTTCCTTTTCCTTTTAAATCTCCGCATACATATATAAAAATGTGAATTTGAAAAGAAAGAAAAAAAGAGCTTGGTGACGATGAACACAAAAAAAATCATCTTTCCTTAAGTTTTTTTTCAGTAACAGTTGGAATAACTATGATTGTGTCCCGTTAACGGCGCAATCGTCCATTTTAAATTGCGGGCGCAATCGGTGTGAATCCGTGACCCATAAAAAAAACCCTGAATAGCGGTTTCAAACGGTGGCGCGAACACAATATCACGGCCGCTATAGCGTTTTCGGAACGCTATTTGATACCCTGCCTAGTACACCATAATAGAATGGAGTTTCTGAAATAAGGAATCAAACATTGTTAGACATGGTTTGATTGATAATATGTCATAGTGATCTTTCGACTTTTTTTGGGGACATTCACTTGAAACAGTCGCTTTCACACTAAATCATGATCCATTTAAATTGGTTCAAAAGACACCATACAAGATATGGACTGGGAAGCGTCCAAGTATGACTTTTATGAAGATTTGGGGTTGTTAAGCTTATGTAAAACATCAGATGTCTACAAAGCTCAAACCTAAATCTCATAAGTGTATATTTGTTAGATATCCTAAAGAAACTAAGGGATATTATTTCTTCAACCCTAATGAGAATAGAGTGTTTGTTGCTCGAACATGAGTTTTTCTCAAAAGAGAATTTATCTCAAAAAAAGGAAGGGTATAAATATTTAACTTGGGGAAGTTCAAGAACAACATATCAATGATCCTAAAGTTGAGCATGTCTCACAAGTTGTTGAGGATCAATTAACAGATTTAGAAACACAACCACTGCGTATATCAATAAGAGAATGTCGTGCACCTGAGAGATTTGGATTTCTCGTTACTACACATGGAGATGTTCTTCTCTTGGATCAAGATGAGCCTATGACTTATCAAGAGGCAGTGTCTAGCCCAGACTATGAGAAATGGCTTGAAGCCACGAGATCTGAGATGGATTCCATGTCAGTAAACCAAGTGTGGACTTTGGTTAAGACTTGGTTAGGTAGTTGTTTTTCTATGAAAGATTTGGGTGAGACAATGTATATCTTAGAATTTAAGATCTATAGAGATAGATCAACACAACTTCTAGGTTTGAGTCAAAGTACATATATAGACAAAGTGTTGAAAAGGTTCAGTATGAAAGAATTCAAGAAAGGATTTTTGCTTATGAGACATGGCACTTCTCTTTTGAAGGAAATATGACCTTCAATTCATCAAGAAAGAGAACGGATGAATAAGATTCCCTATGCTTCGATTATTAGTTCTATCATATATGCCATGATATGTACTCGACCAAATGTATCGTATGCTTTAAGCATGACGAGTTGGTATCATGCAAACCCTGGTGAAAATCACTGGGTTGCGGTTAAAAATATCCTTAAGTACTTAAGAATAACTAAGGATAAATTTCTTGTCTATTGAGGGGAGTAAGAGCTTAGTGTAAAAGGTTATATTGATGCCAACTTATAAACTAACAAGGATGACTCACGATCACAATCGAGTTTTGTTTTTATCTTAATGGAGGTGTTGTGAGCTGGAAAAGTTCAAAGCAAGACACAATAGTTGATTCCACAATAGAGGCTGAATACATTGCAGCCAGTGAAGTTTCAAAAGAGGTTGTTTGGATCAAGAAGTTCATATTGAAATTAGGTGTTGTTTCCAACGTATCAGATGATGTAGAACTCCGTTGTTACTATAATGGAGCCATTGCACAAGCAAAGGAACCCAGATCTCATCAACGATCCAAACATATTCTTAGGTACTTTCATCTCATTCGAGAGAACATAGATCGAGGAGATGCGAAAATTGCAGAGTACACACGAATGACAACAATGATAATCCCTTGAGGAAGCCTCTTATATAGAAGAGGCATGATCGTCACACTGAGTCACTCGGTATTAGATATGTGAGTGATTGGTCTTTGTGCTAGTAGGAGATTGTAAGAGTATGCCCAAAGACCAATCATATGATGATTGCAATAATATATTTATTTACCGATTTTATTTAATAAATGCATTACCGCTATTATTTCCAGTTATATATATGTGTTTAACATAAACTGAAAGATAATAAAGTCCATATAATAACATAATTGTTATTATTAAAAGATCTCTAGTCAAGTATTATTATGGGCATGCGCAGTAATAATACGCTTAAGACTAACATGTTATTGATTGATGACAAGGAGTTGTCATTGACATAGAGATGTCAGAATTGATACATGATTATATTGTTAGAGAACAATGTATTTGATTTACCCACCACGAGCATATGTTTTGGATTATTATGTGACAGCCATAACATTGCTCATGGTGATGACTATATGTATGATCCTCAGACTTGAGATCAATATTATCCCAACATATATTGTTGTATGTTTTGATGCAGTTAAAAAAGCTCCGTAACTGGTTGCTCTATAAAGACTATTATTGAATATATCTCAATATATGTAGTGGGTGTGTATGATTAAGATAGGATTTGTCCTTCCTACATAATAGGAAATATATCACAGGTCACTTGATTGAGTGGGACTAGAAACGCATAGTCATGCTCGAATAAGTTGATATGAGATATCACAAACTATTCGTTAATTAAATCTACTCTAGATATCAAGAAACAATAGATGGGCTATACAAGTGTGACTATTCCAAGACTTGTGCCTATTTTATATATAAAGGAAAAAAGGATGTAATACATAAAAGAGTTAATCACAAAGATTATATATCGAATCATAATTTCTTGTAACTTAGGTGACAATGATATATTGCTAGATGTCACTCATTGTATGTAATATTAGAATTGTTCTAATAATTACTACTAATGTTACAAGAACCTACAGGGTCACACCCTAGGATTGAAATGAGCAAAGATATACAATTTGTTGTATGTTACTAAAATATATCTAGAGTTAATATGTATATTTGATATACATATGATTTTCATTATCCCGAATATAGTAAGTAAACATTAAAAGAATGTAATTTATATTACAACTCTTTTAATTGATATTTAATTCAGAATAATTAAATAAAATTTTAAATAAACATTAAAGATTATAATTCATATTATAAGTCTTTAATGTATATTTAATTAGAATTAATTAAAAAATATTTTTTAATTCAAAATAATTTAAAACCCCTAAGATGTTAGGGTAACTGATATATTTATGTGAGGTAAGGTCTAGCAGCCATTTTAACTTCAGACGTTTTTCTCAAAACTAATTTTGGGAAAAGAAAATTTTGCTCTCAATCGGGTGAACTAAGTAGAGGTCGAGACGTGTTTTCGTGGAGGCTTACGATTCGAACCGTTCGTGATCACCACTAGTCGCTGCTATCTTTGATGTTTTTTAAGTATTCACTTCCTTTCCTCCCAATTTCAGTTTTGCGTATGTGGATCGCTGGTGAGACTGTCATTTTTTTTTGTTTCTGCTGCACCGTGGGGTGCGTCGACGGTCCCAACAATCAATTGAGCCATTAGAGCATCCCATATTGTAATACTCATTTTCGATATCAATTAAGAATGATTGATTCCTTAATGCATATCACAACATGAGTTTTTATTGATCTTAACCAAAAGTAGGAAATTATTAATGAATAAACAAACAAGGATATCATGATTGTCCAACCCTTCTTCAACATGCATGCAGTTTATGTTTAATTCAAATTTTTACTTTCTTAATTTTTTTTATCTCCACAACTGTGAATATATTTGATGAGTTGATGTTTATAAAATCCATATTAGGCAGTGATGCAAACTTAAGCTATATACAGAATATTATAAAAAGGTTCAAAATAAAATATTGGAACTTACAGACAACATATCTGGTATTATTAACTTGAATTGTGTGCCTCGTTAAAAATCTCCCTAATCCTAAATGGTGGAAAAGGGTACAACACAACAAGACATTAGTTTTTACATAAAATAACCTGATAATAAACCGCAATATCGCCAAATAAAATTAAAACCATAGGAGAATGGTCTCACCGCCGTGCCTTAAAACAAACATCTCTTAACGTACCATTCACAAGTTAATCAGCCATCAATGAGCTTTAAAAATCATACAAACTATCTTCTTATTCGAGTTTTTCAACTTTCTCAACTTCTTCTCTATCTTCATATAACGTTTGTAGTCTCTCTGTTGTAGGTATCTTACGAGCTCTTTCAACCTCTGACTTGGACTTTGTTCCTGGGTTCAACTCATAAACTAGTGGTGCTGCTTCTGGCACTGCAACACCATAGCTCACCGATGAACATGATTTCTTGGGCACTAGTTCCATATCTAAATCAGCCTCCCTAACTTCCATTGATGATTGCTTCTTCAATGGTGATGGTGATGCCTTCTTCAAAGGAATAACAATTTTTTCTTCTTCTTAATACTTTTTAGTCTTGTTGAATATGGTTCGACTCCAACTTTCAACCAAATCCTTTGCAAGTTGTCTATTGGCAGTGATTTCCTTGTCCAATTTTAACAGAAACATGATGACTTTACCTAGCCCACTCTTTTTCAACTACTCCCTACGAACTTCTGTCCTTATATCCACAGGCATGACTTGTGTTAAGATATTCAAAATCAAACCTCGAACAGTGGCATTTGGTAAGCTTCCATCTAGAATAGGTTCGAGCTAATTCTTAAACAAACTCAAAACCCCATGATCCAAAAACTTTGGTTAAAGATGTTTCTTGGAAACTTGTTGTCAAATGACTTCCAAGCTAAATAATCCATAGGATGTCATAATAATTCATCATTGGTTCTTCCATCATGATGAAACCTCATAAACTCAACAGTCTTGGAGGACATAAAAAGTCTTTGAAGCCTAGGTATTAGAGGAAAATATCGCAAAATCTTTACTTGTTTCTTTCTTGATCGTGCTTCAACATCATCCTCACTCTCATTTTCTGCGTCCCTTGTCATCCATCGAGATTTTTCGCATGCATGACAAGACTCCTGAATTTTTCGATCACCCCAATACAACATACAATCATTCTGACAACTATGAAATTTCTCATAACCAAGACCCAAACCTTTTATCATTTTCTTCATATCTTTGCATGATTGAGGAATTTTTGCAAAAGGAAACATTTCTCCTAGAAACTCTAATAACTGCATAAAAGAGTTACAAGTCTACCCTCCCAAGCATTTTAAGTGGAAAAAACGAATGCAGAAAGAGAACTTTGAATATTTTGATCCCTCATAAAGTTGTTCATTCATTTCACTAAGCAACTTGTAAAACTTTGTCGCTTCTCCATTTGGCTCTTCAGCATATCCACTTCTTCTCATCTCAATGAAATCATTAACATCATTGTCACAATCATTTTCTTTAACATATTGATGATGACTATGCATATTAAATGCATCTCACAGCATACCTTCCATGTAATCTTCTCTAAGAGATCGATGGTGAGAATTAGAAGAATAAGTCCAATAACTCGTGGAATAAGAACTATAAGATGAAAATTGTCCATGAAATATCCATTTTCTATAGCCCCGAACAAAGTCAAAAACAACTAGATGCTCATAGACAACTTTACGAATGTGCAAATTAATGTTAGCACGCTTCTTACAAGGGCAAAGAAGCATATTTTCTTCACTTGCATTCACAAAAGCTAAACTTAGAAAAGTTTTGACTCCATTTCGATATTCGTCACTTACCCTTGACAAATCCATCCAACTCTTATCCATTTCTTATTTCTGGAATATCAATTTCAAATGTTAATTGCTAATATTATAGAGAAAAAGCGCAACTAAACGTAAGCATTACATTTCCTCCCTTATTGCTAACATAGTATACCTAACTTATTGGTGATACTTAAGTACAAAAGAGAGAATTTGCTTTTGTTTCAGCGATTACTAATTAAAATATTTTCATTAATGAAAATGTTTAAGTAATTAAACCTCCCTAATTTATTGGGTTATTTTTCATCAATTAACTAAATTAATCTTATATTCATTCATTTTAACTATCTAGTATTTCCATATTAATTTGTCAATATAAAATCTCAATAAAATCATATCTTTCATACCAAAAAAAAAAGAAAAAAAATATTAGTTGTCTAGACAATTTTCAGCACTTAAGTTTTCAACATTATGTTTTTCAGTCGGTATGTCAACCAAACAAACATGGTACTTCAGTTATACCTAAATAAGTATAATTCCGCAACCAAAAGACTTGATGATAAATAAAAATGAAGCAGGTTCAAAAATGATAAACGAAGGCACAATTAACAAAAGGGAAAACGAACATGACATGCAATTGAAGTTCTCCTTCATGATTACGTAAGTTATATGACACTTACAAATAAATTTGGCAACAAAAAAGTGCGAACTACCAGGAAAATGAGTTCGCAAACCCCGAGAAACATTCCCAATAGTTTGGATGGATTCAATCTGTAACAAGCTGCAAGCAGAAAAGATAAATTCGGCAAATCATGAAACCAAAGGCTTAACAGACATAAAAGTTAAAACTTAAAGAACAGTACGAAAAGCGAAGCTAACAAAGCATACGCTCACAAGGCTTAACATGAGGGAGCACTTGATTTTGTTGCTTGCCAATAATCATGCATTTTGCTTTCAAAGATCCATAGTGAACATTGTCATCCAACTGTGATAGTCAACAACTTTTCATTTAATATAACTCAAAATATTCGTAATATATATTTATATTGTTTTTTAGTGGTTAACCTAACTAAAAGTTTTTTTCTTTGTTATTCTCATTTGGTTAAAAATTCAACCATGATACTAAGCTACAATGATAGTTCCTAACTTTGATCTTTAAACCCTATTAAAAGTATCTTTTCGAAAGGGGGATTAACAAAGCATTTTAGCTTTTAACATCACATTTCATTTCGGTGGATTCACGTATGCATGCATTTGGTCGGTCTGAGATTTTTTAATTTTGGGTAAACTACACGGGAGACCACCAAACTATGGTCATTAATTAATCTTGCCACTGAATTATTTTGTCTCAATTCGACCACCAAACTTTTTAATTGATTCAATCAGACCACTCTCCGTTAAAAAAACGGACTTGCTGATGTGTCCGTTAATAAAACTGGCATAATTATATATTTGGTCCTTAATATTTACATATTCTATCAATTTAGTCACTATTTTAATTCAATTAAATAAATTTAACTATCAAATTAAAACATGACACGTGTCAATACATGATTGGAAGGTTTTATTTATGAATTTTAAATTATTTAATTAAGTTATTTTATACCAATCAAGTGGTGACACGTGTCACCACCTGATTGAAATGGAAAATTGAACAAGAAAGATGCGCCCGAGGAGATTCGAACATGCGTCCAAGGGGAAAAAAGAGTAACAAGGTGCCCAAACCACCAGGCCAAAGGTCCCCCGTGGTTCTAATTTACAACAATTTACATTTGACTTGTACGGTTAAACAAATTATTTGGTTAAATAAATTTTAGTACGATTAATGGTTACAGAAAAAAATTTCGGTTCGATTAACGGTTAAAGAAAAAATATTTTATTCAAAAATTATTAACCGAACCAAATTAACCGAATTTTTTTCTTTAACATTAATCGAACCGAAATTATTTGACCGTTAATCAAACCAAAATTTATTTAAAAAATTATTAACCGAACCAAATTAACCGAATTTTTTTTGTTTAATATTAATCGAACCGAAATTATTTGACCGTTAATCGAACCGAAATTATTTGACCGTTAATCGAACCGAAATTTATTTGAAAATTATTAACCGAATTCTTTTCTTTAACCATTAATCGAACCAAAATTATTTGACCGTTAATCGAACTGAAATTTATTTGAAAATTATTAACCGAATTTTTTTCTTAAACTATTAATCGAACAGAAATTATTTAACCGTTAATCGAACCCAAATTTATTTGAAAATTATTAACCGAATAAAATAAATTATTTTTTCTTTAACCGTAAATTGAACTAAAATTTATTTGAAAATTATTAACCGAACCAAATCAACCAATTTTTTTTCTTTAACATTAATCGAACCAAAATTATTTGACCATTAATCAAACCGAAATTTATTTCAAAATTATTAACCGAATTTTTTTCTTTAACCATTAATTGAACCGAAATTATTTGACCGTTAATTGAACCGAAATTTATTTAAAATTATTAACCGAATTTTTTTCTTTAACCATTAATCGAACCGAAATTATTTGACCGTTAATCGAACCGAAATTTATTTGAAAATTATTAACCGAACCCAAATCAACCAATTTTTTTCTTTAACCATTAATCGAACAGAAATTATTTGACCGTTAATCGAATCGAAATTTATTTGAAAATTATTAACCGAATAAAATAAATTATTTTATCCTTAACCGTTAATCAAACAGAAATTTATTTAAAAATTATTAACCGAATCGAATTAACCGAAATTTTTTATGGAACCATTAATCGAACTGGAATTTATTTAACCAAATAATTTATTTATCTGTACAAGTCAAATACAAATTGTTATAAGTTAGAACCATTGGGGAGCTTTGGCCCAACAGTTTGGGTGCTTGGTTACTATTCCCCCTTGGACGTAGGTTCAAATCTCCTCGGGCGCATTTTTCTTGTTCAATTTTCCATTTCAATAGGGTGGTCACCCGTGTCACCACCTGATTGGTTATAAAATTACTTAATTAAATAATTTAAAATTTATAAATAAAACATTCCAATTAGTTAAATTTCTTTAATTGAATTAAACTAGTGACTAAATTGATAGAATATGTAAATATTAAGGACCAAATATATAATTATGCCAGTTTTATTAATGGACACGTCAGGAAGTTCGTTTTTTTTTAACGGAGAGTAGTCTAATTGAATCAATTAAAAAGTTTGGTGGTCGAATTGAGACAAAAAATAGTTCGGTGGCAAGATCGATTAAGGACCATAGTTTGGTGGTCTCCCGTGTAGTTTACCCTTTAATTTTTATTGGTAGCTAAATGGAATAAACAAAAAATGGAAATTTTAAAGAGTTTAAACCGAATTAAAAAGAAATAGTTGAGGTTTTAATCAAAACAATAGTTTCCATTAACCGACTCTAACCGGAGCTTTGAATAGATTCCGTCAGCTTAAACAACTTATATTTGCAATAAATTGGTTGTTTTTCCACCTACACATAAAATTAAACGAAAATAGAAAAAAGTGGGTTAAACCGAGGGCAAGCTACAGGCTCAAACTTTGGAACTCATTTTATAAGGTAAGATGCAGGCTTAGTTGAAAGTAAATAACAAATTAAGACGAACCCTACATGATCCATAAAAAGAAGATACATTTCTTTGTTGCACATAACGTGAAAGAAGAAACAAGGTTTTGCATGCTTTTGGAGTATTACCAGTTAGCAGAAACCAACGAAAGAAAGATTTCTTCTTTGCTGCATGTGTTTGGTAAGACTGAAGCTAAGAAAGTTAGGAATTTGTAAGGAGAAAAAAGTTGCAAAGAGCTGCTAGGAATGCATATTCAGGGTGGTGGGCTAGCCAGCTTGATGAACGAGCAATTGATGCAGTTATGAGCAAGCTTTTCGAGAATTATAAAGCATGGTGCAAATTCTTACAGTCTGGTCGAATTAAAAATCGAATTGAAGCTAATATTGGATTATTTTATTTTCTTATTTCCTTCTAGGCTTCTACTACGTAATCAGATGAAAACTATTCAATATAGAGAAATGATAGACACCAAAAATTCAATTGAAACATAACATGCGTATAAAAATGAAACTTAGCTATCAGTTTCGATAAACGGATAGTCCGTATAACCAACAACCAGATCAGGAGTGCAAAAGGTGTTTTCATCGTACATGTTAAGCTCAGCATTGAGCTCAAACCTCCTTGGCAAATCAGGGTTCGTCGGAAACAGGCGGACGTTAAAGAAATTTTGGAAGGGACCAGAAACAAGGACGAAGTTTTCGAGGGCACCAGTTTTCATCGTACGCGTGATGCTGCGCTTGTGATGATGGTTTCCCGGGGGTGACTTCGCTGTGATGGCTGCCTTTGTTTAGGAAATTTCGCTAAATTTTGAATGAAACAATTAGGGATTTGGAACATGATGGATTAAGGGATTACACAATCATAGTTTTATAATAAAAACGCCACTAAGGTACATCACTATCGCGGCGTTTATTACAGAAAAAAGGCCACTAAATTACTTGATTATTGCGGCGTTTATTTAAAAAAATGCCACTAAAGTACATGACTATTGCAGCGTTTGAACAAAAATGCCACTAAAGTACAACTCTATAGAGGCGTTTGTTTACAAACACCACCAAAGTTTGAGTCTTTCGCGGCGTTTAAAGTAAGAGTATTTTACAGCATTTGATCAAAAAAACCACTAAAAATGACGCTATACAACAAATGTCACATTTATTTTAAGTCTATCATATTTTGGTCATCCGTTTTGAAAAAAATACATTTTAATCATTGTGGCGTTTGTATAGAAACGCCGCTAAAGTAAGAGTATTTTGCAACATTTGATCAAAAAACACCGCTAAAAATGACGCTATACAACAAATGTCACATTTATTTTAAGTCTATCATATTTTGGTCATCCGTTTTGAAAAAAAAAATACATTTTAATCATTGCGGCGTTTGTATAGAAACGCCGCTAAAGTAAAACTCTGATGCGGCATTTGTTAACAAAATGCCACTATAGATTAAACTTATTGTGTCGTTTGTATAAAAATGCCACTAAAGTACTACTCTCTTGTGGCGTTTGTTGAAAAATGCCACTATAGATTAACCCTATTGCGGATTTTGAATAAAAATACCACTAACGTACTACTTTATTGCAACGTTTGTTGAAAAAACGCTACTAAAGTACTACCCTGTTGTCGCGTTTGTATAAAAACGCCGCTAAAGTACTTCTATGTTATGGCAGTTGTTGTAAAAACGCCATTATATATGAAGCCTATTGCGACATTTGTATAAAAACATCGCAAAAATACTTTGTTGCGACGTTTGTTGAAAAAAACCACTATATATGAAGCCTATTGCGACATTTGTATAAAAACATCGCAAAAATACTTTGTTGCGACGTTTGTTGAAAAAAACCACTATATATGAACCCTATTGCAGCGTTTGTATAAAAACACCACTAAATTTACTATTTTATGGTGATTTGAATGAAAAACCCGCTATATGTTTAAAGTTAGTGGCGTTTACTCTCAAAATGCCACTAAAAACACCGCTGTAGAAGAGTTTTGTTTTCTTGTTCTTAGGTTTCAAATGAATGTTAATGCATGTGGTATTATTTATACATATATCTAATAGTTTTTCTAATTGAATTTGGATTTCATTTAATACTATTTTATTAAATCGTAATCAAAATTTTATTTCATATTAAATGATAAATAGAATTTTATTTCATGTTTCATGTATCATTTTATGCATGCAGTTTTATTTCATGTTTTAAAGATTAACTTATAAAGTTCTCGTAAATAATATAATAATATTATGTATATTCATCATGAAATATCTATTTTTCTCAAACAATAAAAGATTTCTTATCCCCGCGTTTAGGTTTAGGGTGAGATGGAATAGGGTTGACATATACGTCATGGTCATGATGGTAATGGCTAGAATTCGTTTCCAAGCATTCGAAAGTTCTCCATATAACTTTTAAAATAAGAATAAATCGAATTTTAACTTGATTGATAATAATATAATTTATAATATTTAAGAGGTTATAGATAAAAACGTACTTAAATGTATATTATAAATTTTTACCTAAAATTTCTTTTATTATGACAAACCAATATCTAATAATTTGAATACAACTATAACATAAAATATATCATAGACACAAAATTAAAAATTTTTAAGTTTTGAATTTAATAATTTCAAATACAACATGATTTTAGGACATGAAAAGAAAACAATTAAACATGTGAATATACAAACATATCAAATCACGATAAAACAAATTATAAACATATATCCACGTTTATATAAAATGCCTTGAATGTTAATACTACTAGTAGTTATCTACGTACCTATAGAAATGTGGGTTACCTCAAAGTGAGATGAGTTGTCTTTCTCTCGAGAATAGAAGTGTTGAGATACTTTTTTTATCGAACCAAATAAAAAGGGAGATGTTATATTTTTTAGAATAAATATCGTACCAAGTCAATTTACGATATTTCCTCGACTAAGGAAATAAATTGTTATACCTCCGAAGACAGCTTCTGAAAACTACCAACTCTCATTCAGCCATGATCTTCGAACATATATTTTCATTTATTAGAGCCCATGAGAAACCTATATCCTCCGACCTTCAAATACCATAGTTTATGGACTAACTATAGTGTATAAACAATGCCTTTAATAGACTCACATGATCGACTAGAGCGAAATCCATGATCTGACAATCATATCTATTTGGATTGTTAAGTTACAAATAAATATAATTACCTTATGTCTGACATCTTCAGATTTTTGTCATATAAATACCCTTCAACCAAAACTGAGAGGGGATGAACCTTCAACAATCTATACACAACATTCATCCTTTTACTTATGACCAACTCCCTCCTCAAGAAATCACCGATCAGTGACTGACATTTTTGTTAGAAATGAATATTTGTGCAGAATAGTATTTCATTCCTCAGAGTTTCAATTACAACAAATGGGTCCTTTATATACAAAATGATTTCCTATAACTAACTCAATAACAGAAATCTAACAAACTTAACAAACTAACAGATTATGCAACTATATTACAACAGTTAATACTTTCTACACTCCCCCTCAAGTTGGTGGTTATAAAGACATCTTTAAACCCCAACTTGGAAACTAGATAGTCATGTCAAAGTACACCCAAGGCTTTAGTCATTAAATCTGCTTGTTGCTCCCCTGTCTTGATATGTTCAGACTGTATCAAGCCTTCTTGAATCTTCTCTCTGACAAAGTGGCAATCAATCTCAATGTGTTTAGTTCTCTCATGGAAAACCGGATTAGATGTTATTAGCAAAGCTGCTTTATTATCACACATTAGCTTAGCTGGTGCTAAATGTTTCAAGCCCAACTCTGCTAACAGACCACTCAGCCAGACTGTTTCTACAACCGTCCCTGCCATGCTTCTATATTCTGCTTCTGCAGAAGACCGTGCAACCGTGTTCTGCTTCTTAGACTTCCAAGAAATTAAAGACATCCCAAGCTTAACACAAAAACCAGTTACAGACCTTCTGGTCATAGGACAAGCAGCCAAGTCAGAATCACAATAGGCAAATAATCTACACTCACTTGCTGCACTTAGTAAAATCCCCTGTCCTGGATTTTTCTTGATGTATTTTACCACTCTCAATGCAGCTTCAAGATGTGATTGTTTTGGTTTATGCATGATCTGACTGAGTAAATGTACAGCATAAACAATATATGGCCTTGTGTGAGTCAGATATATTAGTGTACCTATAAGTCTCTGAAAAATAGACTTATCTTGCAACAGTTGTTCATTGCTACAAACTGCTTCATCATACTCAACTTTAGTGAACTTTTTGTTTTGCTCAAGAGGAGTCAAAGCTGGTTTAGCTCCCCCTACTCCAGTCTCTTCAATAAACTCTAGAGCATATTTTCTTTGATTCAACATAATTCTTCATCTTAGAACCTCTAACCCTAGAAAGTATATGAACTCCCCAAGATCTTTCATTTTGAAACTCTTATTCAAAATGTGATTCAGTTCTGCTATCAATTTCTCATTACTCCAGTGATTAAAAGATCATCAACATATACCAACAAAACAACAATATCACTCCCTTGTTGCTTTGTAAACATTGAATAATCATACTTGCTATGCACATAACCAGCTGTAAGTAATGCTTCTGTTAGCTTCAAATTCCATTGCCTGGAGGCTTGTTTCAGTCCATAAAGTGATTTGTGCAGCCTACAAACCTTAGACTCCCCTTGGCTGCAAAAACCATCAGGAAGTTCCATATAGACTTCCTCAACTAAGTCACCTTGTAAGAATGCGTTGTACACATCCATTTGATAAAGAGGCTAAGAAAAAATGGATGCAATGCCAAGAACAGTTCTAACAGTGACTAGTTTAGCAACCGGAGAGAAGATATCCACAAAGTCAACTCCTTCTCTTTGGTTAAATCCTTTAGCAACAAGGCGAGCTTTGAAACTTTCAACATCTCCATTAGCCTTGTACTTGATTCTGTATACCCACTTACAACCTATTGGAACTTTCCCTGATGGTAGAGTAACTATAGACCAAGTGTTGTTTGACTCCAAAGAATCAATCTCTTCCTTTATTGCTTTGATCCACAGAGGATTGGTGATGGCTTCAATATAGGTTTTTGGTTCACTTAAGTGAGAAGTAGAAGATAGAAAACTTTGAGTTTTAAAAGGTAAGTGAGAATAAGAAATGAAATTGGAGATAGGATACTTACTTGGAAGAGATGAAGATTGGTAGGTGTGAACATAGTCATGTAGCCAATTGGGGGGTTTGATAATCCTAGTAGACCTTCTCTGAGGCAGACCTTGATTTTGAGGCAAAGGAAGTGGACTAGAACATGGACTTGATGATAGAATAGGTAAACTAGTTGAAACTTGAGGTGATGCAGAAGAAGAAGAAGTTAAAGGATAAGATAGACTAGGTGAAACATGACTTACTGGATTAGATGGTGCAGAAATTTCGAGAGTAAGAAAATCAGAATCATCAAATGAAGACTGAGTATGAAAAAAAGGAGAAGGCTTATTTGATGGAAATGAAAAAGGAAAAACAACCTCATGAAAAACTGCATCACAATTGACAAAAAAGGATTTTGTATGAAGATCAAAAAATAGATAACCCTTTTGAGTTGATGAATAACCCATAAAAATAGAATGTAAGGCATTTGGAGAGAATTTTTCCTTGTAGTTAGTTTTAGTTGCATAGCAAAGACAACCAAAAACTTTCATATTAGAAAGATTAGGGGGTTTTTTATAGAAAACTTCAAATGGGCTTTTCCAGTTTAGAATAGCAGTAGGAAGCCTGTTAATAATATAACAGGCTGTTAAGACACACTCACCCCAAAACTTGATAGGAACATGAGAATGAAACCTAAGAGCATGAGATACCTCCAAAAGATGTTTTTGTTTTCGTTCAGCTACCCCGTTTTGTTGGGGTGTATAAACACAAGAGCTTTGGTGAATAATACCGAGGGATGAAAAAAGTTCAGAACAATTGTCACTAAAAAACTCACCACCATTGTCACTTCGAACATACTTAACTAAAGTAGAATGATGATTTCGAACAAGAGTGAAAAATTGTTTGAGGAAGAGAATTGCATCACTCTTAAGTCTCAACAAGTAAACCCAAGACAACCTAGTATGATCATCTACAATAATCAAAAAAGACCTATGACCAATATGTGTTGAGATTTTGTATGGACCCCACAAGTCAATATGTATTAGATCAAATTGTTTAAGTGATCTAGAAGAGCTAATTGGAAAGGGAGAGGACAAATAGAACATTGCTTAACAAAATTTTCATTTAATGGAACAGGACACAAAAAATGAGTTTTATGCATTTTAACAGAATTAACATGCCCTAAACGTGCATGCCAAAGCATTGTATTATTATCAGAGGAAACAGACATACAACAAGATTCAATTTTGCAATGGAATGATGACAAATTAGAAGTAACATTTGTAGAAGACAAACCAGAAACAAGGTCTTTAGAATTAAACAAGTAGAGACTATGAGCTTCCCTACCAATCCCCCTCATCTTCCCAGTGATGAGATCCTGCAAAATGCAAAAATGAGGGTAAAAACTAATACTGTAAAGGTCTTTTATGAGTTTTGATACTGACAGTAGGTTATGGCAAAAGTTAGGAACATACAACACATTTGGAATGACATCAGTTGAGTTAAAATGAAAACTACCAGTATGGGTGATTGGAACCGTTTTACCAGTGGGTAGATGGATAGAACTAGGCTCACATGAAGTTAGAGATTGAAAACAATGGATTTCAGACACTATATGGTCAGTAGCCCCTGTATCAAGTATCCAACGAAATAAATTAGAAGAAGCAAGTGAGCACATAGAAGGAATACCTGCCAGGTTGACTGTTGCATCAACCGAGTGAGGTTTATTCAAGAGCTCGAGAATCTGATGATATTGAGCTGCTGTGAAAACTGGAGTAGAATTAACTGAGCTTGAACCTCGTGATTCATGAGTAGAATCGACCAGTAAGGGATTGGTAGAAAGAGCTGCTTGAGAATGCTTCTTCTTAGTGAATTTAAAGTCTGGAGGAAAACTGATTAAACGATAACAATTGTCTCGCTTATGGCCTTTGATTTTGTAGTAGTTACAAACGCCATTGAATCGCCTTCGATCTGAATTTCCAGAGGTATTGGAGTACATGGCAGCAGCACCCGAAACGCCAGATAGTTGAGCTCGTTGTGCTTCTTCTTGCACAATCATTGAATAGGCTTGATTCACGTTCGGTAGAGGTTGCATAAGCAAACCTTGACTGCGAATGGTTGAATAAGTGTCATTAAGGCCCATAAGAAATTGCAACAGTTTCTGCTGTGCAACATGTTTAGAATTTTGCTGAGATGCCTCGCAATTGCAAATTGAAAGAGGAAGTAGGGCATGATATTTGTCCCACATCAATTTCAATCTCATGAAGTAAGTCGAAACTGTTGAATCACCTTGATGTAGAGTAGCAATTTCACGATGCAAAAAGAAAATTTGAGATCCGTCTACCTTATCGAATCGCTCCTTCAAATCATTCCAGACATGAGCAGCACTTGAAGCAAACACGATTCCGGCAGAGAGATCGCTGCTTACTGTGTTGAGAATCCAGGACAGAACAAACGCATTACAGCGTTCCCATTGAGAGTGCAAGATCTCATCGTAATCTTCTTTACAGCAAGTGCCATCAACGAGACCTAACTTGTTTTTGGCCAGCAACTCGATTCTAATAGATCGGCTCCAGATGTTGTAATTGTCGATGCCAACCAAGCGATGCGAAACCAGAACGCCGCCCGACGTATCAGATGGATGCAAAAATAAAGGATGGTTGAAGTCGAGGATGGCGGTGGTAGTGGCGGTGTCAGGAGTATCCATTTCTTCGAAGAGAATCGCCCAAAACAAAAAACCTAATTGAGAAGAAAGGAGTATGGATAGAAGGCACAAGCAGAATGAAAGCGGCCCAAGAAAAACCTGGGCTAAACTGATACCATATTAGAAATGAATATTTGTGCAGAATAGTATTTCATTCCTCATAGTTTCAATTACAACAAATAGGTCCTTTATATACAAAATGATTTCCTATAACTAACTCAATAACAGAAATTTAACAAACTTAACAAACTAACAGATTATACAACTATATTACAACAGTTAATACTTTCTACAATTTTTAATAACATTTTTAATAACATTGAAGATGATGACATGTTAATTAATCAACGAGAGAGTTAACTTATTGAAATTTTATATTATCATACATGATTTTTATTTTTATTTTTCATTATAATTAAATACATAATTAAGGCCGTAGACAAATAATGTATTTAACAAATTAATCATGAATTGTTTATATAATATTTATTTATAAAAATAAATAAATAAATATGAATTACAATGTATTATTAAATAAATAAATTTGATTAAAATGATTTAATTTGTTTAAATTTACAAATAATTTTATTTATTTAAAATTAATGTTTTTCTAGAAGAGATAATTACAAATTATTTATATTTATTTATAATATAACTATTAATACTTATATATGACTTTGATCAAGTCTCTCAAAGTCCTTGATTTTTATTTATACTTTGTTTGACACATATTTTATTGATATAAACTTTAGAATTCAGGGTTTAAGGGGGAGATGAAGCATTATCGGGTTAGAAGGGCGACATTATCTTAAGAGAGAAGATAGCTTGCAAGCCAAGTAGCTTAAGCAACAAGTTCTTCCAAGGGACCCTCAAGACCTCAAGTTTCCACTCCACCATCTGTAATGAGCATCATTTACCACCATATTATTTGTGACTATGGAACTGCAAGGTATTATCAATGAATATTGTTAAACCTTCTACGCTTAATCTTTACCTGACATTTTCTTTAGCTTTCCCTGATTCTAACATAGAATAAACAATCTAAAACCCATTTGTATTAAGTTTGAATTTTTAAGTGCGTCGAATGGTAGTAAGTCTCTGTCGGTGGATACGACTGGAAAATTAGGAAATTCTGATTTTAATATATGTATATTTGATATACATTTGATTTTAATTATCCTAAATATAGTAAGTAAACATTAAAATAATGTAATTCTGATTACAACTCTTTTAATGGATATTTAATTCGGAATAATTAAATAAGAGTTTAAATGAACGTTAAAAAGTGTAATTCAGAATATAAGTCTTTAATGGATATTTAATTTGAATTAATTAAATAAGAATTTAATTAATTCAAAATAACCAAAAATCCCTAATAGTTAGGGTAACTCGGATATTTAAAGTTGTGTAAGGTCTAGTAGCCGTTTATCTTCATCCGTTTTCTCAAAACTGTTTTTGGGAAAAGTAAATTTTGCTCTCAATCGGGTGCCTGAGTAGAGGCTAGACGTATTTCCGTGGAGGCTTATGATTCAAACCGTTCGTGATCACCATTACCCGCTGTTATCTTTGTTGTTTTTTAAGGAACCCACTATAAGTTTTCGCATCATTTCCTCCCGATTTCAGTTTTTCGTACTTGGATCTCTGGTGAAACCGTCGAGTTTTGTTTCCGCTGTGCCATGGGGTGGGCCAACAGTCCCAAAAGACAAAGGATTTATATGCCAATCAATGATCAATATCTCATTGGTTGCAGCTCTTCGCTTAAATTAAAAGGGATGAACCGCCTACAACACCGTGAACCATTTGTTGACATCCATAATTTTAAAAGAAAGTCTATTTATTAAAAGTAGTGATAAACTACACCATTCATCATTCAAATTTACTATATAAACTACACCATTCATCATTCAACTTTACTATCTCTCTTATTTTACTCATTGTTCTTTTAATTTTTCCAATTTACCCACTAAACTTTCGAATTGCTCCTATTTTGGTCACTCTGAATTATTTTAATATTATTATTCTATGAAGTGACATTTTTATTATTATTTAGTATAAAAATTTAGAATATAAAATTAAAACCAAATGGTGGTCGTCCACTATTTAATTGATGTTTATAGATAATTACTAAAGACTGTTTAATTAAATATTTAAAATTTTTAAAATTTAGTTTATATTAAAATTTAGAGTAAGGTACTCAAATGGTCCTCCGGTTATAATGTATTGCTTTATTGAGTCCTCTTACTATTAAAAATTACAAAATGATTCTTTAACTATAGGGTGATGCTTTGTTGAGTCCTTCGACTATTAAATGTTATAAAATGGTCACCAGACTATCCATATATTCTAAACTCGTTATTTTCTATTAAAAATTTGAAGGACGTTTGAGTTGAACGTTAATCTGTTGATTGTGTTATAATAAAATCATATTGTAATAATGTCTACAAGCACTGTTGTTGCTTTCAAAAACTAGCTCGACGACATATTGTTTCAAGCACAAGTAGGACAATATAATGTAAATAGAGACTCTATCCATAAAGTACAACTCAAACAGTTTTAAATCAGATTTTATCATATATAAGTTAGCAGGTTAACACTCAACTTAGAATATCACTAATTTTTTAACGAAAATGATGAGTTTGAAACATATGAATAGTAAAATGACCATTTTGTAACTTTCAATAATCATAGGACTTAGGAAAACAACACCCTATAATGAAGGAACTATTTTATAACTCTTTTAGCCGGTCTTATGTTTCTGTCTATATGCAGAGATTCTTTCGCAGGGATTATTTTGCAGGGATTACTCCCCATTACAGAAGCACATATGATATTAATGACTGCATATGAATACTGTTTAGCTATGTATTTATGTAATTATTTATACATGCATTGCATTTTATCTATATTTTTAATTTTCTGACTGCCGGAGGTCTTTCACGGAAGCTATTCTCAACCTGGCGTTGGGGGCAGCCTACTACCCTACCTCCCCCTTACCCCATACATATGGGAATTGGGTTTTGTTGTTGTTGTTGTTGTTGACTCTCAATAGTGAAGGAATCATTTTATAATTTTTTTCGTAAAATTTAATCACTTATTGTACTTTTTAAATAATTAATTATTATGGAATAATTAATTTTAATTTTTCTTATTATCTAATAATTAATTTTATTTTTGAAAGTAAACACCTAAATTAAACTCCTTCAATTGGCCTGAACCTTATTTCCCTTTCCTTCTTTCTCTCTATTTCCCCTATTTTTAGCCAACTCTGTTTCTCTTCCTCTGTTCTTTGCCCTTTTAACTTTTCTTCATTCTCTTTCTTCCTGCATTGCCCTTTGCATGAAAAAGAAGAAAAGTTTGGTCAATAACCCTTTTGATTCTTTATCTCCTCCATCAGATTCTTTCATAATAATGATATTTGTTTCCTTTTGAAATCCCTTGTCCTTCTTCAGTTCTCTCTTTCTTTCCAATTCTTTAAAAGTTTCAACTTTTGCCTCCACATTCTCAAAAAAACAAGGTAAAAAAAATCTCTTTTCTGAGCTTAAATTTGGCTCCTTTCATTTATTTATTTTTTACAAGAAACTCTAGTCTTTCTGGGGTCATGTAGTGTTTTCAGGTCTGGTTGGTCACCTGGAATAATGGATTATCTTGTTTCTATTTTTTACGCATATATATATATATATATTGGTTCATTTAGTTTGGCTATGAAGCATGCTATTTGTTTTAGTTGCTGACTGAGTTTAGGGTTCTTGTTAAAGGTTGTTTATCTTTCTTGGTTGTATTGGTGATTGAATATAAAAAATGGCTTTGAATTGGGATGGTTTTGGGAATTCTTTGAACTTTTAGAGTTACAATTGGGATGTGGAAAATGATCATTTAAGTTACCATAGCTCTCTAATATGTTACCCCATCATTCTTCAATCTGAAGGGCATCACATTGTAGCAAAACGTTCCCACATTGTGACGAACGTGATCTTTTCCATGTATTCATAATGCATCTTAATCTGGTTATATCCTGAAAATCCGTCCATGAATAAGAAGAAGGCATTCCCGACAATATTATCCACCAAAGTGTCTATGTACGGCATGGGGAAGTTGTCTTTAGGACTTGCCTTGTTAAGGTCCCGGTAATCGACACACATGCGTACTTTCCCGTCTTTCTTCGGAACCAACACTATGTTAGCCACCCACTCCGGATACTTGGCCACTTGAAGGAAACCAACATTGAATTGCTTCTTGACCTCTTCTTTGATCTTAAAGAGCATTTCAGATCGTATTCTCCTTAGCTTTTGCTGCATGGGTTTGCATTCAGATTTGATTAGTATTTAATGGAGTATCATATCTGTGTCTAGCCCCGGCATATATTAATATGACCATACGAACACATCTTTGTATTCTTGAAGTAAGACTGTCAAGTTTTGTCTTGCTTCAGTTAAGACAATTGTGCCAATTTTGACCTCCTTTTTTTCCTCCTCGGTGCCCAAATTCAAGACTTTGATTTTCTCCTCATATGATAGTATTTGCTTGTCTTCTGTTTTTACCATTCTCAACAATTCGGTAGGTAAGTTGCACTTCTCTTCATTGTCGCATTCATCAAATTCCCCAAGACAAATTGATGATTCAAAATCCACCTCCAGATCAGGATCATCAGTGCCCGCATTATTGTTATCTTGGGACCTGAAGAAAAAGGAAATGTGTATACGTGAGAGGAAAATATCCCATACAAAATGATTGAAGATTAAATTCGAAAGATAATGAAACGAAGTAATTAATGAAAGAAAATTGAATTTGAAAGAAATGAAATAAGAAAATGTTTGTCATGAAAGAACTTGCATCTTTTATTAAATTTAAAAAAATGTTTATTCACCCTTACAAGAGATCACCTATTGCCCCGGGTATAGGCAAATAAGGAAAGTTTGAATATTACTCTGAAAGAAATTTGAAAATCATAGGCAGTTCTTCCGTCGACCAGCTGCTAAGCACAGACCCATGTGGTAGTGGGCAGATTCTGGATCTATTCACATCTTTAGCATTATGTGATTACGGTGTTGATACTCAAGTCTTTCAGAGCCACCTGACTTGAATGTATCATAAAGAGGTGGGAATACCATGGGTTCCCATTGAAATTCATTTCCATTTAACCTGGCCATTCTTCTTTCCCAATTCTTCTGAATTTCCCTCATCTTTTGTTGTTGACTGGATGAAAACCAAGCCCAAATTGATCTAACTTCGATATAGGAAAGACGGTATTAATCATTCCTTGTAGCATCTTCCCAAACCCTCTTCTTATTTTGGCATCTCTTCCCAAGGTCTGCTTTATTTCTATCTTGGTGCATTCGGAAAGCCAGGGTTTGGAAATATTCATTCTTTCAACCACGAATATAGCATTTACAAATTCTAAGGATCGGAATGAACATTTTACCGTCTCCTCGTCTACTTCGATGTATGGAGCCTCTGTGGTCACACTCGCCACGATATCTTCTTCAGTGTTAATAATTACTAAGGCTTCGTCAATGACAAACTTAACTTTTTGGTGAAGCGTAGATGGTACTGCACCAACTTGATGAATCCAAGGCCTTCCCAAAAGGCAGTTGTAGGAAGGTATGATATCCATCACTAAGAATTCAATATTATAGGTAGAAGGTCTGATGGTTAACGACACCTCAATCTTGCAGATTACCTCCCTTTTGGTCCCATTAAATGCTCGGACCACGCTCTGGCAGGTTCTCAAATGAGAGGTATCCATTGGCAGCCTTTTCAATGTGACTAAAGGCATTACGTTATGAATAGTTATCAATTAACACACTCGGTAAGGCGTGCCCCGTACAATGGATGATGACATGCAATGCCTTAGCTCGACCTCTTCCTCCAGACGGAATCTCATCATCTGAAAATGAGATAAGATTATCAGCTCAAATGTTGTTAACCAGTCGATCTAACTTGCTGACTGGAATGTTTTGTGGTACAAACGTCTAATTTAGGACCTTCAAAAGTGCCTCCAGGTGTGCCTCTAAGTTCAACAGTAGTGCCAACATTGAAGTACGTGTCGACAAGCTATATAGATGTTCTACAATGTTGTATTCGATGTGCTTTAAAAATTTGAGGAACTCTCTAGCTTCTTCATCCTTTATGGGTTCATTGATTGCCATCATATCCACCTTGAAGGGTTCAAGTGGTCTCTGGGATGACTTGGCCTCTTGGGAGTAGTATTTCCCAACATCTTTCCCCACTTTGCTATCATCTTCTTTTGAGGTTCTCACTCGACATTCGTACTTCCATGGCACTTGTCGACTGTCCTTGTAGTGAAAAGGTTGGGTATTGTGATCACCACCTTCGCTTGTGTCATATATGCTATCTTTGTTTTAGGGGTAATTATCAAAGGACTACCCTGCCGTATCTTTTTTCAGATGAGTCTCTGGTAGCGCAAACATCTGCTTCCAGAGAATCTTGGGCTTCTTCATAAAACTTCAGCTCCTTCCTATCCATCATGAGCTGGACCAAAGCTTTAAAATATGGGCAAACTTGCACCTCATGACCCTCTTCATTGTGGTAACAACAATGGTTACCATCTTCATTCCTCGATGTATTTGACTGTGGTGTGAGAAGCCCTGCTTTCACCATTTGGCTCCATACCCAAGCTAAAGGAGACTTTATTTCAGAAACACCAGTTTTGATTTTCCTTATTTTCTCGGTAATGACTGTGTTAATCCCAGTCTCCTGATGATTAGGCAAAGGATTTTGGGCAACATTTGGTGCTCCTGAGTTAAAGTGGATCCAATTCTTGTTGCGCATTCTTTGTGCAATCCTCTTGAATTCTAAGCAGTTTTCAATAGTGTGCCCGGCACACCACCATGGTATTCATAGTGAGTGTTCTCATCATACTATCTAGGGTATGGGGGCTTCATTGGTTCCAAAGGGTATGGTGACACTACATAAGTGTCAAAGAGCTATTGGTATAATTCCTTGTATGACATGGGAATAGGATCGAATTGCTCATTCTCTCTTTCTTTCCTAGGTTCCCTCCGATTTTGTCTAGAAGTACCTGATGATACATCTACAGTTGTTTTTGTGTTAGAGATCGTAACACCTTTTTGGCACTGTAGGTGTTGACGTTGTTGATCTCTCTATCTTTGTTCTTCATGGGAGGTTTCTTGCTTGATTCCCCTCCCTCAGTTTTGCCTTATTTTATGGCCAATTCAATCATCTCTCCACCCATAACTAAATCTAAGAAACTTCATGATGTGATTACAACTAGGTGCCCGAAGTAAGGAGCCTTCAGGGTCTGCATAAAGAGCTTCCTGATTTCCTTTTCATCTATGGGAGGATGAACTTGCACAGCCAAATTACTTCATCTCTGTGCATACTGTCAGAAGCTTTCCTTATGCTTTTTCTCCATACTTTGTAGCATAACCCGATCTGGTCTCATATCGTTTATGTGCTTGTATTACTCCAAGAAGGACTTGGTTAGGTCTTTCAAGGTCTTGACATGAAATCGGTTCCACTGATTGTACCACCGAATAACTGAACTGGACAGGCTCTCCTGGAAGCAATGAATAAAGAGTTGATCATTTCCTACATATCATGTTATTTTCTGACAGAACACAGTGATGTTGGCTGAGGGGAAACTATTTCCATCGAATTTCTTGAACTCAGGGACTTTGAATTTTGATGGAAGCACCAAATCCGGGACCAGGCTTAGCTCCAATGCATCCACTCCATAGTAGTCATGGTCCCCTTTGACTACCTTCATTTGGTCTTCCAGTATCTTAATTTTCTCTTCCATCTTTCTCGCCTTGTCTTCCTCATCAAAATCTGGAATGTGGTAATCATCCAGATTATTATCATGTTGGATATAGAAGTTTGTATCTTAACAGTAGATGAGGATTTCTCCTTAGCAGCAGATGAGTCCCCTTACAGTCCGGGTAAGATTTCGGGTGAGATAATCACATGTGGGGTTGGTGGTATAGTTACCCATCAGATGAACCTACCCCGAGTGCACTTGCTTGATGTAAACCAGATAACTTGGCCACAATCTGATCGACCAAGGACCCCTTCGTGATTGTATCCAGAGTACTTTGACTGTTATGGTTTATCTTTTCTTCCAGCTCTCTCTGTAACTTCAACATGTTTTCCTCGAGTTGAGTGATTTTGGCTTCCATTTGTTTTTTCTTTGTTCGAGTGTTGTGAGGATAATGCGTGTCTAGAGCTTGTGGAGGTCAACTTGGTGTTTGTTCTTTCTTCTGATGAGACATTTTATGTTAGTTAATATGAATTTAAAAATATGGAAAGTAGAAAAATAAACATGGAAAATAAATGCAAAGTATGAAATGCATGATGTATTAGATTTAGAGGCATTGATCCAGAAATGTGTCTGTTATTATAAATAATCCTTATTAAGACAAAAGTGTTTTATCTTTTAAGAGACAATAAACATATTTTAAAGGTACATCCGGACTAAACCCTCTAGACCCCAAACAACTTCTAATAGGTTGACAAGTCTTATTCCTTCATCTATTACTGGTTGAATGACTTGTCAAACCACTCCGGCTTCCCTTGATAAACCATGAAAATGACGAGCTACCTTTTGTACTTGCTCCAGAAAATCATGGATGACTATATCCCTAGCTTTCACACTTTGCTAAGCTTGTTCCCAATGAAAATGCCACTGTAACCCTCCATCAAAGGGCACTATCTGAAGCTCCCTTGCTTGTTTCTTGAATCCATCCACAATGGCTTCTACCTCGACTATGGTTTTATCATCTCGTTCTTGTTGTTTCTGAAGAGACATCTCTAAATCAGTTACCTGGATTCTTAAATGCTTGTTCTGATGTTGGTTGTCTATCAAACGCCTCTGAGCAGTCTTTAGCTGTTCTTTCAGAGTCTCTCTTTCATCATGCCCTTCAAACTTCATTTTCAGGTTGTTGGCTTCACCTTTTTAATATTCATAAGTCCTTTTCATATTAGAGTTACTTTGAACTTTTTCTCGGTATCCTTTTCTCAAGTCTTCAAGCTCAAAACAAGTTTTTCTTTTGTTCATTCTCTAACTTGTTTACCCGATCCTTCTGAGTATCGTCATCCAATTTCCACTGGTATCTTTCAGCCTCAAGTTCCCTTACCTTATGTTTCAGCTCATTCTTCACAGCTTTAAATTCTTCCCTTGCTATCTCCAGCTCGGAAGGAACATGCTTAAGATTTTCCTCCATAGTCCGAGTGTCCTCATGATCTGGCACTGGGATATTGTCATTTTTCCTTAGCCGTCGTCATTCCAAATAGTCTGGAGTAAGCATGTCTTTGGCAGCCACGACATCCATTCGGAACACTTTCTTCCATGCCTCAGCTACTTCCTTTATCATTTTCTTGTAGTTGTCCCTATGGTATGCAAATTCTAATCCATATATTTCGTATGTTGCTGGGAGGAACTCGCGTGCCCCATACTATCGAAGTGCCAAAAGTGGAGAATACCCGACTCCTCCCCATAATCCAAGTAATGTTATGGTGTCTGAATCCCCACATCAAAAGAGAATGTCACTGTGGGTCAACCAAGGAGCTCTCTAGGCAATATCCCTGTCCTGAATATGTGTGAAGACTTTCATCTATTTTTCTTTTGAGGTGTCTTCATGCTATTTCAGAGTAAGGAACTCCCCCAATGGTGAATAAGTAGTGTTGAACTGGTGGTAAGCAATCTCGTTAGTCTTCCAGAAGTGACTATGAATCCAGACTTGGAGGAGCTGGGCATACCCTATGAATCTTCCCCCGCGCAAGTCTTCCTGCAGTGGTTGAGAGAGCGAAAGGTCTCAACAAAGATTGTTGGTGTTGGATTTACTCGCCTTAGGAGTTGTTCAAAAAGTTCCACCACAGCTGCATCAATGCACCCCAAAGTCTTTGGGAAGATAACCAAACCATAAAGGCCCAATGCGAAAAGATCTATTATCTTCCATTCATCGGGGTAGTTCATCATAAGTTGTTTGATAAGGATCCACTCAATTCCTTCCCCGCTACCTTTTGTTGAAGTTAGTCAGTTACCCATTTTTCATCTACCCCTGTAACCTTTGCCAGTCCGTTCTTGAAAGGCTAACTTTTGATGTGCTTGATATAGGGCCGCTTCAATCTGATGCCCTCGCAATGAAGCAGTGTAGTATACTCCTCCATTGTGGGCACCATGTCCTCCTGGTTAAAGCTGAAATAGCTATACTCTGGGTTCCATAATTTTACCAAGGCTCTGATTAAGGGCTTATCGGTCTTGACATAAGGTAAGAGTGCAATATCACCATACTGATGGCTGAAGTTCCATTTCTGGTCACTCTTCTAATTTTCCCAGATGTTTTGTAGCTCTTGTACATTATTCTGCTTTAGGCTGACAGAGGCGTAGCTAACCAGTTCTGACACATAGCTTCCTTGAATATTGTCTCCCTTTTCTTTTTGAGATTTTCGGACCATAGTCGTACCTCGACATTTTTTACCTCTTGCATTACAACCCCTTTGTCCATTAATGCAGATTATTTATGTGTAACTAACATCTTTTTATGGATCAATGACCTTTTTTTATGATGCAAATGCTAAAAAGACAAACATGAAAGAAAACGTTAGTAAGATAAAAATATAAATGATGAAAGTAAAGATAAAAATGACAAACTGCATGAGTAAAAAAAACATCCTAGGTTTTGAAATGGAGTTTTGGGGTAGGCTCTATCTTTGTAGTCTCTCGGTTTAGGTTCTAAAGAAGGTACCCGAGTTATCCTTGTCGGTGCCCCCTTAGGCTTGCTAGACCCTTAGTCCTAAGCCCATTACAAGCTCAAGTGGACTAAGTTAAACTCGAGAGGATGCATTCCCTTATGCCAGCATGGAAAATAAATTCTCACGAAGACATAAGGTATATGAATCCCGAAGGTTATTTGCTAGGCCCGCACGGAGAATAAATTCTCACGAAGGTGTCGCTTTTACCCCCACTTAAACAGGGTTCAAAGCTCGGGTATAAAGACTTAGATGAAAAAAACAAGTTTGACAAGCTGAAACCATTGAAAGAAATCATCAGTACAACTATTTATTTGAAAAGATAATCAAAAGTAAGTAATAAGGATCGAAAAAGTTACCTTAAAATTAAAACTTACCCTTTTCATTAAAAAGACAACTGGAAATTAACCTTAGCCTGACTCACTTACCTGTCCCCAATGGAGTCGCCAAGTTGTCGCCGCCGATCATTTATTTTAAGAACAAATGGGTTGATCGGATACCTTGATTTCTTACCTGATATGCATCTTACCAAAGATATGTCAGATTCGGGAGTCGGTTACAGTCAAGGAAGGGTTACATCCTTGAACTGCCCTTCGGTACTAATTAATTTCCAGTTGTCTTTAATTATGAAAATTGCAAGTTAAATTAAAAGATAAAATTTGATCCAAATTGCTTACCTCCGATCTATTTAGACGAATACCCTTAAAAAGTTAAAAATGTTAGATTTGTTAAGTAATATGTTAAATCCAAAAGAAAATAAAGGTTAAATTATATTACTTTAAGAAAAAAATATACATGCTGAGGAATACAATAAATAAAATAAAATGCTCATACTCAATAACACAAAATAAAAAATGTAAAGAACAAAGGCTAATTAAAAAGTGATTCTAATTGCAATCTTAAATATAAATAATTACTAAAATAAAGAAAAGAAGTAAAATAGAAACATAAAAACCCCAAAAATAGCTAAAAAAACAAAAAAACTAATCTCCAAAAAAAAGAAAAATAAATAACATAAATAACATAAAAAAAAAGAAAATGAAATAAATAAAACAAATAAATAAAACAAAGTAAAATAAAATAGAAAAAGAAAATTAAATCAAATAAAAACATAAACAAAAAAATAAAAATAAATAAATAATAGAGAATAAAATAAAAAAACTACAATATATATAATAAGAAGAAATAAATAAAAAATATAAATAAGACGTTATGTAAAGAAAAATAAATTAATAATAATAATACATATATAAATAAAAATGTTAGAAAAAAGGTAAATAATGAAAAAAAAACATAAACAAAGAAAAGAAGAGAAAACAAAAAATAATAATAAATAACATATATATATATAAGTAAAAATATTAGATTAAATAAATAAAGAAAGAAAGAAAAAATAATTAATTAAAACGTGAGGTGAAAAGAATAATAAAGGGCGAAATTGTAAGAAAAAGAAAATAGTTGGTGAATTTCAAAGGAAATTAGGGCTAGAATTGAATTTAAGGGGGTAAAATGAACTTTACAAAAATGACGGGGGACCAAAAATGTAATTACCCTTTTTTAATTAAAACACGCAGATCCTGGAGTTGGATCGGGTCAATACGCTGGTCGCCCAGCGGGTTGGTGGGTCGAGTATAAAGCCCAACTTTCATAACACAAATTCATTTTCCATTCTCCCTCAAAACAGATCAAAACGAAAACCATAAAATCCTCTGAAATGTTCTTCATCTGATGAAGAACACCACCGTCCAACCCAGAAACCAGCTGGTCGCCGCCACAAATTTTTTTTAAAAAAAAATCGAAAGCTCTTTGTATCCTTGTTTCAAAAATCGTGTTGGTTTTAAAAAATAAGCCTTCGGGAGGGCTAGCTCTGAGATTGAAAATCTCAAACCCTCCCCCAAGTTCATCGGTGTTTCGAACCCAAAAAGAGAGAAAAAGGAAAACAACAAGCCACATGCAAAGACCAAAAACCGAACGAGGTAAAAAATACCTTCTTTATTTATTTTCGATTCGAAAATTACATGTGCTTCGCGTATTTTCTTCTGTAATTTCTTGTATGATATCTTGTGTATTTCTGAGTTGGGTTTACATCTATTTATAATTATAAAATATTCTATTTTTAGTTCGGCCTTAGTGTTTAATTCCGACTGAAATGCTTGTTTTCTTGCTTGTTTTGGTGTTCCACGAAATCACGATGCTGTATTTGTTGAGCCGAGAAAAATGGCCGGTGTGAGGCGTGAAGAGTCTTCGAAGGGAGATGCGGTGCTTAGGAGGTGGGGGAGTTAGGGTCTCAAACCCTAACAAATTTGGGTTACATCTTGGGGTTGGTTTGGGTCTGAACCGGGTCTCGGATTATAACTTGGGCCAACTGGTTTGTTGGTATTGGGCGGCAGCTTTGTAATGGCTTTGTGCGTAACATTTGTTGTAACATTGGACCTGATACAAAACATGTAATAAAAATAAATATATGATATATACTCTATAATAGAAACATAAATATAATATATAACTACAATGCATATGCATATATATATATATATATATATATATATATATATATATATATATATATATATATATATATATATATATATATATAAATATGTAATACAAAATGTGTAATGATATAAATCACATAACACAAAGTGGGACGAAATGGCGTGTCTACACCTAGTTACCTATGATAAATTCATAATTAAAAAATTCAAGGACTAAATCTAAAGAAACCTAAGTTTAGGGACTAAATCTAAAGGAGTCTAAACTAAGAACTAAACTCGAATATTAGTAATCCAAAAATAATTAAATTAAACTAGTATAAAATCTTAGACTAAAATTAAAATAAATACACAAAAAACACATCCACTTTAAAATAAACAAAATGGTTCAAAATAAGTACATGACTGAATAATAAAAATGCTAAAAAAGGAAATATAAAGATGGAAAGAAAAGGAACAAACATATAATAAATCAAAACACATGTCACATAATTATGAAGAAAATAAAAAAAAATATGCTAACAACTAAACTTAAGAGAAATGAGACTTAAAAAGGAAAAGGAAAAAACATCAAACAAATGCACATAAATAAAAGGTTGACTAAATTAAGGGAACAATTGCAAAACAAGTAATAAATAAAACATGGAAATAAAGGTAACTAAAAATCGTAGGAAAAAAAGTTTGACTGAATTAAAGTTATAATCTAAAAGTAAACAAAAAAAAACATGGAAAGGACAAACATGAATTAAGCTAATTTGAAAGGAAACCAAATTAGAATAAAAAAGGTAAAATTAAAAGAAACATATGTAATTAATTTGAATAAAATTTAAGAAAGAAGTCAATATGTAGAATTTAAAAAAAACATGCCTTGATTAAAATAAATAAAATGTAAACAAGTGACTAAAATAAAAACACAAAAATGTTCAGAGGACCTAAATTGTATTTAACCCTAAAACTATTGACCAAAATTGTAATAATCAAAACATATGGCTAAAATAAAAAAATGAAATAGAGTGCCAAAATCAGAATAAATAAAACTCGGTGACTAAAGTGTAAAATTACACTAAAGATACAGGGACCTACAAGCAAATTTACCAGAAATATATAACATGCAAAGAAAAGGGAAAATAATAGTTTTGGTCCTTTCAGGTGATCGAAATGTAAAAATATGCTGAAGTTAGAAGGACTAAATAGTGAATTTACCAAAAAAATAAAAAAGACATACATGGAAATAGGTAAATTAAAAAAACGACCCCTAAAGGTGACCACTTTGTAAAAACACGCTAAAAGTAGGGGGACCTCAACGTGATTTCCCCCCAAATTAACTATATATATCAACTTTTTTTTTTTTTTTTCATTTGAAACCAAAACAGAAAAAAAAAGTGAAAAAAACCCCTCTCATCTCTCCTCGGTAGGCCCACTATCGGTCACCCTGAACCCGCTCCGACTGTTATTCCAGCCGCCACATGCGGCGGTCGAAACACCCAAAACCACCCAAAATACTCAAAAATCCTAGATCTACTAGCCTATGTTCTTTTTAGGAGCTAAAAACACTGAAAACACTCTTAAACCCCTCGAAAAATACCCCTAAACCTTTCGGTTTCCCCGGACTCCGGCGACCTCTGACGAAGCCTCCCTGACTCAGGTAAACATCAGATCTAACATTCTTTTTTATTTCGTTATGCTTTACTATAAAAAAAGGCTTGGTTGTTGGTTTTTCGAACATAAAACACTATTTTTTTTACTTTTTCTTTTCGGTTGTTCCGAACTAAAGACCCCTCTTCTTTTGTTATTTACTGTTGTTTGAAAAAATGTTTTTTTGTTACTCTTCGAAAATTGAGAAAAAAAGAAGAAAATGCTTTCTACTAATATTCGAAACTAACACAAAAAACAAATTTATTAATACTCGAAATAAAAAAGGAGAATAACCTTAAAAATTGGTTTATTGCTTCTGGATGTATCAAAAACTGAGAGAGGTTTTACATCATTTTGTTTGGATTTTATACCCATTTACAGAGAAAAAATGAAATGACAACTTTTTGTTTCTTCCTTGTTGTTTCTAATGCAGTGGCGTAAAGTGTGGGTGATGGTGGCATGCTGTAGCTGTCTTCCCTTGTTTGGGGCAGAGAGCAACGACCACTTATAGGGGGATTATGGGTAGCTACCCTAGGGTTAGGGTTAGACCTAGTTGGGTCTAGTTTGGGCCTCGGGTCAGGTTTGATATTTAGGTATTTTGTTGGGTTTAGTTTGGTTGGGTTGTTTGGGTTCTGTTTGGGTTTAGGTTTGAGGCCTTGGTACAAAAATGGTGATTACAATTACAAAAAAAGAAAAAAGGAAAAATAGGGAATATCCCTAAGAATCTGGGGCATTCAATACCCTGTTGCTACCAATCCTACCCCGAGATGTTTTATTGCCAAGCATGCCCGATCAGCAACTAAACCGCTGAGCACCCTCGGCCAGAACACCACTTACAAGGAAAACCAAAAATCAGAAAAGAGGAAGATTTCCTCCCCTCAGCAAATCAGAACACAACAGCAAATAGAAAAAAACAAATGTAAAAGATAAAAACAAAAAGGCCAGGGGCATCTTTCGGGAGTGGGATTTTTTTTCCTTTTCTCTCAACAAAAACTATGTAAAACAGGGGGTTCTCTATTTTTCGGGGATAGATGTAAACAAATATTTGAACAAAAGAACCATGAATCAATACAAAACAAAGGGATCCATTTTTAATATGTAATTTGGCTCCATTTATGTTTATTAGTAACTTTTTTCTATTTAGAAATAGGGAAGAGTTTGTTTCATCACCTTGTATGTGAGTAATCCCACCGAGCTCATCTCCGAAGTTAGAGTGTTGCCTTCATCGGAGTGTGGAAGCCGAGCAGTCGGGTTTGGGTTCCATTTTTCATTAAAAAAAATCATTGGGTATTTAGGAATTAGTTTCGTTTAAGAATTTAAAGGAGGTAGACTTTTAGTCAGTTTACCTTACTCTCCGGAAACGTTGTCGTCGGTTTCGCTGGAGTAGAGAGTGGGGACCGATCGTGTGAGCCTTAGTCAAAGGAGAAGAGAAAGTTTAGAACTCCATCGATCAACTTTGGGTTGAATCAATCGGCATGGGTGCCGGGAAAGGCACGTATGGTTGTCGATTTATGGCTTTTATATAGGTTTTGAGGTTCAATTTAGAGGAGCCAAGGGAGTTTTAGGTCATTTAGATTTGGTTTTGGTGTACCCGACCCTTACTGGTTGTGACCAGAAAGAGGAGTGCGGCCGATTTACAGCCAAGGAATGACGGTAGAGTTGGTTTGTTTGGTTTTGGTTGAGGCTTTGTTGAAGATAGGAAGAATCTAGGAGTTTTAGTTTGTTTGGGGTAGTCTAGGGTTATCACATAAGTTCTTATAGGGAGGGAGAGGCCACCAGGGAGCAAGTGAACGGTGGTGGCCATGGGGGGCTTTTGGGTTTCTCGGCCGTGAGAAGAAGAAGTGGGGAAGATGAGAAAAAAAGAAACAAAGAGAGGAAGAGGCAGCCGATTTGTGGGTTTAGGTTAGAATTTACCTAAAATGGCTAAAATGTGGCATATATATCAAACTCTTTTTTGCTAATTAGCTTTAGCTCCCCCATAGTTTTTCGCGATTTTATGTTTTGATCACCTATCTTGCCCGTTTTTCATTACTCATTACAAAGTCAAGGTCCTCAAGATGCTATTTCCCACTTTTATTTCTATCTATAGTTCTATGGTTAATCCCTCTTTGACCCATCCAGATTTGCCTTGGTTTTGTAGATTGGTCACTGATTTTCACTTGTTATCATTTTGAATTTTGCATATTGATTTCATTTTGATTATATTTTAGTCACTTATATCCTTGTTTTTTCTGTATTTCTAATTATCTATAATTTTTTTATTTTTCATTTTGTTTTTGTGCAAGTTAGTCCTTAATAGATTAAAAAGATTAGTTTTTAGATTGTTTTAATAAAAATGAATGTATATATGTATGCTTTGATCTGTCTTTAGGGTTATTAGACTTTATAATTTACCCATATGATAAATATATTTTTGTTTTCTTTTACGTTTTGTATTTATACTTTATAATATATGTTTGTTCTTCATATTAAATGATTATGTACGTATAATTAGTTTTGTGCTTAGATTGTTGTTTTGCACCATTTCGTAAAATAAGACGACATTATTTTGTAAGGGGAATCTACGGAAACACCCCTTAACTGACTAGGAGTGTGTTCTCGAGGATTGTTCATACAAAATAATACCCTTTTTAATTTTCTTTTTAGGTTCATAATTTAAATGTATATTCAAGTTTGCCAATTTCAATTTTCAGATGACATATAATTGCTTAGGTACTGATTTTGGGCGCTGTGAGGGTGATAGTCCTTCCCTATGCATAATCGACTCCCGAACCCTTTTCAAAACAAGTTTTTGGTTAAACGCATATCAATTTTTATCTTTTAAAATTATTTTTCTTAAAATTATTTTAAAAGATATTTTTTAGGTATTCGACCTACCTAACCCAAAGGTCGATGGCAACTCCGAATCTATTTATTTAGTTTTTGAAACATAATATTTCCTAAAATTAAATTGGATCGCTCCCCATCATAGTCAAAAAAAGCTTAAGGACCGTTTCGACAGTTTTTATTTAGTTATAAGCTAGCATTAAATGAAAACTTTTTGTATTAATTTTTTATTGGGTCATTTTAATATCTAATGAGTTGTTTGGTATTCAAATTGGTATGTCTCTATCATTTATCGAGTGTCATAAAATGTTAGACACCTAAACTCGACCTGAAACAAAGGTGACCTAAAATGTCACGTTGGACTATTTAAGTAACCAACTGATTTAAAATATTTCTAATTTCATAATAAGACATTTAGGGTCTATTTATTTCACTGGAAATAATTTTCAAAAAAATAAATACTGAAAAATGAATTACATTTCCTGTAAACATTTTTCAGATAATATTTTTCATTATTTGGATATTGTGTTGTGAGGTATTGAAAGTTTGTGTTGTTAGTTAGTTAGTAAACCTATCTAACTGAAGAGTTGTTAGATAGGTTGTTAATCTAGATAGTGCATGTTATAAGTATTGTACCTGATTAGATTCTTGGATATGGTTGAAGAATACTTTCTTGTTACTCAAACTCTATTGTTTCCAATATGCTATAATGTAAAAAGTTTTTCGTTGTTTGGTTAATTTTTCTGAAAATAATTTTCAGAATTTGTTTTCACTGAAATAAAAATACATATTTCATGAATTTTCTCGATTTTGTATCTTTTAATTTTATTAAATTAATTTTATTGTTATAAAATTATTTTTTACAATCATTTTAATGTAAAGTATAATGTTTTATTTATATAAGTATGTAAAATTAAATTTATAGATAATATGAATATTTTATGTTGATTGCGTTATAAATACATTATTTTGGATTTGAAGTCTCCTTGATCCATGTTCATTAACATTTTTAAAAATTATATTTTGGTTTAAAATTAATATTATAAGTAGGTATAGTTAATATAATTTTAATAATTTATTAAAAATATATATTTCTTTTATACTTACATTGAAAAGAATAAATATTGATAAAGTAATGTATCAATCAAAATACATACATAATACTACATCACATTGAAACAATTATATTGTCAAAATGTATAAATTAATACTACACCACATTCAGACAACAATATTATTCAACCATAATAAGACAATAATATAGTCTTATAGTTAGCACTACAATACAACAACATAATAAACCAAAATTATTGTTGATGTTCATAATTAGTATTACATTACATTTAAAGCTAAAATATTGTTTAAGTGCGTAATTAGTACTACAACACATGTAAAGTTAAAATATTGTCTAAGTACGTAAATAATATTACATTGCATTAAAAGTACACATCTTAACCTTGAGTAAACTTTTGAAGCCAAATTTTTTTATGCTTTATTTTATTGGCCAAGAAAGCTTCGGCTTCCTGCTCATTCTTCGCTAGAAAGTCGAACACATTACAAAGAAAGTTGTCATCAAATCCTTCTTTCTCTATCGACATAACTTCTTCAAAAAGATGTAGCGTCTTATCCTTCGTAAATTTTTTCAAAGTTTCAGTAATCTCAGCAAGTTTCTCACCTACAAATTGAATGTGGTCATCCTTGACATTTTCTTGGATATTTTTTCTTTAAAATATGTGTAAAACCTTGGATTGCTTCTTATTTCAAGAGGAGTTGACTTATCGGGTAATCTAATGGCTAGTTTATATAATTTCAAAATAACTCTCAATACAATCTTAAAGTAACAGTGAATTATCTCAATTGATATGTATATCTTGATCCAATCACTCAATATATGACATTATGACCAATTATATGTAAAAATATGTTAACTTGTTCTTTAACATTCACCGATCTTGTAGACTGTAACAAATTGTTCCTAGTAAGGATGTCACAAAAATTAAAAAAACGCAATCGGTCGCATCCATATTATGTCGATGTAATTCTGGTCGCCTCTATATAAAATATTATTGATGTATTTTTCTCTTTCATAATATTGATTCACATGACATTCACGAATTATTTGCTTTCTAGATTTTATTATTTGAATCCAAAGAGCTCCAAAAGCTAATGCTGAAGCAACGACTTCAACTATTGTTTTATGAATAGAATTATGATTCATATACAAAGAAATGATAATAAATAATTTGAAAATATTTAAACTTTAAAATAAATAATAGCTAACAAATTAAATGGACAATCTACATCCATAGTATTTTTTTTATTTGTTATTTTTCCAAACATTTTTTATTTCATCTTATCTTTGTTGAAAGTCAAATGTTCTTTTATTGTTTTATCCCACCCTTTAGACTTGAGATAGTTGAGACTAGAAGTTTAAATGATTTTATTTTTCCATTGTTTAACAGGTTTTATATGTTTTTAAAATCTTCTGACCACTACAGTAAAATAGGTTTCCAGTGGTGTTTTATTTATCCCTATAGCAGTGTTTTTAAGTGTCGTACAATCTCTTCTAGAGTTAGAAAAACACTGTTGAATCAAACACCGCAACAGTTTACGACGTTTATGAGCAACAAATACGCAAAGGATTGAGTTATAAATACCGATGTTTTGGAAACAAACATCGCTATTTGTCATGATCTTTAACTGCGTTTGTAGAACAAACGTCGCTATATATAGTGATATTTAGTGGCATTTTAGATAAAAATGCCGCTATACATTTTGTAGCTTTTTTTGCTCATAAACGCCGCTAACTTGAGTGATATTTAGTGACATCTTTTATCACAAACGTCGCTATTGAATATGTATATAGTGACATTTTCTTGACAAACGCCGCATATATGTACGCCATTAGTGTCATTTTATACAAAGGTCGCTAAGATTAATTGATTTTACATATATCATTTTCGGCTTTGTATTACCTAAATTTAATATCATGTATTATTATCAAATAACAACAAACTTAAAATTTAAATACAAACAACAAAAATAAATCAAAGCTTATAGAGTGAAATGTAATGTAATTCAACATTGTTCACTAGAATAAACAAAGCATAAACCTAGAAATCACCTAAGATGGCGATTTCTACGCTTTATTCTTTTCTATAATCTTCTTTATATCTTGAAGTTGATTTTTGAAGTCTGCATATGAATATTTGGTTAAGATAACGAATACTCCTTGAAATGAAACCCTTCCATATCACTATTTGTTTCTTCCTTCGCTTGAGGAGCTTGAACAATTTTTAGATCACTTAATTTCTTCCTAGACATAATATGTGCAATAAACAAACAACCACAAATATGTTGCGATTAAAAATAATATAGTTATAAGTGCACCAAAAATCCCAACAATCAATCACAAGCTTTCTCAGCTTGAAAAGTGAAGCAAAAATAAAATGAATTATATTTAACCAAAAGCAACGGTGGAAGTTCATAAAAGTCTCTAATGATAAAAATGATTAACTTGTCTAAATTAAAATACACTTGCATGCATGCAGGTACACTTTCACTCTTACTGATATAAATGAATGCACATATACAAACAAATGCGCTTTGGCACTTTTGATAGTTATCTCTGCAAATGATTTTAAGAAGTCTATATAACAATCATGGAATTATTCCTTAGATTTCAGCGCTTTTCACTAAGGCCATTTGAATTATGATTTTGATGACGGATGTAATGAATATTATTACATAATAAACATCAAAATTACAAAATAATGGGGCTATTTTGATCCTGTTTGAGGATCTTCTAAACACAATGACTTGACAGCAAATTTTGAGAGTTGAATCTTAAAAATATTTGTACATGATGCTCTTGTCAGCTATTGATTTAAATTAATTACTGAAACCCAATCACTATGTATATGTTAAAATAAGCTTATAATTTCCTTCTAAATTCATCATTGCATGAATGAAAGACTTAATCTTCCATGGAAAAGCTTCCCATCCTTCTCATTTTCATCATAATTTCAAGATCTAAAAGAAATTCAATATCACGATCCAATTCAATCTATTTATATTATATATTTAAACACACATATTCGAATAAAAAGAAAACACAACTCCAATGATATATTCAAACACACATCTTCTAATACAGGATAAAGGAAATACAAACAATATATTAGTGATACGTGAATCAATACGGAGACGTTTTGTGACAAAGCGAGTTGCATTATCACCCTAGCACAACTAAAAGTTTGAGTAAAGTAACACCTTATCCAAGTATGATATTAAATGATTTGAACTTCCCTTATCGTGTATTAGTTGGTAGTGTAATTTCAAAATAGACTCAAAACCAACCCTAATTCAAAACAGTAAAATAACCTATTGATTTCCAAAATCAATAAATATTAAATCCACTCTATTACTCCAACATGCTTATACCTTTTTCAAATATCTCTGGTGGGAAACCTATTGATTTAATTCCTTCCAAGCTTTGGCACAAGTTCAACAGGGTCGGAATGTAATCTAAAGCTAACCGTCCCTTTAATGGTAAATCCACTCAATCAATACAATTTACCAGTATTCAAGTATTTGATTCGAATAAAGTGAATTATAAAACAAGCTCTGTTTACTAAACTCAAGAAGCACTAACAACTGTTTGGTTATATTCAACTCTTCAAAGTAGACTCAATTGACTTCCTAACCAAAATCAAAAGGGGAAAACGGAAAGTTTGAAACTTACCTTATTTTAGCGACAACCAAACAAACAAGTATAGAGAAGAAATCCAAGAAAACAACTAAGATTATATATTTCAATTATTCATATAAAAGATCACAACGCTTTAACATGACTAAATTGTAATATATATAATTAAAAAAATAATTTAGCAAAGTAAAAATAGAATAAGAGGAAATTAGGGTTAGAGAAAGAGTATAGTTTCAAGGTCTTCTGTAGCTTCAAAAACGATAGCAGAAATCAAACCAACAAGAACGATCAAAACGAGTGCAGAAGTAGAGTATGATTTTCTCAACCGACATTGAATTAATGAATTACGGCATTGAGAGCCAGCAATGGTCGCCTCCCAACACCATCTAGAACCAGAGCGGCCACGAAGGCCAAGTCTGTTGAGCAGAACCAGCTCTTGTGCTGAGATAAATGATTGCTAACAAATGGGGCCTCCATTTTCCGCGCGTGGGCTTCTATTGCATGAGGCGAGAGAGTTTGAATGTGGTAATGAAAGGGTTAGGGTTTCGTTGGTGGAGAAAAGAGGGAAGTTTGTTGCTGTAAAATTCATCGAGAGAAATCAAGCTTTGCTTGTTTAAAGATTCGGTTCGAGATTTTATGTGGAGAGAGCTTCTTTCAAGCACTCAAATCTTTACACTCAAGATGAAGTTCCATTTCAAACTCTTTGCTTCTTCTCTATCTTTTGATTTGCCGAGAAAAATTTTAAAGATTTTTATTCCCATTTCCCTCTCTTCGTTTGAATAGAGATTTAAAAAGGCTACTACAGTTTTGAAAAATTACGTTGTTTGTTTACACAAAAGTCACTAAAGTAATATACAATTGTGGCGTTTATAACAAAAACGCCACTATATACCAGTTTATAGCGAAGTTTGTTGGACAAACACCACTAAAGTACTTGTTTGTAGTTATTTTTAATTAAAAAACCACCATATATCACTCTATAACGCGTTTATTAAACAAACGTCACTACATTACTCATCAAACGATACATGAACACATATCTATTTTGATACATAAATAAACATCAAATTCTTATCATGCATATATACATATATGGATACTTATACATGCATATATATTTTGCTTCCATCATTTGTGCATAACATGAGTGCCATTGTGTTTCTTTTACATGTTGCATATACATTTAAAATATGTTCTGAAGTTTATTAACTTCACATTTTTCCTTTATCTTTCTATTCTAATTTATAAAATTAATTCTTTAGTCTTTGAGGTGTTGAACTTGTATCTTTGTTATTAGAAAAAATATTTGTAACTTGGTATATGGTTGAATCTTGTATTCTCTTGACCTGCTTCTGTCTAACATGTTTCTGGAAATGTTCCCAGTAACTGCTGTCTGTTTTACAATATTGTAATTTTTGAAGAACTTGAATATTGATGAGGATGAAAAAGCCTAAAAACTTTACTATTTGCGATTAATTTTGTGTTAATTTTCATTTTTTGGCGCTAGATAAGTTCAAGCAGAAAGAAACAAGTAGCACCGCCAGTATTTAAACAAGTTTGCTTTTACATCATAGACCAAAGGTGCTTTAAATTTTAAACTTTTGCATATTGAAATATCTAAACTTTCGACGATCTAAACTACTTTCAACGATAAACTTAGCCATTAGTGAAATCGGTGATGAAAAAAAAGTAACAGAGATGTAATGGTGTGCTTTCTTAAGATTCAAACAATCCCTAAACAGTATGTAAAGGCAGGGTGAATCTTCAGCGGGGAAAGACAACTGTTTTCTTATATATTTTTTCTATTTTCTCTGGAAACAAACACCAACTAACAAGAAAGTAAAAATCAAAATCACAACAAAAATAGGAAGAAGAAGCAAAGCAAAGAAGAAAAAAAACAGAATCTTTTCTCTTAGAAACAGAAGAGCAAAAAATAATGGAAAGTAAGATTACAACAACAAAAATCTAAATGGATTGGTTGGTTATAATACTGATAAAGACTAAGATTATGAAATCAAAGAAAAATAATTCTTTCCTTTTGAGAAAAGATAAAACAAAAAAATGAATGGAACTTTAGAAAAGGGTAACAAATATTTGTGGTTACCTGAGAAGATGAACGATCGCTTGAGTAATCGTCATCGAAGAGTCGCTGATGAGAGGGAGTTAGTGGTTTTTGGTCGGATGATTTTGGATGTGAAAGAGATGAGAAGTTGAAATTAGGATTTTAAAATGACTTCCCATTTTCAGAGGCTAAGTTGTTTTACAGGGAAAAAATGAGTGTTTTCCCTTTGACCATAAAATGTTTTTAGTTGATTATAGCATTTTCCTTGAACCAAACACAGAAAAATTATGAAAATATTTTCTGTAAAATGTTTTCCTCCTAACAATCAGACCCTTAAATGCAATAGTAAATACCAAATATTAATATTCATAAAGGTTGTAAAATTTGTATAAAAACTAAGATAAGATCAAAATAATATTAGATTTATAGATCAAATACAAATAAAGATTTTATGAATACACATGTCCTCTAAATTAATTGAATGTTATACTCTGGCGATGACGTTGGAAGTCCTTTAATGGTGGTGCTCCATAAATCAATTATTTTATACTAACATGCAAAAAAGAAGCATTTAAACGCGGAGCCTTATAAACTTAGTAGTATTCTTCTAATATATTATACTTCATAAAATTAAAAAAAAAAACATGAGTATGCTAGTAGTACAAGAGAGAAACGATGAGTCTAGACATGTTTCATCAACCATAGGTATGACATGCTTATTGTCAATCATTTATGAGTCATATATTATTGTTTTCATGCACATTTTAGTCCTTGTTTATAAGACTTAGTTATAAGATCATATCAATATTGATAAGTTACCAAATTCCACTTAGTATCATATAATACTAATAAATAGTTAATTTTCAATTAAAATCACAAGGATAACAACGATAATAGTACATGGTCTCACTAAATAATCAAATATGTCATAATTATACTAATAATGATATCAACATATGATCTCACTAAATAATCAAGTAGTAAATAGTAATGATACCTAGTCTCACATAAACAATCAAGTATCAATAAATAGAGCTGATACTCGATCTCACATAACAAATGAATTTTTGTCTCACTAAGTAATTAGGCTAAGAAATCACGAATATTGGATAATCTATTATAACTATAATCATCAATTTTATCGAGGTTTACCTTTCAAGCCCGTTTTATTTACAAACCCAAATAAATAAACCCAAAAAATTCATTAAAAATTTGTTTAGTCCAATTTATAACCAAACCAAATTGGTCCAAGTGACCCAAAAACTAAACCCTAATTAGCACACAACCTAAAGCATGGTAGCTAACCATAACCTTAAATTTAGGGTTAGCCATCACCAACCCCTATCTCCTATCAGCCATCACACCGCAGTTAACATTAGCCATTGGATTCAGTTAGGGGATCTAATGGTCTAAATCTATCCAAAGTCTCCAGATGATTCGGCTGCCAGATCGAACGCATGTGATGCACGTGCGATTCTTCAAATCATCTCAAATATTCATCTTTCACACGTGTGATGTAAGTTGAATCGACTTGTCCCTCCATGCTTACCTATCGTGTTTCCTCTTTGGTGCTTGTTGGTTGATGATGCGAAGGATGATTGGAGAAAGAATACATGAAGAAAAAGAAAGCCCATTTCAGTTTGACTCTCGATTCCTATAAAAAAAAGATGGTATTATTTAAGGGGGGAAATAGATTTGACAGGGGATCCTTTTTCGGTTTAAATAAATGAGAGAACTTTTTTTAGTTTAAGAAAAATGAAAGATACTCTAAAAAGGATAACAAAAAAAAGTAATCCAAAAGGAAGGCCCCATTCAAAGGTAGCTTGATTGAATCTCGATTTGCCTCAGATGCTAAGCCCAATAAGTCTAAGAAACGTGGGAACCAGAAGAAAAAAAGGTCAAGCCTCAAAATATTGTCAATTTGAAGAAGTAAGGAAATAACAAGGCCCAACCAAAGCTCTTCAATTGCTATGTGTGCGAAAGGGCTGGACATAAAGCCTACTAGTACCAAAAATGATCAGACAGCCAGAATCATAACAAACCACAACTGAACATTGCCAAGAATGCTGATGAGGTCATTACAGTAGTGGTTTTTGAAGTCAATCTAGTGGAGAACAATGATGAGTGGATTGTAGATATTGGCTCTTCCAGATATTACTACGCCAAACAAGAGTTGTTCATCAAGTTTGAGAATATAGAGAAAGGTGAACAAGTGTACACGAGGAACTCTAGCAACTTATAAGTGCTAAGCAAAAGGAAGATTTTACTAAAGTTGATTTCCAATGAAACTTTAGATTTGAATAGTGTTTTGTATGTACCTGTCATGCGCAAAATTCTGATTATTAGTGGGTAACTTAATAAGGTAGGCATTAAACCAATTTTATGAAGCAAATAAACTTATACTTTCTTGTAATGGTGATTAAGTAGTGAAATACTATCTAAATAGAAGTTTATTTGTAATTGAAACCTGATTTAATGAAAGTAATGAAATCACCACTTCAGCTTACACTGTTGAGACTCTTGATATTTGACATGCTAGATTAGGACATGTGAACATCCATTCACTTAAGAAACTCATTAAAATGAATCTACTTCCTAATCTAAACGAGAATAACTTTAACAAATGTGAAATTTATATAGATGCAAAGCATGCTAGACCTTCCTTTAAAATTGTTTCTAAGAGAAAATTCGAACTGCTATAACTTAGTCTTACTGATATAGTATATTTTAGAAACTCTAAAAGTAAGGGAAGAAAACACTACTATGTAAGTTTTAAGAGTAAAGGAGGAAAATATTAATATCATACCTTTGGACTAGACTTTATAACTTCCTTTATTACAGAAATAAGTGATTTATTCTCGATATTATTCCTATAGTTCAAACTTTTCCATTAGATGATGATCCAAAGTCATATGATAAAGCAATAAGATCTATTGAAGCTAGTTTCTGAAGAAGTGTAATAAATGATGAAGTAGAGTCGATAATGTCTAATCACATATGTAAGTTGGTTGATTTGCCTAGAGGGTTTAGACCAATCAATTCTAAGTGGATTTTTAGAGAAAAAACTGAGACCATATGGGTCAATTTAGAGATATAAGGCAAGGCTAGTAGTCAAAGGGTTTACTCATAAGTTTGGTATAGATTTCTTTGATACATAAGTTCCTTATTTACGATAGCGTCCATTCATAAGTTGTATGTACATCAAGTGGATGTAAAGACTACATTTTTTAATGGAAATCTAAACGAGGAGATCTATATAGAGAAACCACCAAGTTTTGAAGCTCCTGGTATAGAAGGCAAAGTATGTAGACTTAAAAAGTTTTTTTATGGCCTTAAGCAAGCTCCAAAGCAGTGATATGAGAAATTTCACAGAACTATTCTTAGTTTTGGTTTCATTGCAAATGGAGTGGATGGATGCATGTATTCAAAAATGTTTGGGACTAATTGTGTCATCATAAGTTTTTATGTTGATTATTTGTTGATATTCAATACTAACTTAGAATCCATTAACAAAACAAAAAATTGTCCACTAAGTTTGAGATGACAGATCTGAGAGAGGTGTGATCTTAGGAGTTAAGGTTACCAAAACTGATAAGAGATTTTCAATCAAACACACTATATAGAGAAGATGTTAAAGAAATTTAATAGTTTTGATGTCATCTCGGTTAAAACTCCTTACAACTCTAGCATACAACTCGTTAAGAATAAAGGGAGTATTATTTCCAAACTATAGTACGCTAAAATTATCAGGATCCTTATGTTCTTAATGAACTATACTCGGCTTGATATTGTCTACGTTGTGAGTAGGTTAAATAGATATACTCATAATCCTAGTATTGAACATTGGTTTGTTCTCATAGGCTTACTAAAGTACATTAAGGGTATTATGAATTGGAAACTCAAGGTTGTTGGCTATCCTGGGATATTATGACCCCAATTGAGTTATCGAATGTAGAGGTGTAAAAAGCTAACCCGACCTGTAAAACAGATTGAAACTGACACGCGTCAAGACTGTTTTTGACCTGCGTTGTAGCGATCTGAAACCGACTCAAGTCGAAACTGGTGTTGACCTGAACCCGAGTTGGACTTGGAAATTGTGTATCTGAACCCGACCTGATAACGACCTGAACCAGAATTGAACCGAAAATATGATACCCGAACCCGACCTGCATCTGACTGATATGAACCCGAACCCGAGATTGACCTGGTAAATAACTGGTATTACCCGACCTATTTTCAACCTGACCTGTTATGAACCTGACCTGTAAATGATCCGACTTGTTATTGATCTAATCTGATATTTACCTGACTTGACATTTACCTGACTTATATATCACCATTGATGAAATATAAGATTTTAATAAAATTGTGAGATTTTGAGTTTATAATAAATCATACTAATTAATATGATTAATTTTTAAATGTTATAATAAAATATGAATTATGAATCATACATGTATGTATGTACACACATCAATATATTTTAATAGATATTTTAGTTTAAAAATTTGTTCGTTTACATGTACCACATTTATAAAATTTTAAAATTTATTTAAATTAAAAAGCTTAAAATTTTAATACATGCATCATACATACATATATACATACATAATATATGCATATAACATATGTATCATACACACATCAATATATTTTTATAATATTTTTAAATTAAAATATCTATTAAAATATTACACTTTTAATCTTATTTACACGGTAGTCTATGTAATGCATGTATCATACATACATACATACTTGCATAAATATCATAAAATCATACATATACACATATTAATTATTTACACTAAAATCTAATTATTTTAATAAAAATCGCTAGTCTTATCAGAAAGTGAAGATATCCAAAATTATAATAAGGGTTTATAACGATCATTGTAAATTAAATACACAATTTAAACATTTTTTAATAACATTGAAACTAATCACTTTAGATCATATAAGAATCATACATAAAAAAGGTTAAGAACTCAATCAAAATACTCGAACGAAAAATAAATACAAACAAATCAGACTGAATTAATAAACAAATTACAAAAAAAAGTTAAACTATTAAAAAATCATCGAAAATCGTAAAATAAAGCCGAACATCCTATAATCCAATTTCCAAGTTTATATGTATTGAATAACAAGTATGAATATTATATTTGATGAAAGGAACCCAAGGCATGCGTGAGGCATGGCTGAATGTGTCACTGTTCAACCTTTATATTTACAAACCTTATATAATAATTGAACATGTTGGTATGTGTAGCTACGTGGACCAAGGGTTGTGGAGTACACAGGGGCGTGGCAGAGCCGACCCATACTGCGCGACGGCGTAGGGGCCCCATAAATATAGGGCCCCAAAAACTGTTGTAAAAAAACAAACATTTGACCTTTGGGAACACGAAAACGTCGACTTTTTAATATATTTGGTGTAATACAAATGTACTGCTGATTAATATAATACTGCATTTAATGCTTTGCTATTGTTCCAGCTTTTCAACGCATGTGATTTCCAGCTTTTAACTATTTTGCATGTGATTTTCAACTTTTCAATTGCTTTGTTTCCAGCTTTTCAGTTATAATATTGTTTAACAAAGGAAAAACACATATTTCCTTCTTATTATAAACGCATGTTTCCTTCTTATTATTCTTATTATTCCACACACTTCGATTCTTCGTTCTTAATTCCTACGTATTTTCCCAAATTCAATCTCTTTAATAATTTTAATTTTGAGAAATTAAAATTCCCATTTCCATGAGAAATTAAAGAGATGGGTATTACTTCTTTTTAATTTAATGGTTCAACCTTTTTTTCTTTGTTGTATTTGTAATTGTAAAAAAATAAATTTTGTGCTTTTTAGTTCTTATTATTGTATATAAATTGCATATTTGATGATGTTAATTTGAGGAGAGTTGCCGACTGCAAGTTGAACTCAGAACTCTGGTGCTATCTTATCTCACTCTGATTTGTTTTTTATTTGTGTTGATTTTGTGGTTGTTTTTGATTTGTGTTGACTTTGTTCAATATGATTCGAAAATATCAATCTGGATATAAAAAAGCGTCAAAAAACTAAAAGAGTAGAACAATTAATTCAGTCTCAAAAAGGTGTTTTGGATAAGTTTTTTTAAAGGATACCCAAGTAGTAGAGGAAAATGATGTTAATTCTCACTCTCAGGAATTAAATGGAACTAATGTTGATGGTGAGAATGTTGAACAAGAAGAAAATGTGGATGGTGTTGTTAATAAGGAGAATGCCAATATTTCCCATAATTCTGAACAAAATATGGACCATAATTCTGATCATACTAACCGCAATGTTGAACAAAATGAATCTGTTTATGTTGACATATATGATCCAAGAAAATGGGATTCTCTTGAGTAGGGGCGTGGCAGAGCCGGCGCATACTGCGCGATGGCGCAGGGCCCCACAAAAATAGGGCCCCAAAATATTGCTGTAAAAAACAAACATTTGACCTTTGGGAACACGAAAACGTCGACTTTTTAATATATTTGGTGTAATACAGCTGTACTGCTGATTAATATAATACTGCATTTAATGCTTTGCTATTGTTCCAGCTTTTCAACGCATGTGATTTCCAGCTTTTAATTGTTTTGCATGTGATTTTCAACTTTTCAATTTCTTTGTTTCCAGCTTTTCAATTATAATATTGTTTAACAAAGGAAAAAACACATATTTCCTTCTTATTATAAACGCATGTTTCCTTCTTATTATTCCACACACTTCGATTCTTCGTTCTTAATTCCTACGTATTTTCCCAAATTCAATCTCTTTAATAATTTCAATTTTGAGAAATTGAATATCTCATTTCCAGGAGAAATTAAAGAGATGGGTATTACTTCTTTTTAATTTAATGGTTCAACCTTTTTTTCTTTGTTGTATTTGTAATTGTAACTAATTAAATTTTGTGCTTTTTAGTTCTTATTATTGTATATAAATTGCAGATTTGATGATGTTAATTTGAGGAGAGTTACCGGCTGCAAGTTGAACTCAGAACTATGGTGCTATCTTATCTCACTCTGATTTGTTTTTTATTTGTGTTGATTTTGTGGTTGTTTTTGTTTTGTGTCGATTTTGTTCAATATGATTCGAAAATATCAATTTGGATATAAAAAGCGTCAAAAAACTAAAAGAGTAGAACAATTAATTCAGTCTCAAAAAGGTGCTTTGGATAAGTTTTTTTTAAAGGATACCCAAGTAGTGGAGGAAAATGATGTTAATTCTCACTCTCAGGAATTAAATGGAACTAATGTTGATGGTTAGAATGTTGAACAAGAGGAAATTGTGGATGGTGTTGTTAATAAGGAGAATGCCAATATTTCCCATAATTCTGAACAAAATATGGACCATAATTCTGATCATACTAACCGCAATGTTGAACAAAATGAATCTGTTTATGTTGACATATATGATCCAAGAAAATGGGATTCTCTTGAGTCTAAATTAATTGACATTTTGGCTGTAAATGGCCCCAAAAGAGACTTGAGCATTGTGAAAGGCCCCAAAGACAAATTTTCTCGTAGATTTTCTTCAACCTTTTATACAAGATATTTGTCGAATGGTGAAACTTGTGATAGGGAATGGCTTGTTTATTCGAAAGAGCTTGACAAAGTGTTTTGTTTTTGTTGTAAGATTTTTAAAAAGGGTCCTAGTCCTGAGAAAGGTAATTTAATAAATGAATGATATAATAATTGGATGCATCTTAGTACCAGACTTACAGAACATGAAACAAGTATTGACCATATACTAAACATGTCAACTTGGTGTGAACTTAGGCATAGGCTGCAACAAAATGAAACAATTGATAAAGTTGCTCAAGAACAATTCAAGAAAGAAAAAGAGTATTTGAAAAAATGTAATTATTAGAATTATTGTTATTGTGAAGTATCTTGCTAAAAATAACCTAGCATTTCGGGGGGGAAATGGAAGATTATATCAAAAGAGCAATGGAAATTTTTGGGTTTGATAGAAATGTTGGTTGAGTTTGATCCTGTAATGATCGAACATGTTCAGCGTATTGCTAGTGGTAAGATTCATCACCATTATCTTAGTAATGACATTCAAAACGAGTTGACACTTTTGTTTTCCTCCAATATTAGATCTATTATTATCAATAGAATAAAAGAAGTGTAATACCCCAAAATTTGACCAGTGACTAAAATGTAAGTTTTGAAAGTTTAGTGGCTAAAGTATAAACTTTGAAAAGTGTAGGGACTGAAGGTTGTAATTTAAAAGTTATATATTTTATGCCTGTAAATGAAAAATTTGGATTAAAACAGAGATTTTAGTGGGGATCATATTTTTGGTACGAGAATTTTGATAAAAGATATAAAGCAGTAAATTTCAGTATTGAAATCAGATATTCGGATCGAGCTGAAATTTTACAAAAATTTGAAGGATGTTAGAAAATGGTTGGAAATATTATTTTCATATTTTTTATCAGAGAAATTTGGCTCAGAACAGTGCAATTTTTCAGATTTGACCAAACAAATGGAATTTTAGTGACTAAAATGCAATTTTTAAAAATTGCATGGTCAATTTCGAAAGTCAAAGTCAAGTTGTATCATCTTTGACCAAGGAATATTTTAATAGAAGATAATACAATGGCATTTGGTAATTTTCAAGATTTATTAAGGGCAATTTTGGTATTTGGTTCAAAAGGAATAAAAAAATTCATTTAATTAGTTTTAAAGGTTAATAATTAGATATTTTTGGAGAACCATCGTGAAACTCTTCTCTCTTCTCCAGCTAGCTGCTGAAACCCATAGACAAGGTGAGTCAATTTGTTTTCTTCTATTTTTGATCAAATTTGGTGAGTTTTGGGATTAAATTGTGAAATAGGAAATTGTTCTATCCTATTTTCTCTACAAGATGGTATAATTATTTCTTGGTTTCATGCTTAAATGTGAAAATGGGTATTTATGGTGGATGAAGAGGAAGTGTGATTTTTATGATTAAAGATCAATTCTTGATATTAGAAGTGTTGTAAGAATTGAAGAAGAACCAAGGATGCAAATTAATGAAAACAGTTTAGATTTTGAAATCTGGCAGTAAGTTTGAAAATTCACCAGAAATTCTATAAATATTATTTGCAGATGATTTTTATATATTATGTTCTTATATCAATCTAGTTTTGTTTAAAACAAACGGAGATCAATTTCAATTTGTATACAGAAAGATATGAATTTTTAACTGAGGAAAGGTCAGAAAAACGGACAGTATATTCTGCACAAAACAGATTATGTTGATCAACTTTGAAAATTCACTATAAATTGTAAAGAATGAATTAGAAAGAGTTCTTTATATGGATAGATTCGTATTCGAGTATAGTTTTCAATGGAAGAAACGGAATTAAATTCCAGTGTGTATATCAACACAGAATACTGATTCTTTAAAGATAGTGCAAGTTGTCTGAATATGGAAATTTTAGAATTTAAGTTGAAATGGATTAGAAGATGAAGAGTAATTTTTAAATGTAAAAGTATCATTTGGGTGAGTTAGAATAATTCTGGAAAGTGTGCTGATTTTGGAGTTTAAGTATTAAGTTGGGATTGAATTTCAAGTTTATCAAGTTGTAAGGTTGAAATTGAAAAGCCTAAGAAAGTTTAGGATGAAATTGTAAGCATTTGAGTGTTGAATTATTGATTTGAACTTTTATTTTAGTTGCTGGAAATTTTATATATTTGATGGGAAATAATCATAATAGTGAAGAGCTATTATGAAATTAAAGGAAAAGTTAAGTTGAATTCTAGAAAGAATTTAAATATGTGGTTAGATTTATAATTCGTAAAAGTTGAAGAATCATGCTGAAAATAATTATTTATGGAATTGAATAAGTGTTTCGATAAGTTTGAAGTTATAATGGAGTTATGAGTATGGTTGTTATCGATTTAGTATCGATTTTACTATATAGATTTTCAAATGTTAAAACGAGCTTATATTAGTACGATACTAATATGTAGTTCGAACAATTTTTGTTTTATAATTTGGTATTGTCAGACTACGTTAAATCTAGCAATCCGAACGATTCGAAAGGAAAGGACAAAGCTCGTGACTAGGATTATTATATACAAGTTCTGTAGTGAGGCAAAGGTGAGTGCAATTATTTATTTAATTATTTTGATCGAGGATGACTTGCGATAAGTCAACCTCATTCCAATTTATAGTATGATTTATAAAGATTATTTTCATAATATTTTATCAGTTTTATGAATGATTTAGGGTATGAACTGCCCAAGCATGATATTTTGATTATGGATTTAATTATGACACATGAGCCCATTGTATGTATAATGAGAATTATGGGTACACTTGGCATGCCATTAGTTGAGTATTATCAGCTTTGGTACATTCGTGTATCAATGTTATCCTATCAGCTTTGGTACATTCGTGTATCAATGTCCAGCACCGTTGGTGCTTATTCAGGTTATGATGGCACTGAAGTGCATCATATCTCAATATCAGTTACGATTTGCACCGTGTTGTGCATAGTGCGCACCTTACTCACGTATCTTATGTTCTTATAAATATGCATTGGGCTATGAAAATGAATATGCAAGTTGTGAATGATTTTCAGTTAACAGAAAGCATGATGTGCTTATTTTATTAGATATGATTTATCAGAATTTTCATGAGTTCATGATTTAAAAAGAAATTTCAGGTCTCAGTGAAGAAATCGACTTGGATAAGTTGGTTTGCCAGTTTAATGTTTTAAGTTGAATTATTTTATTTACGTTTATGATAAATTTCAGATTTTACTCACCCTAAATTATTATTGCCTCACTAAGTTATACTTAGCGCGTGATGATTTTCATGCGTAGGTTCTAATAAGGATAAGTACGATCTGTAAGGAGCTATCAGAGCATCTTTCTGGAAAGACATACATATCATCAGTATCAGTAAGATGTCTATGAAGTTTCTTTTGACTTATAGTGGCATGTATAATTATGTCAGTAGTTTCTAATTATCGTATTTATTTTAAATAATTTGTAATAATAAACTAGAATTATTTTAGTTTATTTTACTTAATTTAGTTTTATCGGTATCTATGTATGACAAGAATTTACTACATTATTATGTTTTAAAAGATTTTACGAAAAGATATGGTTTAGTAAAATTACTGAATAAATAATAAATTTATTTTCCTGTAATAAAGAAATAAATTATAAGCTGAAATATACTTTAAAATATATTTTTAAATTTAGAACCAGAGTGTTTTCAAAAGAAACAAATTTTTACGAAAATTTTAGTTCAGTAAATGTTTTCAAGTTGATGTGACATCTTTGACTAGTATATTGAGACATATACGGGTTAAGGGTGTTACATTTATTGGTATCAGAGCTACAGATTTAGCCGATTCTCGGCCTAAACCGAGCCTATAATATATCGAAAATATACACATGCCACTAGGATGTCGAAATTACTGGTATGATATGGTATGATGATTTAATTTATGATGCTACTCCTTACTAACGTAAATTTGTGCTTTTGTTTAGATGTCGGGTTCGGAAGGCATAAGACAGGCCACCGAACAAGATGTTCCCGAGGGAACCGATAGTGGGAGTAGTAACGAGGTAGAGCACGTACCCCAACGTCAGGGAGAGCATGTACATCAAGGAGTACCCGCTCCAGATCAGGGAACTTTCTTACAAGCTCTAGAGGCTATACTGGCTCGATATCAGCCGGCAGCAGCACCTCCTCTTCCTCCGCCTCCACCTTCTCCTCCAGTTCCAAGAATATCAGTTCCGAAAGAACTAAAAAGTTTAGGAGCTACAGAATTTAAAGGTGAAGCAAATGAAGGCCCAGTAGTGGCAGACATGTGGCTGAATGATATAAAAATAATGTTGGACAGTCTTCATTGTACGGAGGATGAGAGATTGGGGGGAGAAGTTTCATTGTTACGAGGTCAGGCTCGTATATGGTGGACGAACGTGACGATACGTGTTCCTCCAGATCAGATCACATGGCAGTTTTTCTTAGAAGAATTTCAGAAGAAATATATCGGAGAGCAATTTATTACTCAGATGAAGCATGATTTCTTTAATCTGATCCAGGGTGGTAAATCTGTTTACGAGTATGAATGTGAGTTTAATAAACTTGCTCGATATGCCTCAGAGATGGTTTCCACCGAGAGATATATATGTCAGAAATTTATTCGAGGTCTTCGTCCCAGACTCAGAGAACTTTTGTTGGCTGCGAACTTAACCACTTTTCAAGAAGTGGTGAACAAAGCAAAAGATTTAAAAATGGTGCAAAATGAAAATTTTCTGATAGAGCGGAGACGACAATCTAAAAGATCAGGAGCATCATTCTCATCTCAATCTAAAAGAGGTCGAGATTCAGGTTATCAGCACCAGAGTAAATCCGAAGTTGGTACACCTAGTCGAAGAGGATCTGAGGCTAAGAAAAAGGGCGTCAGGTACAAACAATGACTACAGGAGTTGGCAGATCAGCTCAGTCTCAAGGACAACACCCATTATGTTCACGGTGTGGAAAGTATCATTCTGGTGAATGTAGAGCGGGATCAGGAGTTTGTTTTCGTTGTGGAGACCCAGGTCATTATATCAGAGTCTGTCCAATGGCAGGAGAGAGATCTGTTCAAACAGAGCGATCAGTGGTAATGCCTCCGAGAGGTGGTCGAGGTAGAGGTAGAGGGAGGGGATATTCAGAGACAACCTCCCAGTCTGATGTTCGTGCTCCAGCGAGAATTTACAACATCAAGACTAATGAGGATCATGACGATCCAGAGATCATAGCAGGTACTTTCTATCTTTATGATGAGCCTGCATTTGTTTTGATTGATCCGGGTTCAACGCGTTCCTATGTTAGTTCGAAATTAGTTAAAAATAAGAATATTCTGTTAGAACCCATCAATAGTGATATGATAGCTATAAATCCACTGGGTCATAGTGCTAGAGTCACAATGATTAGCAGAAATTGTCCGCTAAAGATTCAAGGGGTTATATTCCCTGCGAATCTTTTGGAGTTACCGTTTGATGAGTTTGAGATTATATTGGGCATGGATTGGTTATCTCGGCATTATGGTTGGGTAGATTGTCGCATGAAGCGATTATTTATAAAAGATGCAGAGGGTACCGAGATAATAGTAATTGGAGAAAAAGCAGGGTCTTTACCTAATGTAATATCAGCATTTACGGCAATGAAAATGATGGAAAAAGGTTGCACAGCTTTCTTAGCAAATGTGCTCGATACCCGGACATCTGAAATTCGATTAGAGAATATTCTGACAGTTCAAGAATTTTCAGATGTATTTCCTGATAATTTACCCGGATTACCTCGTGATCGAGAAGTGGAGTTTAAAATTGAAGTTTTCCCGGGTACATCTCCTATTTCAATGGCTCCATATAGGATGGCTCCAACGAAACTCAGAGAACTAAAGGTGCAATTACAGGAGCTATTAGATCGAGGTTTTATTAGACCGAGTGTATCTCCTTGGGGTGCACCAGTACTTTTTGTTAAAAAGAAAGATGGCTCAATGCGATTATGTATAGATTATCGTAAACTAAATAAGGTGACGGTGAAGAATAAATACCCTCTTCCGAGGATCGATGATCTGTTTGATCAGCTCAAGGGTGCTTCAGTATTTTCGAAAATTGATCTTCGATCAGGGTATCATCAGCTAAAGATAAAAGAGGAAGATATTCCAAAGACGGCTTTCAGAACTCGATATGGTCATTATGAGTTTGTTGTGATGCCGTTTGGACTAACCAATGCTCCAGCAGCATTTATGGATTTGATGAATCGAGTCTTTCAGTTGTATTTGGATCAATTTATGGTTGTGTTTATTGATGATATTTTGTATATGCTAAATTATCAATGTGAATTTTGGCTGTCGGTGCCTTTCTGGGTCATGTGATTCAGCAGAGGAATTAGAGTAGATCCCCACGAAGGTACAAGCTATAGTGGAGTGGAAACCTCCGAAAAATGTTTCGAAAGTCCGAAGTTTCTTGGGGTTAGCTGATATTATCGAGATTTGTGAAGAATTTTTCAATAATTGCATCTCCCCTTACCAACTACTTCGAAAGGATGTACCATTCGTCTGGAATGAAAAGTGTCAAGAAAGTTTGAGAAGCTTAAAGAGATTCTGACTAAGGCATGCGTCCCATAATGGTTTGGGATGTGTTTAATGCAAGAAGGTAAAGTGGTAGCCTATGCTTCAAGGCAGTTAAAGACGCACGAACGAAATTATCCGACACATGATTTGGAACTAGCAGCTGTAGTGTTTGCTCTGAAGATATGGCGCCACTATTTATATGGTGAGCGATGCTATATTATACAGATCATAAGAGTTTAAAAATTTACTCACTCAGAAAGAGTAAATCTAAGACAAAGGAGATGGGTTGAGCTTCTCAAAGAAGATGTGATTATTGATTATCATCCTGGGAAGGCTAATGTGGTAGCTGACGCACTTAGCCAAAAAACCTTTGCTGCTATGAGAGCGTTAGATGCACGACTATCAATGGAAGATGATGGTGCATTAATTGCATAATTGAGATTGAGACCTGCCCTATTGGATCGTATCAAGGATCTTCAGAATAAAGATAAGAAGTGTTTAGATAGAATGGAGCAAGCAAAGAAAGGCGAACTGATAGATTTTGAAATTAAGCCTGATGGATGTTTGTATTATCATAATCGAATTTGCATACCCGATGACGAAGAACTGAAGAAAGATCTTCTTTCTGAAGCTCATTATAGTCCTTTGACTATGCATCCAGGAGGAAACAAAATGTATCAAGATTTAAAGAGTCGGTATTGGGGGTAGGTATGAAAAGAGCTATCACTGAGTTTGTTTCTAAATGTCTAACCTGTCAGCAGGTAAAAGCAGAACACCAAGTACCTTCGGGTTGTTGCAACCTATCTCAATTCCTCAATGGAAATGGGAACAAGTTACCATGGATTTTTTGACAGGTTTACCTTTGACACCTAGTAAGAAAGATTCGATATGGGTGATAGTGGATAGATTGACAAAGACATCACACTTTATCCCGATTCGAGAAGATTATTCTATGAACAAGTATGCTGAGTTATATATCAGAGAAATAGTACGACTATATGGAGTACCCATTTCGATAGTTTCCTATAGAGATCCGAGATTCACTTCGAGATTTTGGAAGTCCTTGCATGAGACATTGGGAACCAGAGTAAATTTCAGCACATCTTATCATCCTCAGACAGATGGTCAATCTGAAAGAACTATTCAGATACTTGAAGATATGCTAAGGGCGTGTGTTATTGATTTTAAAGGATCGTGGGAAAAGTATTTACCTTTAGCAGAGTTTGCTTATAATAACAGTTATCAATCAAGTATCAAAATGGCTCCTTTTGAAGCGTTGTATGGAAGAAAATGTCGAACACCACTGAATTGGTACGAATTAAAAGATCGAGATGTAATTGGTCCAGATCTAATTAAGGAGGTGGAAGACAAAGTGAAAGTAATCCAAGATAATCTCAAAATAGCAGCAGATAGACAGAATCTTATGCTGATTTAAAAAGAAAGAGATTGAATATCAAGTGGGTGATAAGGTATTTCTTAAGGTGTCACCTTGGAAAAAGATTCTAAGATTTGGACGAAAAGGGAAATTGAGTCCAAGATTTATCGGACCATACGATATTGTAAAGAGAGTTGGACTAGTAGCTTATCAGTTAGCGTTACCTCCAGAGATGGACAAGATTCATAATGTATTTCATGTATCAATGCTTCGAAGATATCGATCAGATCCTTCACATGTAGTTACACGGGAGGAAATTGAGATTCAGCCAGATTTATCATACGAAGAGGAGCCAGTAAAGATTTTAGCACATGAAGTCAAGAACTAAGAAATAAGACGATTCCATTAGTAAAAGTACTTTGGCGAAACCATAAAGTTGAGGAATCACAAGCTTCACGGAACCCCCATTTCCGGCGTTTCTTACGCTTTCGGTAAATCTCAGTTTCCCCCTTTCCCCCTCCTCTCCTCCCTTTCCTTTTTGACTCAATCTTTTTGTTTGTTCGTAGATTATGTATTCGATGAAACTTGTTCTAATGGAAAGGTTTATGAGCTTCTTACGAATGATGTTATTCATGCTGCTGTCGATGGCTTTAACGGTTCGTTTTCATCTTCATTTTTCAGATCTAATTTTGATGATATGTTTAAAATCTGGACCGGTTAGTAAGATGTTTACCTTCTTTTTAATGTTTTAGGGACTCCATTGCTTACGGACAAACGAGCAGTGGCAAGACATTCACTATGAATGGTTCACCGAACGATCCCGAATCATTCATCGAGCTGTTAACGATGTATTTCAAAAATACAGATGGTGAGTTAATCGATTAGTGTTTTAAATTGATTAGATATTTCAAAATTGAAGTTTTGAATTTGATTTTCTTGGTGTGAATTGCACTCCCAGATTTCTGATCGAGAGTTTCTGATACGAGTTTCCTACATGGAAATTTATAATGAAGAAATTATCGACCTTTTCGCGGTAGAGAATCAGAAATTGCGATTCATGAGAGTCTGGAGGTCGGGCATTGATTAAACTTCGATGAAGTTTCAATTGTTCATATACATAAACCATGGAAATTAAATAACTGGGTTTTCCTGTTTTCTCAGCGTGGGATTTTTGTCGCGGGTCCAGAGAAGAAATTGTGAACATGCTGAACAAGTGATAAAACTTCTAGAGTCAGGAGAAGGTCCTTTAAATTGCTTATTTTACTCTTAGTTTTATATGGCAGAATTTTTGCTAATACTTTGTACTCTCTCACAGTTAATAGGCATTTTGGTGAACGAATATGAATGCACGAAGTAGTAGGTCTCATACAATATTCAGAATGGTATGCTCTTTTAATATTGCTGAGCATGAATATTTATAGCAGAATGAATTTTACTTTAATATTTGTTACATTTCTTTTCCATTGCCAGGTGATTGAAAGCAAGGGAATTGATTCACGCCAATCCGCTGATTATTCAAGCAGCGATGCAATACGTGTCTCGGTTTTGGTTTGTATCTCATCACACTGTATAACCCTTTTTTCTTTTTTGGAGCCTACTTCATCCTGTTAATCTATGCAGTCATATTTTCCTGGTAGAATTTAGATTTGGCTGGTTCTGAGAGGATTGCTAAAACTGGTGCTGGCGGAGTACGTTTAAGGAAGGAAAGTATATTAAGCTTAATGGTCTTGGTAATGTAATTAATAACTTAGTAATGGTGCAAAACAAAGGTACTGCTATCATCCAAGATGTAACTTTTTGTAGGATGGAATAACTATGTTCTAACCATATGACTTATTGTCAATTACAGGGCACATATTCCTTATCGTGAGAGTAAATTAACCCGCATACTCCAGACTGCTCTAGGTGGGAATGCCAAAACTTCAATTATATATATGCACTTTAGCACCAGAAAGGTAGTCTTCCTTTCAGTGTGTGTTTGTGGCTGTTCTATGGCCTTTTCTTATTCCTTATATTTCTCCGAAGGGGAGATTAAATATGTAATCAACAGAGCATTTGGTTTTAACTATGATATCACATGTTTAGGTTCACGTTGAGGAAACCAAGGAACTCTTCTGTTTGCTAGTAGAGCTAAACGCATCACTAATTGTGCCCAAGTGAATGAGGTTTGTCCGTCTTTCTTTTCTGGACCACATTATTGTCTAATATATGGATCCTCAAACTAGTTTATGATCCAAATTGTGAAATATTTTCTTATTTACCATATGACAAATAGGAGAAGAATCCACTTCTCTTCTCATCATTTTTTTTTTATTGGTTTGGCATGAATTTGACATAAAACAATCATAGTCCACTTGCTTGTAGATTGACTGATGCAGCCTTACTTAAAAGCAACAGTTAGAGATAGAGGAGTTGCGCAGGCTTCAGGTGAGGCTCGGGTCACATACTAACAATAGAGTCAAAAGCTATCTAACATAGTTAAACTTTGTTTCAGGGGTCTCGTTCTGAAGTGCGGAACAGGAGATATTAAAGCTAAGGAACGACATGCTTAAGGTTCATATTTTTTATAGAACTTGTATTATCTTCTTGTGCCACCAGTTTAGCATAGCCATATACATATTTATATCATATATATATTTTCTGCTGATGTTCCAATTGCAGTATGAACTAGAGCGTGAGACGCTTGAAATGGAACTGGAAGAGGAAAGAAGATCACACAAAGAACGAGAACAACGCATTAGAGACCAGCAGCTGAAGATCGAAAACCTAAGTAGTCTGGTTTCAGATGGTGATAGAAGTTCTAGTCAGGTATAACCACGGTCTGATTGTGGTTCCTAAACTACAAGACCAGCACCTCTATTTTTGCAACCCCAAGCACGTTACTTGGAAATTAAGGCATCTTTCCATCGTTTGAAACACTTCATTTATCTTTAAATCGTAGTTTTTCCTTCTGGCTTCTGCTTCTTGTCAGTAATTCATGTGATCGGATATCTTAAGCCTTTGAACTATATAATCCTGCGTCACATGACCTTCCTCTTCCATATGTTTATCTACGGCTAGTGCAAATGTTTTAACTTTTAACTACTAATGGGCAAATTTACAGAAGTGGTAAAAGGCAGTAACTGAATTCTGGTAGCAAATTTCATTTCTATTATAATCTTTTAGCTAGTCTCATGGACTTCTTTGTTCTCTAGTACTGAAGTATGGCGTCAAATTTGAAGTTGACTGTTAAAGAATTATTTATTATTTTCGAGTCCATTCTTTTCTGCCAAATATTTGAGATGCACTCTTTTATCATGCCCTATTCGAATTCTTTTTTCTTTTATCTCTGTGAGAGTGAGTTAATGAATTTTCTTTTGGAGAGGCAGGATTCCACAGCAAAGAAAGTCCAAAAGATGAACGCAACGATAGAGGGGACGATTTTAAAACCCTTGTTTTAAAGCTGCCGGCAACGGCTTTGTCGCCACGAGATCAAATAATTCACAGTTGCAAGATTTCAGTCCTCTTCCAGACTCTTTTAGCAATGTAGCTGATGAGGACACATGGTTCAAAATGAATAAAAATACATGCAGACCTTGATTCCCTTCAGATGTCTTCCGCAAGAAAGCCCAATCCTTTCCACCGCAAGATAGCTCCTGTGAGTTGATAATTCAAAGTCATTCATGAATGGTATTGGTCATATGAGCAACTGTATACATGATAGATGGTATTGGTCATATGAGCAACTGTATCTATGGCTGCATTTTCAGGATTACTCAAATGATAACTACAAAGAACTCCAAAACCTCAAGAGACAGCTAGAACTTGTCATCGAAGAGAAGAATAAACTCGAGGTCAGTATGTGGCTTACGTACCACTTTTTTCTTTGATAACTCTCATCTTTAAATGCATTAATGGGCGTCTCTGGTCAATTCTGATCTGAATATGAAAACTCGATGCAATCATTAAAAAAAGAGTCAACAACTCAAATTTGAAATGATCCGGACTCGAAATGACATGAATTATTGGATACTTCTAAATGATGAACCTATTAACCAGAATATGTAAGCTTTACACGGTAGCGAATCGATGTTTATTACCATTTCATTCATACTTTGGTGTGCATTTCTTTGCTGTAACTGTTTTAAGTGTGACATTCATAGAGAGAGCATGAAGAAGTACAATTAAATGGCAGATTAGTGAGAGAAAGATCCGAACTTAAACAAGAGTTAGATGCCAGTAAAAACATGCTGGAAGCTTCTGAAGAAAGATATGGTAGCTTGGAAAGGAAGTTTCAGCTGCTGAAAGAAGAACGAGTCGTTGTGGAAATCGGTCTTTGAGTCATCTCAGAAGCTCGTGGTTGTAACTGATCAAAAGGAAAACATTTTGAAGGACTTGAACTCGGAGGTACAAAGAAGGAGAGATCTGGAAGCGGAGATTAAACAATTCAGTGTTGCTTTCGCTTCAAGACAGAGATCGCTTGCGTCGATTCACGGCGAGTTCAAATCTAAAATCGAGAAATTGAGAGCTGAAAATCCAGTTCCCCTGCCCAAGTACTAAGGCAATTCAATTTCTATTTCTCCTTTGTTTGTCTGGTACTGGCATGGCTGCTTGCCATTCTCTTCAAATGTATCGAAACTGTTGTGATATTGTTATCGAATGCTGCATATGAGTTGTGATCATTGCGTGGACATTGGGTTTGATTCGGTCAAAGTTTGGTCAACACTTGAATTAAATAGTCTCGACTCGAATTATTAATAAGCCCAAGCGATCTACTTAATATTCGAATTGAAAAGCTTGCGAGTAACTCAAAAAATAATATCTTAAAATTTAAATTAAATTATTAATACATTAGCGTTTATATGTTGTTTTATTCTAAATACAATATGAGGATTTATGTATTTAATGTTTGAGCTTAAGTTGAACTTCAATAGAACTAAGTATTCTTGACAATTTAAAGTTCGCGAGTTTACAAATTGAGTTTAACTTTGAACTTTTCAAGTTGAATCGATGTCAGTAATACTCAAACTAATGTCATAACATAAATGAATTAAAACCCTCCTCAACAAGCTACACGTTCTAAAAATTGAACTTTGACACAATCTCTTGGTCCAATTTGTATTGTTTAGATATTCAGTCAATCGATGTGATCGATTTTAAGAATCTTGAAATTCTATCGTTTAAAGAGTAAACGTTAGTGTTATGCACTTTTGATGTTTGTGTGAAAGCCAAAAGCATATGGATCTCAATTTAATATTTATTTAAAATTAACAATATAATATACATATTAATTTAAATTCAATATGCAATTTTTTGATGATTGATAATTCACATTGTATCAATCACAAATTATCCAAGACAAGATGGAAAAAGATTATTACAAATTCCATTTCGGGGACACTTCCCTGTAGAAAAATAATGCATATGCCAGTTCCACTCTTTTACAAACTCCCAAACCAATACGAAGACTGGTTTACGGTAGAAGGTAGCTCATACGCCAATTACAAGATCAACACATGCATGGATGGACCAACGCCCCTGAAATTTTAAAATTACTATATATTTTAAGGTTTTTTTTCTATGTATTTTCTATTGAAAATCTGTTTTCGTCCCTGAAATATTGTAAGTTCAAGTTCATCCCCTAACCTAAAATCTTGAGTCCATCTCAGAACACACGATAAATTACATATAGAGAAACAATAGATATATTTTCAGGATAAAATTTCCAACCTTTCTTTTACCAACCAAAAATAGATAGAAAAAGAAATAATGACCGTGTTTTGTTTCTTGTATTCTTCTCTGTTCATATGCATGCGAATGATTTAGGGGTATAAATTCAACACGGCGACCTTCGCTTGGTGTTTCTCTAGATCTGTACTGATTCATGGCATCATCAGGGACACCGTTGTAAGTTATTAGGAATAAACGTAAGATTTTATATTAAAAGATAAAAATAAATTACTAATAGAAAAGATGAAAAGATATTTAAATTATGTGAAAAATTAAAATTTTAAGAAAGACGACCATCACGTTAAGTCCCATATGTTATCACTGGACTTGTATCATGAGTTTTGGTCCTTGCAGTAAGTACATCTTCAGATTATAACTTCTGGTTTATTAGAAATTAATGTAAATTAAACCTTTAACTACTCTGATGTGTGGGTGTGGGTTAAAAGTACCAAAGTCGAAAATTACTCTGATTGTCAAAAAGAAAAACAACAATGTAGCAATGAAATCTTTAAGAACTTGTTTCTTAGCCTTTTTCATGATAAAGGTAAATATGGAACTACACCATCCTCACCAAGTTCACCATCTTCGAGCTCCTCATAACCACTGTTTCTACGCGACCCATCACGATCTCTCTTGTGCTTTTTATGCCGGCTTTCACTCTCGGATTCAGGTGAATGGGCATGCTGACACGGGCACGTAGGAAGAACATTATGACTTGGTTGGATAAATACAAACATTATCATCATTTGATATGTAGGTAGATGTACCTTTCTTGATTTCTTACGGTCGCTGCCATGTCTCCGAGACTTCTTGGACTCCTCTCTATCATCCTTGTCCGAACTCTCATCATCAGCGGTGCTTTGATGACGTTTACGGTGTTGTTTCCTGTCTTTCTCCCTGTCCTTTTTCTTCTCTTCTTTATGGCCATAGCTGTCGGATATATCTAAATTCTCACCGTCTGTCTCATCCTTTTTAGTTCGATCCTTACCCTTTTCCCTTTCACGTTCTCTTTCCTTCTCCTTCCTTTTCTCTTTATCTTCTCTATCTCTCTCCTTTTTAGCCTGAAAACAACAACATAAACATCTTCTGATTTAGAAGAAACCTACAGCTTTATGCAAAATATGAAATGCAGATCACAGCTCTGGAAAATTAAATGGAAAGCACAGAAAGAAAATTCAATTGTTTAAGTGCTCATACTTGGGGTTTAAAACCAACTAAAGTTACTTCATAGCTATTGAAGGTGTTTTACGAATACGTGGGATTTTTAACCACCAACTACATAGAAATATTGTTAAAGATTTGCAAACCTTCTCCTCCTCTCGTTTTCGCTCCTTATCTTTAGCTTTCTCCTGTAAGTGTGCAATGTATTCCTCAAAAATCTCTCTCCTACTGCTCTCTTCTGCAATTGATCTAACAAAAAGCATAGCAGGAAAAAAAAGGGGGGGGGGTCTTAAAAGTGAGATGCTTAAGAATGATAAACGCGGTTTCTCATCTTTATTGGCAAAGATAAAGGGTGAAATACATGTATTCTTGACTTTCTTCAAAAAGTGGCTTGGAATCCTCCCAATTAGAAGATGCCGTTATCTCCTGCGAAGCAACAGAAGGAAGGACCAGAAGTTAAACAAGTTTACAAAAGCTATACTGCCTGTTTGTATTCAAAATACAGCATAACACACCTTATAGGTATGCAATAGTTTAGTGAAGTCATCAGCTAGACGTTGTCGTTTTTTAGCCTCTTTCTCCTCCTTCTCCTTGGCTCTCTCAAGTAACTCATCATACACAGGCTGCAAAAGAGTAAAGAATAAACTTTTCAATATTCAGCCACAAGATTTGTGCTCATTTAAACAAACAAATAAAGTGGGGGAAAAATACTAAATAAACCATCCAGCCTATAAACATCCTAACAAACACAGTTCTAAAACCCTAAAGCTCTAAACCTCTGACTAAAAGAAAAGGAAATAGGGGTCCAAACCTCTGATTAAATGATAAAGTATAAGAACTATAATCAGATGGAAGTGTTCATGGAGGGTTAACATCCATTTAAACAATGCTACCAGAGCCAATGTTTCTTTCTTTGTTTTCCTTTTTTGGTTGGAAGCATGTATTGCCTTGCAACAGAAGTACCTTTAATTTAATATCTGATATCAGCGAGGAACCAACTTCTTCTGAAATAGCAGCCTTGAAGTCTTCGAATGTCCATGAACAAACCATGGTAATCTGGAGGAAAGCCAAGAAGGTGTCGATAATGAAAATTCACCAAGCGACCTTGCAAGATAAATATAGTATCCTACCTTCCCCGACTTCATTGCATCTTTTATACGGGTTTTGTCTTCATGATACTATCAATGTACAAAAGAAACCATCAGAAACATGACACTCCTGCTTGAGCAAAAATATAACAGGGACATGACAAAAATGGACAACTCTCACAAAATATCTGAGGCCCACACCTGTTTTTCTAATTCTTCAGCAACATCCTCGAACAAATCTTTTGGTGTCGAACCAGATGTGTTTGATGCAACAGCAAGATATTGAGGCAAATCTTTCACCTAGAAATCATAAAACAGACTCAGCAAAAGCTATTGCTGAAAACAGAAAAACACATATTGATGAAAACCCACTCTTACTATAAAAACAAGTTAAAATAGATAAAACCTTCAAACAATAATCTCGCCAATAAGTTCTAGCTGTAAGAGTGCCATCAGCAACATGATCTTCCATTAGCTTACGAAATGCATCACGGTTTTTGCGCTCGGCACGTCTCAATTGTTCCTAAATTTCACCGGAAGACAAAAAGGTAAGAACACAAACTGGTTGCAAATTAATAATTATAGAAAGCATTTCCACCTTTTGCATCTTCTTTTTTTCCTCTTCTTCCTTCTCTAAGTCAAGAATGCAGTCCTGGAATATGAGCAGCCGATCAATTTTTTCAAGACGAGAGCATCTTTCATCATCCTCCAAACGATCTTGAACTTTCCTCCACTGGCTGTTTACCTGCAGATTGAAAGAAAAAAATCAGGAAAATAGAAATCAAGCTAATGATCCTTACAAAGGAAACAATTAAAAATCTTCTTTGTATACCTTAATAAAATCACAGGATTCCAGAAATTTTCTATATTCTGCTATATAACGCCTTTTTTCCTCTGCAGCATGTTCCCTTTCCTGCATTAAATAAAAAAGTAAAATTACGAAATTGAAGATGTTTTATTATTATTATTTTTTGCTTGAATATTTGCCAAGGAATAAAGTGAAATTACTACAATGCTTTGCATAAGACATGAAATATGCGAAAAGTACAAAACCATTACCTTCCTCTCAAGATCCACTATATAGCTTTCAAAAAGATCTTCCCGATCTCTGGCACGTTCAACAGTCTTAAACCGCTCATCATTTTCAAACAAACTTTGAGCTTTACTGAACGGGTAAAAGATTAGTTAGAATATTTAACAGTTTCCACATTTAGAATAACAAGGAAACTCTTATTCCCATAATATACAGAAAAATATCAACCTCCATCTCATGGATGATGTTAGTTCCTTAGACTCCTGGGATGAAGTCAAAGCACAAAGAAAGCATTAGGTCAAGTAAAAATGTATACATGGACAAGAAAAGAAGATGATATCAGCTTCATGCAACATACTTCCAGCATTTTTGTAAACTCCTCCCGAGCCTTCTTCTGTCTCATTCGCCTTTCCTCGGCTTCTAACTTTTTTCTTTGACCCAAATACTATTAATAACATTAATTTCATGTCAGAACAGAATAGGATAATGTTTTATTTAACTCCAAAACAATTATTTACAGAAGAATATAAATTGAGTGTTGAGTACAAACTTATAGCAATCCTACGACAAGCATGACAAAATTATACCACATAGCTGCTACTGTGAGATTTACCTCATTAAAGGCTTGCTTCCGCTCACCAAGTGTCTTCAGAGCATCATACCTTTTGTCAATAATTATTTCTCTCATTGCCTAGAGAAAGTTTTTAATCAGTAGAAATAAGCATGCTGAGAGGATAAAGCTGGGAGGAAGGCAAAGGATCAAGGATACCTGCTCCCACGTCCAATCAGATTGCACATTTGCAGATTCAAGGAGAGATTTGAAAGCATTTTTTGCCTCCTGAAAGAATGTGAGAAAATATAAAAAAAAACGCAAGAATTGCTATTGATCCAGTCGATTGCAGAATTTGCATCACAGTTCCCTGAGTTTAGGGTTAAAAAAGAACAAAACTTAAGTTCAAGTGATAGGGGGGAAAGAGAAGCGTCTAGAATGTTACCAGCTTATTTGCATATACTAAAGGCTCATCATCCAGAATTTTCTCTTCTACTGGAGTCACATTAACCTTTCCACCAGTTGCCATCCCCTTTCTCGCTTCCTGCAGAAACAAAAAACGAAATAAACCAAAATATCTCACTTACAATGGTAAGTATAGTAACTTTTTCCCTAAAATAGAAAAGAACTCTTTAAAAAGATTATTTTGTCTCTCAGAAATGGTTGATCGAAAGAAGAGAGCTTTGAAATCGAAGTGTTTCAAAGAGTATACCTCAATGTCTTGAGCAGAAGCTCCATCTGTGTCTTCAGTTGCCATAGGTTCCAAGCTTCTTCTGAAGTGAGGATAAATGAAGTGGTTAATTTCAACAACGTTATTGAAATCATGGAAAGATAAAATAAAAAACAGTGGAAGCCCATACGTGACTGCTGTGTTAGCATTGACAGAAGGAACAGAAACAGTGGAACCTCCCAAGGGAACAGCAGGTAAAGGTGACACAGACACTGCCCCAGGTGCATCTGTAGTAGCAGATTGTGAAACAGGAATAGCCGTTGGTCCAGATGCTGAATTGGGTGAAGAATTAACAACAGGCATAACTGAAGCCAGGCTTGAATCCTGCAAAGTGTTGGAGCTCGAAGAAATAGCTGTAGAAGGCATCTCAGCTGCAGAACCAATAGCAGCAACTGGAGCTTGAGGCACTCCTGAGCCTGATGGAGTTCCTTGGCTAGCTACCGCCTGAGCTTGCTCACGTGCTAACTGGAATTAATGATTAAAAATGATGTCAAAAGGGAAAAAACCAAGTAATCATAAATCACAAGGACGTACCTTCAATTCCTCAGGTATTGTCCACTTAGACTGCTTTGTAACCTTGTTGTAATAATATCTACAAAAGCAATCTCTTGATCACATATCAATCATGAAAAAAATCTAACAGAATAAAATGTGGATCACAATTAGAGGTGCAAAAAAATCCGATTTTGCGCAAAAAATATCCGAAATTGGATTTGGGAAAAACCGTTTTTTTAAACCGGATCGGATATTTAAAAACCAGATAGTATAACCGGTTTGGGAAAAATTAGACGATCGGTTTTTTTACCGGTTTGAAAAAAATCAGTTTTTATCTGAAAAAAAATCCGGTCTGAGGTTTTAAAAACTAGCCGTTGCGGGGTTTTTTGTGACAGTTTTTTTTCTAAAAAAATCACCATTTTACCACCCTAAACATGTATAAATAGGTTGGGATGTATTTGGTTAATTACAACTTTCTCAAATCTTATTACACAACACCTAAACATCTCTCAAATCTTATTTTTGTAATTTTTTGTTCATCATGGCTACAAATACCGACCCTAACACGGTTAAATCTTCTGTCGGGGGAAACCTTAAAGTCGTGAGAGTGATCGAACACACTCGAAACAAAGATATTTGGGATCACTACGATTTATGTGAGATGTCAAATGGCTCGAGGAGGACGCGTTGTAAACTTTGTCTAAAGTTTTTTGCATCGGAAGGAAACACAACGTTGAAGAACCATTTTACAAAATCATGCAAGGCACTTCGCTCAAGATCGGATCCAAGTCAATCGAATCTTACACCGCAAGGTGGTGTTTTTATTTACGACAACGAAAAATTACGAGAAGCGTTTACAAAGTTCGTGATTACAAAAGCATTGTCCTTTGACCACTTTGATGATGAAGATTTCACGGCAACAATTAATGCAACCACGTTATACTCAAGTAAGTCGTACTACCTTAGAAGAGATGCTATAAAAATGTGGCGTACGGCGAGGGAAAAAATGATTTTAGAATTCCAAGAACACCGTTATGGTGTGTCGCTTACATGTGACGTTTGGAGTTCCCCTCATAATACCGGAAATTATTTTTAGCAGTTACAGCACATTGGTTAGATCAAGATAATTGGCAAATGATAAAAGAACAATCGCGTTTGAATTATTCGGTGAGCCGCATACCGATGCTAATTTATTTACACTTTTAAAAAGGGTAATTTGTCTTTATAAATTAGAAAATAAAGTTTTTTCTATATCCTTTGATAATGCATCGAATAATACAAACGCGGTTCCAAGATTGAAAATATTACTTTCACCAATTTTAGACAGTGCGTTTTTTCATACCCGTTGCGTTGCACACATAATTAATTTATTCGTGCAAGCCGGTTTTGAGGTTATTGAGCCAATTAGAATTTAAAGCAATGATAAATCGGTTCTTTGTAACAACAACAAAAGACTAAATGATTTTGTAAGTCGGTTAATAAAAAAGCTTTGGGTCCTAATTTGGATTGTCTAACTCGTTAGAACTCAACTTGGATGATGATGCATACCGCCTTATGACAAAGGGAAACATTGCAAATATTTCACGATCGACTTTTCGAGAGGGGTCATGTCCCAAACATTTATCCGGATTTGAGTTGGAAACTATAGCCAAAATAACTGATTTGCTTGGAGTTTTAAAAAATGTAACAACTTTTTTATCCGGTGTTTATTACCCTACTAGCCCGTTGGTTCTTAATCAAATATTTTTGTTGGCTAACCAACTAAATGACTTTGAAACCGAAGTTTTTCAAGAAATTGGCTTTGCAATTAAAGAAAAACTTTTAAAATATTTTAAGGAGATTCCTCCCATTTTTAATTGTGTCGCCGCTTTAAACCCAACGTTAAATGTTGGCAGGGTTGAAACACTAATCGAACAAATTGCGTTTGCTTTTAATCTAACCGATGATGAACCCAACTTTGTCCAAAACCAAATAAATTATTTTAACAAATGTTTTCGAGACATGTTTGCAATTTATTTAACTAAATACAGATCAAGTAGTGTAATACACGATCAAATGAGAACGAATGCGGAATCATCTAGTAGACATCCAAGTAATATAAATTTTTCACTTTTTAACACTAGTAAATTTTCAATCCAAACGATCACGTACAACCACCTCAAGTAACGAGTTGGGAAATCTATCAAAAATGACATTTGAAGAGTTTGGCTTGGTGGAAAGAAAAGGAAACACAATTTTCGATTATAGCCACCATGGCCCGTGATTTACTAACCGTCCAAGCTTCTACGGTAGCTTCGGAATCTGTTTTTTCTGTTAGTGGCAGGGTTATATCGCAACGGATATCAAGACTAAATCCCGAGTCGGTGGAAGTATGCATTTGTTTGAAGGATTATTTGGATGGAGCGGCTCGGAAGCAACATATCACCACCCTAGAAGATGCAATTGATGTCGATTTGGAAGCAAACTTACGCATTGAAGAAGTCGAACTTGGAATATCCCCTCCAAACGAAGAAGGCGAAGATGATGAAGAAGAGATGGCAATGTAGTTTATTTTTAAACTTTGTTTCAATTATCGTAAACTTTGTTTCAATTATCGAACTTGGAAGTTTTTAAGTATTTGAATTTATCGAACTTGGAAGTATTTCAATTATCGTAAACTTTACTGCAATTGATTACGATGTAATTTTAACATTGAAATATTTAAGTATTTTAATTTATCGTTGATGAGTGTCTTGTGGATATGCTCTTCACATGCTTAAAATGTTTATAAACACACCTAATTTATCTAGAATAGTTGTGCTTTGATTAGCTTTTGATTTGTGATAGGTGTGCATGAAATGGAGCTTAAATGAGAATCTAATGTGATTAAGTGGAAGATAATGAAAGCTTACAAGAAATTGTGATCAATGTTCTTTGATGAGAGTGTTTAAGAAGGAAGAACAAATAAAACAGGACAATAGTAGTGCTGCTCAGCATTACTCTCAAAACCTTCAGGAGGAGGAGTAGAGATAGATTGCACAAGAGTAATGCTGCTTAGACATACACAAAGTCGGATAAAAAACCGATCCGGTTTTTTCACCTAGCCAAAAAATCGAATTTTAAAAAAACCGATTTGGATCCTAACCGGTTTGGAGGGCCGGATGGTGTAACCGGTTTCGATTTGAAAAAAATCGGATATAAAAAAACCGGTGGTGGTGAGCAGCACTACTCTTGTGCAATCTGTCTCTACTCCTCCTGAAGGCTTTGAGAGTAATGCTGAACAGCACTACTTTTGTCATGTTTTATTTGTTCTTCCTTCTTAAACACTCTCATCAAAGCACATTCATCACCATTTCTTGCAAGCTTTCATTATCTTCCACTTAATCGCATTAGATCCTCATTTAAGTTCCATTTCACGCACACCTATCACAAACCAAAAGCTAATCAAAGCACAACTATTCTAGATAAATTACGTGTATCTATAAACAATTTATGCATGTGAAGAGCATATACACAAGACACTCATCAACGATAAATTAAAATTCTTAAATATTACAATGTTAAAATTACATCGTCATCAATTGCAACAAAGTTTACGATAATTGAAATACTTAAATACTTCCAAGTTCGATAAATTCAAATACTTAAAAACTTCCAAGTTCGATAATTGAAACAAAGTTTACGATAATTGAAACAAAGTTTAAAAATAAACTACATTGCCATCTCTTCTTCATCATCTTCGCCTTCTTCGTTTGGAGGGGATATTCCAAGTTCGACTTCTTCAATGCGTAAGTTTGCTTCCAAATCGACATCAATTGCATCTTCTAGGGTGGTGATATGTTGCTTCCGAGCCGCTCCATCCAAATAATCCTTCAAACAAATGCATACTTAGTAAATCACAGGCCATGGCGGCTAGAATCGAAAATTGTGCTTCATTTTCTTTCCACCAAGTCAAAATATCCAAACTTTCAAACTCTTTAAATGTCATTTTTGATAGAAAATCGCATGACATGTAATTTCCCAACTCGCTACTTGGGGTGGTAGTACCTGATCGTTTGGATTGAGAATTTACTAGTGTTAAAAAGTGACAAATTTATGTTACTTGGACGTCTACTCGATGATTCCGCATTCGTTCTCATTTGATCATTTATTACACTACTTGATCTGTATTTAGTTAAATAAATTGCAAACATGTCTCGAAAACATTTGTTAAAATAATTTATTTGGTTTTGGACAAAGTTGAGTTCATCATCGGTTAGATTAAAAACAAACGCAATTTGTTCGATTAGTGTTTCAACCACGCCAACATTTAACGTTGGGTTTAAAGCGGCGACAAGTAAAAATGGGGGGAATCTTCTTAAAATATTTTAAAAGTTTTTCCTTTAGTGCAAAACCAATTTCTTGAAAAACTTCGGTTTCAAAGTCATTTAGTCGATTAGCCAACAAAAATATTTGATTAAGAACCAACGGGCTAGTAGGATAATAAACACCGGATAAAAAAGTTGTTGAATTTTTAAAAACCCCAAGCAAATCAGTTATTTTGGCTATAGTTTTCCAACTCAAATCCGGATAAATGTTTGGGACATAGCCCCTCTCGAAAAGTCGATCGTGAAATATTTGCAATGTTTCCCTTTGCCATAAGGCGGTATGCATCATCATCCAAGTTGAGTTCCAACGAGTTGGACAATTCAAATTAGGACCCAAAGCTTTTTTATTAACCGACTTAAAAAATCATTTATAATCATTTAATATTTTGTTGTTGTTACAAAGAACCGATTTTATCATTGCTTTAAATTCTAATCTAATCGGCTCAATAACCTCCAAACCGGCTTGCACGAATAAATTAATTATGTGTGCAACGCAACGGGTATGAAAAAACGCACCGTCTAAAATAGGTGAAAGTAATATTTTCAATCTTGGAACCGCGTTTGTATTATTCCATACATTATCAAAGGATATAGAAAAAACTTTATTTTTTAATTTATAAAGACAAATTACCCTTTTTAAAAGTGTAAATAAATTAGCACCAGTATGCGGCTCACTGAATAATTCAAACGCGATTGTTCTTTTCATCATTTGTCAATTATCTTGATCTAACAAATATGTCGTAACGGCTAAAAAAGAATTTCCGGTATTATGAGGGAAACTCCAAACGTCACATGTAAGTGACACACCATAACGGTGTTCTTGGAATCCTTAAATCATTTTTTCCCTTGTCGTAAGCCATATTTTTATAGCATCTCTTCTAAGGGTAGTACGACTTACTTGAGTATAATGTGGTTGCATTAGTTGTTGAATTGTTGCCGTGAAATTTTCATCATCAAAGTGGTCGAACGGCAATACTTCTGTTATCACGAACTTTGTAAACGCTTCTCGTAATTTTTAGTTGTCGTAAACAAAAACACCACCTTGCGGTGTAAGATTCGATTGACTAGGATCTGATCTTGAGCGAAGTGTCTTGCATAATTTTGTAAAATGGTTCTTCAACGTTGTGTTTCTTTCTGGTGCAAAAAACTTTAGACAGTTTACAACACGCCCTCCTCGAGCCATTTGACATCTAACATAAATCGTAGTGATCCCAAATATCTTTGTTTCGAGTGTGTTCGATCACTCTCACGACTTTAAGGTTTCCCCCGACAGAAGATTCAACCGTGTTAGGGTCGGTATTTGTAGCCATGATGAACAAAAAATTACAAAAATAAGATTTGAGAGATGTTTAGGTGGTGTAATAAGATTTGAGAAAGTTGTAATCAACCAAATACATCCCCAACCTATTTATACATGTTTAGGGTGGTAAAATGGTGATTTTTTTAGAAAAAAAAGTCAAAAAACAGCACAAAAACCCCCCAACGGCTATATTAACGGCTAGTTTTTAAAACCCCAGAACGAATTTTTTTCGGATAAAAATTGGTTTTTTATCCGGTAAAAAATCGATCGTCTACTTTTTTCTCAAACCGGTTATACTATTCGGTTTTTAAATATCTGATCCAGTTTAAAAAAAAAACCGATTTTTCCCAAATCCAGTTTCGGATATTTTTTGCTCAAAATCGGATATTCGGATTTTTTGTGTACCTCTAGTGCTGCTCACCACCACCGGTTTTTTTATATCCGGTTTTTTTCAAATCGAAACCGGTTACACCATCCGGCCCTCCAAACCGGTTAGGATCCGAACTGGTTTTTTTAAAATCCGATTTTTTGGCTAGGTGAAAAAACCGGATCGGTTTTTTATTAGACTTTGTGCATGTCTAATCATAATAAGACATTTTACAATAATTTAAAACAGAGTTCAAACATACTTTCTTCCCTCCGAAGTAGTGAATTCCTTCCAAACCGTGGATGCATCAGCTCTCTGTTTCAGAAAAAAGCAACAATTAAGCAATGTAATGAAAGTGGTAATTAAAAAAAAAGTTCAGAAAATATCATGATCATACAAAGGAGTGGCATTATATAAGTCGATGTAACTTCCCCAAGGAAGTTTGGGATGTTCAAATGAGAAGGAACTTGGTGGACTGGGAGGTTGAACAATGGTTGCATCTTGTCTCGTTGAATAATATCAATTTGTCTCCTTCTGAAGAAGATTGTTGGACATGGTTAGGGAACGGAGAGGGTTGTTTTTTAGCTAAATCTTCATTCAAGATTTTCTTTTACCAGGCTGGTAATAAGGGGATTGACTTGGGAAAGACATTTTTGGACAGGAGTTACACGCCCCCCCCCCCCCCGTGTGGAAACTTTTGTATGGCAGCTTGCTCACCAGAGAGTGGCGGTTAAGGAGGAATTGTTGAAGAGAGGAGTGGCTGGGATCGAAGACCCCCTATGTCTGATGTGTCGTAGATATGGAGAAACAGTTTCACATCTTTTTTTGCATTGTGAGGTAGTATGGGGTCTGTGGTCAAGATTTTTGAATTTATGGAATGTTTCTTTTTGGTTCCAAAGAATATGATTGATTTCATTATTTTATGGGATGATTTACTATCGAAATCAAGTATTTGGAAATTCATCCCAAGGGCGGTGATGTTACCTGTTTGGAAATGTAGGAATGAGGTAATTTTTCATAAAGGGAAGATGGATGCAGTATTGCTCTTCTTTCTTGTTCTATTTAGAACTGCTACTTGGTTTGGTGCTAGATTCAAGGATGTGCATATCTCGTTTGATTCCTTAGTGGGAGATTTAAAACTAGTTGATTCAGTGGGAAGACAGAACAAGGGTTGTTCTACTTCTTCGTGGTGGGTTCATCCTCCTGATAGTTTCGTTAAACTTAATGTTGATGGTGCGATGGTGAGGGGTTGGGATAAAGGAGGTATAGGTGGGCTGATTAGGGACAGCAGAGGTATGTTGATAAAATCGTTTTCAGAAAGGGTTGGGGGAGGTCCTCCTATAATGGCAAAACTATTGGTGACTAAGAGAGGACTGATTTTTTTTTTTATAAGAAAAGGGAGCCTCATTAAAAACCTCTCTCATAGTTGGCTCTTGTGAAGAGGCAACTAGCAAAGGAGGAAAAGAGTACCCCGATATATTAATAAACCAAAGTTACATAAGATTACAGTTTACATAAAACCACCCGAAATAAACATAACATCACCACTATAACACTAAAAACAATCAGCCTATCCCCTCCTTGGCTAACTTGTCAGCCTCCCAATTACATGCCCTAAGAATCTGCCTAACCAAAATGTCTCTAGCCGAAACTAAAGCCCTAATTTCCCCAACCAAAGAACTGAAAAACGAAGGGGCAGCAACAAGCCTCAAAATCCAATCCAGTGCTGTTTTACAATCACTCTCTAAAATAAGTCTTCCCTTCATCACTCATTCAGAAGAAAGAAATCAATGTCTTGTTTAATAGCTTTCAACTCAGCAAACAAAGGAGGGCCTGGTCCCATAACATTAGAAAAAGTGATTAAAGTAGAGCCATTCGAATCTTTCAACAATCCACCAATTTCACCCTGCAAACCATCACCTCGAACCACCCCATCCACATTGAATTTATAAAATTCAGGTGGTGGAACCCAACACTGATCCTTCTTATTTGAAGACATAACTGAAATCATGCATGCAAGCCTCGAATCCCCTATAAAAAGATCAAACTAAATATTAGCCTTAGGAAATTTAGCTAAAACCAAACCTGCAAATGAAGAACAGTGTAGAACTGTCAAAAATCCAGTTTTCAAACACCACTAAGTTCCTAGCCTTCCATAACGACCATAGAACCACTCCCGGGATAAAATTCCATATAGAAGAAGAAGCCCTTAAAAAAGACCAAGAGGCTAGTAATGACAGTGGATCTTTGGGCAAAACTATAGATAGATCCCATAACCTAATGAACCTATTCCACAGCTCCCAAGCAACAGGACATAATAAAAAGAGATGTTGAATTGTTTCATCATCCTTAAGACATATAGGACATATTAAATCATCCAAGGGAACACCTCTTTTCTTCAAATCCACTCTAACAACTAATATCATATGAGATAACTGCCAAAGAAAAGTTTCAACTTTTGGAGGTGCCAATCCAGACCATACCCACTTGTTCCACTGAAAACTCACTACTGAACTACGAGAAAGAGTAAATCTACAGGACTTAACCGAGAACAAACCATCACCTTTCCTTGACCATGTCAGAAAATCATCAATTGCATCATTCAAAACAATATTATCAATCAATGTCATTAGATAAATCCATTGATCCAATTCCCAGTCGCATAAACTCCTCCTTAGTTGGATATTCCAAACCCAACAACTGTTTTCATAACAACCAAAATCCGCAACTCTTCCCCATTTATTGGTCGATAAGGCAAAAATCCTGGGGAATTGTTCTTTTAAAGTAGAATTATTAACCCACACATCAATCCAAAATGCAATTGATCTACCATTCCCCACTTGGATCTTCGAATTAGACCTCAAACAATCCCCTATATCATCCTTTTTCACGAAATTGTTCAAAATTCCTCTCCAAATCCATGAATCTTGTGGATTAACAGCCTTATTAATTGATAAAGATAAGTTATTGATATTGTGTTTGCAGCAAATCATCTTCTTCCACTGGGGGTCTTTTTCGTTTGCAAACTTCCAAACCCATTTCCCTAGTAACACTGTTAACCGTAGTCAAATCCAAGACTCCCAATCCACCTCCTCGTAAGGTTGACACACCGTTTTCCAATTAACCCAATGAATCCGTTTCTCCGTGAGACTATCCCCCAAAGGAATTTAGCCATCAAAGAATTCAACTTGTGATTTATCTTTAGTGGAATTTTGCAAATAGAGAGGATTGATTCTTATTGAAGAATTAGGATCTGCCCTAAGTCAGAGGGTTATTTTAGAGATCGAATTCGAGTACAGCATTGAAGTGGATTAAAATTCCGAACTTATGCATCCTTATGTTTCAGTCCTTGGTGAAGGATATAGCTACTCGTATGGAAGGATAAGATATCATTTCAAGGCATGTCCTGAGAGCTGCTAATTGGGAAGCGGATAAGTTAGCTAAACATGGTATAGGTTGATTAGTAGGTTATGTTTTTGGTATGTTATCGTGTACGGAAATGTTTGTTTTCCGTAAGGGGTTTGCTTTCAATCTTATGTATCAGTGTTATGTTGTAACAATACGTTATGGTTTTGGTTGTGTATTATTGTTCTGATTAATAAAGTTCATAGGCACTCTTTTCCTCTTTCTTATGTCCTTCATGTTACTGTTGCAACATGGAGGGTATGAATGGGGGTTTTAATGAGGCCTAATTTCCTATAAAAAAAAACTTCCCCAAGGAAGTTGCCAACAATGAATCCATACATATGAAGTTGGAAAAAATAGTTAGAAATGGAACAAATTATATCATGACCTTGTTAAGAAAGACTGTCAGTTTCATCCATTCGATCCCCCAAAAAGGGAGAGGATGGGAGTATAAGCAAGTGAAAACAGTGAAATACGCTATTCTACTGTGGTCAGAGATAACGACAGTAGTACATACAAAATGGTTTTGCTTGTAAAAGTCCAAACCTGAAAAGGTCAACTAAACAACTCAGTGGTGGCTAGGAGTAGGCTTTTGTTCACTAACTACTATGTTATAACCACCCCTAGACAACTTCACCAGGCCAAGGATGAATGGTGGTAAAATAACTTGTTCCTAAATTCTGCACCATGATCCTAATATCAAAATTATCTAACTTTATTCGAAACTAACTGGAGGAACGGTTATCTCTAGGTGAGAATTTGGACAAGTAACCTCCAAATTATTCTTTACTTGACGAATGCTAGATTTCATCTTGAAGTCTTAACTTGCATACAAATAACATCATCCAAAATTAGAAGGTAACATATCTCATTTAGATAAGCAAGTAACAAAATCTCTTTTCCTTAAGGTGCAACTGTGAACCAAGTCTAAATTGGACTTTTTGAATACAAATAGCAAAACCTTTCACTGAGCCAAATCTTGGAACTGGAAGATGATTCCATGCCAAGTAAAAATCTTAATGTATTTTCCAGGAATTTTTTAACATCCTAGGCAACTCACATTACTACCTCCTTTGTGCCTCTTAAAGGAGAACAAATTCTAGGGCCAATATGAGAAAAAAACATATACTGAACATTAAATTCCATTCCAAAGCAATCTGTACAGAATCATGGCAACAAGTATGAAAATAAATACAACTGATAAATTACAGCAAGAGCCTTTGACCCAGCATCTCATACCTCCAAAATCAATAGCCATTATGTACTTGTGGAATTCTTTACAAACCTTTTCAAACATATGCTTGCAACAATGAAACCATAACAGAGCAAATACGGAACAAGTAACACCATTATCAAATGAGAAGAGGAGTGAACAACAAAGAAGTTTTGATTGGATACAAATACAAAATGAATAGCATAGCAAATTCCTTTACATTAATTCAGAGAACTCATTACAGTACAAAGTATAAACCACATTTATCCAAAATAAGATAAATGATTAGATAAATACATGGACTAACAAAGAGACGAGAGAAGAAATAAATATATAGATGCAACAGAAGTGTAAAAGTAGATTAAATAACTTTGTTAAGAGAGGGGAGGGAGAGATTATTACCATCCTAAGTTTCACTAACAGAGTAGGAAATGAAAAAAAAATGAGAACAGTTAATCAAGACACCTAACTAGCATGTCCATATATCTAATCATTCCTCATAAAATTATTTCCCCGTATAATAAACATGTAAATAGCAAAATATTGCATGCCTTGAGAAAAGTGAAGGGCAACCTCAAAGTGACCATTTAGAGCAGTCGTTAAATTTCTCCAACTTGCCATGACATCAACAAATCAATTCCAAAACACGCAAAAGAAAGAAGAATTCACATAAAACAAATTTGTAGGTAAGAATGGCCACAGTCTGAACATCCATTAAAGCGGGCAATTTACATAAATTACATATCGCAACAAATTCAAGGTTAACATATCATGGAGCATAAAACTTTAACAGAGGAAACAACAACTAGATGCTAATATGCCTCACCTCTATTGGTGTCATCAGTTCCAGAGGCTTTTCCCAACTAGATTGCCTTGTCTTTTTGTTGTAATAGTATCTGCAGACATGTCACAACAGTTAAGACACAACAAACAAAAACCAAGTCTACCTCATCAAATATAATTGTCCTAATAACTTTAAATCTAAATACATAGAACAATTTGAGCAAAAATCACAATGATGAGGTACTATGTAAAGTTACCTTCTTCCATCAGCGGATGTATGCTCTTGCCAATCAGAAGATTGCAGAGTAAGGCTAGCAACATTTGCAACCTGGCATGCCAAAAGTGAAAAAACAAAAACAATAAGATTTAAAAGAATGGAAAGATTAGTAAAGAATATACAAAATATAATGGAAATTAAGTTCCATGATGCTAACTGATTGAAGGTGTTATATTGTTAAATTTGGATCAAAAACAGTTCAAGATTGTGCAATGTATATACAATGTCTATTTATGTACTCATTGAAGATAAAGTCATTCCAACCTACCGTGACATAAGCAATTTCTATACGACAACAAAAAGAACAGATATATGTATTTATTATCCAATTGATCAAATCTCAAGGAAAAGATGAAGGTATGGCAGGTTCATTAGGGTTTAAGTATGTTGTCTTTCCTTTTTAAAGTTGTCTTTTGGTTATTTATGTCCTTTTTCTTTCTTTTGATTCTCCTTGTTCGGTCTTTTCTCAAGATATATCAACTTTGTACGCAACTTGAACTTATTAGGAAAGTTCTCGCCCAAAATTCAATTTCTTAATTAAATAAGTTTCTGACGGACACAGGAAGTCAACATTAAGGAGAGCATAAAGCATTTGAACTGAACACCAAAAATTACACATGGCATAACCTCGTTAAATTCTACTTAGTATACTATATTTATGTCTCTAAGAAGAAGCACTTACCGCATCAGCAGAAGAAAGGGGAGGCTGTTGGCTAGTCTGCTGTATAGGTGTAGCAAGTGAAACACTCTGATTTCCGGTTGACAACCAAGGTTGCATGGCAACTGGGGCAACAGATGCATGCACCTGAGATATAGGCTGAAACTGGGAAGGTGTGCTAACGTTCTGAGGAAGGCCAAAAGAAGATGGCGCAAACTGGGAAACCATAAAATATCAGAGAAGGTGCAAAATATCCCTGATGTAAAGACAACAAAGGGAAAAATAAAAACATAGGAATAAGGACGTACACCATATGATGAAGATGGGGGCATTCCAGGGGCTCCTACACCAGGCATATGACTATTCAAAGGGGGAGCAGATTGATGTGCCTGTGGCGGTTCAGATGTAAGAGGCCTGTTTGTTTGACCATATGGTACTTGTACAGGCTGTTGTGAAGGCGTAGAAAGACCAGGTTGATTTGGCCGGGGTGGATACTGCTGCATTGGCTGAGAAAACTGCATCTGCGAATTTTGAACAGCTGGCATCCCAGCATTTGGAGAGGGAACCTGCCCAACAGGTCGGAACTGCTGGGAAGCACCTGGAATAAAGTGTAGTCCTTGCTGCGCTGGGGCCACTGGTCGAAACTGTGATAGAAATTTCACGCACAATGCGTTTAATAAGTTGCTATCACAAGATGAAAAAGCAGCCACTAAAAAGTGGAGGAATTACCTGTGAAGATAAGGGAGAGCCATAACTTTGAGGACCCATGGATCCAACTGAAGGAGGCCAATGTGGCTGGGGAAGAAAAAGGATAGCAAAAAAGTTCTAGACATCTTAGGCATTCATCGAAAAGCTAGAATAAAGGAGATTACTTATGTATGTACTTTAGGCCAAAAGCCAAAAGCATCCATTTCTCATTAATGTTAAAAACAATAATGCCGGTGCCACCAAGAGAATCTAATAAAAGTTAGAGCTAGTAATGGCTACACTCTAGTTATTTCTAACTATTTCCAAGAAGAAAAACAAACGAATGATAAAAAAGCCTCAGCCCTCGGGTTATGTTCATAAATTTTGATAACTTTGGACGAGACTTGGCAGCAGCAACCAAGATTTAACCCCAGAAGACAAACATAATCTTAAACAATAATCCATATTATAGAAATAAAGAAAAAAAAACTAAACCTACTCAGCAGGCTACCTGGGCACTAGATGGTTGAGAATTGTTGGCCATTCCAGAACATGCGCAAAGTTTACCTCAAATACCTGCAAAAAGAATCAACTAAGAACGATTATAAAAGATTTAAAAAAATGTTGAGAAAGCATCCAAGTCCCATGGGTTCCCGATATAATCAATCGCATAAAGTAACTGAAATAAAAAAAAATGGATTATTAATATTTACGGATATCAAGTGTAGACGAAAGAGTTCCAATCTGCGGGATTGCTTAGATCTCAGTAACGAAATTTCAGGTGCTAGGGTTTAAGAGAGGAATAGGTTGAATTGAATTGAATTGAGAGGGGAAAAAATCTATTTCAGGAAAATATACTAAAAAGTTATTTTGTTTTTAAGTTCCGGTTCTGCCACTTATACCCTTTGACGGGTACAGCTTACTTCGACAAGGTTCTCCGGGTCGGTTCCGAAACAAACCCGCTCACTATTTCTTTCGGGTCAACTCAATTTCATTTCTAAGACTACACAAATGATCATCTAATCTTAAACAAATTTTCATGTGGTAAATTACGCGATTAGTATTTAAATTATTAGTTTTAGTATATTACAGTACTTAAACTTTTTATTTATTTTCAAAATCATGCTTAAAGTTTAGTTTTATTCATTTTAGTATCCATATTCAAAATTCAACATTAAGTTTTGAAATAAAAATTGAAAGTTTAAGTACCAAAACAAACCAAAATTGATAGTTTAGGTACTAAATGAGTTAAGTTTTTAATTGTGGGGTACTAAAATGAAATAAAAACTAAAGATTAGGTATGATTTTGAAAAAAATTTGAAAGTTTATGTACTAAAACGGGTCAAAACTAATAGTTCAAATACTAAATGTGTAATTTACCCATTTTCATTATGTCACTCAATTATGAATCATTATGTTTTAATCACTAATGTTATGATACTAGATTTTTATCATCCATCCATTAATTTTGCTATTACATCACCTTTTAAAAAAATTCACACCTAAACATTTAATTTTCTAAATTAACTTTGTTTCACTTTTCACCCTCCTTCTATCAAGAGACCCTAACCTAATATTTATTGTTTCTAAACTCTTTTTGTTCTTAATTAGATACAAAAGTTGTGAAGCTTGGAAGAATAGAAGACGAAAATGAAAAGAATGTAGAAATGGAGGTATAGAATGTCATACACATGCTATGTTGGAAAACTTAGTATTAGTTTAATATTTTTGTTTAAAGAAGCATTATGAGAAAATATTAAAAAAAGTGTTTTTAAATTGTTAGTTTGAATTTTATATGCTTGAGTATAAGTATTTATTATAAGAAAAAAATACATAAATGGTCATCTGACTATTAAAAGTTATAAAATTATTCATTGATTATAGGATGTTGCTTTATTGAGTCTCTCAACTATTAAAAGTTATAAAATGGTCATCTGATTATTTATTATGTTCCACACTCGTCTTTTTTTATTAAAAAAACTGATGATGGTCTAAGCTAGGCATTAACTTGTTGATTGAGATATGATAAATTCTTATATGAAACATAATGAATAGTCAATTGATCATTTTATAACTTTTAATAGTTGATGGACCCACTAAGTAATATCCTATAATCGAAAGATTATTTTATAACTTTTAATAGTCGAATAACTCAACAAAGCAATATCCTAAAATCAGGAGACCATCTATATACTTTACCCTTATTGTAATTAAAAAGTGCTTTTAAATATCGTCAAATGAATCAACGAGATTGATTAAAAGGATAAGCAACTTGATATCGTTTAAACAATATTTTTGGTTCGAGTTATTGTGTATGCAAAAAATTATCATTTGAAAACTCACTAACTAAAATTAAGTGTATGACGCGAATCAATCCAGATTATAAAAATAAAACCTTAAAACTGGAGGAAAAAAATTGTCAAATGAAACGAGCTATTCCTCCCCTATGATACTCATAATAGATTATTAAATGTTTCCACGCACCTACATTTTCTATATATATATATATTTCTCTGCATACATTATTTATATGACACAAAAAACAAAAATTAGAACCCAAATGGGCCATAAAAAACCGGGATCCGGTAATTGTGCCCCAAGGCAACAAGAAAGAGCGGAACTATAGATTGTAGTTGTCAAGTAAATTCATCTTTTGGCGGTTCGTTCCTATTTCCAAAATTATTCCTAGGGTTTTTTTTAGCTCGCTCTTCTTCCGACGACTTCCTCTCCCAACAACTTCTTCTGAATAACTTATGAACAGCCTCAATATGACCGGATCCGGTGCCGGAGAAGGTCCGGCCCTTATAAAGCAATTAGCGGCTTGCGACAAGTCGAGCCGAGACAGAGCCGTACGGTCTCTCCTCAAATCGTGGCTTCCTTCACAGAGTGAAGTATCTGACGAGGAGATGAAGAAGCTCTGGAAAGGTCTCTTCTATTGCGTTTGGCATGCCGACAAGATGCTGGCTCAGTCCGACCTCATCGAAAAGCTTTCCTCGGTTCTTCCGGAGCTCGAATCAGGTCTATCTCTCCAATATTTCTCTGTTTTCCTTCTTACAATGCGTCGCGAGTGGACCGGGATTGATAAGCTAAGGTTAGATAAGTTTTACCTCTTAATTCGTAGGTTCTTGAATCGCTTTTTTGTACTGTTGAAGAAGTCGTCGTGGGATTTGGAATTTACGCGCAATTCGATTAGGATTTTAGTTGACGGAACATTTCTAGCTGACGATAAGTTTCAAGGGAATGGCGTTAATTATCACATTGCTTCGGTCTTTCTTGAGGAAATTAGGCCCTTTCTTCCATTAAGAAAGGAGATTGTTGAGGTTCTGTTCGAACCATTTGTTGGAATCTTGGGGAAAGTGGGTGATAAGGTTTTGGTTGGGAAGATAAGAAGTAACGTGTTTGATGTGTTTGTTAGAATGGGAAGGAGTTTCCTGGAACTTAAGAGGTCTGAGGGCGAGGTTGATGATGGTGATGATGTGGTCGTTTTGGGGACAATCAGCTTGTTGATGGGGTTCTCCACAAAGTTTTATGAATTGGGTTCTTCAGTAGATTGCGGTCAGGGCAATAGGAAGACTGTATTAGCTCTACATGAGGAATTCTTGAAGTTGGAGAAGGATTTGATGTCATTGGGTATTTATATTTCAATTCCCGAGGGTGAAGAAGAAGACGAGGTGCCTGAATTGATACCTATTGCTAGTGATGTTGATGTTTCAAATGATGGTTCAGAGCCAATTGAAGTTAATATTAATGATTCTGCAAAGAAGGCAGTGAAGAAAAGCAAGAAGGGCAAAAGGTTAACTGGGGGCAGCGGTAAAAAGACTAAGAAAAACAAGAAAACTGAATGTAGCCCTGCAGATCAAGAGAATGATGTTAAGTTACCTGTGGAGGTTGCCAGTTCTAATATCGAGCAGAATGGTGATGGGGATTCATTAACATTTACTGAATCAGTGGTATCTAACCTTCAGCTCCAGTTCGAGAGGGTTGCGGCGGAAGTGGGCTTTAATGGTGATGCCGCAAGTGCTTGCGATTTGCCAAAAGTTAATGCTGCCGTCTCCAAGAAGAGAAAGAGAGCAAAAAGTATGGATGGAAAAAAATCTCAGAATGGGGAGCTAACCAGTGGAGCTGACGGTGAAGGTGATGGAACTGCAAAAACATGTGAGAATAGCACGAAGAGGGTAAGATTTTCAATGAAAAACAACTTGGTTTGGAAGCCCCACAGTCCTTTACCTCCATTAAGTTTGAGGTTACCTCCCTCCGTTACTCCTAGAGGAAGTGCACTTAAGCAAGGGATACCTCCAGGTCCTATAAGGGAAATGCCTGCTGTGACTAAGAAGACGAAGAAAGCTATATCTGTGAAGAAGGCTCGGAAAAAAGTAATAAAGAGTATGCATCCTATGGTCAAATGCACAAAGAAATTGAAATCTACGCCCTCTTAGCAGATTCCGATTTGTGAGTTTCTTCTAAATTTGGTAATCGTTATCTCGTGTTTCTGAGTTTAAACCTTCTATAGCTATATTACTTGGTAGAGATTTTGATCTTTGAATTCTGAAGTTGGTTATGCTGAAAAGATGACTTTTGATTGAATTATATTCTTTGCTTTCTGGTGGTTTTATAGCATTGATTTGTTGCTTTATATTCTTTCTTATCTGTGATATTTTTTGTGACTAATTTAGGAATCCAGCTATTCATCGATCATTGATACGAACCTTCTTTGTCTAATCTATCTCCTAAAGTATGCTACCCAGTAATTAATCTTGTCCCCTGCTTCTGGTCAACCTGTCATAAAGATAATCCGCAAAAGGGGAAGAGTAGCAACTTGCTTGGGAGAGAGGTTCCATTCTATTCGGGTATTAATTCTAAAAGGAAGCACCGTAATTAATACCTAGTCTATAAAAAGTTTAATGGTAGCCCATTAGACATAATATAATAATACATTGTTTCAAACATACTAAGCTAAATCCATGGAATGATCCACGGAAAATGTCCACTTTTTTCCATTGAAGCCCAGCAGAAACATATTAGTTTTTGGTCGGTACACTGTCAAAGGAACACCGAACTGCAAAATTAGGACTATTCTTTTAATGTTTAAAAAACTAGGGTTAAGAAAAGGTTTTTGATTTGTCAAGGGAACATCTTCCTACTTTCCATAATGAACCAAAATCATGGTATACAAAAGATGACACAAAAATTGTACCTACCTTTGTCATGTACGTGTGCCGGGAGCAAGGCTTTGCAGTGTTGAACCATGGGAGTTACGACAAAAACTTCAATATATCGCCACGATCACTTCTTGAATCAAATGCAATCTTCGCACCCTTGTCGGGTTTTCTCTTGCTTGACAACAAAATGGTCTCTTTTTGAGTTCAAAGTTAAAGATTTGTCATTGTATTTTGAGTTAAGAAAATGTTCGCGACGTAAAAGGGAGCAGAAGAACCATTGTTTGTGTGTTCGATTGTGTATCTTGACTATCTTTCAAACGAAAGTTTTCATCAATCCACTGTTGCAAATCTTTTTGTGTGCATGTGGGATGATTACTCTTGTACTCACATAGTGTTTTACGTATTTGATTTGTCATGATTGATTTTGGATTTTTTTTATATGTGAAACCATGACTGATTTTGATTTGGATTGACTAATTAAAAAAACGTTCGATGTTATTTTTATAGTGGTTGATCCTTACTATACATAAACTTGCATTAACTTTAAACTATTACTACTACTAGTACTACTATGTATATATGTCATCATATCAAATAATAATATCATCACGTTAATTTTTCTGCTTTTATAACTAAAAACATTTAATTATTTTGTATAAAAATATATCATTATTTATAAGAATTAAAAATAAATATATTTTAATTTATTAAAATTAGGATCAAATTGAAAGAATATATAAATAACATGGACTATTTGTATAATTATACCATCCAGGTAAGCATGTTAATTGTTGTTAATAGGCTACGTGTGTTTTTCGTCATGCCTGTTAACGACAAGTGACCAATTTGTAACAAAAGATAATGGTAGTGATCGATTTGTAAATTTTAAAATATCAATGGTGAAAACGAAAACTTACCCAAACATTAGTGACTATTGGAGTAGTTTACCCTATTTTTTAACTAGTCAAATGTTATTATTTAAAAATCTCATATTTTGCATGAACTAACTTACTTTATCAGTTAAAGGAATAGTTGTTTTTCCTAAAGGTCACAGGTTCAAGCACCAGCGATTGTAGTAGGGTGATTGAGCGTTCAGTGTTAAATGATTAAGAGTATTTAGAATAAATATTACTTTGTAATCACTTTAGCTTAATAAAAAAAATCTCATATTTTTTACCTGTTGATCAATTGAGTCGTTGCATGATACCAGGATGTACCGAGGGGGTAGGTGGGGCAGTCGCCCCCTGAAATTTTAAAATTACCTTATATTTAAGATTTTTTCTATGTATTTTCTATCCAAAATCTATTGTTGCCGTTAAGTTCTATAAGTTTAAGTTTGCCCCATAGTTTCAACAATAAAAAAAGGGTAAATTTTACTTTTAGTACCTAAATTGTTACTCATACTCCATTTTAATACCTAAACTTTATTTTTTTCAGACCATATGTAACGTTTAGTTTAAGTTTTAATTTGAGACTTCAGCATCAAAAGATTAACATAACTGTTGAGGGACTGTTTTTATTTTTTCAATGATGTTGTGATAAAGTACCTAAACTAAAGTTAAGTACGATTTTAAAAAACTAAAGTTTTGGTATCGGAATTAAACAAAAATAATAGTGTAGGTGCCAAACGTGTAGTCTACCCATTAAAAACCCAATAAGGGGCTGGTCTAATGACCTGTCTGGTGAGTTGTGGGCTGAGATGGGGATGAGTTTCAAGAGAAGAAGCGATGTTAAAAGCCGCAGAGTAATAGTTTTCGAGGCCCGAAAGACCTAACTTAAGGACATGGCAAGCTTCCCAAAGCTTGGAACTCTCGTCCATGTACTCATCGAGCCACTTATCGCCGACGGGAAGGTGGAGCTTTTGGACGAGGAGGAGTAGGTGGGAATGGAAAGATCGAAGAAGGGAGAGAACCCTTTGAAGGAACTGGATTGACAAGAAGTTGTTGGAGAGGTAAGCACGTTCGAGCTCGTCTATGCTACGACTCAGGAAGCTGTAGAAGCCATCGACGGAGCTTGTGGAAGATGGCTTCATTTGTGGAGGAAGGGGAAGAGTTTTGAGAGTGAAAATTTGTGGGCAGAAAAGAAGGGTATGCAAATACAAATATATGCATTCTCCATATTTAAAATCTATTTAGATACTTCAGTGTAAAAGGTTGAATTTATCGAGCCATCTCAATTGTTCGAAAAATTGTTCTTCTCTTTAAAACTTCTAAGTTCGAGTAAATGTTTTGTACAATGTGTATTGTCGGTTATTAAAAATATTATGAATAGATATTATCTTATAATTATCTAAATTATTTTTTTTTTCAAAAATCCCGAACTCAAACAATTATATTCTCAGAACATATATATACTCATTACTAATGATTAAAATATTATTCTAAACAATATATTATCCAGAGGAGAGCCACAGACTCTAAATATGAACCATAAATTAGACATAAACTCTACTTAGAAAAAAAAAGAATAAAGTGTACGCCTAAATGTTAATTTATAATTATATGTTCATTCTTTTATAATTTTAAATTTTTATAAATTAAATTAACGGTGTTCATCGTTAGTGGTGCTTATCAATACTCGTAGAAGACCTATCCCTAAAAGTTTATCTATAGTTTAGATCAAATTATAGTTTTAGTCCTTTTAATATACTCAAATTTAAGATTTGATTCTTACATATTAATTTGACATAATTTATATTTTTATAACTTATAATTAATCTAAATAGTTAATAATACTAATTATTCTCTTTAAAATGCTTACGTATATTTTTTCATAAAAATATTTGTTCTGATAAAAAAATCAAATTTCAATTTTTAACTAAAATAGTTATAAATAATTAATGACATTATTTCTTAAAGTCAACATTAAAGTCCCGGGTTCGAGCATCGGAAATTTCAATTGTGTGAGCGTTCAACGTCGAAAAAGTTAGAAGTTATCTTTGAACAGATATTGTCATGTACTTACCTTATTAATAAAAAAAATATAAATATTAAATATCCGAAATGCGAAGGCCAAAATTATAATTGGAGGGTATATTTTATGAAACATTTGAAATGGAATAGGAAGTGCATTTGAAATGAATATAATTATTTGAATGTTGTTTATTTAATTTAAATAATTAAATTATTTAAATAATGTAGGAGTTGGATTTGGAGGTCTCGTGAACGGGACAAGCAAAGTGGATGTTGGTCTTTTGAGATTTTCATTGGAGAGGGAAGAGGAAGAAGCGTTGCATTGATTTAAACGCCCATCCCTTAATTTTATCTTCCATCTAGAACTAGGGACTAGCAGCACAGCCTTTAGTTATGGAGTTTATTATGAAGATTATAATCCACTTGTAGGGGTGTTCAAATTTTCGAACTAATTCGGTTAATCGATCGAATCGATTTAGTTTGATTAATTCGATCGATTAACGATTAAGAAAATTTTTAAAATTCGATTAACGATTAATTCGGTTTGAAATCGATTAATTAACCGAATTAAATATATATATATAACTAGCCCATCAGACAACCCACTGCTCCATTCCATTTGAAAGTTAAAACCCATTTAAATTTTAAAACTCAAATGTCCAAATCAATTTTAATTAAATGTAAACTTTTACCTTGCAATCTCATCTCACGATTCTCAGTTTCTCACCACCCGAGCTTTCGCCTTTCATCAAACCCTCATTCCCTCTCTCTATCTCTCTCTCGTTCTCTCTCAGTCTCTCTAATCTCAGTTCTGCTCTCTTAATCTCGATTCAGGTTAACTTTCTAACTTAAAAATTCTAGATTTTTTATTTGATTAGTTTACTTCTCCCCTAAAAATTTTAATCACTTGTTTGATTTAGGGTTTGTGATTTGATATCATTTTTGTGTTTGAGATTTTTACTCTTTTCTTGTTCTGGGTTTTTAAGGTATCCGATATTTCATGATTACGCTTTCCTTGTTCTATTAGTTTCAAGTATTTATATTTTCCTGGGTACGAGAGATGTTAGGTTAATATGTTTTGTTTTAGCTTCCTGGTGAGTTTTGTAGTTAGCTTAATTTATTTTGGGTTCATGTTTTGTTTTCGTTAGTTTCATTTGTGTGGGTCGAAGATCAAAAGTAGCATATAGATTTTTTTATTAGGCTGAATTTCTGTCTAGGTGTATATGCTGCAGCATTCCTAGTCTTTTCTTGGTGGTTGTCATCAAAAGTTTTTGAGTTTTTGTGTGCTGTTGAAGGTTTTAAATTCCAGCTGTATGGGTAATTGCTTGTTTGTTGCTTCTGGAGGGGTGAAATTTATAGGTTGGTAATGGTATGGGCTGCTGCTCTGTAAAGTTGTGTATGTTTGTTAATTGTTTAGGGGTGTTTACTTCATAGGGAGTTCAGGTGATATGTGTCGGGGGCCTAGCGAAAATGAGAACCATAGGTGTTATTCATGGTTGTTTAGATCGTTTGATTGACAAATTTTCTAGGGAAGAAACTAATCGTATAATTTGATTGGCAGATCGTTTGATTAGTATGCATTAATTGTAAATTGCATTATTACAATGTATTTTTTAGTTTATATATATGGTCTTTTATACTGTATTTTTAGATTTAAAATAATATATTTTTCTTGTAGAGATAATACAAATGGAAACTTTTTGAGAGGATTCAATTGGTGCAAAAGGAGTATTTTGAATACTGTTTTTTTGTGGTAATTTATTCCCTTACATTCATTTTAATTTCATTAGCCAGATTAGTTATTAGTTAGCACAGATCTGATGAAGTGATGATGTTTACTGAATAAGATTGTATTACATTAGATTGAGTTAGCTTAGCACTTATAATTTTAGCATTGGTTGATACTTAATAGATATATTTGATATTTATACCTTGGATTGTTTTTGATGGTTCGAATTGAATTTTGCATCTCTTTATTTCTATGCTGTGCACTGTGCAGGTAATATGTTCTCTTAAGATATGAATAATTCTGCACTTAATAGAGAACATCTTGGTTGGTATGGCAGCAACAGCAAACAACTTAGTAGTTAGCACAACCTTCTTCATGCACAAACACTTAAAGTGTAAATTGTTTGTATGCTAAATTATGCTTGGTTTGTATACTGAATTATGATTCCAGTTTTGCATTATGCACTTTGTTCTGATTTATTTTGTAGAAGTGCAGTATTGTTGGTTTTTTGAACTAAATTGATATATACAAATATCTTATTTTAATATAATGTTTAAATCAAATTAATTAGATATTGTAAACTGTTTTTTAATTAAAAAATATTAAATTTGAAAATTCTAAAAAATTTCGGTTAATTCAAAATAACAGAATTAACTGAAATTTATTCGGTTCGGTTAATACTTTCATAAAAAAGTTCGGTTCGGTTAACGATTAAAGAAAAAAATCGATTAATTCAGTTATGGTTAATTCGGTTCAGTCGGCCACAGTTTTAACCGAATGAACACCCCTATCCACTTGTGTAAATTTTTAGGTTAAATTACACGGCTCCTCACTCTATTTTACTCTCTCTTCTATTTTGCTCGTTGAACTTTCAAATTTTCTAATTTGCTCACTGAACTTTGTAGATTGAATCATTTTGCTCACTCTGTCGTTAACTTTTTAACGGCGTTATGATGTGGTACAGGAATCAAAACGATTTCGTTTTGAAAAACTAAAATATACTCTAAAACGATGTCGTTTTGGTGAGTAAAATACGAGATAGAGTAAAGTTTAATGACTCATGGTGTAATTTGCCATTTTTCATTCTCTTCTCCATTTTCTCTTCGACGGCCACCATGTCATTTTCATTCCGGCCACCGTTGACCACCGTAGATGGTGGTCGTTTGGTCCTAAAACGGGATGGGTCAGTTCGTCTCGACCCCTGAGTTCAGATCTGGTGGTTGTTTCACCGGAAAATATCCAAAAACCCGTGAATTTGGACTGAAACATTTTGATTTCCTCACTTTCAATTTCATATTTGTGGACTTCGGAGCAACTTCTGACAAAATAGAGGTCAGATTCGAACTCACGACGTCGAGACGAAGCGATCCATCCCATTTTAGGACCAAACATCCACCATCTACGACGGTCAATGGTGGCTGACAATGGCATTCAATTACCCTCCATTTTTATTTTATTTTTTAATTTTTATATTAAATAATAATAATAAATGTCACGTAAGTAGCCGTTAGAGAGAAAACGGGGAGAGTAAAATGATTCAATTTGTAAAGTTTAGTGAGCAAATTAGAAAAATTGAAAACATGATGAGTAAAATAATAGAGAGAGTAAAGTAGAGTGATGAATGTGTAATTTACCCAATTTTATAAGGGTAAATTACACATTTAATTCCTAAACTATCATTTTTTCTATTTTAGTACCTAAACTGTTAATTTTTTTCAAAATCATACATAAACTATCAGTTTTAGTTATGGACAAACTACATTATTAGTCCCCCAACTTCTAAATCATAAAACTCTTATCACTTGACCACAATTCCCTTGGACCTCAACTCAATCCCACTAACACTAAACTTGGTCTAACTAATTTATGAAGTCTTTTGGGCTGAACTTTGGGTCTCGGGTTGATACAACTACTGACCCAGGATTCGGGATGTTATAGGAATACTGATCACAACGAATTTTTGGCGCATGAAACATAGCTCAGAATGCAAATAGAGTACTAAACAACGTAATTTGTCCTCAAACTCCATTGCAATGAAAAACAAATAGATATGCAGGGATTACCATTGTTCTTGTCCGACAAAGGAAGGCAAAGAACGACATGCATTGTAATCGCCCCCCTGGAAGTTCACCAACCAGAAGTCTGGACTCAGCAAGTGTCCTGCTGTTTTCAAGTATCTTTCCGGCATTAATTAGCTTCACATCCTGTATTGTCTTGGGGCAATTTTCTTTTTCTGCAAACAGAGAAGAGTACTTTCATATGCAAACAGAAGCCGATTACACGAAATCACAATATTACAACCAACAATACCAGGAAGTAACTGTGTTCGACATATGAGTTCAATCATAGTAGAACATGAGGAAGGTATAATCCTTCAAAAGCATGAAAAACTAAGCAGCAAATATATAGCACCTAGCTGCAGTAAAAACGTGTTTAGAAGAACCCATCAATTGGTCTAAGTAGAGTTAAATGGAACGTTGTTCTTCCTAGAGGTCTTAGATTCAAGTAGTTGCACACAATAAAATTATGAACATGCTATTAAAAAAATCAAAAATTTAGATTACACAATGGAATCTGTATAACATAGGCGTTCTTGAAAGGCGGACAACAAAATAAATCAGAGAAAACTTTGGTACTCAAGAAACCAGTATGCAATAAAAGAGGTGAAAATGGAAAAATTAGGGTAACCTTTAGGCCAGTGGGCAAGTATTCTCTCTTGAGAGATGCAACAGTTGTATCTGGACTATACTTGCTTGGACCAATATCAGTTCCATCTGCAAGCCTGAATTTGAGCTCCACTAAATCTCCTCCAGCCATTGATGTATTCTCTCACCTCAATCTCTCACGTTAATCTGGGTTTCCCCCCCCCCCTCAACCAGATTGAATTAACCCTTCACTGTAAAGCCTTCTTCTTTTTCTGTGCTGAAGATGTTTAAGAAACAACTGGAATTTGCTTCTTGTCAAGAAAAACTAAAACTTTCCAGAAGAAACGAGCAATAACCCATATTTTTTGTGCAAAATTCCCTGCAAATAGTTAATCACTTGAAGCTTGAGGAGATCCCAAACTCCAAGAAGGGAAAAAAAGAAGAAATTTTTAGTATGAACAAACAAGAGTATGGAGAGGAGGAGAGAGGTTTGCAGTTTGATGAAGAAAGAGAAGAATGATACCACCCAAATAGGAACTTTTCAACTGAGATTATTGCCTGAATCTAACCGAAAAATCTAATGACATGGAAAGCGACACTTTTACATTGCCACTCGTGAATAAACCCCACTTAGGTAAAACTCCATTAATGTATGTAATCTGATGAACACAACACTCATCTGTTTGAAATGGAAAACATGTAAACACCTTATTAATTTTTTATTAATTTTGATTATTTAATTAAATTTATTTTTAATCTAATCAAATCTTGACATGTGTCACCTTCTGATTGGATTGAAATAAATCAGAGATGAAGTGTGTTTTGGGAGGATTCAACTATGATTAATGTATTCAATAATTCTAAAATACAACTTGTTAATATAAGATCAAGAAAGGCATCAATCGATTGCAATAGAAAATCTTATCAAATTGTAACTCTTTAGGTTAGACAAAATAACATTTTAGGTTGAAAACCGAAAATATTATATTTTCACAAACATTTTCAATTGTAAGTCCTAAACCCGTGCAATATAACTCTTTGATTACAACAGAGAATGTTACAAATTTATATAGTTTTTTAAATTTAATATAATAATATGTTAAACTAAAATTACTTTAAATTAATCTTAAATTAGATTGCTACACAGGAGAACTACCCTAATATTACTTAAAATCAATTTCTGTAACATGTTCAGGACACGTCTCACGTTCATGTAATTTTGAAAATTTCATTTAAAATAAAAAAAATTTAAAATTATATTTAAAAAATCAAAAAAATTGGAAATTTTAAAAAACCCCTAAATCTAATCCATGTACTCATGCATGTTTTCGCCCTTACTGTCATTATCGTCGATCGAACCTCCACTCGGTTGTGTCTCCGCCAGAAGATCATTTTTGATTGATAAAATTAAAAATCGATGGTAAAAAAAAGACTAAATAGTTGAATGACCCTTAATTTTGATCGCATCAAATCCATAATTAGCACGATATGATGTATATGTTATTTGTGTAGTCTATTCGATTATCTCTTAATTAATTTATGTAGCATCAAATCCATCAATTATTTTTTTATTATAAAATACTATAATTCACACGTGAATAAAACTCTATAAATATTTTTTTTTACTTAAAAATATTATTCTTCACTTGCTGTAATGATTGAAATACTTATAAAAGAGCTAACTGCTCATATTATACAGGAGATGACGATATTGGTATGTTCCTTTCATCTGCTACAATTCTCTCTTCTTCACATTGACATTACTAAGATCCGATTAAATTACCCACAATTGATATACCTATATGTCGAGAACCACACAACTGACAAGTTCAGCAGAGCCGAAATCTCCGGCGGCGATAGCCTTCCAATTAACCGTTTCCGATTCGGCCAGGGAATCGAAAACTTGGTCACAAGAACCATCCGAAGAAAAAGTTAAACTCGACGGGAAAGGACCGGAACCATGCTCTGGCTCAGCCTGAAGAACGGCAATGTTACGTTTGGCGTCGTTCGTGATGACATGAAGCCTCCCATGAAGTCCAGCAAGTAAAAACGGGGATTCCGAGTTACAAGATTCGTTAATGGGGACATTTCCTATGACAACTTTCCAAGCATCTTCTTTTCGATCATACACCTGTATTTTACCCCTGTCCAACGAGCTGGAAGCATCGCAGGCGTATAGCTGACCGTCGATCACGACACTCAACTTTGTACCTGCTTGCTTAGCAGGCCAGCCCTCTCCCATTCCACTTGGCATATCAGCCCAAGAATTAGTTTCGGGATCGTAAATCTCGCCCCCGGCATCGACGATGAAGGGCCAGGAATATAAACTCTGGGCTACACATAACCTACCCATGTATGAAGTCATGCCAGTAGCAATAGGCTTCAACACATCCACCAAAAAGGCATTGGGTAGCTCATTAGCTCTCGAGAATGGCATACTTGGGACTTCAGACCAAATGCCGGTTTGGGGATCGAAAACTTCGGCAGATTGAAGAGGAGTCAATCCGCCACGGCCTTGACTAACTCCTCCTACAACATATAACTTGTTATTTAAAATGCTCGTCTTGCAGTAGGCTCTACCTGTTGACATGGGAGCCATTTCACTCCAGGCATTCAGAATAGGATCGAACCGCCAGACGTTTTTCACGGTACAAGCTCCAGAGAATCCCCCCAGCACATAAAGACATCCATCGATAGTACCGATGCCGGAACCACAAAACGGGGCGTGATCTGATCCATCCTTCTTCCCGAGCCAGCCTTTTACAAATTCAACAATTTTACTGCTATGTTCCGCCATGTTCCATAAACTCTTCCTCGACTCTCCTTCGAAAACGGTACTCGGAATCGACGGCAGCCTCTGCCATTTCCTTGACAAAGGGTCCAAACCATACCATAGAGGCTTTTCCTCTTCGACCTTAGTCAACACATACAACCACTCCTCCGTCATTCCAAGTTCTTTTCTCAAACTAAACAGTTGAGGGCTCACAAGAGTCGCTTTCCACTTCCGCGAAACCGACCTCATCTTGAAGTAGTCGATTCTAGGAAGTCGAGCAAGGATATGCATCGATAGCTCGTCGGGAAGAGAAGAAATCAATCTCGAGTTATCTTCATCGAAGTATGATAACTTCTTTCTCTTGCAGGTTTCACTTTGTAAGACTTCGTTGTAGTCATTCATTGAACTCCTTGGTGCAGCCAAGCTCAGAACAGCCCCCATGAATCTCAGTCCGCAAGCTGCAATGCCGATGTCAATTCGCTTCCATTGATCAGTTAAAATGTCGCAGATGAAAGAATCGAAGTAAAAATTACAAGATTCAACGTGCATTATCAGACCCCCAAAATACATCTCCAGGCCATTCTTTCAGCTGGCACGAGCTTAATATCAATCAAAACCTAACCCTCTTTCTTCTCCAGAAGTTTGGCCATCACAAAATCAATAAGATATTAAAGCTTGACCCAATTTTTTTTTTAAAAAAATTGTTCAATTCATGATATAGTACTTAAAGAAAAAAATTGAACAGACAAACACCATCTTCCTCAATTTCAACCACCCATCAATACAAAGAACAAAGACAATAACGCATCCAGCTCAATTCCCAATCAACCCAACAAATTACTTTCCCAAATTTAACCATTCCACCTTATACTCAAAAGAAAATCAACAAAACTGCAATTCAAAAATCTAAAGAATCGAAGCAGAAACTGCATGATTAAAAGAGAAGGGCAAGTGAAAAATTACCTATCAAATCAAGAAGCGATTGCTGTTCAGAATGTTTTTGCAACTGTGATTGCAATTATTCTTTTGGTTAACTTCGAGTTTGGTTACTTGAAGTACATGTATATATGTATGTATATATATAAATCAGAATGAGCAAAAGGATAATTATAGTATGGTTGTTGTTTGAGGCAAGATACGTATTTTTAAAAAACAATGGCAACGTGTATCACGAACGCTGGGAGTTTTTGTTTTGTCAGTCAACCGGACTCTACTATGGACCAATAGTCTGTGGTGGTTGTTATTAATGAACTATAAGGTTGTTGAAGTTTCGTTTTCACATTTCATAAACTCCTTAGCCTCAAATTCAGCCCTTTTCGATTTTAGTTTTTTTTTTTTTTTACTTTTTCAAGGATAAATTATTACACAATGAGGCTTTTTCAAGATAAATTACATCGTTTCTCACTGAATTTTACTCTCTCTATGATTTTGTTCACTCAACTATAAAATAAAAACAGAAGGTGGTCGGATTCTACAGTCGACTGTCGTATATGGTAGCCGTTCGTTATCAAATTTCATAGGTCGCTTCATCTTGACACCTTGAGTCTGAATCTGACCTCCATTTTTGTCGGAACATGCTCCGAATTCCGTGAATTGGAGATTGAAAATGAGGAAACCGAAACGTTTCAGTCGAGATTCACGGATTTTGGGACATTTACTGTGAAACAACCACCAAATTCGGAGTTGGAGGTCGAGAAGAACCGACCCATGAATTTTGAGACCGAACGACCATCATCAACGATGGTAGACGGTGATTGGAATGTAAAATGACGTGTTGACCAACGGCGACAACTTGTCACAAGAAGAGGATTCGAAACGACATGGTTTTAGTGTATATTTGAGTTTTTCAAGAAGACGTCGTTTTAATGCTTGTGTCATGTCATAACACCGTTATAAAATTAACGACAGGGTGAGCAAAATGATTTAATCAGTAAAGTCCAGTGAGCAAATTAAAAAAATTGAAAGTATTGTGTGTAACCTAAGAGAGATAACAAGTTTAGTGAAGAGCAGTGTAATTTACTCTTTTCTTAATTAAGTTGGTCAAACTAGTTTTGCTGACTTTCTCGATGTTTAAGATATAATTCGCGTGCTTAAAAAAATAAAGGCTGCTTCTACCAAAATAAATAAATAAATAAAGGCTGCTTGGTTCTAGAAAACACACGTCATTTTCATTTTTATTTTTTTAAAATAAAATAATAAAAGTGCTCCTGAATAAGAGATTTTAATATTTTAGAGATTATTATAATACTAGCATTTAAAGAGGTTGATATGATGATTAATATAAAATAAAAACATAAGTCAGTCGGACACCATTGGCAGTTGTTGTCGACCGTTATAGATGATTGTTTTTTTGTTCTAAATTTCATAAATCGCTTCACCTCGACACCGTGAGTTCAAATCCGACTTCTATTTTGTCAGAACTTGCTTCGAAGTTCACGAATTGAGATTGAAAGTGAGGAATTCGAAATGTTTTAGTCGATTCATGAGTTTTAGGACATTTTCCGGTAAAACAACCATCAGTTCGGACTCAAGGAGTCCAGACGAACCGACCCGTAAAATTTAGGACCGAACGACCATCATCTATGACTGTCGACAGTGACGTTCGACCACCTTCTATTTTTATTTTATATTAAATTATAATAATAATGTCATATCATACCAAAATAATAATGAGTGATCAAAACATGAGCAATTTCAAAATTCAATGAGTAAAATATAAAATTTGAAAGTACAATGTGTAAAATATAGAGAGAGTATAATTTATTGAGAAATGACATAATTTACCCAAAAAAAACAAGAGGTTGTTAATTGTTCGATTTTAATTGAATTGAAATGACCAGTGGAATCAAATTTTAGTTCAATTAGTCGGTCAAATAATTAAATTTTGTGTCGGTTAATGATTATTTTCTTTTAAAGTTCAACTATCGATTAATTCGCGCTTCAAAGTCAATTAATTAACCAAATTAATCGACATACCTGAAACTTTAAATATTTAATATATTACATATATATTTTAAGACCAAACTCACAAAAGAATCAAGACTCAATTATTTTTTAACTAAACTAGACTCGTTAAACTTTCAAAACTCAATCAAATTTTAACTCAAATGAAAAAATACAAATTAAATCCAAATTATTCTAACTAAAAAATTATAACAAAATTTGGTTAATTTGAAGACAGAACGAATTAGCCAAACTTTGTTTGATTTGGTTAATAATTAAAAACACATTTTGATCAACTGTTAAAAAATCAATTAATTCAATTTTAGTTAATTCGATTCGATGACCGACCAAATTAACCAATTAAATACCCTAATTAATAAGGCTTAAGGGGTCATTTTACCCCATAAGTAAACCTAAATAAAAATGTTATCCCTACTTTTTCAATTGGAACAATTTTGCCTTTAAAATCATTTAATTACATCGATTTTACTCTTTGGTAGATGTTGATAATTATGATATTGATATGACAGTTAACACTGTGATGTGACGGTTATATGTTAATGATGATGGTGGTAATGGGGTTTAATTGAATTTTTTCACCGACTTTGATGACATAATTGATTTTTTTGGCTAAGATCAAAGACATAATTGATTTTAATTGAAAGTTCGATAGTTTATTTAATTTTTAAGAAAAAAAAAATAAAAATCTAAGAAATTATTAAAATTTTAAAAATGTTCATAATATTTATTAAAAAATACTATTTATTAAAAAATCTTAATTTTTTTCTTAAAATTAAATATGGCCTCGAACTTTAAACTAAAATAAATTATTCCCTCAAACTCGATTAAAAAATCAATTTAATTTTTTTGTCACATCATAATTCACATGTGAAAGCACTTTAGCATTGTGGACTACTATGTTAATACAATGAATCATAGTATCAACACCGTTTATTATCACGACAACACCATAATCGACGTGAGTCAAAAGAAAAAAATAGCATAATTAAATGACTTGAAGAGTAAATTTAATATAACTAAAAAACATGAACAATATTATTGATTTCAGATTATTTCATGGGCAAAATAACCCCTTCAGCCTATTATCGATAAGTAATATAAAAGTTATGCAACATGGATACTATTAATTTTTTAAAAAATATATAAATAATTTTAATAATATAAAATTTAACAATATCTTTATATTTAAATAAAATAGTATTTTGAGATTTAAAAAAATAATTTTATATTTTAAACGCAGTAAATGAAAAAAATTAGGGTTTTAAAAACAATCTCTTTAGATGAGATTTGAAAAAGGATTCAAATTACGAAAATCCACTTTAATAATTATTTTTTTAAATTTGAAGAATTTTCATTTAGTAGTGTTTTTATTCACTTATTTGTGATGAAAACGTGGTTATTTTTATAAAATAATATATAAGATTAGGAGCTTGCTTGTACTAATTATAAACTTAGATGGACTTGTTATGACTTCAACAACAGGCTACAAGATTGACCACTAAACTATTATATATTTATGAATATTAAAATTAAGAGTAAAGTATATAAATGGTCTCTCGACTATAGAGATTACTTTATTGAGTCATCCGACTATTAAAAGTTACAAAATGATCTCCTGACTATAGGACATTGCTTTTTTAAGTCCCTCGACTATTAAAAGTTATGAAATGATCATTCGACTATTCATTGTGTTCAAAATTTGTCATTTTTTGTTAAAATATTGATGGTAGTTTGAGATTGACATTAACATGCTGACTGAGATATGATAGTCGTTTGAGATTATGGGTTCATATTATATCATATCTCAGTTAGCATGCTAATATCTAACTTAAATTGTCATCATTTTTTAAACAAAAAAAAGAATGAGTTTGAAACACAATGAATATCTTGGTGACTATTTTTTATCTTTTAATAGTCGGAAGACTCAATAAAACATCACACTATAGTCGGGGTACCATTTATGTACTTTATCCTAAAATTAATTAATTAACTAATAAAAAACATATGGTCGATTTTTATATTTAATGAAATTAAATGTTTCTTCTTCAAAATACAAATCCATACATGGATTCGGTAGTTAAACTAGAGATTGCATATGTATTACAAAAAGTTGAGCGTGGATCTTTTTATTTTTTTGCATAGATTTAAACAATAAAATTAAAATTAAATAATTTTTCAATTCGATGAAAGAAAAAGTGTGAATTAAAAAATAATGATAAAAACAGAGGAGTTATAGTTATTATTAAATTCGATCATTAAAATATGGAATTATAATATTATATTAAGTTGTTTAAATTTTTTTTAAAAGTTTTTAATCGAATTAAGTTAAAACTCGTTAGATACTGATGAAAAATAATGAAAAGATGACCAACCAAGAAGAAAATTGGGAAAATAAAGGAGGGAAAAAGGAGTAAATTTGTATTTAATCATTCATCTATTGTTGTAGTTCTATTTTGGTCATTCATATGAGGCAGAATCCACTTACACAATATAAAACTTTTTAGTTTTACATAAATTTAGGACCGTTGAGTGATAATAGACGGCTGAGATTAAAAGTATAAAATATAAATATATTTACTAGAAAAAAGAAGTAAATCCTAGTCATTTATTTTCACTAATCCAACGTTCCTAAATCTTTGTAAAACTAAAGAGTTTTACATTATGTAAGTAAATCCTAACCCTATATATATATATATATATATATATATATATAAAATCATACATAACATTACATTTTGATGAAGTTTTAGTCATCTTGCATTATAAATAAATAAAATTATTGACGTGATAATTTTTTTTTTATATTTTCCAATAATGATATAACATTACTCTATAGTGATATACCATCATCACCGTTAAAATTTTCATTGAAAAGTGATCGAAATGAAACTGAGATATAATATTTTTAAAACAAAAATAATTAGACAATTAAAACAAAATTAAAGAAATAGATGTGCCACTAAATACATAGTTTACCCCTTGTCATAACCATTTTTAACGAATTAAAATTAATCTATACGAATTTTTAATGAAATTAACCAAATCAATCCATATATAACAAATTTGGGGTTATCAGTACTTATTTAGAATTTATTTACTAGCCATTAACAGTGATACACATTCAGTAAATATATTTACTTAAATTTGAATTCTCTAATGAGATCATCATTTACTTTTGGGGTAAAAAACGCATTTAGCACCTAAACTATCAGTTTGGTCCGTTTTAGTACCTAGCATTTTATTTTTTTTCAAAATCATACCCAACGTTTAGTTTTCATCTCATTTCAGTACCCAACTGTTAAAAATTTAACGCATTTAGTGCATAAACTATCGGTTTTAGTTCGGTTTAGTACCTAAATTTTCAATCTTTTTAAAGCTTAATGTTAAATTTTGAACGGGAACAAAAACTAAATTTTTAACGGCGGGTACTAAAATGAAACAAAAACTAAACTTTAGGCATGGTTTTGAAAAAGTAAAAGTTTAGATACTAAAATGAACCAAAAATGATAGTTTAGGTACTAAACACATAATTTACCCTTATTTTTATTATCGAAATCACTAGATAAATTTTACTTTTCCCTTAAAATTCAGTAAAAATAATTTTTATAATTTAAAAATAATAATCAAAACATCCATGAATATAATCAAATTTAGTGGAAATTTAGGTGAGTCTCAATCTGGTTTTAGAAAGTATACGTAATTTTTGTTTTCATTTTAATTTTTTTAAAGATAAAATATATTGAAAAATGTGTTTAATTAAAATATTTTAAAAATATATGTGGAAAATAGAAAATAATGTTCTTTTCATTGAAAATGTTATATAAAATTTAACGAATTGATTCAATTTTTAATTCACGTAAATATAAAACTTTTTTTTTCACAACTTGATTATAGATATTAAAAATATTCTTTATTCTGGTATCTATTTCAGATTATTTTTTGAATTAACACTTATTTTTGCTATATGAAATAAAGACGCCTAAACATATTTGACTAAAATGAAATAAAAATGATAAGAAAGGACTAAAAATATGAAAAATGAATTTTGTCTATAAAGATCAAACAAACACACACGATGCATGTCTAGAACATGTAGTTACACGAACACAAGTTAAATGCAATAATATGTGTGTATTAATCTCATGTTCAATTACTCAATAAGTATATGTTCAGGAGGTTATATTTAAACATTTGAAAATCTTTATATCTAAACAATGTGAGATTTGAGAAGCTCGATAGTATTTTAATTATGTATTGTTTAGATATCAAGTTTTCAATTGTTTAAATGTAAACTTTTAAATAAGGGTGTTGAATATTCGGTTTTAACCGAATTGGTTTGGTTAATTCGATCGACCACCGAATTAGTTTGGTTAATTCGTTCGACCACCGAATTAGTTCGGTCGAGAAACAGTTAATATTTTTTTTCAATATTGGATTAACGGTTAATTTAGTTTGAATAAGTTAATTAACCGAATTATCCGAAATTATTAAATATTATATATACTAACATATTTTAACTCAAACCCATTAAAAATTAACCTCTGTTATTTTTTTAATCGCACTAAACTCATTAAATTATCAATACCTAACTAATTTTTAGCACAAATAAAATATATACATTTATTATATTTAAATTAATCTAATTATAAAAATTATAAAAAAATATTAATTCGATTAACCGACTGAAATAACCGAACTTTGTTCTGTTTGATTAATTCGATTAATGATAATTTGATTCAGTCGACTACCGAATTAACCATTTGAACGCCTCTACTTTTAAACATGCATTTATTAATGGTTGAACATAAGGTTAATACATGTCTATTTTTACCGCCACCTGATTTGTTGTCATGCTCGTACAATTATATGTCTTCGACACACATCGTGCGTGCTTGTTCCTTTTAGACAACACCCATTTTTTTATGTTTTAGCCCCAATTTTCCTTTCCTTTTTATTATTTAATGATGACATGTCAATATACATATACATATCTATACGAACCAAGTAACCTCAATAGTAAAGTAATTGTCATTTCTTGAGGTTTCGGGTTCCAGATCTAGGAATGCTACGGGTGAGAGCTTTCGATGTCAAATACTAAGAAACCCTAACAAGAAGAGAATTGCATGCTTAACAAGTTCATCAGTTATTTTATAATTGAAGATCAAAGAGCAAATTTGGAAAGGATTAAACAAGAAAAGTTCTTATCAAAAGGATACATTAAATTAACTGAAAGACAAATCCATTCAACAGAAGTTTGAAAAGGCGCAGTGATACATTTGAGGGAGCTCTACTCAACTTCATATTACTAACTAAAACAGTCAGCGAGTCAGCTTACAGTCGGATCATCGTACCTTATTACTGCAGCCAAAACACGACTCGAGCTTCGATTTTTACTGGAAATGAGGCTTTCTGAATCTTAAACATGACTGGGGGGACCATCCACCTTGCCATTGTCAGAGGCATTAGAATCTGAGTTTGGATCAATAGAATTCAAGCCAACGGTAGATGTAGGCATGGGTTCTGGTGGAGCTGTGGATTGAGTATTCCCCCTAGTCCAAAAGGCAGGTATCCTCTTGTCGTCTTCCCTCATCCTCTCGGCATACTTATTGATGTTGAAACCTGAGTCATCGTTTCCGCCAAATGCAGACTCTAATTTCTCCGTATCAAAAAGATCCTCCATTATTTTCTTGGTATTGAGATCATCGGAGTAGACGAATTTTACTTTGTTTTGAGTCTTGGGCTCGAGAAAGGGTTTCACAAGCTGCCAAGGAGCGTACTTCCAATATTAAATCAATCAGACGTAACGCATGGACTAATAACAACATAAGCAGAACAATAACGAATCTGGGTGGGTTACCGTCCAGAAAGGTTCGAAGAACTTGGGTGGGTTGTATAGTATCGCCACACCTAGACGCTCTGGATAATGTTCTTGTAAAACGTGTGCCGTTTCCCGTGTCACCTTCACTGATATATGTGACAAGTTAAAGCCATTGAAGTCGATCAACCAGACCATCTGCTCCTGGTAAGCTGGAAGATTTAAAATTGCATTCTCCATACAATAAACCAAATACCTAATCTGCCCTTTCGTTGATTTTGAGTTCTGCAATCAAAACAAACCTAACTAAGATGTCATCGCCAACTAATGCACAATAGTACATGCTTACTAATCCAAATGACAATCAAACATGTCATTAGCCTAAATTCGGCAAAGGATACTGGTGCAGCGAGCTGTTTTTGGACTAACTAAAGGTGTCGGATATAGAGGATAATCCTACTGTTGGAACGAAGATGAACGGCACCATGACCATTAATCTCAAACCGTTAGATTGGGATCTAATATGTTATATGTTTCACCAGTTTCTCTGATGTAGTACAAGATTTGAAAATTGCAAAGAAATCGAAGGAACTCGGATGAAACCTGGCAACTAGGTCTCATGACAAGAACGGTTCTTCCATGCTTGTCTATATAATTTGATCTGTAGATCTTTCCTGTCTCAGCTTCACGAGCAACCTCTTCCTACATAGAAAAATCAGAATTAAAGCACCATATGGCAAAAGAACAAAAGTTTGACCCGAACCAGCTATTTGTTCACACAAAAAAGGACAAAGTCCCCGAGCTGCCAAGTCACCAGAATTCAGCCCTAATAAGTAGATTGGGCTTGAGTTTCTCTCAAGGGTTAACATCCAAAAGAAAGTTCCTAATTCAATGAACCATGCGGAGTGCATGAAAAAAGAAGAATGCTATGATTAAGAAAGATAGTAAGGCCTAGGATTGACAATTCCTAGTATCCTTAATGGTCAAGTCCTTCATGCATTTCATACTTTAAGAAACTACAGATAAATTATGGGAGGCAGAATTGTAGCATACCCAGCGAATCTCTTCTGGTTTGTATTCCGCTCTCCATTTCAAGGTTTCTTTCAGCATTTTAGATGCCTTCTTGACATTCCAGTTTCGTGCCCTTAAATATCTAGCGATGGCTGCATCAGAACAATAAATTGCTAACTTCTCAGGCAACGGTCCTATCAACTTTCTCATTTCAGTAATCTGCAAATATCGAAAGGTTTGAAAACTTTACTCCGCAACATCCAAGTAGCTTTGGCTTGCTTCAACTATCAAAATCTATGATGGGCCAAAAAGTTAACATATGATAAATTAGGTATATTGAATCCAATAAAGAAAATATACCTTTGTCTGCTGCTCTTCACATGTTAGCGACTTCTCGGAGCTATTTGAAGAGGATTTCTTTAAATCTACACTCATAGTTTAACAGATGTCTCCCTGTATGTTAACACTTAAATCCTGCACAACTGTAGTATCATTAATCTCAATGCCACTACATGAACATCTGCACTTTGTGTTCCAAGTGCAAGCTTGTTAAAGGGAGAAAAACAAAAGCAATATCTCATTTTCTTGAGAAAACAAGAAATTGCATAAGATCATGAGGGATAGATGTGCGAAATGATTTCCTTCCGCAGAAGCCGCATAAAACCTATGCACTTTTTTGTATGAATGACATGCAAATTCAAAATTACTTCTTTATTACAACTCGTCCACCTTTTAGTATGAACGATCTGCCTCAACTATTCATAACAACAGTTAGCATTTTACAACTTCTTTGTTGGTTTCGTTTTCTTTATTTTTCTCGTTTATGTCCTTTTAAAACAACCATCTTTGTCGGAGTACGAAAGAGCATCCCAGGTTACGATAATGTTGCCAGAGACAGAAGAAAGGAACTATTTTTTGTTCATTTGCTTCCTTCATTCCCATCCAATAGTAACCAGGAATTCTTCTGCAAGTTTCCTTTATGGATCATAGTAATTTCTACTAATCGAACTCAGCGGTAAAAAAGAATGCTGTTTTTGCTAAGCCTACAGGGCGGGCGTCCGTTGTCAATTAACTAAACAAAATTCTAAACGGATACTACCTGTAATCGCCTAGACTATTAATAATTTCTACTGATCGACCCTCATAGGAAACAAGATCAATGAAATTAGTCAACGATCCGTTTGATGAACCAAATGACACTTGACTTCAAAGTGGACTGCAACTATGTAAAACCAGATTGAAACCCCCCAAAAAATAAGACATAAGCATCTAGAGATCAGTCTAGAATTGGATCCACAATAACATAAGGTTCCCTTATTTTAACCCAGACCCCTTTTTCTCTTGTTGGTCAAACAATAATCGAATCAAAGAAGGAAACGATTCATCTAGCATAGAGTTTTGATACTGGAACTGAATTCTTCAGATAAAAAAAAAGCCCAAAATATAAATGAAAGACTAAAGAAAACATATGAAGATCCAAACGCCAAAAGTAAGCCGTATTTAAGTTGAAATTGAACAAGTTACCTGAGTGATTTAAGGAATAAGAAATGGGTCTTCAAGAGGCAAGCAAAGAGAGAACTTGTTGGGATTTTCAGATAAAGATCAAAGAGAAAGGTCAACCACAGAAAAGTAGGAATTATTTTAATGAAGTTTGAATTGAATCACACTCGTATGATGAAAAGCAATTGAATAGAATAGGGAAATTTGGGTTGCTTCCATTTCTTTTCAACCCCATTTTCTTATTTACTAAATGGGTTTGGCTGTTGTTTTTGTTTTCTTCACTAACCTTGGGCTCCTTGTAGGCAAGAAGTGACCTTTCCAACCGGGAAAATGTTGGGGCAAGCAGACAAAGCTCAAATCTTTGACAGCAAAGCTTGGGAGGAGGAGACATTATTTATGAAACCCACAGCTTTGCATATTACAATACTGTCGGCAAGGAGAATAAGACACGTGGATGAGGAGTAAAATTACAAACAGTATCCAACAAGATAAATTATTTGATAGATATGGTTAAGTGGGTGCAAAAATATTCGATCCGGTTGATTCGATTTGTCGACCGAAATTAAAAGATAAAAATTATCCGACCGGGTCAGGCCTGAGTTACAAAATTTGTTTTTCCGGGTACCCGAGTACCCGGTCATTTTTTATTATTTATTATTATATATATAATATATAATGGATTATTTATATTATGAATTATTAGATTTTATATTTCGAATTTTAAATTTTATGTTCGGTTGTTGGAGTATGTAATTCAAAATTTTGAATATTTAAATTTGTGTATATTTTTTTAAATTAATGATTTGAAAATTAAAAAAAAGGTATCGAGTACCCAGCAAAATTCGGGTACCGCAATATCCGGATCGGGAAACGGGCCGAATCACAAATTTTAAATAACTACCACCAGTGAGGGGACAACTTAAAGTTTTTTTTTTTAAAAAATCAGATGTTTAAATTAAAATTTGTAAAAATTTTGGGGTGTTTAGTTTACATTTTTCAAAAAAGTAGGGTCTAACTAAATTTTTTGAAATTTTGATAGGTTTAATGAGAATTTTTAAAGTTTATGGGAGGGGATTTAATTAAGAATATTAAAAAATAAAATTTAATCTGAGTTTTAAAATTTTTAAGAGATGTTAAATTAATTTTTTTGAAAATTTTAAGGGTATAAATTATGATTTTTTAAACCCCCAATAGCCCCTCTTTAGTTTCACTACTTACTTCTGCTTCTTATTTATAGGAAAGATGTGAAAATTCGCCTTAAAAAAATTGATATCGATAAATATTATTGATTGATACTACAGATAATTTTTTGTCCAACAGAACTTATATATTTGAGTTTTCTTGATAATGGTTTAGGTTGATTTTTATTTTCTTCAAAAATTATGATAAATTGAGGTATGTGGATAGCTTCTTTGTTGATTTTTTATGAGTAAATTGTTAGTTTAATCACTTACTTTTCATATTTATTTATTTTTGTTCATAAAATTTTTTAAAAATATATATATTTTGGTTATTTATGTTATCGATTTATTGAATTTTAGTCACTTATATTACTGATTGTTATATTTTAGTCATTAAATAGTTTTTTTTTGTGAAAGGGTACTTTGTATTAAATAAATTACAAAGTAACCACTCCAAGTGTCTCGTTAAAAACCCTCCCTAAGCCTAATCGAAGGAAAAAGAGTGCACCATGGAGCGGAATGAATACTAATAACAGGCTGTAAAATAGCAGCAGTAAAGGATATCCTGGCAGTGAACACATGCCATAATACCAGCCTTGTCCAACACTGAACATACAGAGGCGCCAAAACAAGAGCAAATAATAGCAACATGAATCAATCATATGAAAGAAAACAGCAACCAAAACAGAATCTAAACATTCAAACCAACGTTAGAACGAACCGCAGAATAAAAGCAGAAGAACAGCTGCAGCAGGAAAGCCATTAACAGAACCCACGAGCAAAAGCTGTCGGATTTCGAACAAAGTCCGACACCACAAGATACAACCTCGGCCATAAATAATTTGCCCAAATTCCAATCAGCAGTAAAGCTTTAAAAAAGAACTGATTCGCCGTAAAAGAAGCCCCATTAAATCTGGTAAGATTTCTGCAGATCCATACTGTCCAAATCAAACCGAAGAATCCCAGACACCAGAGCGGTTTTACTCTCGTTCTAACCCTTTGCGCGAACCAAATCTCAATCAATAATTTAACATTCTTAGGAAAAACGAAATTAACATTCCACACATTGCACCATCTTTGCCAAGCATTCCAAACTACATAACAATGACAAAATGCATGATTTACCTCTTCCGGCGCAAGCTTACAGTGGAGGCAGCATACCTGATCGGAGCAATTGACACCCCTTTTGAGCAGCTCAACCATAACCGACAGTCTTTGATACACTGCTTTCCACACAAAAACGGAGACTTTGGGAGGAACAAGCTTAATCCAAACGAATCTCCACACATGGTCTTCCACTAATCTATCACAGGACACCTTATGACAGAAAGCTTTTGGGTTATATAAACCATCTGATGAACCAACCCAAATCACCCTATCACGATCTTGATTGACTATAACCACTCTATTTAAAAACCTGGATGAATTCATTCCAGATAGGCTTTTCCCATTCAAAGAAAGGTCTTCTCAACTCAATTCTCCATTCCCAACTATCAAGGACCCTACAACCGAAGTCTTTAATCTTTCCGGTTTTGTTAACTGCAAGACTGAAAATTCTTAGAAAAGATAATTTTAAAGAAATATTATCAGTCCAGACCTCTATGTTGTGACCATTCCCCAAAACAAACCTCAAGTCAGTAAGAAAAACAGACAGAAAATTCCCAGCAGGATTCACAAGACTACGCCACATCCAAGAAGAAGTTCTATAGGAAACTGCTTTAGGCAAGATGGCATCTTGATCATAATTATACTTGGCAACAATAATCTTCCTCCATAAACTATCATTTTCCACACTGAACCTCCAAATCCATTTATTAAGTAAAGAACGATTTCTAATTTTGACATCAAAAAAACTCAGCCCCCTATGAGAAAGAGATTTACAAATACAGTCCACCTAATCCAATGGATACTCCTCTCCGACTTACTATTCCAGACAAAATTAAATCTTGTTAGTTTGACAAAGACAAGCAAGTGAGAGTTAATTTTTAATTTGACCTATGAACTTCATATAGAATATTCATTTTTCTATAAGCTATAGAGGAAATATCATTTTAACTCTTAAATTCTAGATAAAATATCAATTTAACTCTTAAATTCGATCAAAAACCTCTTGTCGGTGGCCATCACTCACCATTGTGGTTGCCGATCACCATAGTATCGGCTTCGATTGTCATCGCCATCGACTGTTAGACCTAAAATTTTTAGTCAACTCCTTTTTGACATATTAAATGCGAATCTAATATCTATTTCATAAAAAATGCTATGAACTCAACAAATCCACCCTAAAATTCTTATCTTCTTTTAAAATCAAATAATAATAATATTTTATCAATATTTTTTAAAAAACAAGACACCAAAAATTTAAATATATATCAATAATCACATGATATATATTTTTTGTTCATAATAATTTTATGTTATTGTAATTTTTAATAATTTTATGTTATTGTAATTTTTTAATAATTATAACAAAATTCGTAACTCACACAAGATTTTATGATCGTACTCAATTATGGTTTGGATTTTGTTTATGAAGTATATGACTTGGTCAAACTCGAGGTTTGGTAAGGAATTGCTGATATGCAATACATAAAAAGAATCTTGGAAAATTTGATGTATAGGCTACCATTATTGATCATTGTAGTATATATTACATGACCAACCTTACATCATTTTTTTAATTAATTATTAGTATCCGATCTATTGACCGACTAATCTAGGTCGAGTATTGTAGAGGCGAAAGCAACCCTCTTAACCCAATTTACTCCATTCGCAAGCGCCTCTGTACATCAAATTTTAAAATTTAAGAGATCTCAACTTTAATTTCTCAGTACTCCCTTTGTTCCATAGAAATGTCTTTTTATTGACTTTTTAAAAGTCATTTTTCTAAACTTCGACTATGATTATTTTAAATAATTAAATTTTACGAAATATATATTTAAAAACTAATTAATTGAAAGTTTTTAAAATGTATTTTTACATATTTTTATCAATAATAATTAATCAAAGTTTAAAACTATTCTACAATATAGAATTTCAAATTCTTGTCACGGACTAGAATCTCCAATCTAGAATGTTAGAATTTAGTTTGTAAATAATAAAACTATTCTACAAGCGTTTGTGGAATGCAACATGTCTCGAGAAAAGTATGAATCCATCTCGTGAATCCGTCGTAATATTCTTTGTCGTTACTTAATCTTAAATTAAGTTGTCATACCGTAACTGATCGAGGAAGAAGTAGTCGGAAGCAATTGATTCTTAAATTTTTTTAATTTGTTATGTATTTTAGATATTTTTTTATAATTTTTATTAATAATACGTATTTATCCCTTGAAATTTTATAAATTTATTCATTTCTAAAATTTTAAAATTTCGTTCCTGATAACATAAAATTTTATGTGCTTCCACGTCATCATGGATCAACTGTGCTCGAATCATATCTACTTCTAAGCTTCGAAGTCCTCATTGTCATAACCATTTAAAAAAACAATTATTAAATTATTTTAGAAAAACAATTATGACTTTTTATTTGGAAAATTGATGTTTTTAAATTGATTTGAAAGGGAGTCGCCATCGACCTTTGGGTTAGATAGGTCAAATACATAAAAACGTCTTTTAAAATAATTTTAAGAAAAAATCGTGTTTTAAGACAAAAAATTTGTCTGCGCTTACCAAAAATCGGATTTAACGGGTCCAGGAGTCGATTACGCGTGGGGAATGATTAGCACCCCACAACGCCCAAAATTAGTACTTAATTGCTTACACATAGTCGCAATGGTGAAAATTATGAATCAAATATAAAATTAAAATATGATTCATTCATTAAAGTTTAATTAAGTTGCTTCAAATTATTATTAGGAAAAATTCTTTACTTGAAAAGAAATCTCGAGATTAGCAATCCTCCATCGGAAAAGTTGTCTCGCCTATTTCTTATATGTAAAAGAATAATCCCTCCCTATTGATTTTAAAAAAAGGCCAATCGAATATAAAATGAAAATTGACATTTGCATAAAATAAATTACTATATAAAAACACATTGAATCGTTTAAATAAAAAAATTAATTAGTAAGATAAACTATATTTATTTCAAGTTCCCATGTCATTAAAAATGTCTTATCGGATAGCACCACTTCGACCAAGTGATGCTTTCAACGTTCATTCTACGCATACGTGTTCTTGAAAAATTTCGAATATCTCATCAATAGATAAAAAATACAATGGAAATAAATGTAATTGGAAATATACGAAATAAATTATTTACAGTAAATGGATCTAGGAACATTTATTTAATATAATACATATAACTACATACTATGTAAAATATATTCATACATGAAGGACTAAAATAAAAATAAATGAACATTACAAACCAAAATGAAATCACCAAAAATAAATATTTACAAGACTAAAATAGAAGTAACATAAACTTGAAGGACTAAACAGTAAATATAAATAAACCAAATCCACAATAGGCATTTTGAACAAATATAGGTACCAGAAACTAAAATAACCCATAAATAATGTTTACGGACTAAAATAAACTAAACCAGAAACATAAAGGAGTAAATGATAATAGTGACTAAAATAAAAGGTTTGCAAATATCATGATTGAAATCAAACATTAACTAGGATAACATAATATATAAAAAGAGGACTAAAATACAAATATTGAAACATCAGTGCTCGAAATAAAATAGGGTAAAACTTTATTAAATGGCTGAAAGATTATATTACAAAAGCAGAGCGACCCAAAGTGGGATTTACCCACGCGCAAAAAAACAAAACTATCCCCCTCGAAACTACGTCGTTTCGTGGGGATATATAAGCCTAGGCCCAATGATTTCCCCTCCCATTTATTCATTTTCTCATAGTTTCAGAAAACCAAAAAAACTCTCTCAACTTTTCCTCGTCGGGGAAGGAGTCGCCTTCCACCAGTGACATTAACGGTGGCCCATGTCAGCGCTCACGGCGGCGCACGATGGCCGGCGGAAGCAAACTACCCAAAAAGGTCCCTCTCATCTCCCCTACCAAAAACCACCCCTACTTAGCCTAAAAATCACTTTAGCACCCTAGATCTAGGGTTTACCTCTCGGGGGAAAACGACTCCAGCGACCTTTAAGTTGCCTGACGCTTCGAACAGAGGTAAGTTATCTCTATTTTTTGTTATTATTTTCTTTTGATTGCTCTCAGATTTACCATTGTGTGTGTGTTTTTTTTTGTTTTTGAATATGTTTTTGTGTTGTTTTCCTTTTGATTTTCTTTCTTTCTTTGCTCTGAATCTTTTCTCTCCTCTTTCTCTATATGTTTCTCTTCTTTTTATCCCCTTGCATGTGATGGTTTGGTGATTGATTTGGTGGATTGACAGCCGGATTGCCTCGAGATAATGGGGATTTCTTTTTGATTTTTTTTCTGCCATTTTTATTGTTGACGTGGATAGCTTGTCTCTGTAGGTTAAGCGGCGAGAGTAGTTGATGGCAACATCATATGACGACAGTATCAAACCCTATGGTTAGGGTTTCAGAAACCCTAGGGTATGGTTATCGGGTCGGATCATGGTCGGCTGCTAGGTTATCTGGGTTGGGCTAGTACTGCTTTGGGCTTGACACAATGTAATTGGGTCTAGGTTGAGTTTTAGGCTGTTTGGGCTTCGGGTTAGCCTCAATTGGGCCTCAGGTTAACTTGTACTGGGGCTTTGGGTGGACTGGTTGTAACTTAGGCCTGCAAAAAGTGTAATAATAATAATAATAATAATAATAATAATAAAATAAAGACTCGAACAAAAACAGGTGTCTACACTCACTATAATTGATAATCTCCACTTTTTCTTAGGATTTTAAGGATTTGAACAACTGGTTTGCTTCTTCTTTGTGGGGAAGAAAAGTCTTATTACTTCATTTTTTATTTATATTTTATTATGATGTTGTTGCTTATTTATGTTTTACGTTTTTATTGATTTCTTGGTTAAAGACGGTTGTTAGTTTTATTTACCATTTTTTTTTCATTTTTTTATAAAACAGATGTAATTACAAAGTAGTATCTATTTTAAATACTTTCAATCATTTGACAATAAACACTTAATCTCATTACTGCAGCTACTGGTACTCGAACTAATAACCTCTAAAAATAACGATTCTTTTAACTACTAAAATAAGTTAGTTCGTACTATTTTTCTTTCATTTTTAAATAAAAGCAATTGACATATATACTTTTAACAGTGAAGTGTGAACTTTAGTGGGAACTTCAAATAATGATCCCTTGTGGTGGAAGTAATGTATTTTGTCCCTTCATATTGCTACAATAGATATTAAATACCTTATATTATACAACTTTTAGTTATATATATATTCTTTCTCCATATTTTTTTATTTTTAATTACTAATATAATATATATAATCAACTCTTTCAAATTAAATTTTATAAATAAGTTCATTATAGGGCTCATCTTGTTAAATTCTTTTATTCCCAAATATCAAAATTAAAACTTTTAACTTTATTTAAATATTTTAATGTCTCACATATTGTATCAACTAATTATTTGTTTACATATCATAGAAGTAGATCTGATTCTGTAACATCCTCAATACCGGGATTAAATTGCAAGGAATATAGAATTGAAGGATAAAATGGTCATTACAAGGAAAATAATTAATTTGGTTAGATATATATATGGAGGCCACGTGTATGTGAGGAAGCAAATATCGAAGCTTCCAGACAACTCTTCTCCTCCTTTCTTCTCTGTGCGTGTGAGCCAAGGTAAAGATATAGAGCGTAATTTTGTTCCGAAACAATCGAAGGATTAGAATCGAGTCAAAGCAATGCTAAGGTGAGTACATATCCTAGATGAAATTGTATTGAGATAAGACTTGTGATGAGTCTATCTCCTATAGTTAAACTTATAATTTCATATTCATGCACACGCATATTTATATAGGTATTAATGTTATAGTGATTTTATGCCTAATTCATTCATGCTTTAAAATGAACTTATATGAATGAATGCAATTATATGAGAACCCATTCAGGTATGGGAAATAATGTAAATGAACATGTGTATTCATATGAAGTAAATTATGTACTATGTGAAAAGTGATAAAAGAGACATGGAAATGAGAATTGTAATTATAATTAAGCCCATGTTATTTAATGTGAGAGTTGTAGGTATAATTGGCATGCCAAGAGTCGAGGGATTATCAGTGGTCCTTCGGGACATAGTGGTCCTTCGGGACATAGTGGTTCTTCGGGACATAGTGGTCCTTTAGGAAAAATATTCAGTGCCCCTAGTGGGATTTTATTCGAGCTGTGGTGACAGCATTGTGCACAACCTCAGTGTACTTGTGTACCTTCTGTTCTCAATAATGTACATGAGCAATCCAAAGATAAATTAAAGTGAAATTAGCATAAGAATATATGTTTTATATGTGCATGTCACCATCATATATGTTATAGTGTAATAGATGTATGCAAATTAAAATGTCATGATCAGAGGGTAAGAATGCATGTTTATGAATGCATTGTTATATCGATATATTTATATTATGCATCACTAAGTATGTGACTTAGCGTGTAAGTGATTTACACATAGGTACCAAGAATTCAGAAGAGCAGAAATAGGGGTGGCAAGAATAACATCATTGTTAGAAGATCAGATCAGAAGTAAATGATACGTATGTATTTTGTTGTGTATAATGTGTTGACATGTAAGTAATGTGTTAGTTACGAATGCTCTGATCGGTTTTTTATGGATTTGGTCAAATTTTTGTAAGTCAACAACTTTCATTGCAATGAAAGTTTCAAAATTTCTTTGGTTTTCATTAAGAGTCAAGGTTTGAAAGGTCAACGTGACACCTCATACTTGTATCCGGGTCAGGTACGTATTGGGGGTGTTACATTTAATGGTATCAGAGCTATAGTTTAGTCGATTCTCGGCATAAACCGGAGTCTAGAGTGTCCTATAAAGTATACATGCCAACAAAATAGTGAAAACTTCTGATCTGATATAATAATAAGTATGATGTTTTGCTAATAGAACGATATAGTTAATTTTTTTATATAGATGTCCGGACAAGGTAGTTCTAGAAGTGAAGCGGGAGATGATAGACCCATTGAAAGTAGTAATTCACCTGCCCTGGCCAGGTAGAGTGAATATCAGGCACCCTCTGGAGTGCATGTGAGTGATCAAGATGTGTTATTCAGAACATTGGACGCGGTATTGGCGTGTTTCTAACCTCCTGCTACTTCAACTCCAAGAATGAATATTGCAAAGGAGTTGAAGAGCTTAGGAGCACCAGAGTTTAGAGGTGAAGCCGAAGAAGGTCATGTTGCTGCGGACCTTTGGCTTAATGACGTGAAAATTATGCTTGAGGGACTTCATTGTTCTGATGTTGACAAGCTGAATGGAGTAGTATCTTTGCTCCGAGGGTAAGCCAGGACTTGGTGAACCAACATTACATTAAGAATGTCTGGTGATCAAGTAACTTGGTCCTTGTTCCTAGAGGAATTCAAACATAAATACATCGGAGATCAGTTTATCTGACAGATGAAACAAGAGTTCATGAATCTAAAGCAATGAAACCGTACAGTTTATGAATACGAGTGTGAATTCAACAAATTGAGTCGCTTTGCTGCAGAGTTTATTCCTATAGAGAAGGATGTTTGTGATTGGTTCGTGGAAGGTTTACGTCCAAGATTGAAGGAAATGCTAATTATGTTAAATCTATCCTCATTTTAAGAAGTCGTGAATCGTGCTAAAGCTCTGGAAAGAGCTCAGAATTAGAGGTTCAGAGATTCCCGGGTTCAGACATAAAAAAGAACAGGTGTATCATCGAGTTCGACACCATCAAAAAGGGGCCAAGATACTGGTCCTCGACCTCAGCCTATATCAGAGTCAGTGGCATCTTCCGCGAGGGGATCAAATCCAATGAGGGGATGATAAACTCAGTCAGTGGGATTCGAAGCCGGGAGATCTAACCCGAGCCAAGTCAGACAATGTCCACATTGTGGAAAGAATCACTCGGAGATTTGCAGGATGATTTCTGGAGCCTGCTTTAAATGTGGGGATACCGAGCTTTTTTTTTCTAGATTGTCTCATGTTAGCTAGTGAATCTGCTCAGCCAGAGAGGTCTGCCTCGGCTACCCAAAGAGGAAGAGGTAGAGGCATAGGAAGAAGTCAATCAAAGTCATCAGCTCCACAAGAGATATGTTCTACAGCTCGTGTGTATAATCTCAAGACTAGTGAGGATCAAGATGACCCAGAGATAATAGCGGGTATCTTTCAGTTGTATGACAAGAATGTGTTTGTATTGATTGATTCGGGGGTTTTATTTATTCTTACATTTGCAGTAAGTTAGTGAAAGAATTGAATATTCTGTTAGAATTTACTAGCAGTGAGGTAATAGTGACTAATCCGTTAGGGCATAGTGCTCGAGTCAATATGGTGTGTTGAGGGTGCCCCATACGGATTCAGGGAATTGAATTCCCTGCTAATCTTATGGAATTACCTTTTGACGAATTCGAGATGATACTGGGAATAGACTGGTTATATCGTTACTTTGCTAATGTTGACTGTAGACTGAAAAGAGTAACGTTGAGAAGTCCAGAAGAGGTAGAAGTCGTGGTATTTAGTGAAGGATGGAATCCATTAGCAAACGTAATTTCAGTAATATCGGCAAAGAAATTATTATTACAGGGATGTCAAGGGTTTATTGTTAGTGTGTTAGATGTTAGAGCTAAAGAGAAGGGGATTGAATAAATTCCTATAGTCAGAGAGTTTTCCAAAGTTTTTCCTGCAGAATTACCGGGTTTGCCTCCAAACAGAGAGGTAAAATTTTAGATTGAGGTAATTCCAAGAACTGTACCTATCGCCATGGCACCATACATAATGGCCCTAAAAGAGTTACAAGAATTAAAGATCCAATTACAAGAATTACTGGACAAATGGTTTATCAGACCAAGTGTTTCACCATGGGGAGCTCCAGTTTTGTTCGTCAAAAAGAATGATGGATCTATGCGTCTTTGTATTGATTATATGCAACTCAATAAAGTGACTATCAAGAACAAGTTTCCCAAAAAGATTAAAGCTATTTTAGAGTGAAAAGTTCCAAAGAATGTGTCAGAAGTCCAGACTTTTTTGGGGTTAGCTAGATATTACCAAAGGTTTATTAAAATCTTTTCGATAATAGCATTACCCTAACTAAATTATTGAGGAAAGAGATAAAATTTTTGTGGACTCTAGAGTGCCAAGAGAGTTTTGAAAGGTTAAAGAAGATTTTGACAGAAGCTCCAGTGTTGATTCAACCCGAGTCAGACAAGAACTTTGTAGTGTCCAGTGATGCGTCTCATAATAGTTTAGGATGCGTGTTAATGCAAGAAGGCAAGGTGGTGGCCTATGCTTCGTGGAAACTAAAACCTCATAAGAAGAATTATTCAACACATGATCTGGAGATGGTTGTTGTAGTGTTCGCTCTTAAAATCTGGCGTCACTACTTGTATGGTAAACGATGCTACTTGTATACAAACCATAAGAGTTTGAAATATTTAATGACTCAGAAGGAGTTAAATTTAAGACAGAGAAGATGGGTGGAATTCTTAAAGGATTATGATGTAGTGATCGATTTACACCCGGGGAAAGCGAATGTGGTAGCGGATGCCTTAAGTCGAAAGATGTTTGCAGCCTTATGAGCTTTGGATGCTAGACTATCATTAAGAGAAGACGGTGCCATATGTGCGAAATTGACTCTCAAGCCATCATGGCTAGATCAAATTAAAGAATTACAAACTAGAGATGAAAAATGTTCAAAGAAGCTACAGTAGATAAGAAATTGAGAGGTTACAGATTATAAAATAAAGACTGATGGGAACCTATATTATCAAGGGAGGCTAGTGATTCCAGATGATAATGAGTTGAAGTAAGACTTATTAACAGAAGCTCATTGTAGTCCATTGACCATGCATCTGGGAGGAAACAAAATGTATATGGATCTCAAGAGTCGATATTGGTGGCCTAGAATGAAGAGGGATATTTCGGAATTCGTATTCAAATGTTTGACATGTCAACAAGTTAAAGCTGAACATCAGGTTCCGTCATGATTATTGCAACCAATGTCTATTCCTCAGTGGAAATGGGAGAATGTAACAATGGATTTTGTAACGGGGTTACATTTGACTTCGAATAAAAAAGACTCCATCTGGGTGATTGTAGATATATTGACTAAGTCAGCTCATTTTATTCCGGTACGAGTTGACTTTTCTATGGTTAAGTATGAGGAGTTATATATTAGGGAGATTATACGTCTACATGGTGTACCTATTTCTATTGTTTCGGATCGAGATCCTAGATTTACTTCAAGGTTTTAGAAATCATTACATAAAGCGTTGGGAACTCGGTTGAACTTTAGTACAGCGTTTCATCCTCAAACCGATGGGCAATCCGAGAGAACAATCCAAATTTTGGAGGATATATTGAGAGCTTGTGTTATCAAGTTCAAATGATCATGGGAGAGGTACTTGCCACTTGCCGAGTTTGTATACAAAAACAATTATCAATCAAGTATCAAAATGACACCTTCTGAAGCTCTTTACGGAAGAAGATGTTGTACGCCTCTAAATTGGTTCGTGCTTAAAAATAAAGAAATTCTTGGTCCTGAGTTGATCCAGGAAGTGGAAGAAAAGGTCCAAGTAATTCAAAGTAATCTCAAAGTAGCAGCTGATAGACAGAAATCATACGCGGACCTAAAGAAAAAATAGATAGAATATCAAATTGGAGATAAAGTGTTTCTCAAAGTTTCTCCTTGGAAGAAGGTGTTGAGGTTTGGTCGAAGAGGGAAATTAAGTCCTCGGTTTATTATACCTTATAAGATCGTAAAGAGAGTTAAACCAATGGTATATCAATTAGCGTTGCCACCTGAAATGGAGAAAATTCATGATGTCTTTCATGTTTCAATGCTTCTGAAGTATCAATCTGATCCTTCCCACATTGTGACTCCAGAAGAGATCGAGATTTAATTGGATTTGACGTATAAAGAAGAACCAATTCAAATCTTAACCCATGAGATTAAGCAACTAAGGAACAAGATTATTCCCTTAGTTAAAGTCTTATGGAGAAATCACAAGATAGAGGAAGCAACGTGGGAACGTGAAGAGGACATGAGGATTCAATACCCCCATCTCTTCGTGTAATGAAAATTCGAAGATGAATTTTCTTAAAGGGGAGGTTTGTAACATCCTCAATAACGGGATTAAATTACAAGGAAGATAGAATTAAAGGATATAATGGTCATTACAAGGAAAATAATTAATTTGGTTAGATATATATATGTAGGCCACATGTATGTGAGGAAACAAATATCCAAGCTTCTAGACAACTCTTCTTCTCTTTTCTTCTCTGTGCGTGTGAGCTAATGTAAAGATATAGAGTGTAATTCTATTCCGAACAATCGAATGATTATAATCGAGTCAAAGCAAGGCTAATGTGAGTGCATATCCTAGATGAAATTGTATTGAGATAAGACTTGCGATGAGTCTATCTCCTATAGTTAAACTTATAATTTCATATTCATGCACATGCATATTTATATAGGTATTAATGTTATGATGATTTTATGCCTAATTCATTCATGCTTTAAAATGAACTTATATGAATGAATGCAATTATATGAGGACCCATTCAGGTATGGGAAATAATGGAAATGAACATGTGTATTCATATGAAGTGAATTATGTATTATGTGAAAAGTGATAAAAGAGATATGGAAATGAGAATTGTAATTATAATTAAGCCCATGTTATTTAATATGAGAGTTGTAGGTATAATTGGCATGCCAAGAGTCGAGGGATTATCAGTGGTCCTTCGAGACATAGTGGTTATTCGGGACAAATATTCAGTGCCCCTAGTGGGATTTTATTCAAGCTGTGGTGACAACATTGTGCATAACCTCAGTGTACTCGCATACCTTCTGTTCTCAATAATGTACATGGGCAGTCCAAAGATAAATTAAAGTGAAATTAGCATAAGAATATATGTTTTATATGTGCATGTCACCATCATATATGTTATAGTGTAATAGATGTATGCAAATTAAAATGTCATGATCAGAGGGTAAGAATGCATGTTCATGAATGCATTGTTATATCAATATATTTATATTATGCCTCACTAAGTATGTGACTTAGTGTGTAAGTGATTTACACGTAGGTACCAAGAATCCAGAAGAGCAGAAATAGGGGTGGCAAGAACAACATCATTGCTAGAAGACCAGATCAGAAGTAACTGATACGTATATATTTTGTTGTGTATAGTGTGTTGGCATGTAAGTAATGTGTTAGTTACGAATGTTCTGGTCGTTTTTGTATGGATTTGGTCAACTTTTTGTAAGTCAACAACTTTTATTGCGATGAAAGTTTCAAAATTTCTTTGGTTTTCATTAAGAGTCAAAGTTGAAATGTCAATGTGACACCTCAGACTCGTATCCGGGTCGGGTACGTGTTGGGGGTGTTACAGATTCGGTGGTAAAAGAATTGTTATTATTTCTTGAGGATCCGTGTCCAAGCACCATAAATACAAAGAGTGTGCAAACAACATTTAGGCTTAGTTTGTTTTCACTGTACAACCTCTTCAAACCTCTTCTGTTTGCGCCGCGCAGACCATGCGCAAACATTAGGTTTCGCAGACCGTTTATTTTTTAGAAGACATAAGCTCTTCTAACGTCTGCGCGAGCTCTTCTTGGTGCAGGCATGGTTTTATGTCTTCAAAGGTCTTCAAACCTCTTCAAGAACAATTATAAAATATGATTATTTATTAAAATAATTTTAAATAATTTAATAAGGTTATTTATTTTAAAATAAATTATTATAAAATATGGATTGATTTATTTTAAAATAATTTATTTTAAATAATTTATTAGTATGGATTGATTTATTTTAAAATATGGATTGATTTATTTTAAATAATTTATTAGTATGGATTGATTTATTTTAAAATATGAATTGATTTATTTTAAATAATTTATTAGTATTGATTGATTTATTTTAAAATATGGATTGATTTATTATTGTAGTTGTATGGATTGATTTATTTTAAATAATTTATTAGTATGGATTGATTTATTTTAAAATATGGATTGATTTATTTTAAATAATTTATTAGTATGAATTGATTTATTTTAAAATATAGATTGATTTATTTTAAATAATTTATTAGTATGGATTGATTTATTTTAAAATATGAATTGATTTATTATTATAGTTGTATGGATTGATTTATTTTAAATAATTTATTAGTATGAATTGATTTATTTTAAAATATAGATTGATTTATTTTAAATAATTTATTAGTATGAATTGATTTATTTTAAAATATGGATTGTTTTATTATCGTAGTTGTATGAATTGATTTATTTAATAATTTATTATTGTAGTTGTATGGATTATTTAAATTTCAGTATTGTAAAACTAAAATTATTTAAATCTCAGTATTGTAAAACTCTTTTAGGTTTAAAAAATCAATTTATTTATATTTCAGTTCATTTTAGTAGTCTGCAGACGTTAAAAAATAAATAATCTTCTTCTTGTAGACTACAGACTTTTGGTCTACCTTTTCTGCTGTAGATGCCTGCAGATGTGATCCACAGACTGTAAACCTTTTACTCTGTAAAAACAAACACCACCTTAATGTCAAAAGATTAAGAATGATTTTTTAACATATAATAAATTTGAGTTTGACCAGTCGTCAACCACCACCGCTAACTCTTATTTTCTCTACTCCAATGGCTGCCCCACCGCGCACTCTCTAGACAGGATCTTCTTAGTGGAAACATTCTGAGATCATCACAGAAAATACCCACTTTTTCTTCCTCTTTTTTATACCTAAATAACCTTTCCTTTCTTTTCCTTCTCCCAAAAAAAACCCTAATTCATATCACAGAGAGTGAGAAATCAGCAAGGTTTTGGAAGCTTTGCCATGGATTCCGGTAAGCTACCAGGCTCGTCTTCATCAAGCGAGCCTACGTTTTTGGGTCCACAAGGACTCAACCGTGGTTCATTCCCGAGCTCATCGTCGGTTCAAACAAGGCCACCTCATGACAACAACCATGGTGTAAGATCGTCGACAAAGAATCCCAAGAAGCGAACAAGGGCATCGAGGAAGGCACCCACTACAGTTCTCGCAACCGACACAAGGAATTTTAAAGCAATGGTGCAAGAATTCACTGGAATCCCTGCACCACCACCATCGTATTCTCCAAGGCTTGACCTTTTTGGTTCTGCAGGCTCAGGTCATTTGGAACAATTAGGTTCTCTTTACCCTCTACGTCCCTCGGCTAAAAGGGTTCAACCAACTCCATTTGCATCCTCATCATCTTCTCCTTCATCCCTAAATAATCCTTTACTCGATGCTGCTGATACCATTCCGATTGACTATCAACTTCACCCTTCGATTAATATGCCTGGTTTTGGGGTCGAGTCCCATGGAAGTTCAGTCCCATCACTTGATGAACTGTGGTTGAGCCGTGGTCAAGTCGATGCCAACCTGGTTAGCTCAGCACGTCATAGAAACTGGAGAGATGGGGTTGGATTGAACCAAGATCATTGGAATTATGGCAGCACTAGCTAGCTAGTAATTCACATGAAAAAGGGTTGGACTTGGGCAACGTTTGTCCTAGAGCTGAAGGTTTCTTTTTTTTTCTCCCTTAGTTTATTTCCCACTTAGTTTTCATTTTACTAATATTGTATACAGACCCTTTGTATATAGCTAATGATAATAAACCTATTAAGTCAGGTCAGTGATAAGTATAGTACTGTTTTCTTTAGAGATCTCAAATTCGAATAACTGCGTTTGTATATGGTGCGTATTGTCATTAGTTAAAAAATATTTTGAATAAATATTATATTATAATTACCAAAAATCGGTTGTCCTGGATATTATCTTACATTTAGATCTCTAAACCCTAATCATTGAAATATACACTATAAAGGAAGAAATTATTATACGCGAATGGCTTTTAGTTCTTCAGTCGATTTAGAATATGTTTGTCCATGTATTCTATTATCGAGTTGTAGTTTTACCTAATCGTATTGTACTCTTTTCCTCTGATTAAGTCTAGAGAGATTTTTAATGAGATACATATTTTAAATTTAGGGATTGTTTTTTAATCTTTAATAAAATCATATTTCCGAGAAAAAAATAATCGTTTGTGTATCATTTTGAAAGCTTAAAATGAATACAAACATAGAACTATAATATAAATGTATGAGAGAAAGAAGAAGATGACGAGAACGATGAAATATATTATTTTCCTCCATTTATGTCTAAAGAGATTTTTATCGAGAAATAATTTGAATAAATTTTATTCGATTTTTAATAAAATCTTGTTGCCGAGAAAAAAAAAGATAATGATAAAATGTTTGAAAAACAAGAACGAGAGAGGGGAATGATGTTAATGTGGCCCATGGCACACAATAATCTGGTTTTTAGCAATCAGCTTTGTTTCTTTTCATCTTTAATCTCACTCATCTGATGTGAAAGAGAATGCACTGCCGTTGTTATCAAATGAATTCTGGTGATTAAATCACGGATTACGTTTTTCTATTTATTATATTATGAAAATATAATTTAAGTAAGGTCGTGAGTTCGAATCCCAGCGATTGCGAAAGAAGTAAATTGAGTTGGGAGGATCGTCCTTATTTATGAAATACTTAATCCGGACTAGTCGTTCAATATATCGGATATCAGTGCTTATAACAAAAAAATTATAATTATGAGTTCACATTTCAATATGGCGATTTTCCCTAAAAATCACCGGTGATAGGTATATTTACTGATCTAATACCAGTCAGATTATATTTCTCGATCTAACACCCGTAGCAGTAAAGTGCGCCCCCTGTACCGCGCTATACGCTGACTGAGTTACATGTGAGGTATAGCGCCCCCTGCTCCGTGTTATACGCCACGTAGGGGTATAGCGCAGATCAGGGGTCGCGCTATACGTCGTACCAAAATTATATTTAACGCGGTCCCTGATCCGCGCTATATAATAATTACATATAACGCGGTGCATGTACCGCGCCTTATATGTTTATAAATACCTCGCATCTCTCCTCACATCTCCTCGCATCTCTCTTCTCTTATAAATTAATACAACAATTCCGTCAACGAGTAATAATTCTGACAAACTTCTTATATTTGATTTAGAAGTTCGTGCGATTTTTCATTATAAGGTAATTTTGTTATAATTTTTTAATTATACTTATTGTTTATTATCATTATTTGAAAAATATTATACTAATTATTTTTAATTATTTTTTATGTTTGTAAAATTGAAAAGCGAGAGCATACGTCGAAATAGTTTTGCGGTGCAGGTAATAATATAAAATTATATTATTTAAATTATTTACGTTGATGTGTAAAAAAATTGTGTTATATTTTCGTTCATATATAATTTATTTAATCAGGTTTGTTTAAGTTATTTTTTTGCATATATAATATTGTCGCACTTTTAAACTCAAAGAATGACGCGACTTTCAGCTATTGTTTATTATGATGGTGAAATTCGAGAAGATGAAACCGGCGTTGTTTTCGTATCAAATGAGCATGTTAAAATATTATTCAAGAGAAACATAACTCTTGAGGAGCTGATAACGAAGATTTCAAGGAAGATTCATGTTGGAAGTAACAGAAGAATGTCGTCGTTGCAATACAGATTTCCAACATCATTGTTGCCATTAACTTATACAGCGTTCGAACTTTTGAACAATGATGATGTTCAAATGATGGTTGAAGCTCAAAGTAATTATTCAGACGCCGCTATTGAGATGTACGCATATTTTGTTCAAGTGCGTGCTATTCGGGGTTAATCTTTAAGCTCACACTATGGGCTGGCTGAACAAGTTGACAACCCGACTACAGTAATGTGTAATGATTTTAATGCTATAATGGGGAGACATTCATCCGCAACTCCTTACGATATGTACCGAGGTGGGTCCACGAATAATCCGTATGGCAACACCGCGTCCAGTTCAAGGGGAAGGCATTCATCTGCAAATTTCTTTGACCATATGGAGATGCCATCGATGCAACCATCTGTGCAGTTTCCATTTGACACGATGGCTTAAAGCTCCAGGGGGAGGCATTCGACTGCGATCTTTTTCGATCTCAATGTCGATATGCCTTCCAGTTCAAGGGGAAGGCGTGCAAGTAGTAGGTTCTTCGACCTAAATGTGGAGAGCATGGAGGAACCATCATCTCCACCAGAAGAACCACTTCGTGAGCCTGGTACGGATGGTGCTGAGACTGGACTATTCATTCACCCAGAATCACCGCAATTCAACTCCGATGATGATGAAGTTCCAGGAAATGTGGCACAAACTGACCCTCCTGCACACATGTATGAAGTTGATTATGGTGCAATGTACAGGCCAGAATTTGCGGATATGACTCATCTCGATGACTATGGATATTACTCATCAATAAATAATGGTGAGTTATCTTTAGGCATGAAGTTTTCAAGCAAAGAAGAAGCGATGATGGCTATCAAAAATTACAATATACGTAATTCTGTTCAGTCCAGAGTCAACCGATCGATGACCGAAAAATATGTATGCTACTGTGCCCGACGCGAAAACGGATGCAATTGGATGGTTTGCATATCGAAAATGAAGAGGAAAAACAACATATGAGAACTAACAGTATACAACGGTCCTCACACATGTTGTGCTGGAGGGGTCAACCAAGATCATACCAACTTAGACTCTGAAGTGATATGCCAAGCCATCATGCCCATGGTAAAAGCAAGCTCTCATATAGCTGTTGCAGTATTGATTTCAGCTATACAATCGCAGTATGGGTACACCGTCTCCTATAAAAAAGCTTGGTTGGCAAAACAAAATGCCATTGTCAAACTTCATGGCGAATGTGATGCATCTTACAACGAACTTCCAGGTTGGTTTAGGCTGGTGCGGACGTTGAATCCTGGGACAATTGTGGACTTCAAAACCTCCTATGCATACCATAATGATCGAGTTCTTCGCGATCGATGCCAATTCTACCGGGTTTTTTGGAGTTACCCACAGTGCGTTAATGCTGCCAAAAACTGTAAGCCTGTGGTCCAGATCGACATGACTTTCTTGTATGGAAAATACAAGCAAGTTTTATTATTGGCAGTTGTCCAAGATGGCAATCGCAACATTCTTCCAGTTGCTTTTGCTCTTTTCGAAGGAGAAGATACAGATTCTTGGGCTTTTTTCCTCCGAAATTTACATGCACATGTTATCACGAGGGAAAAAATCTGTGTCATTTTAGATCGCGGAGCTGGGATCAAAGCAACAATGGAGTCTTTGGGTCCAATGTGGCAACCACCCTTTGTCCAACATAGGTATTGTCTCCGACACATTGCTGCGAACTATCTTGGAAGGTACAAGAAGAATGACGAGCGTCAATTAATTGTGTGCATGGGTAAGTGAAAGCAAGTTAGTAAGTTATACATTTTTTGATCATTTTAATTTTGCAAAGAAAGCAAGTTAGTAAGTTATACATTTTTTGATCAGGTTACTAACTACTTCCTCGAACGTTTGAATCAATGCTTCAAGATTTGCGGGCGAAGAACGAGGAAGGATACGATTACATCAGCCTCATCGATAAAGAAATGTGGACGAACGCATATGATGGTGGATATCGATATGGACACATGACGACCAACTTGGCTGAGGCAATCAATTCAACCTTAAAGGGTGTACGTCACTTACCTGTAGCGGCTTTGGTAAAAACTACATATTTTTGTTTGGGGGTGCTTTTTGTGAAGCTCGGGGGACAAACTCAAACCTGGATGCAAGGCAGTCATGTTTATCACCCTAGATTAGTTGCAGATCTACAGAAAAAAATTGCTGCATCAAATGAAATGTCTGTAACAAGCTTCTCAAGAAGGCATGAAATGTTTCGTGTCACAGAGTTACCGCGACATCTTCAAGGGATTGAAGCTGTGTCTTTAAGAGTAAATATAAGGGACAGAACGTGCGACTGCGGGTTTTTTCAAGCTCTGAAGTATCCATGCTCTCATGTGATAGCAGCTTGCTCGCATACACGTCAAGACTATATCCATTTTGTGGATCCCGTATACCTACTATCTGAAGTTTTTAAGGTATACGAATTTGAGTTTCCCCCTATAGGTAATGATAAAGACCCTGATAAGGTTCAAGATTGGCTTCCGATTGTACCAAATCCGAGTTTATTGAGGGAGCGTGGTTATCCAAAATCCAATCGAATTTATTGCGATATGGATATTCGAGAAAGATCTAGACAAGACAGAAGATGTGGCCATTGTAGAAACCCAGGACACACTAGAAAAATATGTCCACTTCTGTTGTCAAGTAGCAATTGATGAGGAAATGATGTATTTGTTTATCAAATAATAATTATTGTATTTTAATTTGCATTTACTTCAAGTTAATGTCATTCGATAATCGCTGATGAAGATTAAAAAACGAACACAATCATTAAATTTTATCAAACTAATAACAATTTGGTATTTAAATACAACAAACTTACAATAATAATTAAATGGTAAATGATAACCAAATTACAATAACTAATATTAAATGGTAATAAACAAAATTAACTGAAATATATTAAAAAAAAGTCCAACAAATTTAACAAAATAAAGTAAGTATTAAATGAGAAATAATAAAAAATTACAATTAAACAAAATAAAGTAAATACAAATATAAAAAAAAATATCGATGCCTGCGTCACGAATGTGTTCCGTAGGGCGGTGGCTGTCGGTCTCGAGGAGGATTTCTTCGTATCACTGGTTCTGACTCCTCGCTGTCATCATTATCGTCATCATCGTCGTCATCGTCGTCATCGTCGTCGTCGTCGTCCTGAGCAGGTACATTAGGTTGATGAGGAGCTGATGACGATGAAGCACCTCCAAAGAATAAGGACCCTAGAGATGTATGACTGACTATCCCACCGGCCTGCGAAAACTGGGAAAACCCAGACATCGCTGAGTGTAAAAACTGTACAGGAGGTGTCTATGTTGCCACCATGGGTGATGAGGTTGAACCCGCCAGCATATGAACCCCAAGTCGGATCTACAAATATAGACCCATAATAGCCTCCAGAAGGGGTCATCTGTGACGGTGGCGGGGTCATAAAACCAGGTGAAGGCGACAGCGGCATCTGGTAATGGAAAGACGATAGCGGCATTATATATGGCTGTATCATCATATATGGCTGCGGTGGCTGCTGGGAAGGTCCTGCTGGTGCAGCTGAGGATGAACCAGAAGCACATGCTCTCCGTCCACGAGTCGGGGGACGATGGTGTTGTGTCGGTGAACGTCTTTGTCGACGTCGTGGAAAGGTCTGCCCTCGTGCATACTCAGGAGTAGAAACAGTTTCCCGTTACTGTTGAACCACTCATAATAATCCTCAACATACATCAAGAAGTCAGTAAAAATGGGCTCTCTACGTGGAAGGCGCCGATGTCGATCCTCTCACAACACGACCCACTCATGATGCCTCACCAGCCAATCTGTATCTGTCTTGCCGCGTCTATCTAAGCTATGCAACTCTTCCATATTGCGAGGTGCTTCCGGAATTGGTTGAAAACAACCAAAATACCGGAGCACGCGATCAGTGGAGTGTCACTCGACGGTCGCATAACAGATCAGAGGGACCATCGCCATCTAAATATCTGATGGACCTCTCAACTCAGGTGGGATCACCACCCTCACATCATCAGTAGAATATGGAACCCATTCAAACTAAAACAAATAATATATAATTTTTATCAAAATAATAATCTAATTATATAACTATAATCTAAAATCGATTTTTATACATTAAAATTCATACCTGTGTGCCAGCCTTCTGATCGATTAGCACCCTAATTTTTTCTAAATCATCAGGTAGCTCCTGATGATTTTTCCTATCAGTAGACCACCTATTCAAGGAAAAAAAATTATTATACGCTGTATAAAATTATTAATATACAAAATCAGTTTTATAATTACCTCAGAAGTAGTGGAAATATGAATGGGTTCTTCACAACAGGACATAAAAAGGGCAATCAATACCATGCCCAAGACTGCAGCAGCAGGAGACATCCGCTGATAGCATTACGTCTGTAGTCAGTGGCTCCACACATCTCCCTGTACAACAAAGCCAAAACTGTCGAGCCCCAACTGAATGATCCGGCGAGACGAAAGTCGCTAAGATGTCGCAACCACATGCAGTGAACTAGGTTGCGCGATTTGTCCGGCATCGACAACCCTCCTATCAACTGCAGTATGCATGCCCGTGCATACATCTTAACCTCATCCTCAGAGGCGTCTGCACTCAACTCCCAAAAATTGGCATCTAACCAATTTAACGGTATCCTACCTCTGATAAAATTTTCCGGGACACGTCCTAGACTATCCCGACACAAAGTAGTCCAAGAACCGGAAGCTATCCCCGATATCACATCTCCATCCACCGGAAGCCCCAGGTGTATAGAAACATCCTCAAGCGTGATCGTGCACTCTCCTCACGGAAGATGGAATGTGTGGGTCTTCGGCCTCCACCGCTCTACTAAGGCAGAAATCAGGTCTGGCTCTATCTTACAGTGACCCTGATATCTACCTATGTAACCGAATCCAACCTCTACTAAATACGACAAGACACAGCTGGGTATCACTAACTTAAGATTCCTAATAAAAGGATCTAATACACGATCCTTCTCCTAAAAATAAATAATTACAAAAATTAATTCTTACTCTAATAATCATGTATTAAATAAATCAACTAATTATTACTAATAATTTAAATTAAATTAAAACGTTAAAATGTTACCGTATAAGAAAAGTGTCAAGATATTTAATTCTTAATCTAATAATCGTGCATTAAATAAATCAACTAATTATTACTAATAATTTAAATTAAATTAAAACGTTAAAATGTTACCGTATCAGCAAAGTGTCGAGATATTTAATTCTTAATCTAATAATCATGCATTAAATAAATCAACTAAATATTACTAATAATTTAAATTAAATTAAAACGTTAAAATGTTACCGTATCAGCAAAGTGTAGAGATATATAATTTCCATCCGAGCGAAGTAGACTGCCTTCCATTATATATCTGCAAAAGAATTATATTAGTAAAATATTAAATAAAGTAAATAGATAATAGTAAAAATATTATAAAATATACCTTAAAAAGATAGAGTATTTGAGAGAAATTTATAGAATTTGAGAGAATTTGGTGTGATAAAAGTGATTAATGATGGGGGTATTTATAAGGAGGATGTGGACGTGTATTTAGGGGTATAGCGCGCCCCCTGCACCGTGCTATACCCCACGTGTCAGATACCCATGTATAGCGCGGATCAGGGGGCGAGCTATACACACGTGGCGCCAAATCACCGTATATCACGAGGCAGGGGGCGCGCTATACCCACGTGGCGCCAAATCAGCGTATAGCGCGGTTTAGGGGGCGCGCTTTACTGCTACGGGTGTTAGATCGATAAATATAATATGACCGGTGTTAGATAGGTAAATATACCGATCACCGGTGATTTATTGAGAAAATTATTTTTCAATATAGCTTTTTCTTATTTATTTATTCCTATTTAAAAAGCCGAAAGATATGTATACTTTTTTATGAGCTAAAATATATTAATTATAATAATATTTATATTATTCAAAATTAAAAAAAAATCAAATTAAAAAAATTAAAAAATTAACTTTATTTAACTCTATATTCTTTTAAATGATACGAAATAATTATAATCATGAAAATAAGATTGAATTAATTATTTTTAAGTAAAAATTATTTTTGAATTAATGCTCTAATGCATATTCACGAATATTACCTTAAATGATAGTGACATGACTAATGCTTAACCTTTTAAATTATCCGACACATCATACCCCATTAAGCTGCTTCAAAAGTCAGAAACCTTTTCATTTTATCAAAGTCCTTTGTTTAATTTTCATTTTTTATATAATTTTATTTTACTTTTTTTTATTAATCTATGGTAAGTATAAGACAATATATGTTCAGAGATACTCTCAACAATTTGACATTGAATATTTACAACCCGACATTTCCAACGCTCGAAACCAAGATCTTAAAGAATAAAAATAATTTTTTTATCATTGAGGTTGTTCGGTTTGTGCATAATTTTCTTTTGTTATCTTCTATATTATCATTTTAGTTTCCGGTACTCCTTTATTATTATTTTATTTTATTGATGATCCTGATGATATTTTTCTTAAATAAATATCATAAATCCAATCAAAATGTGTCGTTATCATGGTTTTTAAAATCGGATCGGTTAGTGAATCGATCATGTTACCGGTTTACTGGTTCAACCGGTCGAATAGGTCCGACCGGTCGAAAGAACCGGACGGCGTCATAATTATTTAAAAAATTAAATAAAAATACCAAAAATATTTAATAAAAAATAATTTTTTATATCACAAATCATATTTAAAGCAAGTCATAACATATATAAGTTAAAAACCATAAAATCAAGTGAAACAAAATGATTCAAATTAACTACAACATAATATTTAAGGTAAAACATATTAAATAATAAATATAATTATATAATTATAATTAAAAAATAAATTTGGGGTTAAAAAAATCACAACAAAATGATATTGTTTGGTTTAATTTTTTTTTAAAAAAACAATCCCACATGGCTAAGAAACATAGAAGAGTATCCCAAAAGTCTAAAGAGTAAAAATATGATAACAAAACAATCTCACATTGCTAAGAAACATAGAAGATCATCACAACTAACTTCTATAAATAATAGATGTAATTTGGCATTCAAAATCATAAAGCCTTTTGGTGAGCATTGAGTGAACTATTCTTTCACTTCAATCAAGCTCGAATTTTAGGCTTCAATCGAGCTTATAATTTTTTTTTGAGTTCAAGCCTTTTTGAGTTCAAGTTTCAATATTATATTTCGAGTTTGAGTTGAACTTAATAATTTTTAGCTTGTAAGTTTGAGTTGAGTTGAGCTTACTTTTAAAGTTTTTAAGTTCGAGTCGAGCTCAGCAATACTCGAGTTCGACTTGGCTCGTTTAACAAACGATGTTGTTTGGTTTAATTTAAAAAAATAAATAAAATAAAATTCTCGGTTTTTCCCAGTTTTTTCCGGTTTTCAGTCGGTCTGGTTTGAACGGTTCTGGCCGATTCACTAGTAACAGTTCAACCAGTTTAGATTGAACCAGACTAAGCAACGATTCCCGATTGAACCGACCAGTCCGATCCGATTTTCAAAACAGAGGTCGTTATCATACTTAAAAAATCACAAACTTCTTAAATTTATTATATATGTGAGAGAGAGAGAGAGAGATAAAAATTGAAAAGTCACGGATTTTTTTTAAAAAATAATTAAAAATAAAAAATATTAGCTCCTAATTATAATAAAAAAATGTTTTATATGTCACTTAATAATCTGATCTATTTAGCCAAATCAACTAAACAAAATAGTGGAAAAAGAAATTCTTCATATGTTAGAATCCTTGTATTACTCTCTCAAATAAGGCAATTTAAACAGTAACACGTACGAGGAAGACACATGGAGTAACGGACGTCTTCTATATACTTTAGACTTTAAGGAAGATGCATGAAACAGTGGGCGTCCTATGTATCGTTCGAGAAAAATACGATTATACACGAATCATGAAAGCATGAGAAAAATGTCTTTCACGTGTTTTCATGAAGACGTTTATGGTTCTAAACGTTTTTTCAATAAACGTCTTTTCGTTAATATTATTTAAAATACTCCATTTGAAAAAGTAATTTGAAAATGCATTAATTGAGAATCTTTTTTCTAGAGTACATTATTTTGACGATTTTACCTCCGTGATAATGTTTTAGTTCTCTAAGTAAAATGTACGTAAGCAGTGATGAAAGTTGATTGTAAAGCAATTTGGTCATCTTCCAAGTCTACAATGCATTCGTACGTGGATGGCAGCCATTAAATCCTTTTTTATTCATCAGTAAAAATAAAACTTCGTCCAATGAGATGAGAGATCACGATTACGAATAGATTAAACTAAGTTAGGAGGTTTATAATTGTCTTTATAGATTCAAATTAGTTGATCAATAGATCGGATCACAAATGTGTCGAGATGTTTATTGCCCGGCGATGAGAAAAACAAACAAACAATACACCTAAGTATAGCTTGTCTCGAAAAAGTAAATATTTTTCTTCCTTGAATTAGATAAAACACCATTTTGAGGAGTCGCCGCCAATCATTTATTTAGGTGTAATTGGTCACCAAATATTATGTTATTTTAATAAAATTCTTAAAAATAATATTAAAATAACACAAAGAGGTCTACTTATCAGAAAATGAGTCCGGGAGTCGATTACGCGTGGGGAATGATTAACACCCCCACAACCCATAAAATTAGTACATTTGTTTATTAATTAATGGTCTTTGCAATAAAATTTTAAATTTATATTTTATTTTAATTAGATTATGAAAATAAAATTAAAATGTCTAAATTATGAATACATAATATATTATATACAAATAATGTAAATAATCCTATATTTATTCAATATTATAAAATATTAAGGATCAAGGATTAAATTATAAAATATCTAAATTAATAGGCCTATTTCGAAATGTTACAAAACCTATGTACTAATAGTGTAATTTAATCTAAATTATAATTCGGGACTAAAATATAAATTATAAAAATAATAGGAACTAAACATGTAATTTTACCTAAAATATATATAAACCTAGATAGGGATTAAAATATAAACAAAACAAAATGCGAGTACCAAATTAAAATGCATAGGAACCTGATTTTGTGACCAAAATTGAAGTCTTACAAAATGAGGGGACTACGGGTATAAATTACCCATTGTCGAATTACAAAGACAGTCTCTCCCCAAAACGACGCCGTTCGGGGAGGGTATTTATAGCCCCTAACTGGCCCAAGAGGGTCATTTCTCATTTGGCTTCTCTCTCTAAGAGAGAGAAGCTCTTGTCACTCTCTAGGATTCCCTCACCGGAGGGAAATCGATCAGCGGTCAGCCACCATGCATCGTCGCCGACAGCCGCTGCCGGCCACCACCCACGGTGACCGAAAAACACCAAACTACAACAAAATGAAGCCCAGTTTACCCCCAACTTAGATCTGGACCTAGTTTTGCCTAAAAAGTTACCCAACGATGTAGATCTGGAGATATACCTTCGAAAACCCAACGACTCTTGGCTTTCTCGGTAAGTTTTTCCTCCTTTATTTATGCTTTTAATTTGTTGATAGATGCTACGTTTTTTTCTGTCTCTCTGTTTTTGTCTCTCCATTTCTTTTCTTTGTTTCTTATGGATGCTTGTTGTCTCTTTTCGTTTTGCAGGTGATGGTCGCCTTTTATATGCCTCAAAAGGCTCGACTGTAATGATGGATTTTCGGTGAGTCACCGGACCTACGGTGGTGACTCACCTTAGATCGATGAGGTGTGCGACTGTTATCCACCTTCTGGAGTTTTCTACTGAGTTCTGGTGAGGCGGTGGTGGTGTGGCATCAACTGGTTGGAGCAGCTGGAGGCGGAGGTCGGAATAGGCCCTAGGGTGTAATGAAAACCCTAGGGTTTTTGCTGGGTGATCTATGGCCGTTGATCTGCGTCTTGATTGGATGGTTGAGAGCTGTTGGCGGCGTTGGAGAAGTGTTGGAAACCCTAGATGCATTCGGGCTTCTCAGGTTGGCTCCGGGTTGTGGGGCCTGAAACGGGTTGTTGTAATCGAGCCTGGATCTTGCTTTGTAATTGGGCCTTCAGGTCTTGTAATAAATTAATAATAATATATATTATATAATAATATAATATATAATAAATATAAACGACATTCGGACGAAAACAACTGTTAATAGATTCCCCTCTTTCCTCATTTTTGTGTCAATAAGAATAGAGCAAAGATAAAAAGACAAGAAGTTTTTGTCAAGTGGACTTCATGCTTTGATGAAAAATTCATTCCAATACTCTTTCATGGAGATCGAATTTTGATCTGATCTTGCTTTACTACTCTTCTGTAAAGCCTGAGAATGATTTTCAAATATTTTGCTTCACTACTCTTCCGTGAATGCTGAATTTGTATTTCTTTCACTACTCTTCCGTGAAGATTGAAAATGATGACTGACTTCACTACTCTTTCGTGAAGGTTGAAAATAATGACTGACTTCACTACTCTTCTGTGAAGGTTGAAAATGATGACTGAAAGAATCTGTTTCACTACTCTTTCGTGAAGATCAGATTCAAAATTGACTTGTTTCCACTACTCTTTCGTGGAGATCTTACAAATGGCCCTAAGGACTTATCATCTTGCTAGAGAGAGTGACAGATGACCCAAAGGATTTACAAATTACCAAAAGGTTTTACAAATAACCCGAAGGTTTAAATGAGAAGCTTAGGTAATTGCTTCATTATTTTCAAAATAACTTGTTGGTTAAGCATGCCCAAAAAATGCTTCTTCTGCGGATTATGTCCATCTATTCTTTAGATGTTTTGTCTTTCTAAACATGATTTCTTCATTTGAGATCTGAATTCTACCTTATACACGTAATGTATTTTCCTTGCATCTTCATGTCAAAATATATTCATTCAAATGCAATGTAATGCATGATATTTTATGCAAATGATGTTCTTATGAATGCATGAATGTTGATTCAATCTTCGTTTGACTCCAAAGTTTGATCTTCTTTGACTTGACCATTCCTCTTCAGGTAGCAACATTATGCTATTAAACTTGGCTTTTCTGAATAGCTATCTGGTCAACTTGCAGCTTTGTGTCTTCTTTTCCTTACTTTTAGAGTTTCAGAAAATCTGTTTCACTTATGGAACTCTTGCCGTACTCAGAATTATGACCTTGCTGCCCCATTTTGTTCTTGATAAAACCAGCTTTCTTCGACTGAACTTGTGTAGAAATTTGATTAAAGAGTTTCATCTTTTGAAAAGAGAATCTATCATCTTTGCAGAGTATCGTCTGTTATGATTTTAATCTTGAAACACAATCAAAAGCAAGGTCTATCCTAATTCCTTTAATGTCTTCACATCTAATCAGATCTCGAACAAAGCCATTTAGACCATATCATGTCGAGGTTTTTAACAACAACCCATTGTTCAATCTTAGTTGGTTATACTAGTTTCTTGTTGTTAAAATTTCAACACCCTTATTTGGAAACAAATCTTCATCATTTCTCATTTTTACTCTCGGGGTTGTAAACAAACTTCCTTTTATGTAAACAAATTGAAACCATATGATAATAACATTGGTTCAGCACCATAATTACTGGTTCGTAAAACATTTGACAACACATTCATCTTTTCATGTGGCCTATGCCTAGATTTCTCAACCAAGGAAACTTTTTACATGGTGTTCAGAGCTATGGTATGGTATTATAAGGATACCAAATAACAAAGCTCGTTGGGAATACAAGTGGGATGCTTTGACTTGTTAGCATCAATGTAGGTGAGACTATTAGGATAATGCAATTGTTATTGTTTTACCATTTTCATTCTTCGTACCTTTCTATCTCATTGGAAATATTTGTTCAAGTCAATGATCTTTCGGAAGGATGATACGGCCTTCAACATGCCCCAACATTTGTTTCTTGTTGATGTGAGCCTTCAAAATGCCCTAACCTTTGCTTCTGGATGATATGGGAATTCAAAATGCCCCACATTCTATTTTTGGTTAAAATGGGTTTTCAGCATGCCCCAGCATTTTCATACTGATGTGATTTTTCAAAATACCCTACTTGTGCTTATTTTCGTCTGGAATGGGCTTTCAAAATGCCCCAATATTTTCACGCTGATATGAGTCTTCAAGATATATGAACATTCTAAATTATAAGGCATACTCTCAATGTCTATTTGATTTGAATCTCATGATCCATACGAAGTTCAACTTTGATAATGCCCCATTGTGGGTACTCGTGGCTTTCTTAGTGTCGAATTTCTTAATCCTTGAATGCTCTCATTCTGGTGTTACTAAACAACAATGTTGTCAAGTAACTTGAGAAATTCTCTTCATGTTGTCTCAAACTTAAGAAGTGATAATTCCTTCTAACAGAAATGTTTGAGATATGTGTATCTTCCAAATGAGGTAATCATTTCTTGACTGGTCGCATCTTTGCCTTTTACTATGCATTGGGATATGTGCCCATTTTCAAATGAAGTGATCATCTAATTCTTCAGACTTTTTGGTCTATTGGGATACTTGCTTTTAAGAACGTGAAATGCTTCAATATTCTGGCCTTGCTCATTTTTCCTCTCCAATAGAGGTAGAATAGACATCAACTTGCTTCAAGAAACTTTCTTATTTGAGATTGTCTTGTTTGAAAATGTTTTTCCTCCTTTCTTTATGAAAGAATTTTGTAAAAGATTCCCCCTTGCAGGTTCACAATAGAATCAAATCATAAGCATGAGTTCAAAGAATAACAAAAAGATCAACAACTTTTTAATGTTTCAGAGATATAGTTCTTTGATAAGTATCAAAACTGAGAGGTTGGTTTCAGGTTAGCTTTCCTATTTTCTATGGTTACATCTATTTAAGATATCAATCCTCTCTCACTCTTCATGAACATTGTCACATGCCTCACTTTCTTGACTTGGTATTTTAACTGGATGCGGACAAAATGACATAACTAGCACAGCCAGTTACTAGACTTTCTAGAATACCTCTATTTCAGTTCTCTGAAATCTTCCATTCTAACCAAAGTAGTGCGGAAATATCGATCTAAAAATGAAATTTCTGTGTGCATGTGTGTGAAGTTGACTATAATAGGTATTCTTTAATTCCCTTACAACAACTTCTTGTTTAGTAACTTTTTCCCCTTTGGCTAGCTGAATTCAGCTTTATTGAAACTTGCCTTTATTGGGTTAACTGAAGGGTTTATCTCATCACAAAGTCTTCGACTTGACAATCATAGTGGAGCAAACACCGAACTGCCAAGTATCCGAACAATGTCATGCTTTGAACATAATTTATTCATAAAGCTAGGGTTTTTGTGTTTCCTCTATAACCAATTGCCTTAGTGGAATATCTCAGCTTTATTGAATATAACATGGGTATATGACTCTAATTTCTTAAGCTTGTTAATAAGAACTTGTTATAGTTTATGTATTTGTTGTACACACCTATATATAAATACCAAGCCTTTTGTCTAATTCCTTGCAATAGGAGAAGACTCTCTCATTTTTGCAAGAGGATGGTATAATGTCTAGATGTATCTCTTCTGTGGTAAGGTCAATGTCTTTGTTTTACCAGTTTTCAATCTTGATACTTTGTCAAAGATGTATAACTATAATTATAAAGAGTTTTTAATCCAATTGATATTCAAAGAAACGTAATATTGCAAAAATTTGATTTAATGCTCATAACCTTAATAGCAATACCAATTTATTTATTACAAAAGATGGAGAAAGGAACAAAAACACATTCAAACAAGATGCTGAAAATGAAAGGTACTACAGTGGTAGATAACAACTTCCACTTATATATTTAAATGTCCCATTACTCCTGGAATGTTGGGTGTGTAATTGGACCAGGGTCTTTATCCTTATTTGCCCCCTATTTTTAATCATTTCTTGGATAACTTCTTTGGACAAACCTTCAGACGTACAAATCTATGTTTTTTCCATAATTTTTTCTTTCTCTGACTGAAAATTGGGCTCAAATTTAGTTCCAGAACAATTTTCCTTGGTGATGACAGCTTTATCCTAATTTTGAGTGCACATTATGATTGGGGTAGTATCTAAGTTGCTCATTGCCTCTCTTACTTTCAGAAAATCTGATATAGGTGTTTGAGATATCTTCAGGGTTATATCTACCCCATTCCTTTTTTAAACCTGTAGACCAATCTCGAATTACCTTTCATTTAACTTCTTCATTTCTCATCTCTTTCTCATTCTTTAACATCATAGAGGTATCGAGAGTTGAATTTGCCTCACATTCCTTAGTTTTACCCTTTTCTCTTTTAACGTCATCTGTTGTATGAACTTCATTTACCTTGACTGTATTAACTTCATATCGAGGGTTGAATCCCAATTGTCTAATCAAAATGGATTGACTGTTAACATCAACTTCTATGATTTTATGAACCTAAAGGTCTTGAACTCGTTGTTTTAAGTTACCACAATTCTCAATTGAGTGTCATCGGATTCCAACATAATATTCACAAGAGACCTTTTCATTATACCAATTAGGGTATGGAGGCAACAAAGGTTTAGCCAAACATGGGGCTATAAGCTAGGCTTTGAATAACTCGGGATATAACTTGCTGCAAGAAATGGAATGAAACTTGGGCAGAATCTCTTTTGACATTATTGTTTCCTTACAATTATTTACTTTGTTTTCTTGAAGACCTTGTGACTGATGACCAAAATGTTTGCTTTGAATGTTTGACTCTTGACCAACATTATGAGAGAGACAATGATTTGACGATCTCTCTTCCTCGACCAGTTTTGAATTTCTAAGAAGCTTAGGTTTCCCATCTTCAAAACATAGGAACCTCTCTGCGAGGAGTTTTTGCACTTTTACTCTCATAATTATACAATTTTTAGTAGAGTGGCTAAAATCTCCAGAATGATAATTACATGAATTTTTGACGTCTTGCCAATCTAGACACAAATAACTACTAGGAGGAATGGGTGTTACAAGACCACTTTCAAAGAGAATGGGTGTTACAAGACCACTTTCAAAGAGAAAGGGTAATAATTCTGAATATGAAAAAGGAATTAAAATGAGATGTGTCATTTTCTTTTCCTTCTTGCTCTTTTTAGTCTTCTTCAATGGTACTTGGTCTTCTTCCATGTTTCTTTTCTTTAAATCAACTTCAATCTTCATGTTAGAGATTTCACCCTTAATTTCTACTTCCTCCATCTTGTTTTCTGTCACATTTTCATATTTTTGGAGTTGAGTTGGATTTCTAAGTTCCTCCACAAACTCTTGGTCACTTGTCCTCATGGTATTAACTGTATCATTAATATTCAGACTTTTTCCCACGGCTTTCATCTTTTCATGCTCAATAGGGTATTCTAACGTTTTATCCCCATACAATATAGTAATCATCATACTCATCAACTTGGCCATCTGTTCTTTGGACTCAGCTTGGAACATTCTTGTTTCTTTAAACATTACTCGTTGAGTCTCTACAAGTTGCTCTTGGATTCTTTCAATCTTTTTAACTTGTGCTAATATTCCATTCATTACTTTCAATCTTTTGAAGACCTGCCCCGAATGTCTTGAATTTACTTTCAGAACTCCTGATTTTAAAATACTTCACTAATTACTCCCACATTTTCATGATTGACACAGGTTAACATGCTATGCAAAATATGAATGTAAATGCGAAAAAATGCATAAATATAAAATTACAATGCAAGTTATTCAATACAAATGTATGTATGAAAAGGGTGTCATTCAAGAGTGATCATATTCAAACGACTTTCATTGAACACAAAAGGTTTTTAGTACATTAGACAAAACTTTACATATAAGGGATAACTTTCCCTCATAATTTCTCTATTTTCTTAAAAAAGCTAAGTTAATTTCCTTTCATGCTCAAGAGTTGAGATGTCAATCTACTTCAATCCCCTTATAAAGCCAACTAAGTTTATCAGCTTGTGGGCCACATTGCTTGCATGGACAATAACTTCCTTCATGTCATTATCTTTTTACTGAATCTTACATGACATCTCTTGGAGTTGTAGACAATGTTGCTCATTTTCCCTTATAAGAGAGTCTTTGTGTTCAAGAAGTTCTTGTACAAGCTCTCCATAATCATCTACCATCTTCATCAATGTGTTATTCTGGACTCTAGTGGCTTCTAATTCATCATTAATCTCACGTTGATGGACTATATAAGAGATTTCCATGTTGGCTATAGCCTTCTTCAATATCTTATTTTCAGCTTGACATTTTCCCAAATTGATAATGATTGTATTGCGTATTTCTTCTGCAACCTGCAAGTCATAAGAGAATTTCCTTGCTCGCTCTTCATGCATCTCTTCATTCTTTTTTCATTGCTCAGTATCATTTTTCAGTTTAATGATCCATGTTGTCCATTCTTCTGGGGTATTTCCTATACCAGCATTTTCAAAGGCTTGAATGATTATTTGGAAATCATTATACATAGCTTCAACTTCTGTGCTCAATTTCTTGTTTTCATTCTTCGAAAAACGTGTTTGAGCTTCATAAAAACTTTTTCCCTTTTGAATGCTTCTATTGATACTTTTACCGTAAAATGCTTTTGGTACCAATCTAACAGGATCTTTGGGCACATAGTTTCCCACTTTTTTGAGAGCTTCCTCAAGATACCAATCCTTGGATGCACTATAGGTCACTTGATCATGAAATCCTTTGTCCATAATGAAAATCTTTAACTTTGATGACCACTCTTGAACACCTCTGATTATGGCATGATTATGCAATGCAAACAAAAGAAATTAATATAAAGAAGTTAAAGCAAAATAAAATATACATAATAGATAAAAAAAAAGATCCTATTTATATATACATCATATCCCCCATGCTTTCTAGTTCCATGTTTTGTTTGGAAATAAAATAATACTAAGTAAATTAAAAGACTCAACATGCTTTTCCTTGTGTGCTAACCTTACGAGACTCATTTGGGTTAGGCTCCACCTAGACTCAAGTTCTAGGTTTATTATATGCTGGGTTTTGGCTCTAAGGTAAAAAAGGTCAACGAATTATCTTTTGTTGGTACCCCCTTGAACTGTCAAGCCCTCAATCCTGGTCTATTATAGACTTTCGAATCGAGTTCAATTCGAATGAACACACTTCTTATGTCCATACGGAGGTGAAAACCACATGAGAAACATAAGGTGTGAGCTCAAGAAGTGGTCCCCTATCCTATACGGAGGTGAAAACAAAACGAGGGAGTAGTTTCTCATTCAAGCTAAATAGGATAAGAGTAGGGTTTTAGCTCATATAATGAAATACAATGTACAGTGGGTGAGGAAAAGCATAAAAATAATGAAATAATGTACACCATGCTAATTTATTCTAAAGACATTAAATAAATCTGAAAACATAAAAAAACAAGTTAGTAAGAAATATAAAAATAATCAGGGATTAAAACAAAATTATAATTTTATTGCAAAGACAAGTAATAAATAAACTGGTGGCTTTACTCTCTAAAAAATGTCCCCAGCGGAGTCGCTAAGCTGTCGAGACGTTTATTGCCCGGCGACGAGAAAAAAAACAAATAGTACACCTAAGTGTAGCTTGTCTCGAAAAAGTAAGTGTTTTTTCTTCCTTGAATCAGATAAAACACCATTTTGAGGAGTCGCCACCAATAATTTATTTAGGTGTGATTGGTAACCAAATATTATGTTATTTTAATAAAATTCCTAAGAATAATATTAAAATAACACAAAGAGGTATGCTTACCATAAAATGAGTTCGAGAGTCGGTTACGCGTGGGGAAGGATTAACACCCCTACAACGCCCAAAATTTGTACCTTTGTTTATTAATTAATGGTCTTTGCAATAAAATTTCAAATTTGTATTTTATTTTAATTAGATTATGAAAACAAAATTAAAATGTCTAAATTATGAATACATAATATATTATATACAAATAACGTAAATAATCCTATATTTATTCAATATTATAAAATATTAAGGATCAAGGATTAAATTTTAAAATATCTAAATTAATAGGCCTAATTCGAAATGTTACAAAACCTATGTACTAATAGTGTAATTTAATCTAAATTATAAGTCGAGACTAAAATATAAATTATAAAAAATAATAAGGACTAAATATATAATTTTACCTAAAATATATATAAAGCTAGACATGGATTAAATTATAAATGAAACAAAATGCAAGTACCAAATTAAAATACACAGGAACCTGATTTCGTGACCAAAATTGAAGTCTTACAAAATACGGGGACTACGGGGTGTAAATTACCCATTATTGAATTACACAGACAGTCTTTCCCCAAAACGATATCGTTCGGGGAGGGTATTTATAGCCCCTAACCGACCCAAGAGTGTCATTTCTCATTTGGCTTCTCTCTCTTAGAGATAGAAGCTCTCGTCCCTCTCTAGGATTCCCTCACCGGAGGGAAATCGATCATCAGTCGGCCACCATGCATCGTCGTTGACAGCCGCCACCGTCCATCACCCACGGTGGTTGAAATACACCAAACTACACCAAAATGAAGCCTCGTTTACCCCCAACTTAGATTCGATCCTAGTTTTACCTAAAAAGTCACCCAACGACGTAGATTTGGAGATATACCTTCGAAAACCCGACGACTCTTGGCTTTCTCGGTAAGCTTCTCCTCTTTTCTTTCTGCTTTTATTTTGTTGTTGGCTGCTATGTTTTCGTTCTGTCTCTCTGTTTTTGTCTCTCCGTTTCTTTTCTTTGTTTCGTATGGATGCACGTTGTTTCTTTTCGTTTTGCAGGTGATGTCACCTTTTATAGGCCTCAAGAGGCTCGGCTGTAATGATGGATTTTCGGTGAGTCACCGGACCTACGGTGGTGTCTCACCTTAGCTCGATGAGGTGTGCGGTTTCTATCCACCTTCTGGAGTCTTCTACTGAGTTTTGGTGAGGCGGTGGTGGTGTGACATCAACTGGTTGGAGCAGCTGGAGGCAACAGCCGGAATAGGCCCTAGGGTGTAATGAAAACCCTAGGGTGTTTGCTGGATGATATGTGGTCGTTGATCTACGTCTTGATCGGATGTCTGAGAGTTGCTGGCGGTGTTGGAGAAGTGCTGGAAACCCTAGATACATTCGAGCTTCTCAGGTCGGATCCGAGTATGAACCGGGTTGTTGGGCCTGAAACAGGTTGTTGTAATCGGGCATGGATCTTGCTTTGTAATTGGGCCTTCAGGTCTTGTAATAAATTAATAATAATATATATTATATAATAATATAATATATAATAAATATAAACAACACTCGGATGAAAACAACTGTCAACAGGACGGATCCATGATTATAACTTCAGGGGGAAATATAATTAATCATAGAAAATGAGGGGACAAAGTATAATTAAACATAGAAAATGAGGGAGAAAAATCAAAATAAACTAAAATTTGGAGCCCTAACTTAATATTTCTCATTTAGTTTTTTAATAATAAAAATTGGGGGTTCAATGTCCCCCGAACATTAGGGGCTCCGTCCCTGGATCGGATATCGATTGTTATACTTAGGAGTGCTTAATGAGTTTATCAGCTCGTGAGTAGCTCGAACAAGACTCGATCAGAACTCTATAAAAGTTTGACTCTCGATTCGAGTCCTTAACGAGCTGAGTCAAGCAAAGTCCAACTCGACTCGATAAGTTCGTGAATAGCTCGTTAATTTTTTTTAATAATTTTTTACTAGTTATCTTAAAAAATTATTTCATTAAAAAATTTATGAATTTACAAATAGATGATAAATGACAAACCTATTAATTTTTCTAATAAAATACTAAATTATTAATTATTATTTTACTACACCCCAAAAATTAAACCCTGATTATTATTTTAATATATTTTTGGATTTTTATTTTGGAGTTTAGACTTTGAGTTTGTTTCATACACTTTTTCGATAATTTTTTGGTTAAATTTATCATTTTACATTTATATTAAGCTTTATATAGTATTAGAAGATTTTACCTATAGTTAAAAAATAAGATAAAAATTTTGGTGAGCTTAACAAGCACGAGTCAAGCAACAATTTTTTAATGAGCACGATTCGAGCAAAATTTTAATGAGCAATGAGTCGAGTCGATCAACAAAATTTTTTAACGAGCACGAGTAGAGCACTGCCTAACTCACGATCGACTCGGTCGCTAAGCACCCCTAGTTATACCAAAAAATAAAACTTCAGGAACCTCCTTGAAATGTGAGTTCATTGTTAGAGTTTATTATTTGAGCTTAAATATGATTATATTTAGGGTAAAGTACATCAATGGTCCTTGACTATAGGATATTTCTTTATTAAGTCCCTTGATTATTAAAAGTTATAAAATGATCATCTGAATATAGGGAGTTGCTTTGTTGAATCCTTGACTACTAAAAGTTACAAAATGGTCACCCAACTATTCATTATGTTCCAAACCCGTCATTTTCTGTTAAAAATTTAACTATAATCTGAGTTGTACGTTAAATTGTTGACTGAGATATGATAAAACTTGATCTCATAGTCTCAAACGACTATCATATCTCAGTCAGCATGTTAACATTCAACTTAGATGATCATTTATTTTTTTAACGAAAAAAGACGAGTTTGGAACATAATGAATAGTCGAGTAACCATTTCGTAACTTTAAAATAGTTGAGGGACTCAATAAAGCAACTCCCTATAGTTGAGGGATCATTTTGTAATGTTTAATAGTCGAGGGACTCAATAAAATAATATTCTATAATTGGGGGACCCATTTGTATACTTTACCCTTATATTTAAGAAATTTAAGATCTAATTTATTCAATAAAAAATTGACATTGAGAAGGAAAAAAAACTTATATTAAACACGATTGCACGAAGGTCAGATTTTGTTATACCTTAAATTCGTACACCTTTAATTAGATGGTAATTAAAAAATAAAAATTTAAATTTAAATAACTTTTTGTTACAAAAATTTTCATTTTACTTATTGTTGTAACCTAATTTTGTCCGGGTATTGCAAATCGAGGCGAATATGGTCAAAGTCAACTCTAAGGGCGTGTTTGGTTCGGGGTATGTGGGATTATCAGGGGAATGAAATCTTCATTCTCCCGTTTGGTGGGCCAACATTCTCAGCCCCCGATAATCTTTTATTACCAACAGTGGTATTTTGGGGGTATATTATCGGGAGTGTGATTACTTCCCTTCTCATAGGTATTGTTGGATTACCGGTGTTTTGGACTAAAATGCCCTTAAAAAAATTCTTTAAAAAATATCCTTCTTCTTTCGTTGAATAATAAAAATTCTACGAAAGTTAAATTACAAATGTATCCTTAAACTATTTTAGATTTACAACAAAACCATAATTAGAATTTTATATGAAGTTCAGGTGTTAAAATAAATTTTACCCTTTCATTAAACCTATTTATCTTTTCAATTTTGTAAAAAAATTATATAAATTTTATGAATTTAAATTTTTTAAAGAAAATATATAAATTAATTATAGTAATATTATAGTAGAATTCAATTTGTTCAAAAAAAGTAAATATATAATAAGGACAATTTGGTAAAAGATACATTCTAATAATCTTTTATTCCTTTAACCAAACACCGTAATTTTACATTCATGCTAAACCAACCAAACACAAAATACAACATTCCCAGTAATCCTATTCCCCGGTAATCTTTTATTTCTATTAGTAATCTTATATTCCGTGAACCAAACGCACCATAAGAATTTGGTGTGGATGTCAGTGGTGGAAAATTTGAGGATGAATTTGGAAGATAATTGATTTTGGGGTCTCAAATATCATTTGGGCTCGATAACCATTCACATTTTATCCAAGTCACCACCATCATTCATTAATAAAACCCAATATTACATTACAAACCGAATCCAATTTCCCATAAAAAATTTGGACCAATTACAAATAATCCAAGTTAATTACATGTAATTACCCATTCCCTATCCATAACCCAACAACAATTACCCGATTACAATAAAAACAAACCCACATATGTGGCCGGCGGCGTCTGAGTTATGCGGTTTGCTAGGTTCGGCCGGGGATGAGAAATGGGAGAGAAGAGGGGGAGTTGAAATGAGGCGGCTGAGGAGAGTGTTTAGGTAAGGGTTAATTAGTTTTTATATAAAGGGCTTAGGGTTAATTTGCTTCAGGTCCCTATACTTTTAGCGTCAATTTCCGTTTCGCTCACCTGGTTCGTGCTTGTTTTAGTTATTTCATTTTTAGTGTCCTAACTATGTAATTTTTCATATTTTGTATGTTAGTGCATTTCAGTTTACTAAAATTGAAGAATTAGGTTTCATTCCCAATAGTTTAGGCGTTTTTTACGCTTTAATCACTGTTTTAATTAACCGATTGCATCTTAGTTTTGGTTGGTTTCAATTAAGTCATCAATGTGAGATTTATAGGATTATTTGCAATTAGGTTCTTGAACTCTTAGAATTAGTTTAATTTAGTCCTTTAATATAATTTGGTTTAATAAATTAGATAATTTGTGATTAATTGGTAGTTTTGGAGATTGAATTCATGCTGTTTCTTTTAGTTGTTATGCTTGATTGTTTTGTTTTATTTTTGATTGATTTATTTATTTTCAATTTATTTTGCCGTGAGGTTATTTGTTTTTTAGTTAGATCTCTAGACTTAAAATTTCCTTAGCTTAGTTTTTTTAGTTAGAATTTAGATTTGATTTAAACTTTAGATTTAGTTACTTCACATTTTAGTCCTTTAAAATAGGGGAATTTTTAGTTTGGTCCTTGTCTTCATGCTCAAGGATTAAAATTGATGTTCCGATTAAAATAATTAATCATGTTAATAATTAGAGTCTTAGTTTAGATTTAGTCCCTTGACTTTAGCCTTTTCACATTTTAGTCCATAAACTTTAATTAGATTTCCCATTTGACATAATTGAAATTTAGAGCCTTGACTTTAGGTTAGATTCCAATCTAGTCCTTTAATTCAGGAAGTAATTTGAGTTGGCCCTCGCCTAAATGCCCTATGGACCATCTCGATTATTTGATCCAATAACTGATTTAAATCAAATAGGATTAATAGTAGAGCCTCCATTTCTAGGTTTAGATCTTTAAGTTCTTTAAATTACATAAATGGACACTTTAGGTTAGGGGAAGCTTTAAATAACTCACATAGCATAATTAGGTATAATAAAAAGTTGTTTGCTTGCATTTGGATTTATAATAATAAGACAATGTTGATTTAACAAGGAGTTAATGGCTTATCCACCATATTATGCTCAGGGGGTGACCGCTGGTAATTCCCGAAATAGATGTACATCTTTTTTTAAAACCCTTCATTTTTTAGGATATGAACTATAACAAAAGCGATCATACTTATAATTTACCCTCTTTACAATTAAAAAAAATATTATCATATTTGAAATATTTTTCACGGTGTCCCAATTTCTAGTGTTACTTAAAAAAGTTTATTTAATTATTTGACTAAACCAAAAAAAAAGGTGGGAACATGTAATTGAATTTTTTGGGAGCATTGTCCATTTCTATGTGATATCAATATCATTGTCTCACTGTCACAGACAGTACAAATGAGGACATTTCGCAAACGGAATTTGGCTTTCAAGGACACACTGCCTCGCCTTTTGTCTTTATTTCCTTTCACTGCAATCCCTCTTCACTTGTTTTTGAGGCATTAGGACGTCCTACAAATATACCATCATTTATATTTATATTTATGATTTAATATTTCACACGAAACAATCAACGTATGTGGTAAAGAAATTGTTGTTATTCCTTGAGGTCCCTGGTTCGAGCACAAAAAATACATGAATGTGGGCGTTCAATATCAAATAGTTAAGAGTAAGGGTGAAACTAATAATTTATTATAACATGATAAAATATTTTTTATTTTTCATAAATACAATTTTTTAATTGAGGTTCTAGTAAATTATTCTTTTATTTTTTTTAAAAAAATATATTTTTAATATTAGTTAATACTTAAAAAATAATTAGCGGGGCCCAATGATCCGCCCATGGATCTTTTAACAGATATTGCATTGTATTTATCTCATATTATTATCAATATCAAATAAAATATAACAAATACTACCTTATAATTACACGTATTAATAATAAAAAAATTAATACTTCCTATAATTTTTATAAACTATTTTTATTTAGTTCATGTAGTTAAATGCTTTTTAAAAGTGTTTTTCGGAGTCAAAAATACTTTTGAAACAAGAAGTAATATAAAACATGTATCTTTTCAAGTTAAAAAGTATTTTTCGATTTGGTTTAAAAAACTTAAAATTCTAGTTTTTCACTTTTGTTTTTAAACAAAATTTTTAAGATAATTATGTATTTAGTACCTAAACTATCAATCTCGGTTTATTTTAGTACCTAAACTTTCAATTTTTTTTCAAAATTATACTTAACGTTTATTTTTTATTTCATTTTAGTACACATCGTTAAAAACTTAATGTGTTTAGTACCTAAACTATCAGTTTTGATCCATTTAGTACCTAAACTTTCAAAAAAAATCAAAACTTAACGTTAAATCTTGAACAGAGATACCAAAAAGAAACAAAAACTAAACTTTATGTATGATTTTGAAAAAATTGAAGTTTGGGTACTAAAACACACAAAAACTGATAGTTTAGATATTAAACACATAATTTATCCAATTTTTTTTATTTTCCCCCATTTATATTATCAATTCTTTTATATTTTCAAAAAAATGTCTAAAATAGATATTTTATATTTTCAAAAGCTGGAAATTTCAATTTTTAGCTTTTTCAAAAGTATTTTAGTAACATTACTTATTTGTCCTTATTTATATCATCATTTTGTTATAATTTCAAATGTAACATCTAAAATAAATATTTTATTTATTTAAAAATACTTTTTGACAACAACTCCTAATATTCAAATTTTAAACCACACTTTTTAAAAACAATGTCGAACTTATTTATTAATGCAAAAGTTGCTACTCAAAAATACCAAAAGCATTGCCTAAACCTTTAAAAATGTAATATTAAATCTCAACTTTAAAATAATTAAAGGGTCAAAATCATAATTCGACCATTAAAATGCAACATATGGCAGCTATATCTTGATTTTTTTTATGAGCTGAATAGTAGACTAGCTACATGGAAAACTGCTTTGGAAGAAAAAAGTCTAAGGATCAATATTGAAAAGACAGAATATTTATGTTTAAATTTCAGTGGGAACCAAAACGATGAAGATGTAGAAGTTTGCATCGAATGACACGTTCTCCCCTCAAAGGATTGTTTCAAGTACCTATGGTCTATGATACATAAAGATGGGGTGTAGATGATGACGTTACACACCGTATAAATGCGGGATGGCTAAAGTGGATGGCTACTACTGGAGTTTTGTGTGACAAGAAGGTGCCTCTAAAACTCAAGGGAAATTTTTTATAGAATGGCAATAAGACCAGCGCTGCTGTATGGATCAGAATGTTGGGCAATCAACTTTTTTTTAAAAAAAAATTATTCTCCCTAGATGATATATTTTTAGAACACGATGTTTGTAGAATGTTTTAGCATTTATTATTAAATAGTTAGGAGTAAAGATGACAATTTAACCAGAATTCGACGGGTTCTGACTTGACTCGAGCTGATAGGGTCGGGTTTTTAAAAAAAATCAGGGTCTGATCGGAATTAAGGGTTGAGATCAGGTCGAGTTCGGGTGTAGGGCAAAAAACTTCGACCCAATCCAAAGATAAATTTCCTTATTTTTTAAAATTAAATACTTATTTTATAGTGGGCCAGTCAGATTTGTACTCTAAAAATCCAGGTTGGGTCAGAATTTGGTGGATGGTATAAAATTTTCAGGTCTGGTCGAGTTCGAGTGGAGGGTGCATATTTTCGGGTCGAGTTGACCAAAAACCCTACCCTAACCCGACACATTACCATCCTTAGTTAGGAGCCTTTCGATCGAATAATATCTTAAAATCGCTCTAGTATAATAAAATGATATTTTTAAAATTTATTCAGTCAAACCTAATTTTAAAGATAAAAAATATATGGGTCCATTTGGTTCAAGAAAATATAGATTATTTTCATTTCCTTAAAAAATTGAAAACATTGAAGAAAACATGTTTGGTGGTAAAATTAGAAAATTATTTCTATAAAATGAAAACAAAAATAAGTGAAAATATGAAAACATAAAAAAGATGTTTTCAGTATTATATCGAAATTGTTTTAAAAATTTGAAAAATAGAAAAATCCAAAATTTAGATTTTTAACTTAATTTATGCATGTTCAAATCCTTCTAACAATAATTTTTTTGATCTAATGGTATCTAAAACTCTTAAACTTCTAAAAAAATCAATACGATCCCTAAATATTTTTTTTACACTCAATGTGGTCCTTAAACTATTTTTTAATAATTTAATTTTTAGCATTTTTATATTTAATGTATTAAATATCTTAATTGTTGAAAAAGTCGAACCACTCTAAATCGTTGTGCAATTACTTTCAATTTTCTGCAAAAGCTTCCAGTAACTTTTTAATTGCCAATTTACCCCCTCTTGGCCGATTTCGTCGATCGATTAACTCAACAATTGATATCAGAGCTTGACTCATTTGAAGGTTTAACCGCCTCTTGAGTAGATTCGGGAAGAGTTAAATCGATAAAGATGACGTCCACTTCCGGTTCATTCTCCATGGAAGAATCCAGACCAATTGACGTGCCTCCACACTTCAACGAAACAAATTATCGTCGTTGGAAGAGGTTTATGATGATATTTATCCAATCATTCGATATGGAAGCTTGGATGATAATCGAGAAAGGGTATTCCTCTCCTACGAAAAAGGCAAAGAAGTGGAGTGATCAAGAACGGAAGAAAGCTCAACAAAACACAAAGGCTATGCACATGTTATGTTGTGCAATTGATCCTAATGTATATAAAGGAGTTTCTTCTTGTTCAAGTGCCAAGGTAATGTGGGATAAGCTTGAGGAGATCTATGGAGACAAGGAAGAAGAAGAACCAATAAAGGTGATGTCTCTATTAGCTCTCACAGAGCCAAAGGTATCTTCTAACTCAAATAAATTAAATTCAAATATTTTGACCGTTGGACCCTTAGTGCATCGGTGCACTAAGAGTGCATCGATGCATAAAATGCATTCGATGTTTCAAAATAGCCTGCGTGCATCGATGCATGGCTGGTGCATCGGTGCATGAAATACATTCGATGTTCAATTTATTCCATGGTGCATCGATGCATGGATTGGTGCATCATTGTATCACTTTGAAAAATTAATTTTAGGCTTGATTTTGGTTCAAAATACTTTGTGAAAATTGTTTCAAAAATATATCAAGTATAAAACACAATTTTACACATTTAGTAAGGTTTGAATTTGATCTTGAAAAGACTTGGAGTAATTGATTTGATATTCGAATAATTGAGTCGAATATACTTATAAAATCATTTGTAAAATCTTAAAATTCATTTATACTTAATTTTTTATATCGAAACATCAAAATGTTTTCAACATTAATAATTATTTATATTTTAAATTTAAAAAATACCTTAATTTTTTTAAAAATTTAAATAAGTCCTCAAACTTTATAAAATATTAAGTGTGCCCTAAAACTTAGTAAAATATCAATTAAACTCATTTACCACACCATTATCTATTGTGTACTGCCACAACATAATGAACTATTACATCAACATTGTAGATTGTCATGTAGTCGTCTTGACGGTTTAATTAAGTTGGTCAAAAAATTAAATAGATTTTTTGTGTTATAGAATTTATTATCAATTTTTATTTTTTGCATGACTTACATGTTGAATTTATGTAATGATTTTTTTAATAATTATATTTTAATTTCATTATTTAATAACTAGTTATTCATCTTTATTTTAAAAAATTAGATACCAAATATATTTTTATAATTTTTATTTTTGAATTTAACTTTTCATTTATATTAACCAAACATGTTTTCTAATTTTTAAAAAAAAACTGAAAATGAAAACTATTTTCTAAAAACAAAAAACAGAAACATAAAGTATTTTCTAGAACCGAACGGACCGTTATTCTCCGTCAAAGATATATATTTAAGTAAATACATCTATAATATATATATTATCGTAAATTTAAAAAATTATAAATAAATACTACATTTTAAATATTTCACACTATTAGAAAATATATTTTTAGAGTCTTTTCAGTTGGATATTTTACAGGAATATCGAAGGTCAATTTTATGATTAATTACAATATAACGTAAAAAAGATTAAAATGGTACAGTTTACTCGCACAACAAATTAGGTCAATAGATGAAACAAAAATCAAGCATTTTTTATCGTTAAAGAAGTTGAGATTTTTGATTTGTCTATTTAGATTCAGTTTGCTAAACAAAAAATCTCAGATCATTTGCCAAAAAAAAACATTTAGTAATAAGAAGCAAACCCCATTTCGAAAAAGATCATTCCTTTCTCCCTCTAAACTTTCTTTTTGGGCTTCGACAGTATAGTGCCGGCCACCTCACTCCAATGGCGTGAGCTTAAACAACAGCCAACATTTCCGTACACCATCCTTTTTCTGTTTCGTTTTTCTAACAGTCTCCAGCATACGGGACCAAAAAAAAACCCCCATGATTTTTCTCTTTAAAATAACCCGAGAATCCATCTGAAAAGGAAACGTTTTGTTTTTGTTTTTGTTTTTTTGGGTGTTGTCAACTTTCTTTTATGTAAAAAAAGTCTCTTTTGTATTTGTAAAGGTTTGGGTTGGTTTTTTTGTTGAAGATGTATAAGCTGGGTGAGAATAAGGAGCAGATGATGATGATGATGAGGGACATGAAGAAAAACAGTGGGTATGAAGCTTTCTTGGGTGCTGACGGCCTTGAGGTTTCTCCATTGCAGAATCTTCAACACCATTCAACAATGGGTGGAGTTTCTCCTCCTCCTTCAAACTCATTAGAGGCTCCGTTATTCGAGGACCAACAACAGCAGCCCAAGTTTCATCACTACGGGCTCTGGTTGGATCCGAAAGGGTCACCCAATTATAGAAATAAGAATGCCGATGAAAACAAGTCGGTCGACGATGGCTTCGGTTTGTATGAGAATCTGTATCAAATGCATATTAGAGATGAAGAACGAGATGGAGGTAATTCTGGTCAAATGAGACGATTTGGGAGGGACTCAGATGGCTTAGGCTTCAGTTTTGGCCATTTTTCTGCTTATAATGCTGAAAAATATGGTTCGTATGAAGGTTTCAACAAAGGGTATCAATCGTCTCCACAGCAAGTTTCACTTTGTTTAGATGGTGGTGATGTCATCAGGTCCACCTTGCTTGGGCTGCAAGAAGGATACGAAAAAGGTGATTCCTTTGGGTCTTACAGTATTGGTTACAATCAGTCCAATGATTTGTCTTCATTACCGACTTCGTATGACAACCAAAGAAACTATCTTTTGGAGCAGAGAATGGACCAGGGTAGGGGATTGGACAGTGGGGGAATTTTAATGCAGAGTGGCTTTAGCACTAGGCCCTACATTGGGAATCCTTTTGTTTGCTCCGTGGATGGTAATGGAGGAAGAGCTGCCATTGATTCATTGAGTTCTTCGCCTAGGTTCTGGCACAGCAAGATTCCTCTCGAGGAAAATGTAGTTGAGGATCATAGAGTCACCATTCAAGGAAGAGGTTTCAAGTATGATATCGATAACAAGGGCCTCAATTCGATCAAGTACCGGAACAAGAAGCCTCTCAAAGGGATTGCAATGCAAAACCTTCAAGAGAGAAGCTCTAAACATGATAAGATGCATGGGGAAAATGTAACACTGATGCCAAGTCCATATTCCTTGCTTGAGTTTCACGGCTGCATATATTACATGGCTAAGGACCAGAAAGGTTGTCGATTCCTACAAAGGATATTTGATGAAGGAAGCTGCTTGGATGTGCAGATAATATTCAATGAGGTTATTGGTAATATTGTTGAACTAATGATGGATCCCTTTGGGAACTACCTTGTCCAAAAGTTGCTGGATGTGTGCACTGAAGAACAAAGGCTGCAGATTGTTCTCACCGTGACCAAAGAACCGGGGCAGCTTGTGAGGATTTCTTTGAACACATATGGGTATCTGCTTCTTTTATCATTCACTCTTTCTTTTAATGTTATTGTTTGTTTGTTTTTCTTTTTTCTGTTCCAATATTGTTGTTAAGTGGATTTACTGCTATTTTCAGTACACGTGTGGTACAGAAGTTGATTGAGACTCTCAAATCAAGACAACAGATTTCTCATGTCAAATCCGCTCTTAAACCTGGAATTCTTGATCTTGTCAAGGATCTCAATGGCAATCATGTGTTGCAGCGCTGTTTGCAATGCCTTGACAATGAAGATAACAAGGTATAACGATATCGAGTTTGCTTTTCGTTGATGACTCGATTTTTAAATCTAAAAATTAACATTTTACATGATTTAATTGCAACTAGTGAAACATGAATCTTTTGCATTGCATTAAATGATGTTTACCCATCCGACATTGTTTGTTTTTGTAGCATGCGGTAGGTTTACTAATTAATAAAACAACAGGAACTGCATTGAAGAATTTTGGCCATCAACTACAGTCTCGTTTCATCATGCCTACCACCTGCATGGCCTATCTCTAGTTAACTATTTGAACATATATCTTCCATTGAATGCATTTTGCCAAGGGGTACTATATCCTCCTAAAGAAAATTATATGGCTGTTTTAGAGATCTTTATCCTAAGGCCAATTACCTATGTGCTTAATTTAGTCTCTGATGCCAATTGGAGGCATGTCTTGGTTTGATTCATTACGAACTCTGAAGGTTACAGCCTTCTGTTTGAACACGTTTATCCTCTTTGTCTTCGGGGCACCTTTTGTGTGCGTACTCGTCTACGGTTTATTTTAAACTCATTGTTTGTAGGAGGGCATTGTAAACAGGCAGAATCCTTTCTTCTAGACACAGGCTTAATTATGTGCATTTGACAATTGGCGTTGCCAATGCATGGCAAGCAACTGTCATGTAAATGGGTATAATGTGATGTGAGATAGATAATACGTAAAGAACTTGAAGAGTGCTTGGGCCATTAGAAGAACCTTTTTGTGGCTTGCAACTTCTCATGATTGATCAGGCTCTCTTGTGCTAGAGTTGTAAACTTGTAGAACTTTGTCCAAATTCTTCAAGAACTATGCTTTCTTTCATGCCCTAGTTGTCACACTCCGGTGCACGCTTCCTGTTATAAAAATTCTTTCTACCTGATGCAATGCATTTTCATGTGACCACAAAGGCTTACATTTTTACTCTAGTTTGCTTTGTTACTGTCAGATTATTTTCGATGCTGCTGCAAAATTTTGCGTAGATATCGCCACTCATCGCCATGGATGCTGTGTGCTGCAACGCTGCATTGCTCATTCCAATGGACAACATCGAGAAAAGCTAATCACTCAGATTTCTAGAAATGGACTTCTTCTTGCTCAGGATCCTTTCGGGTAATAAGCTAAGCTCTTACTGTTTATTTCTTTGCTTCCTAGTTTGCTGGTTTTGATTAGCTTATAAATTGAATTCAATCAAGGATGTAAAGTTATTGCTTTCTATTGCAAGCAGCATCTGTCTAAATTTCTAGTCTCAGGATAACAGGGAGATGACTGGCATAGTTCATTAGTGGATCAGGTTTCCGAGATATAACCTACCGAGTCTCGAGTAAAGGAAGCTTAGCTCGAATCATGAATGACTAGAGGAGGATTTTACCATGAAAATAGAGCTCTCATATCTGATATTCTTTTGTTATATGAAACAGGAACTATGTTGTTCAGTACATAATAGAGCTGAAGGTCGTTGGCAACTTACTATCTCAGTTCAAAGGGCACTATGTTCATCTCTCAATGCAGAAATTTAGCAGCCATGTGGTTGAAAAATGCCTCAAGCATTTCGCAGAAAGTAGGTCTCAGATCATCCGTGAGTTAATCTCCGTTGTCCACTTTGAACAATTGCTGCAGGACCCTTTTGCCAACTATGTGATTCAATCTGCTTTAGCCATAACCAAGGTAAGGGAACAACTTGTCATTTCATCCCCCTTTTCCAATGCTTGAATCGTAACATGTTCAACTCCGGATGAAACGATTTGTCGCAATTTTTTCATCATGCGAGCAGGGTCCACTTCATGCATCTCTAGTCGAAGCGGTCCAACCGCACACGATCCTTCGTACCAGCCCGTATTGCAAGAGGATTTTCTCGAGGAACCTCCTGAAGAAGTGATGGAAGTGGGCTTGAAGAAGTGTTGTTGTGCTTTCAAGGTTTGCTAGCTTGTTTCAGTACAAAATAAGTCGTGGGATTAAGAGAGTGTGAGCATGAAACTCTGGTGCTGGCCATACAGCTACAGATGAGCTTGGAATTTGAGTCCTCCCATGGATGATGAAGAAAAGTTCTGGTACTAGTTGTTTATTATGTAGTTGCATCTTGTATTATTCTGTTGTCTTGTTGTTGTCTTGTCGATCCAAACTTTGGATGTATGATACTTTTATCACGTTCAAAGACTTCTGTTTCTGCTTAGGAATGAATGCTGCAAATCTTATGTTATGCCCCAATTTTCCCCATTAGCTTCCATTTTCTTTTTCAGTTTCTTTTTCAGTTTCACTTGGGATTTGGAAACATCTTCTTCTTCACGTGAACTTGGTAAGCTCAAGTTCTGATGAGTTTAAAATACAATCGGTGGAGGATAGGAGCTTCAGTGTTATTTAAAAGATGGGGGAAAAGAAGCTAACGTCGAGAGCGAGCCAAGTTTAGTAGAAGAAGAGATGGTTAAATGAATTTTTAATTAATTTGTTTAATGCCATGGAGAAGTCAAAATTTAGTGATGATTTTTAAGGAGAAAGTTGACCGAAAAAATAGTTGGGTGATCAAAATAAAATCATGAGAATAGTTGAGTGATTAAAAATATGATTTACCCTCATTTTTTTAACGGAGTTAACATTTTGGTACAAATGAGGTAACGATTTAAACTTTAAGGAGAAAAACGTCCGGAAAAGTACTTTATGGGACAACTTGGTACAAATGGTATACTTTAAGGGGGAATGGTGTATTTAAGCCATAACAAAATAAAAAACAATGAAATTATCAACGTACTACAAATGTTTCACATGTACAAAAAATGATTATGCGAGAAATAGAATAGATAAATTTATCGAGTAATCTTAATAGTAAAAAATCATTTTTAGAGAGTTTTTGATTAATTTAGGATGCTAATAATATGTTTTAAAGATTTTATATTCAAACTATTGTATCTACAAAATATATATGTATTGTCAATAATTAAAAATATATATATATTCATAACTTGAAAATAAAAGAGACTTAAGGTGCTCAAATGATTTATCTTCATAATCCTTACCACTATTACATTCTAAAATTACAATTTTGTTATTTATATAAAATGATTTTTTAATATTTATGATGAAGAATGCTTCGAAGGCACAAAAAATCAATACTTGCAAATATGAACTCTCGTTGCATTGTTAATCAAAGAAATCTGGCTTACATCATTTTGGCAACGACTATTGATACCCAAAATGACATCGTTTTCCCGTAAATCTAAGAAAATCTCCAAACATCTAAAAAATAATAGATTTTTGTTTAATTTCATCGATTGTGAATGAGTTCTATGGAAAACTAATCCCATAAGAAAAATGGGAAGTAAAATGTGAATGTTTTGGTATCTATTTTACCACAAAAGACAATGACAATAAAAGTTATATATATAGTACAAGAAGTAATTAGGAATTAGAAACAAAAAACCCTAAAAGGAGAAGAGCCAGAAGAAGAGATAGAAGAAGAAGAAGAAGAAGAAGAATGTATAAACAACTTTTCCTACTAGGCATTGTATAAACACTCTTCACAAAGAAAAAGACAATCCCAAAAATAAAAACATCTTGGTGAATATACTTGATGCCTTGTCATGAACTTGATGAAGTTTTTGAGTAGACAAATGAATGGAGAATTGCAGCCCCTTATAAAGGCTCTAATGAATTTCGTATGTGCAACAACTGTTGGGGAAACTGGGTTATTTCCCACACGAACGTAGTTTCAAAATTGACCTAAAATGTCAAGATCAAAACCACCAAATGTTACACAGTGGATAAACCTGTCAAACTATTGAATATTGAACCACAATGGAAAAACTGAATAAAAAAAATAAAGGAGATAACACACCAAATTTACGAGGTTCGACGAGAATATCGTATACTCCTCGGGCACCACACCAGATGATTTACAACAAATGGAATTCGTAGAATTCCCAAAGTGAGAGAATGAAGAAAACAAATGGAAGAAAAAACTTGTTTTGGGATGATTTCTAATGGAAATACTTAGGCATATTTATAGTTGAGTTTTAAGGACTAAAATTATAAATAACCTAATATTTTAGGGATCAAATATGAAATTCTCATGTTCAAAGTTTGGCTACCTACCAAAGAATTTTCCAATGTGTACAAGTTAGCCACCAAATATGAAATTCACATGTTCAAAGTTTGGCCACCAACCAAGATGAAATTTCCAACTTGCCAACTTAATTTCAAGCCAAATCTAACAAATCTCCACCTTGGCTTGAAATTACCAAGCCTACTCAACTTCTTCAACTCCCCAAATTTGTAGTGCCTCTAATTACGCTCATAAGCGCCACACACCCGAAGGTGTTCATACTTTCAGGATGTTAATCAAGTTCAAACAATGATTGAATTTGATTACTGTTACCACCTTGGTCATCATATCTGTAGGATTTTCTGATGTCGCAATTTTCTGAAGTAGAATCTTTTCTTCTTCAAAGATCTCCCACACAAAGTGATACCTCACGTCGATATGCTTAGTCCTTGAATGGTAGACTTGATTTTTCGCTAAGTGAATAGCGCTCTGACTGTCACAATAGAGACTAATGTGACTTTGAACAACTCCCAAGTCTTCCATCAACCCGTTAAGCCAAATTGCTTCCTTTATAGCCTCTGAAACTGCCATGTATTCTGCCTCTGTAGTAGACAAGGCCATCATAGATTGCAATGTAGACTTCCAACTTACTAGGGATTTAGCAAGAGTAAACAAATACCTAGTAGTTGATCGACACTTATCCAAATCACCAACATAATCGGAATCAGCATATCCAACCACACACTGACCAAGTGCTTCATCCTGTTCAAAAACTAAACCAACATCCACGGTTTGTCGGAGATACCATAGAATCCATTTCACAGCTTGCCAATGTCCTTCTCCAGGATCATGCATGTACCTGCTCACAACTCCAACTGCTTGTGAAATGTCAGGACGCATACACACCATTGCATACATCAAGCTCCCAACTGCATTAGCATATGGAACTTTTGTCATATACTCTTATTCTTCATTAGTTTTAGGAGATAATTGAGAACTAAGTTTCAAATGAGAAACCACTTACATGTTTGGTATTTTCATTCTTGCCAAAACATTGTAATACCTTTCTCAGATATTGCTTTTGTGTTAAACAAAGCTTTCCTCTCTGTCTATCTCTGCTTATCTCCATACCAAGAATCTTCTTGATCTCACCTAGATCTTTCATATCAAACTCTTGATTCAACTGAGCCTTTAATTTATCTATCTCTTTTTGACTCTTCGAAGCGATCAACATATCGTCAACGTAAAAGAGAAGATAAATGAAGATCCATCTTTGAGCTTTTGCAAATACAAATAATTATCATATTTGTTTCTAGTGTACTTTTGCCTCCTCATAAAACTATCAAATCGCTTGTACCACTGCCTCGGAGATTGCTTCAATCCATATAGCGATTTGTTCAGCTTACAAACCCATTTCTCACAACCACCATCTTTGTATCCTTCTGGCTGAGTCATATAGATCTCATCTTCTAAATCACCGTGAAAGAAAGTCGTCTTTACATCAAGTTGAGCTAGCTCCAAATTCAACTGTGCTACCAAGGCCAATAATATTCTAATGGAGGAATGCTTCACAATAGGGGAAAATACTTCATTGTAGTCGATTCCCTCCTTTTGAGCGTAGCCTTTAGCTACCAACCGTGACTTGTAGCGAACATCTTTCTTGTTATGAGATCCTTTTTTCTTTGCAAATACCCACTTGCATTCAATAGCTCTTTTACCTTTCGGTAATTGTGCCAGTTTCTAAGTGTTGTTCTTTTGGAGAGATTGCATTTCTTCATCCATTGCACTTTTCCACTTATCACATTACAAGCTTTGTATTGCTTCTTGGTAAGTGATAGGGATATCATCATCAACAACTGGAAGAGCATAGGCCACCATATCAACAAATCGAGCAGGTCTACGAATTTCTCTCCTTGGCCTTGTAACTGCAAGTGGTTCTGGTGTCTTCAATGGTTATTGGGTTTGAACCTCTTCATCTCCTGATTCTTCTATTTGAGTTGAAGAATCAGTTGCATCAACTTCTGGGATCATCGTTTGCTGAAACTCCACCTGTTTTGGAGTATGCTCCACCTACTGCGGAGTACTACTTGTCTGGACAGCTTCATTTGTTACCTTTTTTACTAGGGCAGATTCATTAAAGGTAACATCACTGCTACAATTTATCTTCTTGGATTCCTTCACATGATAATAAGCAGTGGATCCAAATACATGTAAAGAATCATAATCAATAGCAGGTTTTCTAGACCATACCTCCAATGGTGTTTTTCCTCCTATTGCTGATGACTGTAGACGATTGATGAGATGGCCAGCATATGTCACAGCCTCATCCTAAAATGCTTTGCCTAACCCAGCATTAGACAACATACATCGAACTTTCTCCAATAGTGTTCGATTCATATGCTTTGCCACCCCATTCTGTTGTGGTGTATTTCTAACAGTGAAGTGTCGAACAATACCATACTCATGGTAAACGTCAAAGAATGAGTCACTTTTATATTCCACTCCATTGCCCATCCTAAGACGTTTGATCTTTCTACCAGTCTGGTTCTTGATTATATTTTTCCATTTCAGGAAAATTCGAAGCACTTCATCTTTAAACTTCATCGGATACACCCAAACTCTTCTGGAAAAGTCATCTACAAAAGTTACAAAATAATGGTATCCTCCCAAAGACGATGTCTTTGAAGGACCCCATACATTTGAGTAAATATAATCCATAATACCTTTTGTTTTATGTATAGTAGTGCCAAACTTCACTCTCTTTTGCTTTCCCATAACACAATGCTCGTAAAAGTTCAATTTACAAGCCTTTGCACCTTTCAACAATCATTTATTTTCCAGAATTTGCAAGGATTTCTCTCCAGCATGTCCCAAGAGCATATGCCACAACTGGGTTGCGTACAAATTATCACCTTCGGAAGCTGCTGCAACTGCTCCAATAATTTTACTACCTTGGCAGTAATACAATTTATTTTTCCTGATGCCCTTCATCATCATAAGTGCGCCATATGTGACTTTTAAAACTCCATCTCTCATAGTGACTACTGAGCCTTTGGATTCCAAGGCTCCCAACGAGATGAGATTTTTCTTCAAACTGGGCACGTATCGGACATCCGTCAAAACTCTGGTTGATCCATCTTGATTCTTCAATCGAATTAAACCTATCCAAACAGTTTTACAGGCATTGCCATTGCCCATATAATCAACTTATGCATTTAGTTATACTAAATCGGAGAATCACTCTCGATTAGGGGACATATGATAGGTGAAACCCGAATCTAATATCCATTCATCTGAATGGAATGTTGTTGATGAAGCAATCAATGATATGTCAGAGTCATTTGCATCATGCTCTACAACACATGCATCTGGAGCAGCTTTTCCTTTCTTCTTCAGCTTCGGACAGTCTTTCTTCCAATGGCATTTCTCATGACAAAAGGTACATTCATCTTTTCCCAGTCTGGACTTCGACTTTGATCTCCCTCTCCACTTTGGCTTTTAACTTTTTGAGCGACCTCTTGCCACCATGGCCTCCGCTGCTTCGTGCTTGCTCTCCTTCTTGGTTTTCTTCCTGAGTTCATAATTATAGAAAGCAACAGTTACATCTTTAAGGGTAACATTATCCTTACCATGAAGTAACATTATCTCAAGGTGCTCAAATTTATCTGGAAGAGATGACAACAACATCAAGGCCAAATCTTCATCTTTAAAGGTTTCATCCATTCCCAATAAGTCTCCACTAGCTCATTGAATGCAGTGATGTGTTCATTCATACTGGTGTAACACCCTCAACCTATACCCGACCCGGATACGAGTCTGAGATGTCACATTACCTTTTTAAAGCATTATTCTTAACAAAATAACAAAACATTTGAATTATATTAAAAAAATACGATAATCTACATATATATATATATAGGTTTATACAAGGTTCACAAAATACTCAGAGCATACACAACTTAACCTTCTATTACATGCCAACACTGATTTACATAACAAAATGGCATACTATTAAGTTGCTTCTGATCTGATAGTTGCAGGAGTAATGTTGTCCAGCTGCTTAACCTAGATCGTCTACTTTATCGAATCCTACGTGTGCAACACTCACACGCTAAGTCATCGACTTAGTGAAGCAATATAATAATAACCATAAAATATAAAGAAATTGCCAAAATGAGATGGGTTGTAATGATAATATGAATATAATCAATGCAATAACCATAACCACATTCTTACACATAGACTTATCAAATTTCACATTCATAAGTTCACATTATTAAGTTCATTAGCCCATGATACCATACTGAGAACCTAAGGTATGTGAGTATTGTGAGGTTGTGCACTATGTTGTCACCACAACTCGTATAATTGCACCGAAGTGCCATGTAGAATTGCACCGGAGTGCCGCGTAGAATTGCACTGTAGTGCCATATAATAATGTCTATAAGGACCACATATCATTCCTTAAGAATCATATACATATACTAGGGATCAAGTATGTGTCTCACAAGACTTCACACATGTTCTAAAGAATATATATATATCCCGAAGGACCGCGTAGACCCTCTACCCTTGGCATGCCAACTATACCTATAGTTCTCATCTACATAACATAGGCTTTCACAATTCACATAATTTGTATCACGTAGATATAATATTTTCATACCTTTATCACATAGACATATCATTTCCTGCATATTCATGTCACATAATGCATATGGTATAAACTCATATCATATTTCATAATATGGAATGTAATCATGTATCAAAATATTGAATCTAGACTTATCATAAGTCTAGAACTGATTATAATACTATATTCATGCTATGGATATACACTCACCTAGATTTATTTGTCTTTCCCTCGATCGATCCTACTTGTCGATTGTTCCAGAACTCGATTAGGCTCAATATCTACATAAACATAATTTTCAAGATGATTATCAGATGCCTATGTCTTGAAATTAACCTCTAATAGCCTAAACAATTTAAGGAATTGATAGTTTTTTTATGGGGGAATCGGTTCCCCCCTGTGGGGGTATCGATTCCCCTCTAGCATTCTGGAATTCATATTCGTTTGAGGGGGAATCGATTCCCCTTGAATGGGTATCGATTCCCCTAGCCCAAAAATCCCATTTTGAGCTCGAAAATCACCTTATTTCAGCTCAAACCTTCCTATTTTACTCCCTTTAATATTCCTAACTTTAATACACATACTTAAACTCATTTCTACTCCATAATCACTTCTTTAAACTCCAAATCTAGTCATTCCTATGTAATTGCAAAAATTATACTAGTTTTGCAAAATGCTCAAATTCCTATTCTAACACTTCCTATCCCTTAATTAACTTAATGACAAGTCAAATCTCACTTCCAATTCTTATTATGAACTCTAATCCAAGATTTTACTTTTCTACTTCATTTCTTTAATTCTTCATATACTTCTCATCTTGAGGTTTTAAAATAAATCAAACTTCCTTTAAGCTTAACTATTGCCTAATGGTCATAAATCAACCATAAATTCATCAAGAAATTCACTAACAAGAGATCTTACCTTTAGCTTGGGTCTCACGTATGAAGAAGAAGAAGAAGAGAACTCTGGAAGCTTGTTTTGATTTCCTATACTTCCATGTGGTTTAATATAATACTAACCACAAATAATTATCTTGCTATAAAAAGACCATTTTGTCCTTCTAATCATCATTCTTTATAATTTAATCCTACATAAAATAGCTTAAATAAGTCATTGAACTTTTCCATCATTCTACTTTAATCACCAAATTCTGAAACTTTACAATTTAATCACTAACCCGATATGGAGGATGTTACAAATCTCACCCTTAAGAAAATTCATCCTCGAATTTTCAATAAGAAAAGAGATGGGGATACTGATTCCTCATATCCTCCACACGCTCCCATGTTGCTTCCTTTACTTTGTGATTCTTCCATAAAACTTTAACCAATGGGATAGTCTTATTCCTTAATTGCTTAACCTCATGAGCTAAAATTTGAATCGATTCTTCCTCATAAGTCAAATCCGGTTGTACCTCGATCTCTTCTGGGGTTACGATATAGGAGGGATCCGATTGATATCTCCGAAGCATTAAGACATGTAATACATTGTGAATCTTTTCCATTTCTGGTGGTAAAGTCAATTGGTATGCTACTGGTCCCACTCTTTTTACAATCTCATATGGTCCAATAAACTGAGGACTTATCTTTCCTTTCCGACTAAACCTCAACACATTCTTCCATGGAGATACCTTTAAAAACACTTTATCCCCAACTTTAAATTCAATCTCCTTTCTTTTAAGGTCAGAATAGAACTTTTGCCAATCAAATGCCACTTTTAAGTTATGCTAAATTTCCTGAACTTTCTCTTCCACATCTTGAATCAAATCTGGACCAAGAACACTTCTATCTTTGAGCTCATACCAGTTTAATGGCGTACGACATTTCCTCCCATATAACGCCTCATAAGGTGCCATCTTGATACTAGGCTGGTAACTATTATTATAAGCGAACTCTGCCAGTGATAAATATTTCTCCCACGATCCTTTAAACTCAATGACACATACTCGCAACATATCATCCAATATTTGAATAGTTATTTCTGATTGTCCGTCTGTTTGGGAATGAAAGAAAGTATTAAAGTTTAAGCGAGTCCCCAACGCTCCATGCAAGAATTTCTAGAATCTTGAAGTGAATCGAGGGTCTCGATCAGAAACTATAGAAACAAGCACCCCATGCAGTCTAATAATTTCTCTAATATACAATTTCGCATATTTTTACATAGAGAAATATGTTCTGACAGGAAGGAAATATGCTGACTTGGTCAATCGATCAACAATTACCCAAATTGAGTCTCTTTTGTTTGGAGTCAGGGGTAACCCCGAAACAAAATCCATCGTTACATTTTCCCACTTCCATTGTGGAATGGAAAGTGGTTGCAATAATCCAGACGGAACTTGATGTTCGGATTTGACTTGCTGACATGTTAAGCACTTGGACACAAATTCAGTAATGCTTCGCTTCATCCCTGGCCACCAATACCGATCTTTTAAATCCATATACATCTTGGTTCCACCCGGGTGCATCGTCAATGGACTGCAATGAGCCTCTGCCAATAAATCTTTCTTCAACTCTTCATCGTCTGGTATCACAATTCTTTCTTTATAATACAATTTCACATTAAACTTCACCTCAAAATCCTTAATCTCTTTATTCTTTACTAGCTCTATTCTTTTCAAACATATTTCATCTTGGCTTTGCAATTCTCCTATTCTATCCAACCATGCTGGTTTAAGTTTTAACTCTGCACATAGACCACCATCTCCAGTTAAAGATAATCTTGCATCCATAGCTCGTAAGGCTGCAAATGTTTTCCTGCTCAAGGTATTTGCTACCACGTTAGCCTTTCCGGGATGATAGTCAATTATCACATAATAATCTTTTAAGAACTCTACCCATCTACTTTGCCTCAAATTCAGCTCTTTTTGATTCATCAGATACTTTAGGCTCTTATGATCCGTATATAAGTAACAACGCTCCCCATAAAGATAATGACACCAAATCTTGAGAGCGAATACTACAACAACCATTTCTAAATCATGAGTGGGGTAATTCTTTTCATGTGGTTTCAACTATCTCGATGCATACGCTACCACCTTCCCTTCTTGCATTAATACACAACCCAAACCATTATGAGATGCGTCACTGAATACTACAAAATTCTTGCCAGATTTCGGTTGAACCAAAACATGAGCTTCTGTCAAAATTTTCTTTAAAGCTTCAAAGCTATCTTGACATTCAGGAGTCCAAACAAATGGTACGTTCTTTCTCATCAACTTCGTTAAGGGCAGCACTATCATCGAAAAATTCTTAACGAATCTTCGATAATAACCGGCAAGTCCAAGAAAACTCCGAACTTCAGATACATTCTTTGGAACTTCCCATTCCATTATAGCTTTTATCTTTTGAGGGTCCACCCGAATCCCATTAACAGAGATCACATGCCCTAAGAAAATTACTTCCCTTAGCCATAATTCACATTTGGACAGTTTGGTATAAAGCTTCTTATCTCTAAGAATTTGCAAAACTGTTTGTAAATGTGCGCTATGCTCTTCCATGGACTTTGAGTAAACCAGTATGTCATCAATAAAGACAACAACAAATTGGTCCAAATAGGGCTGAAAAATTCTGTTCATGAGATCCATGAAAGCAACAGGTGCATTCGTTACTCCGAATGGCATTACGATAAATTCATAATGACCATATCTCGTTCTGAAAGCCGTCTTTGGAATGTCCTTATCCTGAATCTTTACTTGGTGATAACCCGAACGTAGATCAATCTTCAAAAATACCGAAGCTCCTTTTAACTGATCAAACAAATCATCAATGTGCGGGAGGGGATACTTATTTTTTATTGTCACCTTATTAAGCTGTCGATAATCAATGCAGAGACACATTGACCCATCTTTCTTCTTAACAAATAACACCAGAGCTCCCCAAGGCGACACACTTGGTCAAATAAATTCCTTCTCTAACAGCTCTTGCAATTGATTCTTTAACTCTTGCAATTCTTTCGGAGCCATCCGATAAGGTGTCATTGCAATTGGAGCGGTTCCCGACATTACTTCAATTTGAAATTCTACCTCTCTATCTGGAGGTAATCCTGGCAACTCAGCAGGGAAAACATCAGAGAATTCCCAAACTATTGGAATCTCATTTAATCATTTCTCTTTAGTTCTAAAATCTATCACATTAGCAAGAAAACCTTGACATCCTTGCAACAGTAGCTTCTTGGAAGACATCACTGATATTACATTTGCAAAAGGATTAAGCCTTTCACATATCACACTTATTTTTGTTCCTCCTGGACTCTTCACGGTTACCTTTTTCAATCTACAATTAACATCTCTATAATAACGGAACAACCAATCCATTCCCAAAATTACTTCAAATTCGTCAAAGGGTAATTCCATCAGATTAACAGGGAATTCAATTCCCTGAATCTTTATGAGACACACCTTACAGACTTTGTTCACCCGAGCACTATGGCCTAAAGGATTAGTTACTATAATCTCATTACTCGTAGCATCTAAGGGGATCCTTAATTCCTTTACTAACTTACTTGTAATGTAAGAATAATTAGAACCCAAATCCGTCAGTACCAATACTAATTTATCATACAGTTGAAAAGTACCTGCTATAATATCAGGATCATCCCGATCTTCACTTATCTTCAAACTGTATACCCGAGCGGTTGAGCGAACTTCATGTTGCGCAGAGGATTCAGACTGGTTCCTTTCTTTGCCTCTTCCTCGTCCTCTCTACGAGGAAGAGCCAACTCTCTCAGATATTACAGGCTCACCAACCATTAATGGACAATCCCGGATAAAATGTACGGCATCTCTGTATCGAAAACAGGTTCTAGAAGCCATCCGACATAACCCAGAATGATTCTTCCCACAATGCTGACACTGTCTCACTTGACTTTGAGTGGATCTCCCAGCACCAGATCCCACTGATTGTGTCTATCTAGGTTTCACCTGACTTGCTCCTCTAGCAGAGGATGCAACTGATTCTGATCTAGCTTGTGTTCAAAATCCCAAATTTCTTCCTCTTTTTGATGGTGCTGAGCAGGAAGAAACACCTGTCCTCTTTGATGTTTAAACTCTTGAATCCCCGAATCTCTCATTCTGAGCTCTCTCTAGAGCTTTTGCACGATTGATCACCTCCTGGAACGAGGACAAATTCAATACTATCAGCATCTCTTTCAATCTAGGGCGTAAGCCCTCGACAAACCATTCACAAGCATATTTTTCAATAGGCACAAGCTCGGCTACGAACCGAATCGGCTTATTGAACTCGCGCTCATACTTATATACAGAGCGATTCATCTGTTTCAAATTAAAAACTCCTGTTTCATCTGCCGAATGAACTGATCTCTAATGTACTTGTTTTTAAATTCATCTAAGAACAAAGACCAAGTCAACTGGTCACTGGACATCCTCATGGTGATGTTCGTCCACCATATCCTCGCCTGACCCCTCAGCAACGAGACAACTCCATCTAACTTCTCCACTTCAGAACAGTGGAGACCATCCAACATGATTTTCAAATCATTTAACCAAAGATCCGCCGCAACCGGACCTTCCTCGACTTCTACCTTAAATTCGGGAGCTCCTAAACCTCTCAACTCTTTTGCTACATTCATTCTTTGAGTTGGTGGAGCAGGAGGTTGAAGACGCGTTAGAATATCATCCAACGTCCTGAAGAAAGTATCTTGGTCTTGTACAGGCACTCCCTAAGATGCATGTCCTTCACCTTGCCTGGCCAGGGCAGGTGAATTACTGTTTTCAGCAGGCCTATCCTCTCCCGCTTCACTTCGGGAGCTACTATGTATGGACATCTAATAAGAATAAACACATCGTTCTATTAGCAAAACAACATACGCATACTATACCAGATCAGAAGTTCTCACTATATGTTGGCATGTATTCCATTTAAAGACTCTATAGACTCTGGTTTATGCTTAGAATCGGCTAAACCATAGCTCTGATACTATTAAATGTAACACCCTCAACCCGTACCCGACCCGGATACGAGTCTAAGATGTCACATTACCTTTTTAAAGCATTATTCTTAACAAAATAATAAAACCTTTGAATTATATTAAGAAAATATGATAATCTACATATATATATATTATACAAGGTTCACAAAATACTCAGAGCATACACAACTTAACCTTCTATTACATGCCAACACTGATTTACATAACAAAATGACATACTATTAAGTTGCTTCTGATCTGATAGTTGCAGGAGTAATGTTGTCCAGCTGCTTAACCTCGATCGTCTACTTTATCGAATCCTATGTGTGCAACACTCACACGCTAAGTCATCGACTTAGTGATGCAATATAATAATAACCATAAAATATAAAGAAATTGCCAAAATGAGATGGGTTGCAATGATAATATGAATGTAATCAATGCAATAACCATAACCATATTCTTACACATAGACTTATCAAATTTCACATTCATAAGTTCACATTATTAAGTTCATTAGCCCATGATATCATACTGAGAACCTAAGGTATGTGAGTATTGTGAGGTTATGCACTATGCTGTCACCACAGCTCGTATAATTGCACCGAAGTGCCATGTAGAATTACACCGGAGTGCTGCGTAGAATTGCACCATAGTGCCATATAATAATGTCCATAAGGACCACATATCATTCCTTAAGAATCATATACATATACTAGGGATCAAGTATGTGTCTCACAAGACTTCACACATGTTCCAAAGAATATATATATATCCCGAAGGACTGCGTAGACCCTCTACCCTTGGCATGCCAACTATACCTATAGTTCTCATCTACATAACATGGGCTTTCATAATTCACATAATTTGTATCACGTAGACATAATATTTTCATACCTTTATCACATAGACATATCATTTCCTGCATATTCATGTCACATAATGCATATGGTATAAACTCATATCATATTCCATAATATGGAATGTAATCATGTATCAAAATATTGAATCTAGACTTATCATAAGTCTAGAACTGATTATAATACTATATTCATGCTATGCATATGCACTCACCTTGATTTCTTTGTCTTTCCCTCGATCGATCCTACTTGTCGATTGTTCCAGAACTCAATTAGGCTCAATATCTACATAAACATAATTTTCAAGATGATTATCAGATGCCTAAGTCTTGAAATTAACCTCTAATAGCCTAAACAATTTAAGGAATTGATAGTTTTTTATGGGGGAATCGGTTCCCCCCCTGTGGGGGTATCGATTCCCCTCTAGCATTCTGGAATTCATATTCGTTTGAGGGGGAATCGATTCCCCTTGAATGGGTATCGATTCCCCTAGCCCAGAAATCTCATTTTGACCTCGAAAATCACCTTATTTCAACTCAAACCTTCCTATTTTACTCCCTTTAATATTCCTAACTTTAATACACATATTTAAACTCATTTCTACTCCATAATCACTTCTTTAAACTCCAAATCTAGTCATTCTTATATAATTGCAAAAGTTATACTAGTTTTGCAACATGCTCAAATTCCTATTCTAACACTTCTTATCCCTTAATTAACTTGATGACAAGTCAAATCTCACTTCCAATTCTTATTATGAACTCTAATCCAAGATTTCACTTTTCTACTTCCTTTCTTTAATTCTTCATATACTTCTCATCTTGAGGTTTTAAAACAAATCAAACTTCCTTTAAGCTTAACTATTGCCTAATGGTCATAAATCAACCATAAATTCATCAAGAAATTCACTAACAAGAGATCTTACCTTTAGCTTGGGTCTCACGTATGAAGAAGAAGAAGAAGAAGAAGAGAACTCTGGAAGCTTGTTTTGATTTCCTATACTTCCACGTGGTTTAATATAATACTAACCCCAAATAATTATCTTGCTATAAAAAGACTATTTTTTCCTTCTAATCCTCCTTCTTTATAATTTAATCCTACACAAAATAGCTCAAATAAGTCATTGAACTTTTCCATTATTCTACTTTAATCACCAAATTCTGAAACTTTACAATTTAATCACTAACCCATATGAAGGATGTTACAACTGGTGTCTGGTTGATAATCAAATCTGAACAATCTTTTCTTCATGTGGAGACGATTCTGAGAGCTTTTCTTTAGGATTTTTTTCCTCCAATGCTTTCCACATCTTACTTACATAAGTCTCGTTCTTGTAGCCATACTTATGCTCCTTGGAAAGACAATATCGAATCGTGCTGCACGCCAAACGATTGATTGTTCCCCATTCTTTCTCCTCCATATATTCGGGCTTTTCTTCCTCAATGGAGATGTCTAGACCTTGTTGGAATAAAGTGTCTAACACCTCGCCTTGCCACATGCTAAAATGACCGGATCCATCGAACAACTCCACCGAGAAATTTGCATTTGACATCACCCTCCTCATCGGTCCAGATGAAGAGCTTGATGTCTCAATTGATCCATATTTTGGCATTTTAATTCTAACGAACAATATTCAATATCACGAACTGTATCTTCAATGGAACCACCAGGATAACCTCAACCGAAGCTCTGATACCAATTATTGGGGAAACTGTGTTATTTCCCACACGAACGTAGTTTCAAAATTGACCTAAAATGTCAAGATCAAAATCACCAAAGGTTGCACAGCGGATAAACTTGTCAAACTATTGAATATTGAACCACAATGGAAAAACCGAATAAAAAACAATAAATGAGAGAACACACCAAATTTACGAGGTTCGATGAGAATATCGTCTACTCCTCGGGCACCACACCGGATGATAACTTTACTATCAACAAAATATTACAACAAATGGAATTCTTTAGAATTCTCAAAGTGAGAGAATGAAGAAAACAAATGAAAGACATAACTTGTTTTGGGATGATTTCTAATGGAAATACTTAGGCATATTTATAGTTGAGTTTTAAGGACTAAACTTATAAATAACCTAATATTTTAGGGATCAAATATGAAATTCTCATGTTCAAAGTTTGGGCACATACCAAAGAATTTTCCAATGTGTACAAATTAGCCACCAAATATGAAATTCACATGTTCAAAGTTTGGCCACCAACCAAGATGAAATTTCCAATAAGTTGGCCACCAACTAAGATGAAATTTTTAACTTGCCAACTTAATTTCAATCCAAATCTAACAACAACAATGGACCTGCAAGTTATAAATGCCATTGTAGAATATGTTAAAATTCACATACAATTATATATACCTTTCCAATGCAAGTTTAGTGATAGGTCAAACATTGACATCATCTGTAATACTAACAAATTCACATTTACATTAGTATTTGCACGTATGATTTGAAAGCATCGATGTTCATTTATAAGTAATGAAACAGTAATCAATCTCACCTCCTGATATTCTGAAGCTTCAATAAGAAACTTGGCTGAAATTCCAACCAGCTAAAAGGGTGGCCCTGCATCAAAGAATGTTGTCACCTTCATTTTTCTTTTTGAGATTCCTGTTCTAGCTTTAACCGCCCAACTCTTTTCTAATTTACTCGCCTATGCTCTCTCGAACTCACATCTTTTAGGAGTATGTCAACCGCATCGGTGCCACCCGAGCCATATCCAATTCGAACAACATTTATGTCGATTTTGAATTATTTGCTTGTGTATCTAAGAGTTTCAAATTGGCTAGGCAACACATCTCATCCGGAAGCGATGTTAAATTGGGAAAATCAAAGAGATGAAGCCACTCCGGAAGATGCACACTTTGGAATATTTGCCAGAAGTAGAGAGACTATTTGGATGCCATTTACAGATAACTCCAGCTCATTGCAGTTACATATTTGAAGCTATTCAAGGGAAGTGAGATGTTGGAACACAGGAAAGACTGACTTCAATCCACTGCAATAACCGATGGCAAACACTCAAATTATCATAATTTACATCATTAGGTACTAAATTGACCTATATAAAAAATATAAAAGTCACATTGAAACATAGAAACAAAAGGAAGAATGCACATCCTTTTTGTGTGTGACAAGTATAGGAACAAGATTGTCAGTGAGTTGGCATACCTACTTCTTAAAGTGTAAGTTGTGATTAGAGTTGAAAGGCGCAAAACAAAAGGAAGAACATGACAATGAACACCGGGATTGTTTACGCAATTCGGTGTCACAACTACATCTGCAGGGGCCTTACCTAGAAAAAAATACATCACTATTGAACTAACAGTACAAGATACATTTAGTATTAATTCTCCCCAAGCAACCTTTCCTACTAGACATTGTATAAACACTCTTTACAAGGAACCTGCTCTCGCTGCTGCTTTGGATGTACAATCTGGAAATGCCGACGCAAATATAGTCTCAGCAGAACCATCCATTGACTCATCCGGAATGACATTAAGTGGGATGAAGCTCAAAGAGGGTCCCAACGGGTGTACCAAATGCTGCAAACGTGTCTGTTTGACGGGGTTTAACTGCAAGTGTGGAAGCCTCTTTTGTGTAGCTCATCGTTTACTCTGATAAACACAATGCCCTTTAGATTACCGGGCTGCTTCTCGGGATGCTATTGCAAGAGACAAACTCACAAACCTATAGTCCGGGCTGAAAAGCTCGATAAGATCTGAGAGACCTGGATCAAGATAAGTGTGAAGGTTTACGTAAGTCGGTTGCTTATCACGTAAGTTATCCACTCGATTGATATTACATGTCGGAGTCCATCATAGGGAGGTACGTGATTGGCAGTGTAAGTCTATATTTCCCCAGTTTGTAAGTCTGTTTATTTGTGCGGGTTTGATGGAACATTCATACGATCACCTTGTAATGCTTCCTTGTGGTATGCATTTCTTTCTAAATTAAGATGCCTACGAGTGTGCTGCCTCAGCCTCGGCACCAGCGCCAGGCTCTGAGTCCGGAGCTGCTGCCACCTTGCCTGTGCTTGGATCCCTTGTTGGAGCCTCAATTGTTTCTTTTCTTTCTCACGTCTTGAAGTAAACTGATTAATGCATGAAAATGAACGAGCGGATGTTGAAGGAGAGAATGGAGCTTTAACTTATATATAAATTTTTTAAATGTCACTTGGTGTCCAATTGTTGAAGAATTTATGTTTATGATATTAAATTTATGAGTTTTGAACAATTCCTTCAATTAAGTTAACAAAATAAAATCATAAAATATATATCCAATAATTATGAAATTTGTATATAAATTAAATGATATAATATATAATCAGAGTGATAGATAATATATTCAATAATTATATAATTTTAATAACATAGAGTTAATTGCATCACATGTCCTCAAAGTATGACATTCATTTTAAATTGGTATCTAAACTTTTAAGTGTCCCAATTTCATCCCTAAACTATGATTAATATTCTAAAATAATACTCAAACTTTTGAAAATTTTAATTTCATCCCCAAATTATGACCTTCATTCTAAATTGGTCCCTAAATTTTTGAACATTCCAATTTCATCTAAAGTTATACGTATATACTAATCACATCATTTGTTAATAAAATCTTTAGGTTAAGTTATATTATTATATGTTTGAAAGAAAATAAAATTAAGGTTAAATTATGGTTGAAACTAATTATATATTTAGATGGATTTGGGGTTGAAATTGGAACATTCAAAAGTTTGGGGACCAATTTAGTAAGATGGTCATAGTTTATGGATGAAATTAAAATGTTTAAAAATTTAAGGACTAATTTAGAATGAGAGTCATAATTTGAAGATAAAATTGAAATATTCAATAATTTAAAGAAATATTTAAAATGAGAGTTATAGTTTAGGGACATATACAAATAACTCTAAAAAAAATTATTTTATTGATGATGTTTACCTTAAAATTTTATTTGTACGAATTATTTTTACTTTAAAAGTATTAGACTTCATTTGTTGCTTTTGGTTTTAATTGCTCCCTTGATCTAAGAATCTCAACATCTCAATCCACAATCCACAATCCACCGGGTGATTCTGCTGTGTGGCGCCTAAAAAACGCCTAAAAATGACGTGACCTGTTAAACAAGTGACCAGTTAAAATTTAGACCGATTATGTTATATCATTTAATCGAAAATATTATCAAGTACAATAATATATTAGGTAGCACTTATATTGACCTATTTTCTAACTAAACAGTATATTTAAACCGGTAACATTGCAAATTTACCTATTACATTATAATTATCGGTTTTGATGTTTTTGGGATTGATACAATTTTAAATGTATCGACATTTTATGCGTGTACCTCGTTGTGCTTTCATTTTGGGAAAAAAATATCGACACATATTTAAATAGTGCCGATACATAATGTAAACCTATTTGCTAATTAATCAGTATATTTTTACCAGTTACATTATAAATTTACCTCTTACATAATAATTATCTATTTCGATGTTTTTTGAATTGATACTTTTCATAAATGCATCGACACTTATGCGTGCACCAGTTTGAGTTCTTCAATCATAAGTTTATTCTTTAAGAAACTAAAACTGACCTAACTTTATCCTATGGAGATGATAAGAGTATATCATAAGTTTGAATTGAGAGATGTTTGTTTCTGGGTTTTTGTTCTTTGAGAAACTGATAACATGGTGGGTTTCCCAATGTTATTCTTTTGTTACTGCAAAGTTTTTGTTATTTTCTTACTGGGTTTTATTTAAAATATCCAACTTTTTGTATTAAAAAATAAAAATTCTGAAATAAAAATGATCACACAAGCACACTTTTTTACTACCGGTTTTGTCATTTCGAGATCGATTTTGTTATATTTTTATTTGTTATATTGTTATGGATCGATACATTTTTATAAAGTATCGACACTTTATTGGCGCTATAACTTCTTTTCTTTTAAATTCAAAAAGTGTCGATACTTATAATAAAGTATCGACACTATCAACATATCCGGTAGCTCTTTACCGGTTTTGTCATTTCGAGATCGGTTTTGTCATATTTTTACATGTTATATTGTTATAGATAGATACATTTTTATAAAGTATCGACACTTTATTAGCTCTATAACTTCTTCTCTTTTAAATTCTAAAAGTGTCGATACTTATAATAAATTATCGACACTATCAACATATCTGGTAGCGCTTTACCTGTTTTGTCATTTATAGAACGATTGTCATTTTTTAACTATTTTATTGTTATGGATCGATACATTTTTATAAAGTATCGACACTATCAACATATCTGATAGCACTTTACCTGTTTTGTCATTTATAGACCGATTTTGTCATTTTTTTACTTGTTATATTGTTATAGATCGATAAATTTTTATAAAGTATCGATATTTTCAATATATCCGGTACACTTTACCTGTTTTGTCATTTATAGACCGGTTTTGTCATTTTTTTTACCTGTTATATTGTTATGGATCGATACATTTTTATAAAGTATCGACACTTTCAATATATCCGTAGCGCTTTACCTGTTTTGTCATTTATAGATCGGTTTTGTCATTTTTTTACTTGTTATATTGTTATGGATAGATACATTTTTATAAAGTATCGACACTTTAAATATATCCGGTAGCGCTTTACCTGTTTTGTCATTTTTTTACCTGTTATATTGTTATGGATCGATACATTTTTATAAAGTATCGATACTTTCAATATATCATGTAGCGCTTTACCTGTTTTGTCATTTATAGACCGGTTTTGTCTTTTTTTTACCTGTTATATTGTTATGGATCGATACATTTTTATAAAGTATCGATACTTTCAATATATCCGATAGCGCTTTACCTGTTTTGTCATTTATAGATCAGTTTTATCATTTTTTTACCTGTTATATTGTTATGGATAGATACATTTTTATAAAGTATCGACACTTTCAATATATCCGGTAACGCTTTACCTGTTTTGTCATTTATAGACCGATTTTGTTATTTTTTTACTTGTTATATTGTTATGGATCAATATATTTTTATAAAGTATGGACACAAACCGACAAGCTAAGTTTACCGATTGCCAAAATTTTTAATATTTCTTCATGATTTACACCTATTACATTATTATTACTCGATATTTACAATAACGCTAAATCAAATTTATTAAATATATTTTAATATATCCGATAACACCATATATTAATCAGCCCCTCCCTAGACAATCCCAATCCACCCCATGGCTGAAGATGGTTTTTTAAGGCCGTGCGTGCAATACTAACTCATCTGATACGACGTACCATGGCGGACCAAATGCCTGACGACGACGAAAGCCGGCTTTCTCCGCAGTCGGATCTTGATTTCACTTCCAACGAGGTGAGAAATTGCATCGCGACCGGGTCGATGTCCGCCATCCCGAGTTCCAGTCACCGTACCCGGATCAGGTTCTGGAGAACGTGTTGGAAAACGTCCTCCACTTCCTCCCGTCCACGCGGGACCGGAACGCCGCCTCATTGGTGTGCAAGTTGTGGTATCGAGTGGAGGCGCTCACCCGATCCGAGCTTTTCATAGGGAACTGCTACGCGGTTTGGCCGACTCGGGCCACCGCTAGGTTTCCCAGGGCGAGAGCTCTTCATCTGAAAGGGAGGCCCAGGTTCGCGGACTTCAATCTTATGCCTTCCGATTGGGGTGCCCGCTTCAGTCCTTGGCTGCTGCCTTTCGCCAAAGCCTGCCCTTGTCTGGAAAAAGTTCACCTGAAGCGTATGTTCGTGACGGACGATGATCTGGCTACGCTGGCCGAGTCATTTTCGGGGTTTAAGGAGCTCGTTCTCGTTTGCTGTGATGGGTTTGGAACTAATGGCCTCGCCATTTTTGTTAGCAAGTGAAGGTATTGCTCTTTTTTATCTTTCAAAAATTTTATTTTGATGATTACAATGCTATGTGTATATGATTAACTGACTTATTCGATCTGTTTGATGAGGTGAGAGTACTGATTTGTTGTTTATTTGCTATGGTACGAAGAAATACTATTCATTTCTACTGAGATTTTTGGTTGATCCGATGCTTGTGTTTTCTAGACTGAATGTTTTTAGATCCATTATGATTGCCCTTGATCTGGGTATTGGTTGGAGGATGTAAAAGTTTATGGACACTTGATTGATGTATTTCTATATTTGCAGACAGCTTAGGGTGCTTGATGTGATCGAATCCGAGGTTGCAGATGATGATACAGATTGGATATCCTGTTTCCCCGAGTGTGAATCGCATCTCGAGTCATTGATATTTGGTTGTGTAGAATCCCCGATAAATTTCGAGGCACTAGAAAAGCTGGTGGCTAGGTCTCCTTCACTTAAGAAGCTTAAGCCAAATCGACATGTTTCAATTGGACAGCTATATCGATTGATGGTTCAAGCTCTACAGGTCACACACCTTGGGACAGGGTCCTTTAGCCCATTAGAGGTTGCTTTGCAAGGCGATCAAGAACCAGATTATGTCTCCGCTTTTGCTGCCTGCAAATCTTTAGTTTGCCTCTCCGGGTTTAGGGAAACAGTTCCAGATTATCTTCCTGCAGTTTACCCTATTTGCGCAAACCTCACGTCTCTGAATTTCAGCTATGCCAACATAACTGCTGAACAGCTTAAGCCAGTTATAAGCAACTGCCACAATCTTCAGGTTTTTTGGGTATGCGATTCAATATTTTGTCCTGCACAAGCTCTGTGACGAAATAAGTGCTTTGATGCTTACCTTATCTTTCATTATGCAGGTCCTTGATTCAATTCGCGATGAGGGACTTCAAGCGGTGGCTGCAACATGTAAGGAATTACGTGAGCTTCGGGTTTTCCCGGTTGATGCTCGGGAGGATAGTGATGGCCTTGTTTCTGAAGTGGGCCTCCAAGCTATTTCTGAGGATTGTAGGAAATTGCAATCTGTTCTGTATTTCTGCCAGAGGATGACTAATGCAGCTGTTATAGCAATGTCCAAAAACTGTCCAGATCTTGTTATTTTTCGGCTGTGCATAATGGGACGTCACAGGCCTGATCATGTAACCGGGGAACCTATGGACCATGGTTTTGGAGCCATCGTTAAGAACTGTAAGAAGCTCACTCGCCTTGCTGTATCTGGTTTACTGACAGATAAAGCTTTTGATTACATCGGAAGATATGGAAAATCGGTACGCACATTGTCAGTGGCTTTTTCCGGAGACAGTGACACGGGACTTAAATATGTGCTCGAGGGCTGTCTGCAGTTGCAGAAGCTTGAAGTTAGAGATAGCCCATTCGGTGACGCTGCACTGCGTTCCGGTTTGCATCGGTACTATAACATGAGGTTCCTTTGGATGTCTTCATGTAGACTAACTCGTCAAGTTTGCCAGGAGATTGCTCGTGCCATGCCTGGCCTAGTGGTTGAAGTGATTAGGTCCACCGAGGAGGAAGAGATGGATGACCGTGTTGGAACACTATACATGTATCGATCTCTTGTAGGGCCAAGAAACGATGCACCAAAAATCGTGACCATCTTGTAGGCAAATGTGGTGAAGGTCAAAAGAAAGTGGGGTAGTCACCCTCAATGTTTTGAAAATCGGACTAGATCGATCGATTCAACCGGTTTAACCGAAAATCGTTACCTAGTCCGGTTTAATCTACACTGGTTGAACCGTTGCTAGTGAACCGGTCGAAACCGTTAAACCGTTCGAACCGGACCGACTGAAAACCGGAAAAAACTGTCAATTTTGTTTTTTTATTAAAAAAAATTAAACCAAACGACGTTGTTTGTTAAATGAGCCAAGTCGAACTCGAGTATTGCTCTCGAACTTGAAAACTTTAAAAGTAAGCTCAACTCGACACAAACTCAGGAGTTAAAAATTATCAAGTTCAACTCGAACTCGAAATATAATATTGAAATTTGAACTCGAAAAGTCTTGAACTCAAAAAGAATTTAAAAGCTCGATTGAAGTCTAAAATTTAAGTTTGATTGAAGTAAAAAAATAGTTCACTTAATGCTCACCAAAAGGCTCTATGATTTTGAATGTCAAATTACCTTTATTATTTATAGAAGTTAGTTGGGATGTTCTTCTATATTTCTTAGTCATGTGGGATTGTTTTGTTTTCATATTTTTACTCTTTAGATTTTTGGGATGTTCTTCTATGTTTCTTAACCATGTGGGATTGTTTTTAAAAAAAAAATTAAATCAAACAATATTATTTTATTATGATTTTTTTATCTTCAAATTTATTTTTTAATTATAGTTATATAATTATATTTATTATTTAATATATTTTACCTTAAATATTATGTTGTAGTTAATTTGAATCATTTTGTTTCACTTGATGTTATAACTTGTTTTGAATATGACTTGTGATATAAAAAAATATTTTTTATTAAATATTTTTGGTATTTTTATTTAACTTTTTAAATAATTATGATGTCGTTCGGTTCTTCCGACCGGTCGGACCGGTTGAACCAGTGAACCAATGGCATGATCGGTTCGTTAACCGGTTCGATTCTGAAAACCATGGTCAACCTTACCATGAAATTCGCCTTTTACAAAAAGTAGTGTCAGATATCATCTCAAGTTAAGCTGGTCAAAAGAAGATTGAAAATAGCTAACCGGTTCGATTCTGAAAACCATGGTCAGACCCTTATTTTTAGGCTTAATTAGAAAATAGCTGCTCAAATTGTATAATTTTTCTTATAAAGGTGCTCAAACTTTTTTTAATTACAAATATTATCATTTTAGGTACTTTGACAGTAATGATCATTAAAAAATTCATTAAATAATAAATGTCACATTCTAATAATTTTAAATTACCAGAACGCGACATGTTTTACTTAACGTGTTTTTTAACAGATATGGATGGATCCGAAAAAAGTTTGGGCACCTATTTAGAAAATCGTTATAGTTTGGCCACTTATTTTCTAATTAATCCTTATTTTTATTTTATTTTTTTCATGGCATTACCCTCTTCAACTTAACAACCATCCATGAAATAAATCTCCAAGCTTGCACAACAGATCAATTTGAATGAAAATAAAGGCTTCCTAACTCTTTCCTTTACCCGTTCTTCTAAAGATACCAAAATAAAATATCCTACGATGCAGACTTTGTAATGGAGAAATAAGAAAATTGGAAACCAAGACGCTCCTATTCTAGGGCAACGTGTACGACTTCGAACAAAGGATACTCCTTTGACAAACACTCCAGTGACTAGGCGAGAACGTCAGCCATGCTATTCGCTTCTCGGGGGATGAGACAGAACTCGATCGTCCAGCTTTTGTGCAACACCTCTCGAATCCTTCGAAGGATGGTCGGTTCATGGTCCTAGTTCTGGCCGGTAACCAAACAAATGGCTTCCGCGTTGTTTATTTCCACCATGAGATGGCTAGCTCCATGTTTCCAAGCCACATGAAACCCGTCCAGCAAGCCCCAGAACTCGACGTGAAACACCGAGCAGTTTCCAATATGACGACTATAACCCGCAATCCAGTTTGCTTCAGGGTCACGGATAATGCCACCACTAGCTGCTCCCATGGTTCTTGGATTGACAGCACCATCGGTATTCAAGTTGAGCACACCAGAGAGAGGAGGCCTTCAGACTTGGCTGCTCTTCTGCCCAACTAGTTGATGGGTATGGTTCGTCACTCTTGCAGCGATGGAGATGGCCCAGGTGCGAGCATTCTGAATAATCGCCTCTGACGACCAGCTCTCTCCATTAAAAATTAGAGTGCATCGTTGTTTCCAGATTCACCAAGCCATTATACCTATGTTCCCACCTGTAAGGAAAACCATCAGAACCTGCATTTATGTATTTAATATTAATATAATATTTTAATAGTATATTAATAATATATTATATATTTATTTAATATTAATATAATATTTAATATTTTTTAAATGTTTTATATTAATAATTAGTAAAAAATTCAAAATATATTAATCTTATTTTAGTAAGTTAATAATATTCATTATTCTAATAAAATATATTAATCTTAATATTATTTATAAAATTGTAAAAAATATTTTAATAATAATAATATCAATGGAAATAATATTTAATAATCATTATAATGTTTAAAAATATTATTATTGAATTTTTAATAATGAGTAATATTATTTTATATATTTAATATTAATATAATATTAAAAATATTATAATATTTAAACATATTGAATAATATACAATTTTTAGTTTAATAAATAACAAATATAATAAATAATTTTTTAAAATATTTTAATCTTAATATTTTATGAATATAAATAATATTTTAATAATGATATTTATATAATAATTTTTATTAAAATATACTTTTTAAATAATAATATTTATTTTTTATAATAAATAATGAGTAGTGTTATTTATTATGTTTGGTATTCATCCCATTTTGGCCTAAATATAAAATCTACGTAAAATCGAAGTCGAAAAACAATTCTATCTAAAATCCTAAAAGAATATATAACCGCACGATTATAATCTTTCAAACCAGCGAGCTCTCGTGTTAATTTTACGCTTTTTCCCCTTTACTCAGCTCCCTTGTTGTTTAAAGGCCCTTTTTGCTTATTTCGGCTCGTTCGTTTCGATGGCGTTTACTTCGAACCGAACCGGTGGCGATTCCTTCTACGGTGGTGCGACTCCTTACCGATCTAGGTCTAATTTTATTTGTTGAATTTCTTTTGATCCAATTATTTTTTAATTAGAAGCGAGTTTAGAATTTATTTAGGGTTTTTTTCCTTATTTTGTCTGAGCCGATTTTAATTTGTTGTTAATGTTGAAATAGGGAGGGTTTAAGCACGAGACCGGTGGCTAGTTCCGATGAAATACAATTGCGGATTGATCCGATGCATGGCGATTTGGACGATGAGATCTTCGGTCTCCGTAGCCAAGTTAAACAATTGAGAAACGTAAGACCTTTTCGTTTATTGATTGATTTTCTAATTTCGTATTCTATGATTCATTTGATATTTCTTTCTATATTGGATGAAGTGGATGAAGTGCATAAAGGATTTTGATATGATTTTTACCTTCCTCAGTTTGGCTTTAAGCTAAAATCTGAGTGTAATTATTCCTTTGGATATCTTTCTGTTCTCCGTAGGTGTCGTGATTCGTGATAATATTATCATTGTTTATTTGGTCCATTTCCTTTCATATTGAAAATCAAATTTAAGCCAATGTTTATAAATATCAAACGTCACTTTGAATTGAGATAAACAATGCTCATAAGAATATATCATCTAATGACATTTAATACTATTTCTCTTTTTCTGTTGGAGTTGTGTATGTAATTCTATTTCTTTTTTTGTAAGGACTTGTTATTTGACACTTAAAGTGAACTTTGGCTTCGTTTTTTTTTACCTCTCTTTTATTATTCTCTAGAGGGAGGGTTATTTTCCTCTATATTCGTTCTATACCTTTAACTAGCTAAATTCTGTTAATCTTAAATATTGTGCAGGTTGCTCAAGAAATAGGATCAGAAGCCAAATTTCAGAAGGACTTTTTAGATCAGCTGGTATTATTACAGCTACATTTACCCGTTCTTCACATTTGCTTTTTTTGTATGGTTTCTTGCATGCTGTGAATAATTGCTATAATGTATTGTTCCTTGAAAATGAGGAATGACCACCTTAGTTTATCACACATTTTGTGTTTTTACTATAATATTTCTACATTCTTGTATAGCAAAGTGAAATCAAGGTGGAATAAAATTTTGAACTCTTTGAAACATGGAAGTCTTGGAAAATAACCTGAAAAAAGCGGGAAATAATTATTAACTGGCTATCTGCCCTAGACATAGTATTTATCATATGATTTCTCTATTGTGTAAAAGATATAGGATATTCATCTGTTTTTTATTCCTTCAGTTCATATGTTGTATTATTCAAGTAACTTTTTATTGGTTGAACATAACGCACTCTTTTCTTTTATTCATCCGGTTGTTATTTGCCTCCGTCTCTTTGAATCTTAGGGTAGACATGGAGGCAGGATCCTGTTAGCCATCTAGTTGGTATTGCTAAGCTGTAATGCAAAAGAAAACTGAATGCAAAGGATAAGCAGGAAGCTTTTCTTGATGATCAACCCTTTCTTGATTTGAACTGTTATCTAATGTGATCCCTTTCTATTATGCCTACTTTATTAAGTACATGTATACATGCAAAATCAATTCTATCAGTTCATGGTCTTAAATGGCGATTTTCTGTTGAGGATTACATGAATTGCTCGGTGCTTTGCCTGCCATTTATATTTGGGAGGAAAAAGATGCTTAATATTTTTTTTGCTGCTTCCTGAATGTGTGATCTCACTTTATGACAGCAAATGACAATGATTAAAGCTCAAGCAGGGGTAAAGAACAACATTAGGAAACTGAACAAGAGTATAATCAAGCACGGCTCTAACCATATTGTTCATGTGGTTCTTTTTGCACTATTTTGCTTTTTTGTTGTCTATATATGGTCCAAGTTGTCAAGAAGATGAAGCTTGTGTGACTGTTGAATGCGTGTCGAATGACGATGAGGGATAGTGCCAAAATTTCGATGTTGCTAACGGTTTCTGTAAAGGTCGTTCGTGTATCACTTTCTCGGTGATTTCTCAGCTGTAATTGACAAGAACACCAATGTTTCTAGGTTTCTTCTGTTAATCTGTGGTAAGAACATTAGTTATATTTTAAGGCATGATTTGTATGATCCACGCAGCTATTTTCAACAACACTCGGATGGAAGTGTTATTATATGAAGAGCATACTCTCCTAGGTATGCCTTCTGTTCTTATGGTGTGGGATGAGTCTAAGATACAATCGAGTAATACAAGGTTAAGAAAATATAGAAATCGATTGTAATTGAAAAACATATCAAGAATGTAACTTTTTAGAATAAATTGGATCGCATTCAGGTTGAAACAAAAAATATTACATTATCCATAACATATCATGTAAATTTTATAAGTATTCTGGTTGCAACCTAAAAAGAAAGTTACCATTAAGATTCTCAAATGTAATCACAATTATTACCAAGTTTTCCCTTTATAAAAAACCTGAGACAAACATGAATATTCTTTCTCAAAAAGCTTTGCAACTCTTTCCTATAAGTTAAATCCATAGAAATATCTCGTTCATCAACCCAAATTCTAAACTCTCTAAATATCATCCTAACAGCGTAACAATCCCTGTAAGTTCTTCTAATCCCTCGTAAACTTGTAAAATAAACAACAATTCGATCTTCAGCTCCAGATAGTCTTATCGATGCCCTTGAAATCGAAGGTAAACTTTGTCGGCTTTAATGACGGGAATGGTATTGGCTATCGCATCATGATTGGTTCCCTTGAAATCGAAGGAGCACTCGTGTTTTTCCGGGTACCAATGCTCGCCGCAAAATGTACTCCTCAGCGGCACTTGAACCCAGTCAACCCCACATTCTTTTCGCAGATGAAGCACCTGTTCGGCAACTTCGACTCTGGTTTTCATCTTTGGTGAGGACAACGGTCGGTTGTTTCTAAATTGCAACCGATGAGGAACTCTCGTGAAATAGCTCCTCGAGGGGCTTAATCGCTTCATTAACGACCTCATCTTTCATTTTGGGAATTTGTTTGCTCTCTTCGTTCATTTTCAAGATTAAGAGAGACTAGGGGGAAATTAGGGATTTTTGGGTAAAGGTGTGATTTACATGTAATAGGTAAAACCACTGGCAGAAATTAATGATTCTATTAGTTTTAACGGTCCATAATATAAAATAATGTAATTAAATAATTTTAAAAGTTAAATTAATACGAAAATACGATAACATGAAAACGATAAATTTGATTTATTACAAGTCAACAGTGACCCTTAAGCCTAATATTTATAAATAATAATGAAGTTTGTAATGTACATGCAGTTCTATTAATAAAACTAAATTAGAAATAGAATATTTAAAAAGAAAAAGGATATTGCCAAGTCATAGTGGGACCACATTGTAAAGTCTGATCTTAAAGGAAATTTTACCTAAATAATACCCTAACAACGAAACATTATCTGTCAGATATCATTTCTCTGAATATTATCGATTTAGCACTCTTTCTGACAAATTGCAGATCATGAGGCGCGTCTTTGCAGAGTTTTATCCGAACTGGTGTAACGATAGAAAATCACAAATCATGAAGCGTGTCTTCATGGGGTTCTGTCTGAGTTAGCGTCACATAGCAAAGGCGTAAATTATGAAGCGCGCCTTCACTGGAAAATCTGACACGTGCAGGGAAGACGCAGATCATGAGACACTCGTTCCTTTATTCACTTTGAATTATTGCACACTTTATTATTACTTGAGTCTTAACTCTCTCGGTTATTCACATATTCCCTTCCCCTATAAATACCCCGAATGCAAACATTAAACCACACTAAAATTACTTTCACATTATTCCTTCTATCAAGGTAAGTAGATTTTGTTATAGTTTTTAGAAGGTAAAATTATTTTTTTATTATATTATATTTAATTTATATTTAATTTTATCAAATTTTATTATACTAATTATTTTGTATTATTTTTTGTGGTTGTAAAATGGAAGGCAGAGCAATATCTCGAGACATTTTGTTGATACAGTAACAATATTAAACTATGTTATTTAAATTATTGTGATTTTTTTAGCATTATTTTATATTTTAATTCATATATTATTTATTTAATTAGGTGTATTTCAGCTATTATTTTTTGCAGATATATATGACTTTTAATCTTTCAAACTCTCAAAATGAATCGTATTTCAACTATTGTTTACTATGATAGAGAAATTCGGGAAGATGAAACCAGCGTTGTTTTCACATCAAATCATTCACTCAGAATATCCTTCAAGAGAAACTTCACTCTTAAGGATTTGATCACTAAAATTTCAACGAAGATTCATGTTGGAAGTACTAGAAGATTGTCCTCACTTCAGTACAGATTTCCAACTGCACTATTTTCGTTAACTTATACAGCGTTCAGACTCTCTAACGATGACAATGTTGCTATAATGGTTGATGCTCAGAATCAAAATTCAGACGTTGATACAAAAATGTATGCCACATTTGTTGAAGTGTCTGCGATTCGTGGTATGTTATTATGCTCCCACAATGGGCTGCCTCAACAAGTTGATCAAGTTGACAGCCCAACTCAAGTAATATGTAATGATTTTAACTTATTAATGGGAAATCAATATCATGGTACCATTCCATTAAGTTCAATGGGGAGACATTCATCAGCAACTTGTTACGATCTCCAACGAGGTGGCTCCACGAATAATCCGTATGGCATCATCGCTTCCAGTTCAAGGGGAAGACATTCATCTGCCAATTTCTTTGACCTGAATATGGAGATGCCCTTGACACAACAATCTATTCAGTACCCATTTGACATGATGCCTACAAGTTCTACAGGGAGGCATTTAATTGCGAGCTTCTTCGACCTCAATATAGAGATGCATGCGACACAACACTCAGTTTAAAACCCGTACGACATGATGCCTTCAAGTTTAAGGGGAAGACATTCAACCACCAACTTGTTCGACCTAAATATATGCATCACAGAGGAACCCTCATCTCCACCAGAAGAACCTCTTTGTGAGTCAGGTGCAGATTGTGCTGAGGGACTATTCGTTGAGCTAGAATCACCGCAGTTTGTGTTATTTCATTTTCGTTTACTTTTAATTAATGTGTTACTCAAGTGATCGGCTACTCAAGTGAAAATTAAATAAAAACATTACAAACTAAATAATAAAAACAATTAAAACAATTAAATACAAATATTAAATACAAACGTTACAATTCAAACAATTAAATAATAAAAACATTAAGAAACAAAATAAATAAAAAGTTCATAATTAAATAATATAAATATTAAGAAACAAAATAAATAAAAAGCCCATAATTAAATAAAAACATTAAGAAAAAAATAAATAAAAGTCCATAATTAAATAAAAACATTAAGAAACAAAATAAATAAAAACAAGTCTATTGATGTATGCATCTTGAATGTGTTCCACAGGGCGATAGCTGTCTATTTCGATGATGATTGCTTCGTATAAGTTGATCTTCCTCCTCACTCTCATCATCATCAGCAGCAACAACAACAATATTAGTAGATACATTTTGTTGATGAGGGACGAATGAAAATGTAGCACCTCCATAGAATAAGGACCCTGGAGGTGTATGACTAATCATCCTACCGCTCATAGAAAACTGTGAAAACTGCAAAAACATCGACATCGATGAATGTGAAAACTGAGCCAGAGGTGTTTGTTTCTTTGGTGGAGCATCACCTGCAAAATAAGTAGCATATGAAGACCACACTGAATCTATAAACATGGGAGTTTATCTACCAGGAGGTGTCATAAAACCATACGATGGTGGCATCTGAAATGATGCGGTGGCATAAAAAATAGTTATTGTGGCATCTGAAATAGTTGCGGTGACATCTGAAACAGCTACGAAATATAAACTAGTGACTGTTGTGATGGTTTCGGTGCTGTAGCTGAGGACGAACCGGAAGCGCTTACTCTCCGTCCACGAGTCGGGGGATGATGTTGTTTTGACAGTGGACTTTTTTCTCGACACCGATGAATGCTCATGCCTCGTGCTTCCTTGGAAAGTAGGAACAACTTCTCATTTATGTTGAACCACTGATAATAATCATCTGAAATCAAATAATGATCCACACAAATAGGCTCCTTACAGGGAATACGTCCACATCGATCCTCCCATATCATTACTAACTCGTTGTGCTTCATCAGTCAGTTAACTTCTTTTTTGCCCCGTCTATCGATATTATGCATGTTATCGAGATTCATATGTGCTTCAAAAATAGATTTAATGAAACCAAATTGGTGAAGCATACGATCAATAGGATGTCACTCGACAATAACATAACATATCAGAGGGACCACCGTCATCCATACATCTAATGGGTCACTCAAGTGAGGTGGGATGCAACGCCTCATTTCTTTAGTAGAATAAGGAGCCCATTGAAACTAAAAATATATATATATATATATAATTCTCATCAAAATAATATTCTAATTATATAACGATAATTAAAGGTAAATTGTTGAAAACATTTTGATATTTCAATATAACAAATTAAGTTAAATGAATTTTAAGATTGTGCAATAAGGTTTTCTAAGTATATTCGATATAATTATTCGAATATCAAAACATTACTCTAAATCTTTCAAAAATCATTTTTAATCCTTACTCAATTATAAAATTAAGTTTTAATCTTAAAACAATTTCAAAATAATTTTACAAAGTATTTCGAACCATTTCAAAGCCAAAAATTTCAGATTACTCAGAGGGAACCGATTCTCCCCCAAGGGGGTACCGATTCCCCCTGAATGGTTTGGCTCCGAGAATTCCAGTATGCTCGGAGGGAACCGATTCCCCATAGGGGGTACCGATTCCCCCTACGCTCCAAACTGTTTTATTAATTAATTTCACACTAAAACGGCTATATTATCTTCATTAATGATCCCCAACGTTCAAAAGTGATTCAATGTGTATTTAAGCAAGCTTAGAAGCCATTGATCAATAACAAGAAACATCAAGCAACTAGAATCAAGAGAGAATCAAAGAAAAAACATCAAACCTCAAGTTTGAGCATTTCAAGCCTATTTTTCATTCAATATTCATTTTGCTTTCAAGAACACTTATTGTGCTCAATTGTATTCATTTTTAGTGTTCTTTTCTTTGTTCTAGAATTGTGCAAACAATCTACCTTGTGAGGATTTCCTTGTAAGTTTGCAAATTTGTATTGTTCTCTTTGGGAGAGAGTCTTCTCAAGAATTTGGGGTATAATTATTGAGAGTTTGTAAGGTTACTCTTTGTCCTCAAAAGAAAGACAAATTAGTGAATTTTTGGAAAATCCTTAGTGTGTATAGCTAAGGTAATGGACGTAGACTTTGGTTGAGAAAGTCGAACTACTTTAAATTACTGTGCAATTTCTTTCAATTTTCTGCAAAAGCTTCCACCAAAATTGTTATTGCCAATTCACCCCCCTCTTGGCCAATTTCGTCAATCGATTAACTCAATAATTGGTATCAGATCCTAACTCATTTCAAGGTTTAATCACCTCTTGAGTCGATTCGGGAAGAGTTACATCGATAATCAAAGTCATCAATGGCCTCTACTTCAAACTTCGACTCTGATCTCGATTCGATGCCCGTCAACAAGTCTCATTTCTTCAATGGGGCTAATTATGCCTATTGGAAAAATATGATGATGTACTTCATTCAAGCAAGTGACATGGGAGCATGGATACTTCAAGCCTCTCACTCATCCAAGATTATGGAGTGAAAGAGAGACAAAAATGTTTCAGCTCAACTCCAAAGCCATCCATATCATATTTTGTGCTCTTGGACTAGATGAATACGGAAGAGTTTCATCTTGTACAACCGCCAAAGAAATATGGGACAAACTTCAAGTCACTCATGAAGGTAAAATTAGTATTTTAACGCATAGCTATGAAAATTTCAGGATGAAACCAATTGAAGATATCAAAGCTATGACGGATAGATTTTCAACGATTGTCAATGGTCTCAAATCATATGGAGAGATCATTTCAAATGAAAAGCTTGTGAGGAAGTTAGTCTACTCCCTTCCAAAATCGTGGCAATCAAAGAATACGACAATCATCGAGTCTAAGGATCTAACATCCTTAACTCTTGAAGAGCTAATCGGTTCACTCCTCACTCATGAAATGATGCTTGAAGATGAGGTGCACCTTGATAAGATTGAAGAGACACGAAAGGAGAAAGAGAAGAAGAAAAACATTGGAGTTGCTCTCAAATCCACAAAAAATGAGAGTGATTCGGATGAAGATGACGATGACGAGGAAATGACATTGTTTGCCAAACGATTCAGAAAAATGATGAGACCTTACCAAGGAATAAAATTCAAACGGAATGAAGGCCTCAAAAATGAACCAAAAGATAAGGACCCGATCATTTGCTATAAATGCAAAAAGTCGAGGCATGTCAAATATGATTGCCCACAATTGAAGAGAAATGGTCAATCAAAGAATAAGCACAAGGCTCATGTGGCTACATGGAGCGATGAAGAAGGTTCCGATGAAGAGGAACAATAAGTACCAAACTTGTGCTTAATGGCATTCGGGGAAGATTCTAAGGTAACCTCTAACTCATCTGATTTTGATGATTTATCTTATGATGAGTTATTAGAGGAATATAATGGGTTGGCTATGGATTATGAGAAATTGTTTTTAAAATATAAAAATGATGTTTCAAAATTGAAAAATGAAAATAAACTCATATCCAAAACCAACAACGATCTTAAAAGTAAAATCAAATATTTGCAAATCAAACTAGAAGAGTTTGAAAAGAAAATTTTGGATTTACAAAATTTACTTTCAAAGGTCAATGATGATCATCAAAAGAAAATTGATGATCTTAAAACTTCTTTTGATAAAGTTGGAACAAAACGTTTTGAAAATGGGGAAATTCAAAATCCAACTTTGTTAGAAAAAGTTTTAAAAACTACAATCATAGAGGTCCCCAAAGAACCTCTAATGGAAAAATCGTTAGAAGTATATAGATTCCTAAAGAGCTGATTACTACTAAAGATAAGGATATCCTACACAAATGGATACCTAAGGGGACTAGGATTTTGGAAACTAATGAATATGGACCCAAAAGAATTTGGGTACCAAAAATTAGAAATTAATATATGTTTGTAGGAAAAGGAGCATTGCTACAAGGCACGGGAAACAAATCCAAATTCATGGTACCTTGATAGTGGATGCTCAAGACACATGACCGGAGATAAAAACCGGTTCATTGAACTTAACGCTAAAAATGGAGGAGAAGTGACTTTTGGTGATGATTCAAAAGGTCACATTGAAGGTATTGGTACTATTGGTAATACCTCTTCCATACAAATTAAGAATGTTTTATATGTGAATGGATTAAAGCATAATCTATTGAGTATTAGTCAATTTTGTGATAAGGGATTCAATGTCATGTTTGATATTAATGGTTGTAAAGTCATTGACATTGCATCTAATCGGATTATACTTGTTGGTCATAGAATAGGAAACAAATACATGGTACATTTAGATTCTATTGATATGACTAATTTGTGCCTAGTTGCTAAGGATGAACATGATAGTTGGTTATGGCATAGGAGACTAGGACATGCTAGTATGAGTGTTTTGCAACGACTCACTCAAGGTGATTTAGTTCGAGGGTTGCCTAAGCTTAAATTTGATAATGATAAAATCTGTGATGCTTGTGCTAAAGGAAAACAAAAGAGAGTCTCTTTTAAATCCATTAATGACGTATCAACTAGTAGAGTATTACAATTGATTCATATAGATCTTTTTTGGCCAACTAGGACTACTAGCTTGGGTGGAAAACAATATGTATTTGTCTTGGTAGATGACTACTCTAGATATAATTGGGTTCTATTCTTAAGTACTAAAGATGAAGCATTAGAAAAATTCATCACGTTTTCAAAAGTAATCCAAAACGATAAAGGTTACTCTATAACTAGTGTTAGGAGTGATCATGGCACTGAATTTAAAAATCTTGGATTTATTGAGTTTTGTAATTCTAATGGTATTAGTCACAATTTTTCATCACCTAGAACCCCTCAACAAAATGGAGTTGTTGAGAGGAAAAATTGAACTTTAGAAGAAATGGCTAGAACCATGCTTTGTGAAAATAATTTGCCAAAATATTTTTGGGCGGAAGCCACAAATATCACTTGCTATATTGTAAATCGAGTAATGATTAGGACAATTTTAAAGAAAACTCCATATGAAATTTTCAAAAATAAAAAGCCTAACATTAGCTATTTTCATCCTTTTAGATGTAAATGTTTTGTTTTGAACAACGGTAAAGAAAACCTTTGCAAATTTGATGCTAAAAGTGATGAAGGAATTTTTTCTGGGTTATTCCTTAAATTCTAAAGCTTATCGAGTATTTAATAAAAGAACTTTAGTTGTAGAAGAGTCTATACATGTTGTTTTCGATGATAATCCCCTTCCGAGGAAGGATTCTTGTGTTAATGATGATGTAGGTATTATAAATACAAATGACGTTAGACATGATGCTGGAGAATCATCATCAAAAGAAGAAACGAAAGATGAGGAAACTCATGATCCCCTCGAGAATCCAACCATTGAAGAAAGGGAAGTATCTTATCCAAGAGAGTACAACTATGTCAATGATGGTGAGATTATAGGTGATCCATCCAAAGGGGTAACAACTTGATATTCTCTTAGAAATATTTGTAATTATGTTACATTTATTTCATGCATAGCGCCTAAGAATATTAAAGAAGCATTAAAAATGAACATTGGATTATGGCTATGCAAGAAGAATTAAATCAATTTGAGAGAAGTAAAGTATGGACATTAGTTGAAAGGCCTAGTAATAAATCTACTGTAGGTACTAGATGGGTATTTAGGAATAAGCTTGATGAGAGTGGTAATAAAGTGAGAAACAAAGCTAGACTTGTTGCTCAAGGGTATACTCAAGAAGAGGGCATAGACTATGATGAAACATACGCTCCCATAGCTAGGATGGAAGTAATTAGAATGCTACTAGTATTTGCATGTTTTCATGAATTTAAATTATATCAAATGGATGTTAAAAGTGTATTTTTAAATGGTTTTATAAAATAAGAAGTGTATGTGGAACAACCTCCAGGTTTTGAAGATTCAAAATTTCTGGATCATGTTCTTAAATTGACAAAAGCACTTTATGGTTTAAAACAAGCTCCAAGAGCTTGGTATGAAAGATTGTCAAATTTTTTAATTGAAAAAGGTTTTTTAAAATGGAAGGTTGACACTACATTGTTTTTAAAGTATAAAGGTAAATATTTATTAGTAGTTCAAATTTATGTTGATGATATAATATTTGGTTCTACTAATGAAGTTCTTTGCCAAGAATTTTCTAAGCTAATGCAAAGTGAATTCGAGATGAGCATGATGGGGAGCTCTCATTTTTCTTGGGACTCCAAATCAAGCAAAGAAAAGATGGAATCTTCATCAATCAAGCTAAGTACGTCAAAGATATGCTCAAGAAGTTTGGACTGGAAAATGGCAAACCTCATGACACTCCAATGAGCTCTTCAACAAAGCTTGACTTAGATGAAGGAGGTAAATGTGTAGATGTTAAACTATATAGGTCAATGATTGGATCACTACTTTATCTAACTGCAAGTAGACCAGACATTATGTTTAGTGTTTGCTTATGTGCTAGATTTCAATCATGCCCTAAGGAATCACATTTACTAGCTGTTAAGAGAATCTTTAGATACCTTAAGGACACTCCTAGTTTAGGACTTTGGTATCCTAGAGACTCTAACTTTAGCTTACATGTTTTTTCTGATACGGATTATGGAGGATGTAAATTAGATAGGAAAAAGCACCTCCGGTACTTGCCAATTCCTTGGAAATATGTTGATTTCTTGGTTTTCAAAGAAACAAAATTGTGTTGCATTATCTACCACTGAAGCCGAATACATTTCAGCTGGTAGTTGTTGTGCACAAGTTTTATGGATGAAACAACAACTTTTTGATTATGGAATTGAAGTTGGTACCATTCCTATCAAGTGTGACAATACTAGTGCTATTTGTCTCACTAAAAATCCCATCCAACACTCTAGAACTAAGCACATTGAAATAAGACATCACTTCATTAGAGACTATGTCACTAAGGAAGATGTAGTTTTAGAATTTGTTGATACTTTGCACCAATTAGCGGATATCTTTACAAAACCTTTAGACAAGGAAAGATTTTGGACACTTATGAGAGAATTAGGTTTAACCAACCTATCTTCACTTAGTATTTAAAATAATTTTAGCACTTTTAAGACTAAATAAAAAATATGCTAATTTTTGATTGCATTCATTGCTATTAGTTAGTGGGAGTTTATGATTCTTGATGAAAAAATAATAATTTTATGTTCAAATATTGTTTAAAGAATAATTTGATTGTTTGAACATGATTAATTTTCAATATATGAGTTGCCAATACCACTAGAGAAATTAATTTCGCATTTCATGTGTTTAAAATCAGATTTTAGCATTTTGGTGCAGAGGGAATCGATACCCCAATGAGGGAACCGATTCCCCCTTTGAAGGGGAACCGATTCCCCCCACAGGGGAATCGATACCCCCTGGGGTTCTGGATTTTAACACGGGCAACCTTAAATCCTCAAAACCTTCTTTTCTTCTTCCTTCAGTCGTTTCTCATCTCTAAACTCTCAAATCTCCATTTTTGCCTCAAATCATCGGTTTTAATCAGAATTCACTTCAAATATCAACTTCTAAACCTGGTAGCATCATTAAAATTGTGCAAACAACATCAAAATCCACTCAATCTCATCTTTCAAGGTAAATTTTTCTAAAACTCTCTATTTCATTGATTTTGAACATAGAACTGGTGTTAATTAGTTCTAAGTTGAACTTTAGATCGGGCATTGATTGTTTAGTGATTAGAAACTAGGTATTACAACTAATTTCATCAAAAACACAAGAATTTTTCAAAAATTTTGAAATTTTCGAAATTAAAAAAAAATTGTTTTTCAAATTATTGTGTTTTGATTGAATTATGTTGTTGTTATGAAAACTATACATATATTGTTTCTCAAAATCGTATTTTTCAAAAGTTTTTAAAAACTTTGCCCATTAGGATTGATTTAGAGAACCTTGAAATATTGAGGACTCAATTGAGTTTTGGGATTGATTGAATTGCATACATGTGTTTTTAAAATTGCAGGTTATCCATTCTATTCCAATTTCCTAAACCATGTCCAATCCTAAACGTGCTAGGTCATCATCTAGTCGCTCACACCGTCAACCAAATCCACCTCCAAATCCTCCTCCTATTCCTGAAATTCCAATTCCTAATCCTAATCCCATTGATCCTAATTTGACTATCCAAAACTCGTGCTTCAATCATCCTGGTCCTAGAAATCATCGTTTTTGGTATTATCAATATTTCGACTCTTACAAAATTAGAGAATAACGTATCCCTTCTCGTCAAGCTATGTTATATATTAATTTTAAATATATTCCTCTTTTACAAGAATGGAAATTTGATAAACTTTTTGATCTTGAACCTATTGTCTACCATCAACTTTTTCGTATCTTCTATTCTAATGCCGTTTGTGTTAAAAACCGAACTGAAACCGAAACCATAGAAATTCGTTCCTACCTCTTAGGACAATTCTTATATATTGACTCGGCTTACATAGCCAATGTATTCGGATTAGATAATGATGGTATTTCAAATGGAAAACAAATCTGAGGATCTCGTTATAAAAGAAGGGATAGTGCAAGTGTCTTAGACCTTCATGAACGTTTTCTTCATCTAATGATTTCTTGGTGGTTTCGACCATCTGGAGGTAGTTATTCTACTCTTAGAGCCTTGGATCTTTGGTGGTTACATTGTTTTGAAAACGGTATTAAAATAAACCTACCTCAAATCATTTTTGCTGAAATTGTTGAAACCGTAAACCTTGTACCTAACAAGAAACTTTGTTCATCTCTAGTTTACGGTTGCATTTTGAGTAACCTATTTTCTAAAGTCGGGCATAGAGTTGGTCTAGATGCCTCATTTCCTCTAAAGAAACAAATTAATCTTCTTTCTTTAACAAGAGCGGGATGGATAAATGATAAGGAAACCGGTGAATGGGTTCGATCGTCTGAACATACTCAGGGAGCTAGTTCTTCACGAGCTCAACCAGAAGCTGATGACGATCCCAAGCTTCAACAATTAATGCGAGACATCGATGAAGCCGAAGATGAGCCTGAGCAACCCGAGGAGCAAGCACAACAAATGCATCAAATGCCTCCATATTTTCAATCCTTTATGGAGACATTCAATTTCCAATATGCGACCATGGATTCGTGCTTTACTTCTATAGAGTCCCATTTATCCACAGTGGGAGCTCAACAATTAGAAATTCTTCGGGAGATGCGTACAAACAATGAAGCAACCAACGCATGTATTAATGAACTCATTCAAGAAATGGCCGCTATGCGAGCTCGTTTTCCTCCTCCCGATCCGGATGTTTGATTTTGTGCTTAACTTTAAAAACTTTGAACTAAAAGATTATTGTTTTAACATTTTGGTTATTTTGAAATGTTTGAATTTGTGGATTGATTGATTTTGAATTTGTTTGGATTTATAGATGGTGAGAACTTATAGATTTGGTGTGGTTAAATTTATTCATTATTGCATCATTTACATCATTTTAGCAATATGACCAATTTTGCCATATCACATTGTTTATGAATATTGATTATGAAACTAATGGCTAACATTTCTCCTGATTGTGATCTTAGCAGCTTAAACTATAATCAAATTGGCTAAATGATTTCAAAAAAAACTTGTTTAAAATCTTTTACGAATCTTTTAGATTTACAAAAAGGGGGAGAAGTGTTAAATATTTTAAATGGGAGAAGTGTTGAAGTAAGGGGGAGTAATTTTTCAAAAATGTCATTTTTGATTTCAAAATCTTAAAATTACTAAAATGTTTTGTTATATCAAAAAGGGGGAGATTGTTGAAAACATTTTGATATTTCGATATAACAAATTAAGTTAAATGTATTTTAAGATTGTGCAATAAGGTTTTCTAAGTATATTCGATATAATTATTCGAATATCAAAACATTACTCTAAATCTTTCAAAAATCATTTTTAATCCTTACTCAAGTGTAAAATTAAGTTTTAATCTTAAAACAATTTCAAAATAATTTTACAAAGTATTTCGAACCATTTCAAAGCCAAAAATTCCAGATTGCTCAGAGGGAACCGATTCCCCCTGAATGGTTTGGCTTCGAGAATTCCAGTATGCTCGGAGGGAACCGATTCCCCCTTGTGTAACGGTTGAAATATTTGAATTTTACACTTAGGGAACCGATTCCCCATAGGGGGTACCGATTCCCCCCCACGCTCCAAACTGTTTTATTAATTGATTTCACACTAAAATGGCTATATTATCTTCATTAATGATCCCCAATGTTCATAAGTGATTCAAGGTTTATTGAAGCAAGCTTAGAAGCCATTGATCAATAACAAGAAACATCAACCAACTAGAATCAAGAGAGAATTAAAGAGAAAGCATCAAACCTCAAGTTTGAGCATTTCAAGCCTATTTTTCATTCAATATTCATTTTGCTTTCAAGAACACTTATTTTGCTCAATTGTATTCATTTTTTAGTGTTCTTTTCTTTGTTCTAGAATTATGCAAACAATCTACCTTGTGAGGATTTCCTTGTAAGTTTGCAAATTTGTATTGTTCTCTTTGGGAGATAGTGTTCTCAAGAATTTGGGGTATAATTCTTGAGAGTTTGTAAGGTTACTCTTTGTCCTCAAAAGAAAGACAAATTAGTGAATTTGTGGAAAATCCTTGTCAAAAGACTCATTTTCCCCTTTAACTCCCCTTGTTTTGCTAATTGATCCTACACCAAATATTTCAATCAATTCCTTCAACTTTCAATTTATCTACTTTGATCACTAACTTTTAAAATTTCACAATTTAATCACTAACCCGATATGGGGGATGTTATAAATCTCCCTCCCTTAAGAAAATTCATCCTCGAATTTTCATTGTACTAACAGATGGGGATATTGAAGTCGCATATCTTCTTCACGTTCCCACATGGCTTCTTCTACCTTGTGATTTCTCCAAAGAACCTTGACCAACAGAACTGTCTTACTCCTTAACTGTTTGACTTCATAAGCCAATATTCTCACTGGTTTTTCTTCATATGTCAGATCCGATTGGACTTCTACTTGTTCTGGTGCAATGATGTGAGAGGGATCAGACCTATATCTTCGTAACATGGATACATGGAAGATGTTATGGATCTTCTCCATTCCCGGTGGCAAGGATAACTGATATGCCACGGGTCCTATCCTCTTAACAACTTCATATGGCCCAATGAATCTAGGACTTAACTTTCATTTCCGACCAAAACGTAATACTTTCTTCCAGGGAGATACTTTAAGGAAAACTTTATCTCCAACCTCGAATTCAATTTCTTTTCTTTTAAGATCAGAATAGGACATTTGCCAATCAGATGCCACTTTGAGGTTATACTGAATTTCTCAAACTTTCTTTTCTACATCCTGAATTAAATCCGGACCAATAACATTTCGATCTTTGAGTTCATACCAATTTAATAGAGTACGATATTTACTTCCATATAATGCCTCATATGGGGCCATCTTTATACTGGACTGATAACTATTGTTATAAGCGAACTCTACCAATGATAAATACTTTTTCCCATTATCCTTTGAATTCCATTACGCATGCTCTCAACATATATTCCAAGATCTGAATAGTTCTCTCTGATTACCCATCAGTCTGAGGATGAAAAGCCGTACTAAAGTTTAAACGAGTCCTCAACGCTCCATGCAAAGATTTCCAGAATCTATAAGTGAATCGAGGGTCTCGATCAGAGACTATGGAAACAGACACTCCATGCAATCTAATAATTTCTCTAATATACAGCTCAGCGTATTTTTCCATAGAGAAATATGTTCTAACCAGAAGGAAATGTGCCGACTTAGTTAATCGATCAACAATTACCCATATTGATTCTCTTTTGTTCGGAGTCAAGGGTAACCCCGAAACAAAATCCATAGTAACATTTTCCCATTTCCATTGAGGAATGTAAAGCGGTTGCAATACTCCTGACGGAACTTGATGCTCAACTTTGACTTGTTGACATATCAAACACTTAGACACAAATTCGGCAATGCTTCGTTTCATCCCTGGCCACCAAAATCGATCCTTCAAATCCATATACATCTTGGTTCTACCCGGGTGCATCGTTAATGGACTACAATGAGCCTCTGTTAATATTTTCTCTTCAAGTCTTCATTGTCGGGTATCACAATTCTTCATTTACAATACATATTTCCATCTGTCTTAACCTCAAAGTCTTTAATCTCTTTGCTATTTACTTGCTCAATTCTTTTCAAACATGTTTCATCTATACTTTGCAATTATCCTATTCTTTACAACCATGCTGGTTTAAGTTTTAACTCTGCACAAAGACCACCGTCTCCAGTTAAAGATAATATTGCATCCATAGCTCGTAAGGCTACGAACGTCTTTCTACTCAAAGCATATGCTACCACGTTAGCCTTTCCAGGATGATAGTCAATTATCACATCATAATCTTTTAAGAACTCTACCCATCTACGTTGCCTCAAATTCAGCTCTTTTTGAGACATCAAATACTTCAAACTCTTATGATCCGTATACAAATAACATCGTTCTCCATACAGATAATGACGTCAAATCTTGAGGGCGAACATCACTGCAGCCATTTATAAATCATGGGTGGGGTAATTCTTTTCATGTGGTTTCAACTGCCTCGATGCATATGCTACCACATTCCCTTCTTGCGTTAATACACAACCTAAACCATTATGAGATGCGTCACTGAATACTACAAAATTCTTGCCAGATTCTGGTTGAACCAATACAGGAGCTTCTGTCAAAAAAAAAATTTAAAGCTTCAAAGCTATCTTGACATTCAGGAGTCCAAGCAAACGGTACGTTCTTTCTCATCAACTTCGTTAAGGGCAACACTATCATCAAAAAATTCTTGACGAATCTTCGATAATAACCGGCAAGTCCAAGGAAACTCCGAACTTCAGATACATTCTTTGGAACTTCCCAGTCCATTATAGCTTTTATCTTCTGAGGGTCCACTCTAATCCTATCTGTCGAGATCACATGCCCCAAGAAAATTACTTTGTTTAGCTAGAATTCACATTTGGACAATTTCGCATAAAGATTCTTATCCCTGAGAATTTGCAAAACTAGCCTCAAATGTGCGCTGTGCTCTTCAATGGACTTCGAGTAAACCAGTATGTCATCAATAAAGATAACAACAAACTGGTCCAAATAGGGATGAAAATCATGTTCAAGAGATCCATGAAAGCAGTAGGTGCATTCGTTACTCCGAATGGCATTACGATGAATTCATAATGACCATATCTCGTTCTGAAAGCCGTCTTCGGAATATCTTTCTCCTGAATCGTCAATTGATGGTAACCCGAACGTAGATCGATCTTCGAAAATACCGAAGCTCCTTTTAGTTGATCAAACAAGTCATCAATGCGCGGAAAGGGATATTTATTCTTGATGGTCACCTTATTAAACTGTAGATAATTAATACAGAGACGCATTGATCCATCATTCTTCTTAACAAATAACACCGGAGCTCCCCAAGGTGACACACTTGGTCGATTAAATCCCTTTTCTAACAACTCTTGCAATTGATTCTTTAACTCTTGCAATTCTTTCGGAGCCATCCGATAAGGTGTCATTGATTTTGGAGCGGTTCCTGACATTACTTCAATTTGAAATTCTACCTCTCTATCTGGAGGTAATCCTGGCAACTCAGCCGGGAAAACATCAGGAAATTCTCGAACTATTAAAATCTCATTCAATCCTTTTTCTTTAGCTCTTGAATCTATCACATTTGCAAGAAATCCTTGACATCCCTGTAGCAACATCTTCTTGGCTGACATTATTGATATTACATTTGCTAAAGGGTTAAACCTTTCACTACTCACACTTATCTTTGTTCCTCCTGGACTTTTTAGGGTTACCTTTTTCGATCTACAATTAACATCTCCATAGTAATGGAACAATCAATCCATTCCCAGAATCACTTCAAACTCGTCAAAGGGTAATTCCATCAGATTAGCAGGGAATTTAATTCCCTGAATCTTTATGGGACACCCCTTACAGACTTTGTTCACCCGAGCACTATGGCCTAAAAGATTAGTTATTATAATCTATATACTCGTAGCTTCTAAGGGAATCATCAATTCCTTTACTAACTTACTCTTAATGTAAGAATAATTATAGCCTGGATCAATCAGTACCAATATTAATTTATCGTACAGCTAAAAATACCTGCTATAATATCAGGGTCATCACGGTCTTCATTTGTCTTTAGATTGTACACCAGCGCGGTTGATCGAACTTCAGGTTGAGCAGAGGATTCAGACTGGTTCCTTCCTCTGCCTCTTCCTTGTCCTCTTTGTGAGGCAGAACCAACTCTTTCAGATGGTGTAGGCTCACCAACCATCAATGGACAATCCCAGATAAAATGTTCGACATCTCCGCATCGAAAACAAGTCCCAGTAGTCATCCGACAAGCCCCAAAATGGTTTTTGCCACAGTGTTGACACTGTCTCGCTTGACTCAGAGTAGATCTCCCAACACTAGATCCCACTGACTGCTTCTGTCTAGGTCTTGCCTGACTTGCTCCCCTAGCAGATTATGCAACTGATTCTGATCTAGCTTGTGATCGAAATCCTGAGTCTCTTCCTCGTTTTGATGTTGCTGAGCTAGAAAAAACACCCGTTCTCTTTGATGTCTGAACTCTAAAATCCACGAATCTCTCATTTTGAGCTCTTTCAAGAGCCTTGGCATGATTGATCACCTCTTGGAACGAAGAAAAATTCAATACTATCAGCATCTCTTTCAATCTAGGGCGTAAGCCCTCCACAAACCATTCACAAGCCTCTTTTTTAGTAGGCACAAGCTCGGATGCAAACCTACTCAGCTTGTTGAACTCATATTCATACTCATATACAGAGCGGTTCATCTGTTTCAAATTCAAAAACTCATGTTTCATCTGCCGAATAAATTGATCTCCAATGTACTTGTTTTTAAATTCATCTAAGAACAAAGACCAAGTCAACTGGTCACTGGACATCCTAATGGTGAGGTTCTTCCACCATATCCTCGCCTGACCCCTCAGCAATGAAACATCTCCATCTAACTTCTCTACTTCAGAACAGTGGTGACCATCCAACATGATTTTCAAATCATTTAGCCAAAGATCCGCCGCAACCGGACCTTTCTCGGCTTCTCCCTTAAATTCGGGAGCTCTTAAACCTCTTAACTCTTTTTCTATATTCATCCTTTGAGTTGGTGGAGCAGGAGGTTGAAGACGCGTCAGAATAGCGTCTAACGTTCTAAAGAACGTGTCTTGATCTTGTACAGGCACTCCCTGAGATGCATGTCCTTCACCTTGCCTAGCCAGGGCAGGTGAATTACTACTTTCAGCAGGCCTATCTTCTCCCGCTTCACTTCGGGAGCTACTATGTCCGGACATCTAATAAAATAAACACATTGTTCTATTAGCAAATCATCATACTTATACTATACCAGATCAGAAGTTCTCACTATTTGTTGGCATGTATCCCATTTAAAGACTCTATAGACTCTGGTTTATGCCTAGAACTGACTAAACCATAGCTCTGATACCATTAAATGTAACACCCTCAACTCATATCCGACCCGAATACGAGTCCAGGATGTCACATTGACTAAACAAAACAATACTAAAAAAACCGATAAAACATTCGAACTTATTTTATTAAAATACAATAATATACATATATTAATACAAGTTTATCAAAATACTCAGAGCATACACAACTTAACCATTTAGTTACATGCCAACATCCATTTACATAACAAAATGACCTACTAATTAAATTGCTTCTGATCTGATAGTTGCAGGAGTAATGTTGTCCAGCTGCTTAACCTCGATCGTCTACTTTATCGAATCCTACATGTGAAACACTCACACGCTAAGTCATCGACTTAGTGAGGCAATATAATAATAACAAATAAAATATAAAGGAATTACCAAAATGAGGTATTTTGCAATGATAAGATGTATGTAAACAATGCAATAACCATAATCATGTTTCTTACACATATACTTATCAAATTCACATTCATAAGTTTATCTTATTAAGTTCATTAGCCCATGGTACCATAATGAGAACCTAAGGTATGTGAGTATTGTGAGGTTGTGCACTATGCTATCACCACAGCTCGTATAATTGCACCGAAGTGCCACGTAGAATTGCACTAGAGTGCCGCTTAGAATTGCACCGTAGTGCCATATAATAATGTCCATAAGGACCACATATCATTCCTTAAGAATCATATACATATACTAGGGATCAAGTATGTGTCTCACAAGACTTCACACATGTTCCAAAGAATATATATATATCCCGAAAGACCGCGTAGACCCTCTACCATTGGCATGCCAACTATACCTATAGTTCTCATCTATATAACATGGGCTTTCACAATTCACATAATTTGTATCACGTAGACATATTATTTTCATACATTTATCACATAACTCATATAACTTTTTCTTGCATATTCATGTCACATAATGTATATGGTATGAATTCATGTCATGTATCATAATATGAAATGCGATCATGTATCAAAATATTGAATCTAGACTTATCACAAGTCTAGAACTGAATAGAATACATATTCATACTATGCATATGCACTCACCTAGATTTCTTTGTCTTTCCCTCGATCAATCCTACTTGTCGATTGTTCCAGAACTCGTTTAGGCTCGATATCTACATAGTAATTCATTGATACTTATCAGTATACTAATTAGTATATTCTAAACTATCATTTCTTAGGCTAAAAAGAAAAGCCATTGTCATCTTTTAATGGAGGTATGCATCGATGTACTACACCATGCATCGATGCATAAATCTTATTCAATGTTTGTATTTAATGGGTTGCATCGATGCACTCCTTATGCATCGATGCATCGATGGCATTCGATGTTTGTATTTTAAAAGAGTGCATCGATGCACTTCATGTGCATCTGTACACCTTGAACAATTTCTGGGATTTATCCTTGATGCATCGGTGCACATTGCCCAAAAATGTCTTTTAAGCACTAAAATCTCTTCTTAATCTTCTCAACACTTTATATATCCCCTCTTTTTATATCCCTAACTTGCATACGCTTACTTAAACTAATTATTATCCATTTCATACCTCTAAAACTTAGAAATTCAATTCTCCATATAGAATTTAAGAATCTAACCCAAATTCCAAAATGTTCTAATTTGAATTCTAACACCTCCTACTTCTTAGTTAGCTTTATGACAAGTCAAAACTCACTTCTAATTCTTATTATGAGCTCTAATCTAAGATTTCACTTTTCTACCTCTTTTCTTTGATTCTTCATATTCTCCTCATCTTATGGTTTTAAGATATCTAAGTTTTCCTTAAGCTTAGTTATCAACTAAGGATCAATAAGCAACCTTAAATTCATCAAGAATTTGATCACAAGAAAACTCACATTTAGCTTGGCTTCACGGCAGAGAAGAAGAAGGAAGAAGAAAGAAATATCCAGAACCTTGTTTCTCTCATTAGCTTTCCACGTGGATTTAAATATCCTCCACTATCATTTAATTATTTTTCCTTATCAAAAGACTCATTTGCCCCTTTAGCTCCCCTTGCTTTGCTAATTGATCCTACACTAAATATTTCAATCAATTCCTTCAACTTTTAATTTATATACTTTGATCACTAACTTTTAAAATTTCACAATTTAATCACTAACCCGGTATGGGGGATGTTACTTCTGTTCCTCGGAAGAGTCATCGCTCAATCATCTAAAGTTTCTAGCTAACCATGATAACGGTATTCGACCACAATTAAAATTAGGCGGGATACCTCCAAGATATTCCTTGCACAAGGAATGACAATCACTATCCGCCACACCAGTAATAACATCCTCATCTACCAGAAGCCCTAAATGTAAAGAAACATCCTCCGACATAATAGTACATTCCCCACACGGAACCCACACGGAAGATGAATGTGTGTGTCTTTGGTCTCCACCTCTCAATTAGTGCAAAAATCAGGTTGGATTCAAGGTTACAATGCCCTTCATATTTCACTATGTAATTCAATCCGACCTCAACTAAATACGACCAGACACGACTCTGTATCTCTAATTTAGTGTTACGAATAAATGGATCTAATAAACAGTCAGTAAACTAATTAAATAAATAGTATACAAATTAAAATATAAACTAATACTAAAAATATATAAGAATAAAACATCCACAATAAATAAAATAATAGAATTTAAAATTATTAACGTATCAACAAAATGACTCGATATATGATTCTCATCTAAATGCAGCAACCTGTATGCCATTTTATAACTACAAAAAGTAATAAAAAATTAGTACAATAAAATATAATAAAATAATAACTATTAAATGATGATAATATAATAAAAAAAATTAGCTTCTAAAAACGATAACTATACTTTCTTAAAACTAGATAGAATGATATATAGAAGGAAGAAATAGAGTTTTTTTTTGTGTATTATGAGTGTTGGATGAGAGGGTATTTATTTGGGGAGAGGGACGGGGGTTGTGCGATATTTAAGGTGGGACGATTGAGATTTAAAGCAAAAGGGCGCTTCATGATCCACGTTTTATCACCGATGATCCACGTTTTATCACCGTAGCGTTAGTTCAGATATAACCTCGAGAAGGCATGGATTATGATCCGCGCTTTTTCACCGTGGCGCCAATTCAAACAAAACTCTACGAAGTAACGCCTCACAATTCACGTTTTATCAGAAAAAATGCTAAATCGATAATATTAAAAAAAATACATGGTAAATAGTATTTATAAGTTAGTGTGATTTTTGGATAAAATTGTCGATCTTACAAGCCTCACTCTAACAAGTACTTTTTTATTTTTTATTTGTACAATTAGCAGAAAATCTCCCCCCCCCCCCTCCCTTTTTTCGTCTTCCCTTTCAAAAGCCCTAGTTCCAACTCCTAAATATATCTTCTAATTTCACAACTTTTCAAATTTTTTCGAGATCTAGGTTTATTCAAGAACATGGATATTCCTCAAGAAGTCGATGATTACATGAAAGAAACAATCGAGCATTCCTTAGGTCTTCAAATCTCCACTCAATATTTGCAATCTAAACTCCGCTACACCGAAGAAGCGCAGGGTCGCCTCCGTGACCAGTGCATATTCCTCCTCTCAAAATTGAAAGAGAAAGATCAAATCATCGAGCGTTCGAAGGTTGCTCAACTCGATTCTTTTTTATAAAGCAATTTTTTATGCATTTATATTCAGAATGTGAACTTATTGGTGTCCTTATTTATTCTTTGTTAAGGCCGAAGCGAATATGAATGCTGTGGCTTTGAAGAGATTCGTGGATGAGAATCAGAAACTTGCGGCGGAGTGCGCGGATTTGTTGACTCAGTGTAACAAATGGGAAAGAGAGTGTTCGCTTTATGATCATGATAGGGAGGCGTTGATGGATTTTGGGAACGAGGCTGATGAGAGGGCGAAGAAAGCTGAGTTTCGGGCTCATGAATTGGAAGAGGAGTTAGGGAAATTAACTGAAGAGTTAAGTTTCTACAAGCGCCATGATGAGAGCCGAGGGGTAAATTAAAATTTCCCCCCCTAAATCTTTTATTACTTTGTTTTGAATTATTGATAATTTGGAAGTGGAGTTGATATTCTCTTGTAGTAAATATTGAGTTTTCATTGGATTTAATTGCTGACTTGTGGAAATTAGTTAAAGATTTAAACTTTTCTAAGCAGCATGATAGAACTATTGCTGATAGAGATATAACTTGGACACAATGAAACTGCTTATTGGAGATTGTTTCATTTTTTGATGCTCTATGATTTGATTAGAAAATCTTTCATCATTTATAGTTTTGTCTAGTTCTACTATATCTAAGACTGATAAGCATATAACCTTCCTCGAAGATTGATTCATCTTCTGAGGGAACTACTTTGGAAGAGAATTTGCTTGATTCAGTTTTATCAACATTGATATGTAAAGATGAAGTCACGTGTGGACGAACATTCTTGGAGGCAAATAATTCCCTTGAAGCATGTCAAAGGTTACATAAAATGTGGAATAAGTGAGCGTTTTCTTCTCTTATTTCGATATTGTATCTGCAACTTCGTTAATTAATGCAGATATTTGGTTCATGAGGACTACTCACATATTTCTTGAATAAATTTCTTTGGGCTTATTTTTCTTTGCAGGTTAAGGCCTTCAACTCAAAAAATTTTGGCGCTGGCTGCTGAAGTAAAGACCCTTGAGAAAGACAAAGAACATCTTAGAATGAATCTTTGCAAAGCTGAAGATGAGGTAAGAAGTTTGAAGATCATGCGCTTGTGAAATTCCCATCTCTTGTTAGAACTTAACGATATATTTTATCCCTATAGGTCAAAGTTCTGTTTGAAGAAAACAATATATTGAATGAGGAAAACAGAAGATTATTAAGGCAATACCACAAAGAAAAGAACCATCACGGTTCTGGTGGGAAGAATTCTGGTAGTGCATCTACGAAGGTGAGTGAGGAATTTGTTGGTATTTCACATGAATGCTTGTTATCAGTTCTCACATGTAAAATAAGTGCATTACCTGCATATTTCTGGTCCATTATCAGTAGTTTGTTGATTTCATGATATTATTTACTTGACCCTCTCGCAGACAAACAAGCGTCCAAAGATATGCAGTCCAATTGAGAAGAAAATTGACTTCACTGATCCTGATTCGCCGAGGAATCCTCTGTCACCCTTGCGACAACTCCCCAGATTTAAGAATGCACAAGTGAGTAAATCTCATGATAGGGTCTAATGTCGTCTCATCTTTTACTTTTCTTTAGCATTATCCTGACTAATTTGATAATAGAATAGATAAATTCTCAATATAATGCAGTAACGAGAAAAACTTTAGCAACTTTAGAAATGATTGATCGAGTCTTATTGTTCTTGACAGTCTCTGATTAATGCTTCGAATTCAGCATCAACAAAAGTGACATGTATATGAATGTTTCGGCTCCATGTTGGTTTTGGTCATTTGAATGCGCGTTTCACTTCAGTGATGACAAAAGGAATATAACTGTAGATGAACGTTTCATACATTTTAACTGTGTTACTTTTGTGGTCCTTCGAATGATCGAGTATTCTTTGGTAATATTAACTGCTGTTTGGGCTTTCTACTCCGAAAAGAATGCTGTATCTACATGAATTGAGATTATGAAAGAGAAAACTACATCAATGATATTCTATGAAAAGGGCCAAAAGAAAAGTTTCCGGTCAAAGTAAAATTACTATTTTCACCATTTGTTTTTTGTTATGTTCGAGTAGTGTATCGCTTTATCGGCATTAATCACATTCATCGAAAAAAAAATTATAATACATAAGCTAAACAAAACTTACTTTATATCAGTATATCAACATAAATCACATCCATTTTAGTTGTACAAATTTAGATAAGGGCAGGGCACAAACATATAATATAAAAGAATTTTGTATACTATACCTTTGTTACATATAACTGAATTTGGATCAAATTTATATGCTCTATAAACCATGTTTTAATTTAGAAAATTTCAACATATAAAATTTATTAAACAATAGAAAAATAAAAGTATTTTAATTTCTAGTCTCAACTATCTCAGTTCTAAAGGGTGAGATAAAATAATGAAAGAACACCCAACTTTCAACAAAGATGAGAAAAAAATGAAAAATGCTAGAAACATTAGCAAATCAAATTAAAAAAAAATAATATGAATGTAGATTGTTTATAATTCATTGACTTTTATTTATTCTAAAGTTTAAGTATTTATAAATTATTACTATTATTTCTTTGTAGATAGAATATAATTTTATTCATAAAACAATAGTAGGAGTACCCGCATCAGCATGGGCTTTCGGGGCTTTTTGGATTCAAAGAATAAAATCTAGAAAGCAAATAACTTGTAAATGTCACGTGAATTGAGATTATGAAAGAGAAAACTACATCAATGATATTCTATTCATAAAACAAGAGGGATTTTATGCCGACTTTCTCTGCGACGCGCTCGATTTTTTAGCAAAGACTGAGCAGGAGACCATAGCTTTCTTGGCTAAGAAAACAAAGCATAGAAATTTTGGCTTCAAAAGTTTGCCCAAGGTTAAGATGTGTACTTTTAATGTGGTGTAATATTATTTATGCACTTGGACAATATTTTAGCCTTAATGCATTGCACGACTAATTATGAACTTCGATAATACTATTGGTTTGATGTGTTGTAGTATAAATTATGAATTAGACAATATCGATATATTATTATGGTGGGATGATATTATTATTTTTAATGTGATGTAGTATTAATGATACGACAACTTCCCGGCCTCTATCTTCAACTTCCAACATTTTTATGTTTCACCCTTGCACAGCTACAGGTTCGTCGATTTAAGTGTTTAATTTTGAAGCTTTTGTTTTTAAATCATGTGTGGTATGCTTTCTTTACTTTAGGTGGTTTTATTACTTATATTTTTTAGTTAAGAAGAAATTTCATTCAGCAATTAAAAAAAATTATACACTTTGATAATTTTATTATTTCAACATGATATATTATTATTGTTTCAATATAATGTAGTATTAATTATACACTTTGATAATATTATTTTTTTCAGAAAAAAAAATATTGTTTTTATAACATAATCAAGATAAATTATTCATATTATCTATAAAATTAATTTGATATACTTTATACTCAAAAAAGGGTAAACTACATAAATTATCATTTTTGTTTGAGTTTTGTAAACTTATAGTCACTGGATTCAAAGAACATAATATACGGTCACTTTCTTTTCGTTTTAATTAAGATGCGGTCATTGGAACGTTAACTTTTGTTAGTTTGATGATGTGACACGTTATTAAAAGGGTTTATTTTTTATTTTAACCCCTGACATTTAGATAAAATACTAGTTAGAGATATTTTTATAAGTTCAAAGTAGTTTAGGGACAAAGTTCTAATTTACCCTTTTTAATATACTTTTCTTCTTCCCCCGACTTCCCCACTTGCTCTGCCGAATAACCCTTTTACTAACATGCCATCTCATTAAAATAACATAAGTTAAGTATCCGTGATCGCATATTAATTGAAACGAAACAAAAGTGATCATATATTATGTTCTTTGAATCCAGTGACCACAAATTTATAGAACTCAAATGAAATTGACCATTTGTATAGTTTACCCTTTAAAAAATTGTAAAGTGTAATGTTTTAACAACAAAATGAATTTCTAATAAATTTTAAAAAAATAAAAAAAATAAAGAAAATTCATAAAATATCTATCATTGTTTACTAAAAAAGATTCCAAAAATTGTTTGCAGAAAAAATTAGTCAAACAGCGAAAAACATTTTACACTGTAACATTCAAACAATAAAAAATGTTTTTTAGAAATGTAATTTACTTTTTCAGAAAACATTTTTTGAAAAATACTTTCAGTAAAAAAAATACCCTAAATTTTATTTTTAGATCAAAATTTAACTTAAATAGTGACTCTTCTTCTGTTTGATCAGATATCAAATTCTTTTGACTGTCGTGAGTAATGACTCTTCGTGTAAATTAAAAGTGTAAATTAAAAGAGGTGAACAATTATAGACGTCAAGAACCACCAGCTCTCCTTTAACACGCTAACAATTTAGTGCCGAGCACATGGACCTACCTCCATGGACAAAACAATCAATCATGAAGGCTTGACACCGTGAAAGGAACAAACGATGAAATCCACTATTAACACTTAAGTGGAAAAAGAAGAAAGAGTTTAGACCACCAAAATGTGACATTAATAGGACCCACTGTTGAAATTCTCTCTATGCTTTATGTAAAACTATTTATGAGAGCACTGTTAAACCTTTATATTTTTCCGATTAATCTGGAATAAATACAAAATAATATTGACAACTGTTACATTTCCCTCTGGAGACAACTACTCGATTAATTTGGGGTAAATAAAAGACATTATTGACAACAGTTACATTTTCCTTCGGAGACAACTATTGATAGCATGATAGATCCCTCTAGTGTAGTAAATCCTTTTCTTGAACAATTGATTGTAGTGTCGCATGTCCTAGGATTATTTCTCGCTTCTTAATTGTATGTTTAAATATGTTATGTTAATTAAATTACTTGTATTTTGTACATCTCTCGAATCAATTCAAGGAACTTTGCATGAACTAAGCTAGAGGGGCGAAATGAGGTTGCATGAAGCAATAAGATTTTTGGAATGAGAGATGGTGAAAGTTTGGGCACAAATTTTAGAGAGATGAATAAATAGTATGGAATTAAAATATCTTCCAACTCTCCATAACATCATCTCTACTGACACCATACATAAATATTGCAAAACATAAGTTCCATGAATGAAGCATTTTAACAGAACTGACTTTCATCAAAAGAAAAAAGAGGGTGTTGGTGACAACACACCACCTGTATTAGCTAATTATAAAGGGTAGACACGTCTAAATAAATCCGTCGGTCCTATGATAATAAGATAGTTTTCTAAATCTACAACTGTCGATGAAATCCAGTAGAAAAGCAAGTATTCTCTCAGTTCCGGTATAGATGATACCAAGATTATTCCCTGTCAAAATACATGAAAGATATTAGTTACAAGTTCAAGAAATCCTAACATTGTATCCTTGTTAATTCAATCCATTATGTTACAGCAACATGATACTAAGTCATAAAACAAATCTAATAATATCTTAAGATCAAGCAAAGCATAAACTAAACATGCCAGTATGTATGTCATTCACAGGCTAAATGAAAAACTTATCAAAGATTTACTGGGAAGGGGTACAAAGTGCAATCGCCAAAATCACACGTGAAGGTGGCCCAAAGCTTTGATAAAATGATTTGCCAGAGTTCAACGGGTATGCCTTGTCATGAATACAAATTATTTAATTGAAGTGCATGCACATTTGGTTACATGTGATACAGGGAGACTCTGAAATGTATCCAGGTAACATGAATTCTATCTTCAATAGTTTTAAACAAACAAATCACTATTGAACACAAAAAAGACTGGCAGAACCAATATTCATCATTTCTTGCATACAGCTAAAATGGTCGTTCCATGTACCACTTTGAGGACATTTTAAGATGACATTTACACTTTCAATGGTGGCTTCAGAAAGGAAAGCACCTCAATCGGAAACAGAGACTATACAGAACCAAATCTTCATCAGCCATCTCACACGGTACAAACCTTGTTTTTCATATTATACTGATGAGAATTTAAGCTGTTGTAATTTTAAGCTGATATACTATAGTCTATAGGAGTGACAGTGAGGATTAGTTGTATCAAGATCCCGACATATACAGCACAAGCCTATCATGAGATTCAAGGAATTTTACCAAATTCAATCATATGGACTAATATATGATATGCATATACAGACAGAAAAATGAAAGGATTAGTACACAAATGTGCATTCCTACACAAGGACAGAAAAAAAAATATTTACCAAGAGTGTAGAGAATAAAGTGAAATACGAATTATGATTACTTGCAGTAATCAAAGATAGCATAATAATTAAGGCATAAGTAATTAGTAATCAGTTACCATGCCAGTTACTCTATTAGTTCCATCACACCCTACGACAACTAAAGAGAAGATAAATTCATGGGGAAACTAGTTTGATACGAATTCGAAACGGTATTAACTTGTGACTTATTCTATGATAAGGTTCAAAATAGCATAAAACCTATAGCAAGGCATGAATTCAGTAAAACATGAGGATAGCGGCCTTGCCATCTAATGAAGCCGCCAAAGTCTGCATGCTGAGTAGACTAAATTATCCAAGGATAGAGAAAAAAATCTCTAGGGTATGCCGATGCTCGTTAAATATCTGGCATGGATCTATAAGCTAAGCTGATACTCTCTAAATATCTAATTTACTACTTTTCGCGTGTGTGTGTGTGAGCGCAGGTGTTTCAGGGATTGCGTTTCTTTTAGTTGATTTAAGTAAAAATTGGATCAGACATTTTACTTATGAAGATGGCCATTTTTTGGGGAAAAAAAAGAGAAAATGAAGACTTGTGTTTATAAAATGGTTCTTTAAAAAATACTAAACAATATGTTAATAAGGTGTAAAGACAAAAAAAAGGTGTTAATATGTGATTAATGTAACTTGATTAAACTAAAGATTCTTGATTTATATGAAAAATGATATTAACTTCAGTAATCTAGAACGTTAATTACTCGAATACAAATTATAATAAAATATGGACTCAAATCAAACTAAACAAAACGAACATGACATTCTAATCAGAAATGTTATATCATAAGAACACCGAGCAAAACTCTAACTTATATATGAACAACTAAACCCCAGAAATAACTTACCACTTAATGAGCCATCCAAAGAGGAAATGTTGCATAATAGGAACCTTTTCCAGCACCTCAGCTTTATACATCTTCAGCATCCCACCATTCACCTTCTTCCAATTAGGCACCGCACTTATATCATCCAACATGGGTGAATGCTCCGCAAACGGACCTTTTTTCACCTTATTTATAAACCCAATACACGAGAGATACATATATTCACTCGAAAAGTTCTCCAAAACATCCTCATTATGAATTGATTTCGGCTTCATATACTTATGATCAATCAATTGTGAACTCCCAAATATAAACGGCAAGAAATGGTAATCATCTAAACCCCAAACCCCGTGTGACCCCGCCGGTTCCAAGCAATAAACAAGCTGAAGCTTCCTCATTAAGTCTAAATATTTGAAAAAATTCTAGCCACCACTGCTTGGTAATCTTCTTCCATAATTAACCCCATTCTGGCTAAGCAATACAACCAGGCTGCAAAATTGGTTTCGTGTCCCGTTCCGTAATCTATTCGGATCGTGTTCCCGAAGCTGTCGGCGAAGTAAGGGACTATTTCGATTGTTGAGGGTTTGAGATCCTCGGGGAGGAACCGTAGCATGAGGGATTCGGTGTTTTCAGTTAAACGTTCGTGCCAGGTTCGATAAGAGATGTTACCGTATCGAGAGGATTGCTGAACGGGTGGGATTTGATCGACCCAAAGAGTTAGGTTTTCGATTATGGAAACGATTTTGGACACGATGGGGGATTCGTGGCATGGGTCGGATATTTTACGGCCGCGGATCGATTCCGACAAGACGACGATGAAACCCAGGAAGTTTTTAGAAGTAGAGGAGTCGTGGAACTTGCGGATGTCGTCGGGGCAAGTGATTTTTTTGGACGGGGTTCGGAAATGAAACGGCGGAGCGATGGTCGGAACTTTTTCGGATTGAGGGACGGGAGTTAACATAATGGCTTGGGTGTTGCTCTGAGGGAGGTTCAAGGCGGGAGCTCGAATGGGTCGGTATATAGGGGGAGATGAAAGGTCCGAACAGGAAGTTGGGGATTGGCTTGGTGGCGCGTAGGTCGTTTCGCTGCTGCCTTTGCAGCAAGTTCCAGTGACGGGGATTGAGGTGGAGGGATGAGAGTGAGTGTGGGGGGCTTCGTCGTGTGGGGATCGCGGCGGATGTGGCTCCATGGCGGTGGCGAAAAATTGCTTGAAATAGGAAGAATTCCGATTATCGTTGGACAATTACGCCTTCAGGGGAAAATCGATCCGTCTTCAAAATGACTGAAAATTCTCTCTTTTCTTTGTGATTGACGAATTTTCCAGACCAAAACTGGATGTTTGCATATCTATTGGGCTACGTAATTAAAACGGTCCATGAGTGCCTATTTGAAAAGCCCAAGGCCATGTTCATAGCAAAATTGACCCAATAAGGCAAGTGGGTAAAAAAATTAGCCCATTAGATCAACCCATATTTTATTTTGGGATTTACGACAAATTTACAGTGCGGGACAAACTCGTCACGCCCACATATCGAGTTTATTTAAATAATATTTTTTATTCAAACTCATCACGTCGACGAACAAAACATACGAAAACAAACAAATTTGAGGTATAGTTCAGACACCTAAAAGTGTATTAAGCCATAAATAAACTGTTAGTATTTGAGATTTAATTAATTAAAGAGTGAATAAAATAAAATAATTGAAAGAAACAGTCGGAGTGGAACTCTACTGGTTGCGCTTTAACGCGTCTAAGATGAAAAGCTTAGAGGAGATTTGTTTAAGAGCAATTTCGTTATCATTGGATTAATTTTTTTCCAGCATTTCACGAGCTCTGTCCTGTTTGGGTGGATAGAAAAGCCGCTTACAGCATCAAAGGGAGGTCGCCATAAACAACACAACGAACAACTAAAAGAGAGTTTTCTCCTTAGTTCAAACGGAAGTAAATTTCCTCTTGGATCATAATTTGATGAAATCTGGATTGTTTTAAGGCCGGTTTCGCGCCATCTTTCCGTTTGCATCTCTACTCTTACGAACAAGATACACTTTTTTTTCTCCTTTTTTTTTGTTATTGTTTTGGGTAAACTACAGAGTTGGTCACTTTTATTTCATTTTATTAAACCTATGGTCACTTGATCCAGAAACGTCAATACGTCGTCACTTTTGTCTCGTTTTAATTAAGACGTGGTAACTGAGAGGTTACATGCCTTGTGTTGAATGACATGGCACGTTAGTCAAAGAGTTTAATTTTTATTTGAACCCTTAAACTTGAGATAAATTACTAATTAGGGATCTTTTTGTAAATCAATTAACCCCCTTTTCCCTATGTTTTATTCCCAAATCAGAAATAGAAAATCCCTAAAAGCAAACCCCCAAATTTCATTTTAATCCCATTACCATTCCGTCGATCCCCCGCCATTGTTCGGTCGCTAGTGACCATCATTGTCGATGCCAACGTGAGTGATTGATCACTGTGATCAAAACCCCGTTGAGAGTGTCCCATGAGCCACTGTCGTTCGACGTGGAAAGCTCGTCGAAGTTTTTTTGGAAAACTCAAAACCACCGCAGTGTTATCAACGAATTTTGACCGATACAATCACCGTTAGGCCTCACCGTCACCATCCATGTGCTCCTCGACTTCTTGCGAACCAAACCCAATAGGTGTGAACATCCTCGTCGTTGTTGTGGAAGGGGGTGAAGCGTGGAGGTTTCGGGTTTGTTGATAAACATATAAAAAGAATGGGTAAATTGGTATTTTATCCCTGAACTATTTTGGGTTTACAAAAAGACCCATGATTAGTAATTTATCTCAAGTTTAAGGGATAAAATAAAAATTAAACATTTTTACTAACATGCCACGTCATCCAACTCACGGCGGCTAATGTCTCAATAACCACGACTTAATTAAAATGAAACAAAAGTGACCACATATTTAAGTTTCTGGATCGAGTGATTGTAGGTTTAAAAAAATGAAACAAAAGTGACCAACTTTGTAGTTTAGCCTATTGTTTTTCTTTCTTCTGTGTTTTCTAACAGTTTTTGTTTTATAACAAAAGTGACCACGTCTTAATTAGAATGTGTTTTGTTGCATTGATTTTTTTGGTGGGTGAGTCTTCAAACGGGGATTTTTTTATATATACAAAGACTCGAACTCGAGACTTAAACAATATCAAGCAACTTATCACTTGAATTAACCCGTTAGTAACGTCCAGAGTTCAATTCTTACCCATGCAACAAGAATATCAATATTTATTCGATTTTTAATTGTATTTACAAGTATTTATCGGTTAATGTTGAAGGCATAGACGGACCTAGGTGCTGGCAGGTGGGGGAGGTTACCCCTCCTAAAAATTTTAAATTTCTATACATTTTAGATATTTTCTTTGTATTATCTATTGAAAATTTGTTTTCACCCTTTCAAATTATATATATATAAGTTTAATTCTCCTTTAAATTTTATAAATTCATCCTCCTAACATAAAATTCTGCGTCCATTGGATATTATAAAACTATATTTTTTATGTCCAATTTAACTTGTTTATTTATTGGATTCTTTTATTATTTTATCTCAAAACATATTTTATAATTAAAATAAATTTAGTGAGATTTATGATTTAAAATATCGAATTAAACATAAACAACACACATAGATATTCTAGCTTAGGAACTTATATATTTTATAATAACCTTTTTAGTAGGATGATCAAAAATTAAAAAATTATAATAAAATTTAAATTTCAAATTAAATGATTTGAGTTTGAAAATAACATAAATAAAGAATAATAACTGTTTAAGTTTAGATTAAATTGAATTTTTACAATTCAAGTATATGATACACATAAAATGTTACGTGGAAACTCTCTCATAATCATTGTTTAAAACAACTATAGAAATCGCTATGTTAAAATTACCACAACATATAATTCGATTCTTACAATCTCAACAAGTACACCGGAAAATAGTTAAATATATAAATAGTCACTTAAGTACGATTGATTTTTTTTTGCATAATACTAAAACTAGCCCCCCAAAAAAACATTTATCAACATAGTCATTTTGGCTTATTCTTTATTTTGAGTATTTTGACTCCCAACATTCCACTTTGAGGTAAAAAGTCCAGTCTGTAGATAAAAATTATTAGTTAACACATGATTGACGCTCTAAAATAAGGGTCTTTTTTTAATCTAAAATAATATGTTGAGGGTTAAAATGTTCAAAAAAAAAAGAATAAAGGTCGAGGTCACCATTCTGTTAAATGTTCGAGCCTTTCTATCTTAAAATAAAATGTTATGGGCCAAAATGCTCAAAAAAATAGAACATGGGTCAAAATGATTATTTCAATAAATATTGGGGGTTAATTTTGATATTATATCTTCTTTTTTCACCATTAAAGTTTAAAAATAATAAAATAATCACAAATGTTAATTTTTTATAACAAATCAATCATTTATATTAATGAAATATCATCTCGATAATAAAATACTGATGTAACATGTTAAACTAAGTAGCTTGGCGCCGTTTGAACATGTTGAAGGGTTGGCCGACCTTTAACTCCAATAAGAAAATGTTAACTGAGAAGAAGAAATGTTATCTGCCACCACCTTTCTTTTCACTCCTCATCTTCTTTCTCCGGTCGCTCTCTTGGTCACCATGCCTTTCCCTCTTTCTCTAAAATATGCTTTAACTTTTAAGTCCTTTTATCTGCATTTTGATGCATGTTGTTTAGCATGTGATTGCCTTGTTTGAAATTTCAATTATAAATGTAACACCATTCAGGTTGTTTCTGCACTCAATATTTACGACAGTTCACAATTAGAGCTGTAAACAAGTCGAGCCGAGCTTGACTCGACTTGAAAACTTTAAAATGGAATTTTACTCAACTCGAAAAATTGCGAGTTTAAAATTTTCAAGTAAAATGAATTATTATCATGAAGAGAATTACCAAAGATACCAAATTTCGACGAATAATATCACATTCCTGACCTAAGATCTTACTCTTCTTCATCCAAACATAAGATCACCATTCATAATACGAGATTCCATTAAAAAAAAGCACAAGAGAAAGGCTAATCACACATGGAAAACACAAGCTGAGAACCAAAAACTGACGCACAATCAGAGAATGTCATATTCAATTGTGTTTAAACACATGAGAAAGCAGAGCAAGTCTGCAAGCCATAAGTCACAAATTCAGGTACTAATACGACTCGAAAAGAGGTCACTCTACCACGATAGACAAGTCTTAAAAGAATTCTCCTCCATCGAATTAACTCTGCAAAGATGGAACAAAATCAATAAATATTTGCACCGAAAAAGATATCTAACATTCCAGGATAAAAGAAGTCAACGATGATCAATGATTAGTCCAACTTAAATACAGCTAAATTTTTTTTAACATTTTCTTACCTCTGCCTGAGGTTCGTCTCCTTTTGATTGCTCACCTGGAATATTATTTGCAAACAGAAAAGTATCAGTAGCAGCAGTGGACAAAAGAGATTAGCATAGCGGGTGAGCTTATACTTCTTGAAACAAGGGATAAATATATAAAATTCACTCAGACAATAAGTAAACCATGGCAATTAAATATACACCTATATTCATTTACTAAACAACAGATAAACAAGCATGCAAAGCATTTACCTCCTTCCTCTGGCAGATCTGAGGTCCACAAGGTGAGATTATCCCTGAGAAGCTGCATAATTAGGGTGCTATCCTTGTAAGATTCTTCATTAAGGCTATCGAGTTCAGCAATAGCCTCATCAAAAGCTTGTTTAGCCAGATGGCAAGCCCTGCCCAAATGTTGCATCACATCAGATAGAAAGTAGCTACTAAAGTGGAACTTGTATCAAGTTCATGCTTCATCTATAGGTATTAGAACATGTAAACAACAAATGAATGGCTATTACGGAAACTATTCCTGAAATTAGCACTAAATGAAGCATGGTCATCATTGTCCCCAATAAACCAAAAGTTTTCAAAGAGATTCATGCATGTGAGCCTAAATATGAGAAGGGGGGGATGCACTCCGACCTCTCAGCAGAATTTAATATCTCATAGTAGAAAACAGAGAAGTTCAAAGCCAGGCCAAGTCTAATTGGGTGAGTTGGAGGCAAATCAGAATTTGCAGTAGTTGTGGCAGCCTACAATACAAATAACAACACACACTTGTCAACTTTGTAATATGAAATCAAAATAAAGGGCAGATGAAGGGAAGAAGAGCAAGAACAATAAACAGAAAATGGGGACAGGCGAGTTTCATGCACCTCATAAGCCTCAAGGGACTGATCAGCAGCTTCTTTACGATCATCTCCTGATTTAAATTCTGCCAAATAACGGAAATAATCTCCTTTCCTGTAAAAATAAACGGGAATAGATAAGGATATAAACAAAACTATTGCCTTTAAAAACATATAGGCAAGATAATCCTCACATCTTACAGTAGAAAACGGTTGATTCCCCGGTCGAGGAAGACGGAATTAGATGCTTATCAATGACGGATAATATATCATTGCAGATCTTCGCTAGCTCATCTTCAACTTTCTGCCGGTACTCCTTTATCCTCTTCACATTTTGTTCATTACCCTTAGCCTCTTCCTTCTGTTCGATCGAAGACAATATCCGCCATGATGCCCTTCTTGCCCCGATCACATTCTTATATCCCACAGATAACAAATTCCTCTCCTCCACAGTCAGTTCAACATCCAACTTAGCAACACTCTTCATGGCCTCAACCATTTCTGTAATAAAAAGGTTTCTAAAATCTCAAAACAGATTTCCGATGAGCTAAAATTTCAACAAATCATAAGCAGCAACTTAAAAACAAACCAAATTTCACACATAAACATTCACATGAAAAATAAAAGCAAGCATTTTAGTTACGCTATTCAAGTTTTAAACTTTAATAAGCTAAAATACTAGCAATTGCTTTGGCATGTGATCCAACTTTTTCGCTACAAAATATGTTCATCTCTCTCTCTCTCTCTTTTCCCATCCATCTACAGCTAAAACTTAAAAAATACTTTTTTAAAAAAAAAACAAAAATGAAATCCTTTATTTTTCGCCATCAACTTCATTACTCATTTTCATTATATCATCAAATCAAAACTAAAGTCTTTACTATCCTCTACATCACAGATCACAGATCATTAAGCTAAAAAACGTAGTAAAAAGGGGGAAAGCAAAACTACAATCTAAATCAGAGATTCATCATTGGATAAAAGATTTTAAAAAGGATTAACAAATTTACCTTCATATCTTTCAGCTTGCTCGGCCAGTCTTGCCAAGTAAACTTGTTGCTCTCTTTCCATGTTCGTCACTTCTTTCTCCGCCTTCGTCTCTTCTTCGCTCTTAAGGGATTGCTGTTTGGGGGGAGATGGAAGGCAATAAAACTGCCTTTTTAGAAATGAATCTGACCGTTGGATGTGCTCCGATGGGTGAAGCTGAATTAACGGTCCAGATTGAGTTCTCTGGTGAGGACTTCGAGAAAACATAAAATGGAAATGTCTGTTTGGTGCGGGGGAAAATACTGCAATCAGAACGGGTGCATCTGCTCTAGATGTTTCCACCGTTGGATTAACGTCGAGATCACATGATGTTGACTGAGACGACGACCGATTACTTTTTATCATCTCTTTTGATAATTTAATAAGATATAATAATAAAGTTACCTTAATGTATATACAAATGATCACTTTGTCCTTGTGTATTTTATCGGGTATTTTAGCTTTAATATTTTTTATTTTAGAATAAAATATTCTCAGGTGGATAGAAATTATTAGTTGACCAATGATTAATGTTTTCTATTGACGTGATAGGTTCACGTGTGATGTCACGTCATCAAAAAATATTTTTAAGTTATTTTTACATATATTTTTATAGATTTATATGTAATTAATTATAATTATAGTATATTCTAAAAATAATTTATTGCTGAGATGACATCGTACGTGGACTTGCTACGCCTGAATGAAATATTAACAGTTAATCAACTAACAATTTTTATTTAATCATGGGACATTTTGTTCCAAAATGAAACATGGAGCAAAAATACTCTTAAGAAAAAAGATAAGAAGCAATGTGATCATTTGTACAAATATTGGGAGTGATTTTATTATTATGCCATTAAATAATTGATAAACTATTTGGATTGATAAGTTTCCTTTTACATTTGTATATCTTTACTTATTAAAATTAAACAAATTGTATTATGATCACTTATATTATTAATTTATTAAATTTTGGTCACTTGTATTATCAATTATTACCCAAATGAAGACTAGGAGGTGACAACGGTCATCCAACTAGGCATCTACAGCTGTGCAAATAACAACCATAGTTCAATCCGTCTATATAGGCAATCCTATTCAATGATGCATTATAATTTTGATGATGAAATACTATTTACTCTGAATTTCCTTTCTATTCTCTCAAATTCTTCTTCGTCTTTAACCTAAATCTATCCAAGTTCATAACAAGATCGCATATCATTAAGCTGGAAATTTTCTTTTCTCTCAATTCTTCTTCTTCTCAACCTAAATCTATCCAAGTTCATAGCAAGATCACAAATCATTAAGCTAAAAATGGAGTAAAAAGGAGAAGTAAAACTACGGTCTTAATAAGAGATTTATCATGGATTAAAGATTTTAAAAAGAAAATAGATCTACTGTCAGATCTTTAAGTAAAACTCTAAATTTAAGTAGAAACCCCTAAATCACATCTAAATTCCCCCCCCCCTATTAAATTTAGGATTAGAAAATTTAGGGTTTTAATCAATTAACAACATTGGGGTTTAGACTGTTAATAGCAACACTGGTGGTGGCCGACAATAGGAAAGATTAAAGAATTTAGGGTTTTGGTTCTTGGGGTTTATTTTTACAACTTTTTTTAATATAATTTTAGAAAAAAATGAGTTCTTTAAAATATTTTTTTTAAGTTTTTTAATAAAAAATTTAAAATATATATATAAATATGACCTTTTTTAGCAATGGTTAAAGGGTAAACAATTTTTTAAACAAAAAATTCTTTAAACATGTAAAATTAACTTTTTGATATGATTGAACACTTATTTTTACTTTAAACCATTAAAATATAATTAAATTGAAAACATAGACAATAATCCTTTTAGCACTAACGTATTGATATTTGCCGCAGCTTCGATCTTCGTTTTCTATTATAAATAAATTGATGTAAAAAAGGAAGCAAAGCTCTCGAGAGAAGATTGTTTTCCATGCCGTTTCAGGGTTAAAAGAAGATATCCACAGCATGCATCCCGGTCATGGAAGGGCCAGCTTCAAACGAAAATGGTACAAGGCGTTCATGGTAGCCCCATTGAACCACACCATCAAAATCAACTTCATCTATACACAACAATATACACTCAATTCCTAGTCACCTTCATAAACAAATTAAACATCTGAACCTAATTTATAGAACGAATTTGCATGAGATGAACCCTACATTTATGGTTTCTTGTCTAATATGTAATCAGTATCATCGATCCCCGGAGAACTTGAAGGATAACCCCATGCAGGTATGTATTTTCATGTAGGTTTAATCCACAAACTGGCATCTTGTGTAAACAAACTCTTATTTCAGGTATATACTGCAAACAAAGAGCAATGTGATCTATGAGCTAACCAATTCTATCCCCTAAACCTAAGGACGATGCAAGATATGTCGTCTTTACTGTCCCTATGAACTGCTTCGGCGATTAGTTGTTTCGCAGCCTTCAGTGGGTCTTTAATCTTTCTTGCAATATCAACGGCTTCCTGATTGCTCATCACCTGAATTAAGAACATAGAAAATGAAAATAAATAAATAAATCGTAGATAACTACGTGCAAATCATGCATCCCGAGCGATTCTTTAAGTTGGCACAAAGTAAATAACAAAAATGTATCAAAATGAGGAGACGTCAAAGCAAAAGGATTTACCTTCCAAAGGCCATCACTTGCAAGGATTAAAATATCTGTATTGTCATCTAAATTGGTGTTTTGAATGTCCGGATCTGATCGCAGATGTGATTTAAGGCTCTTGTCCCCGAAAGCACGTGAAACTGCCAGTTGTCCATTAACTCTGGGGACATCTCCTGACAACATACAAAAACAACAGATTAACAATGTCATCTACATCAGACCACCCTCCCAGCCTTTTTTTTCTTCTCAATTAACACGAATTATGACAAAACATACAAAAGCTAAGAAATGGTATTACAATATTCAGGGTCATATTTTACACATGGATAATGATGCATTTACATTAACCAAATTAGGACAAGACCTTAATACCAATCAATGGTAGAAACCTCAACGGAATAGAATTAGCAGAACTGATGTTTTCAGGCCTCGGCTTTTCTCTTGGTGTCTTGAGCAAGTATTTCCAAGGCCAATAAACACAAAGCAAAACAAAGAAAGCATAAACAAGATACTGGTGGATGGCAGTTTCCTTTTCAGTTGGCAAGATCAAGATTTTGAAAAATGCAAAGGAAACCCATAATCTAGATTTTTCCAGGAAATCCATATTTTTATGGCTTCACCATATGCTTGCCCGGTGCACTTTTACTTCACAACCAACAGAAAGACATGCCTTAAGAGACCCTTAAGCTGTTATAAAACAAGGAACAGAAAAGTAAAACAGAGTGCAGAATTTCCTCAGTGCTTAACATGTGAAAAGGAAAGGCAAACACTTCAGTCAGCTAAATGATTAAACATGCTAAATAATACTTAGCTATAACCACGAAATTCAACCAATAATCGGAACATTTGCCTCAATCAGCATTTACACCAGACTTTCTTCAACTTAATCCAAAAAGAAGAGTGCACACTAATAAGGGTGATTGCAAGATAATCCTTTCAATGTAATTGATCCATTCTTGATAAATAGATTAACTAACTGACGGCCGGTCTTATTGGGGAATGAAACTACATGGACATGAGTATATAGTACATAAAAGAGCAATTGCTCATCAGGAACTGAACAGATCAGGAAATTAGTACTTAGTAAAGTTGAAATAAGCTATTTTATGAACTTCTGACACAAAAGTGTTACGAATTAGAAGCTGCAAAAACACTTAAAAATAATCAGCAGGCTTGGGTCTTGACTACTCAACTGTCTAGCCAAAAATATTCGTTGAGTTATCAACATATATGATTAGACGTGCACAGGCTCAAAGAACTACTAAAATTGGTTGCAGTAAAAGACCTGGCATATTTGAGACAAATCCACCTCTGTTCTCAATGCTGCCTCGTTCAGTGCTGGGTTCATGATCTGTGCTCATCTGTATTGCCTGACCCCCTCTTGAAAGAACTGCACGAGAATCTCCAACATTTGCCACCCATAACCTTATTCCGTTTATCAGTATTGCAGTTACAGCAGTGGATCCGCCACGACCCAAGTCTGAGCTATGTGAAAGAATTGCTTGGTCTGTTTTCTCATAACCTTTGGAGATGGCTCTGGATGGGTCAACCCAAAACTCTTCCTACAATAAGTGAAAAAATGTAAGCATATATTGTCTTCAAAATAATAAACCAAATTATGTAAGTGCCCCTCTAAAAATGATATGACACATCTCACCTCCTTTAGGATATTGGAAAACAAATGCTTCTGTAGGTAGGAAGGAATACCATCTCCCAAATGACCATCGTAGATAGCGAAAAGCCCTAACTCATGCTCATGAATCTGCATGAACTTAGCGACATGATAATCCTCCATAGGATGATTAGCTTTCCCTTTAACTAGGCTGAAACCGAACTTTGTCATACCCTCACGGCTTTTCCCCTTACCAGAACTTGAATACGAACGCCTTTCTCCAAGCTGAAAGGACAAACTAAGAACAATAAATCTCATTGTAAACCAAACATAGCCACATTGCTTAATGGAAACAAAAGCAACCTCGTACTAATCCAGTTTTCAGAACCATCAAACAAGTTGCACTAACCACCGAAGTTTACAACTCATCCAAAGCAATGGTTACCAAGTTAGAAACATTATTTTCTTTTTACTGCTAAAAAATGGTTAGCAATGTTTATCTTACAGTGAAAAATACATAAAAAAATGTTTCAATGCTGTAAAGCTCATTACTAGGAAGTCTTTATGAAAAATGCTTGTAACCCCAAAACAAACCTAACATGAAATGACCAAATCTTCTCCAATAAGCAGCAGATTTATTCAATTCTAATCACAGTACACCCTTCCCCAGCAACTAAATTCATAACTCCCAATTAGCTAACACAAGAAAATTACGGAAATCAATTGAAGAAAACCCAATATTAACCACAGACCAGTCCATAAAAAATCATAATTAATTATCATTTACCCAACTAATATGGGACCACCGTGAAAAACCTTAAAGATAGAAACATGCTTTACCTGAGATGAACTAAAGCAGCACAACCGATCCATAGAAAATAAAATTGTACAAAACCTCTAATTTTGCAAACTAATTTCCCTTCAGCGTCAAATTGTAGGTCACCTGCTATCCAAATTAAAAGCCTGAAGCATCAGAACCCGAAAGCATTAAAGTAAATCCCTTTAAACCATAACCCTAAAATCCACGAAAATAAGAGCAAAAAGCAAGAAGTGGGTATTAAAGAATCACCCTAACGAGGATCAATTCAAAGGCCAAAGTATGGCCTTGCTTGCCGCTGCTGGGTGAAGTCGTCAAGAGCATAACATTTTGAAGATCTTTTTTCTTTTTTGTGATAGAAGGAATCAAGCTTTAGGATATAGATGATATGATATGATGAATTAGTTGAGGAAGAGGCTTCTTCTACTTCTCTGACACGAATTAGTTTTAATATATGATTGACTTTGCTGATTCTGGTTGTACCCTTCCTTGTTTGGCACTCTCACTTCATCTCTCTACCTCTGCCCAACACGGCATAACCATATCCATTGAAACCAATTGCGACACAAATCAAATTAACTCAGTAAAATGGTTGTTATTTTTAATGGTGTTGAGTTCGATCACGAGTAAGTGTAGTAAATGTGATTCAACGTTTAATATCAAATAATTTAAAAAAATATTTAAAATAAATATTATTTTTAATCATCTTAACTCAATAAAAAAATATAAACTCAATTGTGTGTTTTTAGGAATTTTAAACTATTATTAGAGAATTGATATTAAATTATTAAAGTATATTACTTTATTATTTAAAAAAAAATGATCATCCAGCTCAGTTGGTAGAGCATAAGGTTCTTAACCTTGAGGTCGTGGGATCGAGTCTCACGGAGGACATTTTATAATTTGGAGGTCTCTTACGGAAACTGCTCTCAACCTGGTATTGGGGGTAGCTTACTATTTTACATCCCCTTACTCCATATATATGGGAAAAATGGATAGTCATTTACTGTATTATTTTAAAATAAAAATTAAAAAATATATTTAAATAAAATTAAGAGTTCGAATTTTAATATTATAAATAAAATAAATTGAGTTAAAGAAATCATTCTATTAAGAGTTTTTTTTTAATATTTAGTCAATTAAATCGATGAACAAGTCTTCCGCGTAAAAGGTTATACAAAATTATTCCTTGTATATATATTTTTAGGATCTTTATCATATATGGTGGAATTATTCTTTAATACATCTATTATCATTTTAATAGTACGATATAATTATAAAATAATATATATTAAGATATTTTCTTAATTTATTAATAATACATACTATAAATGTATTATCGAATTTAAAACTTTAAGAACAATAATATTCAATAATATGTAGTTGCTCTCCCTTTCCTCCTTTTTTTTTGCTTTGAGTTTGTGTCGGTTTTTATAGATCATGTCAAGTTTTTCTTCTTTGATTTTGTTTAGTCGACAATGTCACTAATTTTGATGATAGTTGTCAACTGTCGGTTCTCTTTTCTCTTTTTTTGTTTTAATAAGAATAATTATATTTTTGTGACACGTTTATCTCTACCTTTTTGGCAACGATTTTGATGTTAGTTTCGAAATTTCATGTGCAGGTGGCCTTAATTGCACGTTTTTAAAGCTTCCAACGGTTAGAATACATCTCCAACGGTCATAAACGACTAACAACTCATTCCACATAATAAAACACTCTAAAAACATTTGAAGATGTTATTACACTTATCCAAGCTTAAAGATCAAGAAAAAGAGTCTCTAATATTTATTCTTCTATTTTCTCTTGTACATAAGTGTATAAAACTTAATTGCATATCCTTTGTTTTTATTCTTTACAAAATAGTTTAGTAAGTTTCTCTTTCCCGTTAATGTTTCAAAAGTAACGATAAAATAAAATTTAGCTGACTCTATTCCCATATGTAATGGGATAAGGGGGAGGTAGGGTAGTAGGCTGCCCCAATACCAGGTTGAAAGCACCTTCCGTGAAAGACCTCCGTTATGAATTGCCTTTAGTGGGAATATAACCGATCTGATTGTTAATATAACCGATCTACAATAAACCTACCACTCGGTGTTAACAATCGTTATTGGAGAAATAAAATGTTGATATAACTCCTATTTTTTATCGACTTTTAACACGGTTGTTTGTGAAAAATTAAAGAGCTAGGGATGCTCAGAAAATCCGTCGACTTGAGTCTAACCAGCCACGGGAGTGCATGGATAAGTTATCGGGTGAGCCGAATTCCATTGCGGAAGGTGAGTTCAAGCTGAATGCATCCATCGTTGAGTCCATATCCACCAAGGGATATTTCGTGCCTTGAATCAAATTATGGGAGAAGAAAAACAATTTACATGAAAGGGAATAGTTCTTGGTTGCGTGATTGGATATAAGATCACCAAAGATTATGTTGCACACACGATGGCATCACCACCAGCTACTGCCCAGTGCCCAGGTGACTCACGTGATTCAAGCTGCAAAGAATGTCCAAGATTTGTGCAGAGGGACTAGAGAGAGAAAAACTCCACGTGGCTTAATCGATTTCGTCTTTTAATTAACTTATTGCCTTTGTGTTGTTTAAAAGCTCGTTGGTGAGCGGGAAAGAAAAACATGCAAAAACCCTAAACTTGTTTCTCCTTCTCTAATATCTTCTTTTCTATCCACCCGTCTCTATTTTCTTGCATTCACGAAATCCATAACAGATTAAAGTGACAGAATTCTCTTAATTAAGGGTTATGTTTATAATTATCAATTAACTAAAATTGTCCACCTTTGGCATGGGCATAGAGGCTACGTGGCATGAGTTCGAATCAGTATTTCGTTATTCCAGTAATGACTATAAGCGTTTAGTGGCTGATTTGTTATAAATCGATATCAGTGACTATATAATTAGTTTTCAAACATTAGTGAAAAAATAGAAACTTATTTAAACATAAGTGATCATTTCTATAGTTTACCCTTTTATTTCACTCTATACATTTCATATCCGCACCAAACAATTTTCTTTTTCCTCCCGGTCTCTCTCTCTCTCTCTCTCTCTCTCTCTCTCTGTCTCTTTCTTACCGACCACTTCTAAACATCAGTGATCATTTCTAAACCGAGGTTGCCGGAGAGTCCATTTTATCCGACATTTTTGCTAGCTTAAGAGGTTTGCTTTTCAATTATGTAAAGCTCTTTCTTTCTGTCTTTATTACGGGTGAGTTATTTTGATTTTCTCGTTTGAATTTTTTTGTTGAGTTTCAGATCTGTGTTTTTCTCTTTAGGTGGCTTAATTGGTGAGCGTGTGTGTAAAGTGTATTATAGAGGAATACACTTGTATTAGTGTAAAATTAATCAAGCTTTATACACTTTTATTAAAGTTTTTTATGATTAATATTTTAATAATTCAACTGTTTAATTTGATATTTTATTCTCACATACCATGTTAAACTTTGAATAAATTGAAAATAATTAACTTTTTTATATGTAATATTGTCCGATTATTAAATATATATTGATGAAGATATCATTTCAGGTTGACATGATAAAAATATTAGATTGATTTGAAAATTTATATGCACAATCATATCAATAAATTTAACTGTTAGATTGTTGAAATATCAATCCAAGAAAGATTTATGGAACTTAGTTTAAGTTTTCCACTGGTGTAAGTTGATCCCTCTCTCGTGTGCGTACGCTCTCTCTCTCAGTCTCGCGTGTGTATATACGATTTCCATATATGATTCCCATATATATATATATATATGTGTGATTGAGGTTGGTTGTAGGAAAATTTATTCTTATCATTGAACCACCATGGTAATCATAGATAGATAGACAGACAGACAGACCTTCTTTTTATATATCTTCCTAGCATGCTTCTTTGCTATTAAGGGTTTTTTGCTTTCTTCTTATCCAAAATAATTGGGGCTCTAATCCTTTTATCTGTTCTTTTTGGAACTGTAGATCTCTTGTTTTAAATCTTGTGTTTCATTTCCACATATTGACGTGAAAGAAATGGACGGGACTAAAGAGATGGGACTTAAAAATGTGAGCTCAGTTTGCTCAATCTCCGAAATGGATGATTATGATCTCTCACGCCTCCTCGATAAGCCGAGGCTTAACATAGAGAGGCAAAGATCATTTGACGAGAGATCGCTGAGTGAGCTCTCTATTGGTCTCGCAAGAGGAGGTTATGAAAATTATGAGAACACTTACTCTCCCTGTAGGAGGTCGAGATCGGGTTTTGATACTCCGGCTTCATCAACAAGAAACTCATTTGAACCACACCCCATGGTGGCTGAAGCATGGGAAGCTCTCAGGAGGTCTTTGGTGTATTTCAGAGGCCAACCGGTTGGTACCATTGCGGCATATGACCATGCTTCTGAGGAGGTTTTGAACTATGATCAAGTAAAGTTCCCATCAGATTCTTCCCAAAAAAAAGTTCATTAAATCCTGTTTATTGGTGATAATGCAAAATATTATTGATATCAGTATATGCATAAAACTATGATTTAGTGCTGACTATGATCATAAGTTAAGCATCCGCCATGAAACACTTCAAGACAAACATGGGAACTTTAATATGGAAAGGGAAATCTGATTACTAAAATAGTTGGTGAGGAAAAATGGGAAGAGAAAGTATCTTTAATTGTTTTTTAAGCTAGAGACTAGAAAAATTCATAATATTTGTAGTTACCTTTAACACTTGAGATTCTTACCATTTCAGTGATTGAAATTTTCCGAGTTCGTTCAGGTTTTTGTTCGAGATTTTGTACCCAGTGCTCTGGCTTTTCTGATGAACGGAGAGCCTGAGATAGTTAAGAACTTTCTCTTGAAAACTCTACAACTTCAAGGGTGGGAGAAAAGAATCGATAGATTCAAGCTGGGAGAAGGTGCAATGCCAGCTAGCTTCAAAGTTCTTCATGATCCTGTACGAAAATCAGACACAATTATTGCAGATTTTGGAGAGAGTGCCATTGGAAGAGTTGCTCCAGTTGACTCTGGATTCTGGTGAATCATTCTTCTTCGTGCATATACAAAATCTACGGGTGATTTATCCCTGGCTGAGACCCCCGAGAGTCAGAAAGGAATGAGACTCATACTGACGTTGTGTCTGTCGGAAGGATTTGATACATTCCCAACCCTACTTTGTGCTGATGGATGCTCAATGGTTGATCGAAGAATGGTAACCTATCCTTCTGGCCTTAATCTTTCTCTCTCATTTGCGCATGCATATGTGCTTTCCTGCTAATATACATATAACATCGGTTATCACTCTTGTTCTTTGATTTAACCTGAGACACACAAAGCTTCTGAGAAATCAAGGGTACCGGGATATATATGATTATTAATTAAAAATATATAGTGTAGCCGAGGAACAAAGAGAATGGAGCAGTATAACCTATAGAAATCTGGTTGCTTGGTTTTGATTTTTATCACGTTGCTTCGTTTTACTGTGATCATCTGGTTGCCTTTTCAAGAAATAAAAATCTTTTAAGCAACTGGTTTACTGTGATCGTCTGGTTGCTTCTTTAAGAAGTAAAATAACCTTTTAAGAAAATGGTTCTTTATGCTGATGAAATACTTGGGAAGTTAATTTGCTTTGTGCATTCTATATTAATGTTTAAACTTTTATGAATACCTTGTTTTTTAAGTTTCCTTTTCTAATAAAAAAGCCAAATATAGGCAACGAGAATCAATAGTTTTCTTTTATCACGTTGCCTTCTCCCTCTTTGAGGCCGAACCAAGGACTCTTAGCTGCATGTTCGAATAATGGAGTGAACTTATTTTACAGGGTATTTATGGTTATCCTATCGAAATTCAAGCTCTTTTCTTTATGGCATTGCGGTGTGCTTTGTCGATGCTGAAGCACGATGCGGAAGGAAAAGAATGCATTGAAAGAATTGTGAAGCGCTTGCACGCCTTGAGTTATCACATGCGCAGTTACTTTTGGCTTGACTTCCAACAACTAAATGATATCTATAGATACAAAACCGAGGAGTATTCTCACACTGCGGTAAACAAGTTCAATGTTATTCCCGATTCTATCCCGGACTGGGTATTCGATTTCATGCCAACATGCGGTGGTTACTTTATTGGCAATGTTAGTCCTGCGAGGATGGATTTCCGATGGTTTTGTTTAGGTAACTGTATAGCGATTCTCTCTTCTCTCGCAACTCCCGAGCAATCGATGGCTATTATGGACCTTATAGAAGCCCGCTGGGATGAGCTTGTTGGAGAAATGCCTCTAAAAATCGCCTACCCTGCGATAGAAAGTCATGAATGGCGAATTGTTACTGGCTGTGACCCTAAGAATACAAGGTGGAGTTATCACAATGGAGGATCATGGCCAGGTAAGGCCACCACTCCCTAATCTATCTTCGCCTCACTACTTTGATCTTATAAGGAAATTAATTCGTTGCATGGCTAACTTGTCCTCTTGGAAAATAATTAATTCGTTGCAGTACTTTTGTGGATGTTAACGGCTGCTTGCATCAAAACGGGAAGGCCGCTGATCGCGAGACGTGCGATCGATCTTGCCGAGACACGTTTGTTGAAAGACAGCTGGCCGGAGTATTACGATGGGAAACTCGGGAGATATATCGGTAAACAGGCTAGGAAGCATCAGACGTGGTCGATAGCGGGGTACTTGGTGGCGAAAATGATGTTGGAGGACCCGTCTCACTTGGGGATGATATCTTTAGAGGAAGACAAACAGATGAAGCCATTGCTAAAGAGATCTTCTTCCTGGAATTGCTAAACAAAACAAAACAAAAGATTTGAAAGATTCCATTGTAACACCATATATGTATATTCCCGGACAAGTCGTGCATACTGCAAAGAGCTTTTAGTTTTGGAAAAGTTTCAAGTTTTCTTCCTAAATTCTTACTTTTCACCCACGTCACGCAGCGCCATTGTTGTTCATCTTCTCCGTCGCCGGCCACCTGACGGACATGGAGCAAGAAGTTTCGAAAGAAGTTTAGAGGACGTTGGAAGGAAGATGGCTAAGAAATGTAAAGGCTTGCCAAGGTTCTTGGGGGACTCTTGTCCAAGGTTCCTGAAGAAGTTGAGAAATGTATTCTCCGTCCCGTTATCTGTGATTTGTCTTCAGCCTTGATGAACCAACGTTCACCTATCAATGCAGGCTTGCTAACAACACCTATAAAAAATAAATTATTATATTAACCTAACACGTCATCAAACTAATGTGGGTTAACGTTTCAATGACTATATCTTACTAACATGATATCAATGATATCGTAAGTAACTAAAAATTAAATATTTTGATTTTGGAAAAAAGTATAAATATTTAATGAAAGTAATCAATCATGTAGATATGTGGGTAAATGACATTATATTTTAATAAATGCATAATGATAAAACTAGCCCCTAACGTTTGTTTAGATGATTATTTTGGCTTTTAATCTTTATTTGAAGCACTTTAATCTAAGGGTGAGTAAAACTCGAGTTGACTTGAAAAAATAAATTTTTCAACTCGAATTTATATGAAAAAATTTGACTCGAATGGACTTCGAGTTGTAATTTCATAAACTCGGCTCGACTAAAAAAATTCAAGTTCAAGTCGAGCTATAAAATATAACTCGAAATTTTTAGTAACTAATAGTTTGGTTTTTAAGTTTAAGTCAACTCCCTTGATTTTGTATAATATATGTATATTACATATGAAAAAAATGAAGAAATATATATATATTATGATTATAAAAAATCATTTAATTGGAATAAAATAATATCATCATATTATAAATATTTACAATTAAATTTAAATAGAAACTCGAATATTCAACTCGACTAGAATTTTTTAAACTCGACTCGAAAAAATTTCAAGTCAACTTCAAGTCGTAAAATAGGACTCATCAACTCGAATAATTTAAAACTTTTCTAACTCTACTCGATCGAACATTCACTCCGAACTTAATATTCAAAATTTATTTTAGATCAAAATAACACCCGATCAGATGAAAATTATTATTGAGTGAAGGTTATAGAATGCTGATATAATCTCTCTTTATTAAGAAATCAATATAAAAAGTCAAAATTACAAGCCTGAAATATACAAATAATTGAAGAGTAAAATTTAGTTAATGCCGAAGACTCACAACTCCACGGGTGCCAAAAGGGAATAATTATTAGGGTAAATTAAAATTTTCATCAATGAACTTTATCTCTTGCTAAATAAACTTTAAAGTTTTTAATTTTTTTACTGAGTTTAATATATTAATTTTTTTTGTTATTGAACTTTACTTAATTTCTTATTTTAATCACTCTAACGTTAAATAATTAACGATATTAAAATTGATATTATTTTTAAAAATAAATTTTTCACCAAAATAATGTCGTTTTGCATCTATATAACGATCGAGTGACAAAAAAACCTAATATATTAAGTTCAATGAGAAAATTAAAAAAAATTAAAATACAATAAGTAAAATATGAGAGAATAAAGTTAAGTGATCAAATTTATAATTTATCCGAATGATTAACATCATCGTGATTTTTATCGTGTTATTGAGTAATGGGTAGTCCGTAATTGTTTAATTAACATCCCAAATCAAAGATTTAAGTAATTAATGGGTATAATAAGTTCTTCGCCACTGTAGCTTCAAAATCTACACTAATGTTATTTTCCCAGCTGAATGTAAGTAAATGCCGACCTTTACCCTTCAACTGCTTCGATATTCTTTGCTTCTTTGCCTTTCTTTCCCAAAGTAGACTTTGGTTTCCAGTGCTTTTCTTCTTCTTCTTCCTTGATCTCTCAATTCCTTTTCATTTCCTGTGTACACAGTCATGAAACAATGCTCAAAGCTCCGATCGGAGGTACTTTCTTTTTCCTGTTTCTATACTTTCCCTTGCTCTACTTTTTCTTCTGCTGGTTTTCCTTTTTTTTTTTGAGTTTGGGATTAATTATGGTATAACTAAGAACTTGCAGCGAAGTTGGGTTGAAATCTGCTGTTTCGGTTGCTCCTGCCTACGGCTCTTTTGGCCTCGAGTTGTCATGCGGAAGTTGCTCAACATCGATCCCAGAGATTCCAATTACAGTGCCGATACAGATGGAGAGGACATTGATTTGGATTCTGAAACCGAAGGTGATCTCACCATTTTCGTTCTGACCCCTTTTCTCATGTCTTGAATTTTTCCAGTTTTATGGGAAATTTCAGAATTTTTTGTGGTTTTCATTTGATCTAGAGTTATTTTTAGGGACTGCTCTTTGTTTGAGCCTAAATGCTCAGCGTTTTGCAGAATTTTTTGAACGTAGCAATGGCATTGGCTCAAGGTTTAGAGGGATTAGAGAGGAGGACCCTCAGCGTGATCTAATTGGTAATGAGTTTAACTCCTTAGCAAAGTTGACGTTTTTAATTTGCTATGCCTATATCATTTGTGTGAGCAAATAAAAATCAAGTTGGCTAATTTTTTTTTTAATGGAACTTTTGGAAATTTAAGTTGCTGTAAAAGAGTTCTTAATACATGAGGATCATCTAGTCCAAAATTTTGAATTGTCAATCTTCATTGTGGTTCTGGTGAAGTTTAAACTTCATTTGTTTGATCGAGCTGTTCATGATGCATCCAGATTGAAATGGTTGTGACATTGTGATTTGTATTTCCTTCCAACATAAAATAGTTGATGATTTAGTGAAAGGCTTAATTAATCCCTTCAGCTGATAGCTGTTCGTGCATCTAATGAAATATGGTTAATAAGGCTGGCTAGATTAAGGCGAAGGAGTTATGTGTTGAGGAATTTTTGGATTTATTAATATTAGTTTCTTGGATTACATATAGCTCTCTTCTTCCCTTTCTTTTCATGGGATGTTATCCATTTGTATGCACAGTTCTGACAGTCCTTAAGAAGAAATGGCAGGTCACAAGGAAATGGAGATATCCTGTAGCATCTAAGCTAGTGTTTGGAGGTGTTCCTCCCCCCCCCCCCCAAAAAAAAAAAAACAAAACACACACACACGCATAATTTTAATATTTACAAGCAAATCACCTTCCAATTGCTGTGACATGTACCACAACTTGTCTGTGAAATTTTCAGGAGAGCACCTTTTCTCCCTCTTGTTATCATCAGATATCCCTGCAATCAGTCCCTTAGACTTTGAAAGTCTAACTTTAATCTTTTGTGGCTTGTGTGAATATCCAATTTAGAGTGAGATGAATAGCTCTATCAATTTCTTTTCTCTCTGGAATCTGAGTAGTCACAATCTTTTTCCTTCTTTTTGAGCTCAGATGGTCTTCCGAGGTCAAGGAGACGGAATTCAGAGATTTTTATGGAACAATACATAAGCACAAAGGAATTAAGGTGCAGTGCCTCTCCTTTGTGGCTTTGACAAGTAATTCTTAAACTAATAGTAATTTTGGTTACACAAATGAATTTTGTTGATATTGATTTGTTGTTGAAACTTTTTTTTCTTTTTTGATTAATAGAATATGCGTTGGTACCTGGAATGTTGGTGGAAAGGTTCCACCTGATGACCTAGATATTGATGATTGGATAGGTATAGACGAGTCTGCTGACATCTATGTGTTAGGGTAAGTGTTTTCCCTATATGCATTTTGAACTTTCTTCAATTACAGCTGATTTTCTTTCCTTATTGGACTCTAATTTCAAGCAATGTTTACATGAAAAGTTTTTGGGATAGCTTTCATGTTTTTATTACTTGACCTTAGAATATACACATCAATTGAGAATTTGGTTCATCTTTCTTTTAGCAATTATCCCTGAATTTTGTTTTTGTGTTATTCATGTTATTCAGAAAGTATGATAAATGCTTGATACTCAGTTTTCAGGAGTTAGTACCATTACATGCTGGGAATATTTTTGGCGCTGAAGATAATAGCCCTGTTCCAAAGTGGGAAAACATCATCCGTGAAACACTTGATAAAATTCAACCTGCAACTATCAAAGTAAAATGCTATAGTGATCCCTCATCTCCAACAAAGTTTAAGCCATTTGATGATGTTCCGAAAATAGAAGACGAGATAATCTTTGAAAGTGAAAGGGATATTGGTGAAGAAATTTATCCATTGAATGAAGACCCAAATGGTTTTGTTGAAGTTAACAATTCAACCGAAAATAAACGTGTGTTCAGCAGTTGTGGGGTTTCATACAGTAATGATAGCACTAAACTTTATACAAATGTAGAACAGGATTTACAGAGGCAATTTTCTTCACCAAAGATATTAGATGGATTGTATTGCTTGCGGACAGAAGATTGTGCAGAAAATGTAGAAGACTCAGCCTGTCAACAAAATAGAAAATTGACCAGAATACTTGGTGGAATTGAACAAAATAGAAAATTAACCAGAATGCTTAGTGGTACTGAAAGGATTGGTTTGAGCTGTCCAGGGCCTTCACTATACTTGCTATCTCAGAATGTTTTGGACAGACCAAGTTCTTTCAAACCAAGAAAGTCTTTTAAAGCATATAGTTCCTTCAAGTCCATAAATGATATGGATCATAGGTCATCTGGGATAGCCTTGCTTGCAGAACCTGACCTTGAATCCCTCATGAAGCGGAAAAGAAGATCATTGTATGTAAGAATAGTAAGTAAGCAGATGGTAGGAATTTTCCTCACTATATGGGTTCGTAGGAGTTTGCGCAGGCATATTCAGAACTTGAAGGTGTCTACTGTTGGTGTTGGTGTAATGGGTTACATTGGCAACAAGGTTTGTTCCTTCTTTAATTTTTTTTTCTTAAATTGAATGTTTGATTTTCTTTCTGTCATGTTAGCACTCCCTTGAATCATATAGTTTATATATTGTTTAGCACTCCCTTGAATCATATCGTTTATATATTGTATATAAGCTCATGTTCATGTGCTTTCTAGGTTGGACACTGTATTTAGGCTTTTTGTATATAAGCTCGCTGTTTCTAAGTTCAGTAAGTGTGATTTACTTTAATCTTTGAATCAATTTATTAGAATCTGTGCTATTACATTCTATTATTCAATTTCTTGCTGTTGGTCACTGTTAATTCTGCTATATTTAGCTAATTTTATGGCCATTCATTTTTCTTCCAGGGATCTATATCAGTCAGCATGTCCATATATCAAACATTGTTTTGTTTTATATGCACTCACCTGACGTCAGGTGCAAAAGATGGGGATGAACTTAAAAGAAATGCTGATGTGCATGAAATACTTAGATGAACTCATTTCCATTCCCTTTCTGATATTGGACTCCCCAAAAGCATCCATGATCATGAGTGAGTAGATTTAAATTTCTAATGACTTTGTGGTTATCTACTTATCTATCATTCTGGTTCTTGAGATTGTTACCTTCTGATTGTTCACATAATATCTCACAAGTAGTTCCCCCCAAGTTTCATGGACCATAAGATTCTGGAAAGCAAAAGAAATATACCCTTTTCTTATTTCTTGCTTTCCTAACATGCATAGCATCTGAATAAACTAAGATTCATTTCGCTTGTTATGTTTACTATTTCCTTTCTACTTTTAGAACCAAAATTGATAAAGTGCATTTGGATCAAAAGTGAAAAGTGTTTTGTTTTTCACAAATCTGAAATGTAACTTTTTGCATAACAAAATGGCTGGTTTTACTTTTATACATTAAACAAACATTAAGGATTGATGTACGTAATCGATTTCAATCAACCGTGAACTTGCTTTTTACTGTTCTGCTTTGCTTTATAACAGCTATTGAGGGAGCAAAGAGCAAGTAATAGAAGTAACAACCGAAGAGAATCTAAAAGCGTGCATGTGCATTAGATTTTATTCCAGAAGCACTTTTAAGAGGACGATAGACAGTATTAAATAGGTTTAAGTAAAGCTTGTCTCAAAATTTTTGTACCATTGTTACTGTAAATCTCATCATTTTGATGAGGTATAGTTTATGAAAATCAATCGAGACTAAATCATTCATAGCACTTGAATTGGTTAATCCTTTTTCAAAATGAAATAATTATGCCTTTAAAATGTATTTAGAACCTGTAGTCTTTCTGGCATACTAATTGTTGGAAGGATAACTATTTTGAAGGAATGATACCTGTTGATAATTTTAAGTGTAAAAAGGTAAAATTGGGCTTCCTTATACAAAGAATGAGTTGGCTGTTAGTGCCTATGAATATAACTCCTAGGGGACATTCATATTTCAGTGTACCTACCGAAAACGTTATATATATTTATGCATCTATTTCTTTATTTATTGAGATGTTATGATTGTTCAGTAAATTAGGAAATGCATTCCTTGGACCGTATTTATCTTATTCATCTGTCATCGGCCTGATCACATATATGCTTAACAGAGCTGCTTTTCTTTTACTGTTATTCTTTTTTCAGAAGAATAATTTGGTTGGGTGATCTAAATTACCGTATCAACCTGTCATATGACAAAGTATGTGATCTCATCTCCAAGAAGGAGTGGTCCAAGTTGATTGAGAGAGACGAGGTAGTTTAGTAGTCCTATGCAGTCTAGGTTATCAAATATGAATTTTAGGCTGTTGATAGGATGCTAGTGTAGTAATTAGATATATTATCTATAATCTTGACAGCTTGTACAAGAGCTTCAGAAAGGTCGTACATTCGATGGATGGTCTGAGGGAGCTATAAATTTTGCTCCAACATACAAATATGATCTGAATTCGGATAAATACTATGGAGAAGATCCAAAGGTTGGGAGGAGAACTCCTGCATGGTATGATTAACCAAGATTATACGATTTATCCTTTACTGTTTCTGTCTTGTGAAATTTTCAAGTAAACCTTATCTCTCAGGTGTGATCGCATCCTTTTCTACGGTAGAGGAATGAGGCAACTAAGGTATAGCAGGACGGAGCTTAAACTTTCTGACCATCGCCCTGTCAGTGCTGTATGCATGGCTGAGGTTGAGGTGTTTTGTCCAAGGAGACTACAGCGTGCTCTCACCTACTAATGCTGAAATCGAAAATGAGGAAGTTGCAGCAGAGAGTATCCAATAATGATTTTGGAATTAGTCCCTGGAGTTGACTAGGGGAGTGGTATGCCTTGTTTCTCATCCAGGAACATAGGTAGCTTCTTTCTACCACAAGATGTTAATGGTCAATTGTCTCATGACTGATACCAGGGTCCAGGGAAATAAAGTAATGCTGGCTAAGAGAGTCAATGGTTCAATGATAATATGGGGTAAAACGGGCGAGTAGTCGAAGATCATGGCCATAAGGTAAGGAAATTTGATTGAACATCACTAGAAAGGAGCATTCTATGTTGCCTTAAGAGCAGTCAAATACTTGAAAGAAACAATTTGTAAAAAGGTTATAGTCAAAGGATCAAATTGAATAAAATATAAAATAAATGAACTAAAATAAAAATTATTAAAAATGAGAAGTGAAGTTACATAAATATATTATAATGATAGCTGAGCTTTTGATTTAAATTTAATCAAAAATAAATTTAAATCTAATGATGAATTAAAGAAATAAAAGTACCATACAAAGTTAAGGTATTAAAATAAAAAAAGGAAATATTATAGAAAAAAATATATTGAATTTACATAATTATTTTAGAGTGATTTAAGAACATATTCAAATTTAATGAAAAACAAACTTAAAATGAAGAAAAAATTGGAAAAAAAATTAAATACTACATCATAAAATAATCATATTACTTGTAAGACTAGATCCACATAGTATTAATTTTTAAATTAGTCATCGCCTATTATTTAATTTCTATTTTAGTCACTCAATTGTTATTTTAAAAAAATATATCCAATGTTATATTTTTTATTTTAATCATTTATTGTTAAAAAATAAAGATAAAAATTAAATGTTAATTTATTAACCATAAGTGATCAAAACAAAAATAAAATATAATGTTAAATATAATTTAAAATTGTCTTAAATGCATCATTCCCCCTAAAGTATGCCATTTGTATTGAGTTGCCCCTAAAGTATTTTTCATAATATTTTATCCTCTGATGTTTAAATCGTTATCTCGTTTGTCTCAAACCGTTAATTCCATTAAAAACAACATGGGTAAATTAAATATTTAATCACTCAACTATTTTTACGATTCTGTTTTCGTCACCTAATATTTTTTTTCTTAGTGGATGATTGAAGGCGAGAGAAAATAACTTATTTTTCAAACTCCAGTATAAAAGGCAAGCAACAACAACATGACTTGGAGCATAATAAGAATCTTGATATGGTTCCATTATGACATTGAAAACTCGTCTGTGCAATTTGGATAGATTAAATTGAGGGATGGAAGATTACGGTGGTTTGGGCATGTTCTTAGGCGACTACCGTCGGATGCGGTCCGGAGGGTAGAGTCGATTACAGTCGACGATACCAGAAGGAGAGGACGACCAAGGCGGAAGTGGGAAGACTGCTTGAGATCTGATTTGATGGATTTAGCCCTTACCGAGGACATGACCTCTGATAGGAAAGTATGGAGACTAAAGACTAGGGTAGTCGAGTAGTGTGGGTCACATCTCTAGGGTGTATCATCTCTGTCTTCTTTTAATACCTTTGTAGTAATTTCCATGAATTCTACTTTTTATACGTTTCTGTTATTGGTATTTATGTAGGCTTAGAACTGGGTTTGTTATCATGGACTTCTGTGTTCACTTTTAAATTTAGTCGGGTCTTACGTTTCTGTCTATATGCAGAGATTTATTCGCAGGGATTACTTCCCATTTCAAACGCGCATATAATATTAATGATATTTATGATTGCATATGAATATTGTTCAACTATGTATTTATGTATTTATTTATACATGCTTTGCATTTTATTATATTTTTAATTTTCTGATTGCCGGAGGTCTTCCACGGAAGCTACTCTCAACCTGGCGTTGGGAGCAGCTTACTACCCTACCTCCCCCTTACCCCATTGCATATGGGAATTGGGTTTTGTTGTTGTTGTTGTAAGTTGATTTTATATGTGATGTAAATATATTTTATACTTATTTAAAATTAGTCCTTTTTAAATACGAGATTTAAATTTACTAAACATATACATTTGCAAATGAATAATGATATGTTCTTATCTTCATTTCTTAAAATATTTATGATATTTTAATTTAACATTTAATATTTCTTTTATTAAAATTTCAAGTACAAACAACTTAATATGTTGTTTATTACTTACGTTATAATAATATTATTATTATAAATTAAACTTATATGTCGAGTAAAAAATATGTGGTATAAATGAATTATTGTATATTATAAATATAAAAAATAAATTGAATCGAATTAGGTGACTAAAATGGAATAAAAACTTAACTTTAATAATTATTTCGAAAAAAAATTAATGAGACGACGAAAATAAAATCGAAAATAGTTAAGTGACTAAACATATAATATACCCATGTTATTTTCAAGGAGTTAACGGTTTGATGCAAATAAGGTGGCAATTTAAACATCAGGTGACAAAACAGTCCGAAAAATACTTTTAGGATAATTCGATATAAATGACTTAGGGGACAATGGTGCATTTAAACCTTTAAAATTTAAGAAACAAAAGTTAAGTGACTTAAATAAAATTTAAATAATAGAGAGGTGACTAAATAAATAGTTTGTCCTTCAAAATTTTGAACTCCACTCTAACCTAAAAATATGAACTTTAATATATTGAGATTTTATCCCCATCGGCTCTGCCTCTCAGTGTTGGGAATTTCTGGAAAGCTAATGCTGCAGACAAACCCAAAGTAAAACCTACAAAAGCTATCTGGGCGCAGAGCATGGTGCACAAAACTATGATGGCAGGAACTTCAAGAACTCTCCTTTCTGTCTCTCTTCTTTCCTCAACCAAACATTTCACACGCAACCCATTCATCAAACTCCCTGAACCCTCTAGGGCTTCACCAGGGTTTAAGCTTTTTTGTACTGCCCCATCCCTAGTCCCCACAATCTCTGAATCAGCTGACGATTTGAAACAGTCCATGCTACTTGAAAGGCTCAGAATAAGACATCTTAAGGATTCTGCTAAGACCCATTCTTCATCATCACCCTCTAGGCCTCGAGAAAACCTGGCTGTTTTGGTTAAAGAGAGTGGAGATAAGGGGAGGAAGAAGAAGAAAGTTGTGGTGGATAGTTTTGAGGAGTTGGGTTTGAGTGAAGAAGTGATGGGTGCTGTTAGAGAAATGGGGATTGAAGTTCCTACTGAGATTCAGTGTATTGGGATTCCTTCCGTTTTGGAAGAGAAGAATGTGGTTTTGGGTTCTCATACTGGCTCTGGCAAGACTCTTGCTTACATGTTGCCACTTGTTCAGGTCTCCCTTTCTTTTCATTTTTTTGTTGGGTCTATCGTTGTTTTTAGACTAAAGTTGGATTTTTAAGCAGTTTCTTTGGTTCATTTTCCTTTCATTTATTTATTCTTTTACTTACTTTAATTCTAGTATTTAATGATTGGAAGCTGCATTTTTCTTATATTTTTTTCCTTTACGTTGTTTGGTTGATTCCACTGTGCTTTGGATGTTTGTCTCATCAGGCCTTGTGGAAGTATTGAAACTCGTGGTATTTCTTTTTGTATCTTTATTGAGTTTGACACTGAATGCTAATTTGCATTGGAGTTGTGATTTTGGTTTCTTAGCATTCGCATTATACCGTGTATGATTTTGCACCCGCATTCAACAGCATTGAAATCGTGATTCTGTTTTCTGAGTATTCCTTTCTTACTTCTAGCAGTTGAAGAAGTAACAATTATCACGTCGGTTATGTTGGTACTGGAAGTTGTAAGAATCTAAAGGCATTTTGCTTCTGTTTTCTTGTCTTGCAGTTGCTGAGGCGGGATGAGGCAATGTTAGGTATGCTAACAAAGCCCAGGCGTCCTCGAGCCATTGTTCTATGCCCCACAAGGGAGCTATCTGAGCAGGTTTTGATTATTTAACCCTCAGAATGTATTCAACATTTATAGAATTTGGCTTTATAACTTAGGATCATGCGAGATCAAAGTCTCATGCATGGTTTTGATTGAGAAAAAGCAGAGAGGAATCCTTTTTGACTTTTATTCTCCCATCCTGGTTGATTGTCTTTCTGTTACAAGATTACCATTCATGGCCTTTTAGGTTTTTCGTGTGGCAAAATCTATCAGCCATCACGCAAGATTTAGGTCTACTATGGTCAGTGGCGGAGGCCGGCTAAGACCACAAGAGGATTCTTTGAATAACCCAGTTGACATGGTAGTTGGGACCCCTGGCAGGGTCCTTCAACATATTGACGACAGGAACATGGTTTATGGTGACATCAAATACTTGGTAAGGATGGTAACATATTTTACAAAGCTTTGTTCTGTATCCTACAATAAATAGTACATTTTCTCCTTTTGTTTGACTATTTATGAAGAGCTTTGGTAATCTATAAACTTGGCAATGTTTCCATCTTTTGTTAGGTTTTGGACGAGGCAGACACTATGTTTGACCGTGGCTTTGGTCCTGACATTCACAAGTTTCTTGGTCCACTAAAAAACCGTGCTTTGAAACCCAATGGTCAAGGATTTCAAACTATTTTAGTTACTGCTACGATGACTAAGGTTTGCTGCCTTACTTACTCTTGTGCTGTTCATGTTATGCACTAGTGTTGAAACTAAGTTTTGCTCACAAAATGTCATTATCTACCTTTATATTATTTACAGTTACTCCATTTACTTTAACTAGGATCTAGATTTTGGGTGATCAGGATGTTGCAATAAAAAATTCATTCTGTCTCACTTTTTCAGTCATTATAGTTGTGATTATTGTTATTTTTTGTAGTCCAGGGCCTTAGATTTTAGTGGTGAATCTGCAATATTGCTTCCAACATTGAGCAACCTTTTTAAGATTTAATGTTGGCACATATTGAAGGCAAAGTATTGGAATCTTTTTAGTGATCTACATTTGGAGACTTTAACTTATTTAGAGAAAATTTAGGCACATAATTACTTCTTTGATGTTTAGGTTAATTATAACATTTTAACGATTTTTTATGGATTTAATGAAAATTTCAAATTTTAAAATCTGTGAATTTTTCAGGCTGTGCAGAAACTGATTGATGAGGAATTTCAAGGAATTGAGCATCTACGAACGTCATCGCTGCACAAGAAAGTAGCATCTGCTCGGCATGATTTCATCAAACTTTCAGGTTCTGAAAACAAGCTGGAAGCATTGCTGCAGGTCTAGTCCTATGATATTCTTTATTCAGTATCTTGTCATTAATAGTGGTTTGTGAGAAATTTATAAAATTTATGCAGAAAATATCAAGTAGAACACATTATAGTATTATTCGAAATAAGAGGACCATATTGTTGTGCTTTTCAAAAGCTTTTAGTTAATAGTTAATACTCATGAAATTATTGCAAGGAGGGTATCTCCTATGTAATTTGGTGCATCTGGTAGAATTCAACATATAATTTTAAAATTATTATCCCTCAATAACCAAGTCTATGCTTTTGACTATGATTCCCTTTTTACATTTTTACAACTTTGATTATCCAGAATGATTTTAAAATTATCATAGTTAATGTAGTTTTAAAATCAAGGACTCATCTAGGTTAACAACTATATTAAATCCTTTTATATGAGTGTTAATTGGCATTATCTCCCACATCAGTTATGTATGTAGTTTGCAGTGGTCTTAGATTTGTGTTGGGCTTTCTCAACTATTCGCATTTAGTTGTACGTTGTATACCCATTCTTTAAGATGATAGTAGTAGCCAGTTGTTTGTTGCTCCCTTTTTTCCTCCAAGTACATGGTATTCCTGTATTACTTGATGGCTAGTTGTGAACTAGTGCTTCTATTCTAAATTGCTTAGAGTTATAATTTGTTATGTCATTACAGGTTCTCGAGCCTAGTTTAGCCAAGGGGAACAGAGTGATGGTGTTCTGTAATACATTGAACTCTAGCCGTGCTGTAGATCATTTTCTTGGCGAAAATCAGATATCTACTGTCAATTACCATGGCGAGGTGCCTGCAGAACAGAGGTGAGATATTACAAGATGCACATGGAATATCTAGTGCTAGATTCAATGCTCCTATGGATGTATGTTGATATGGGTCCAAAGTAAATAGTCCAACTGTTTTCTCATATAAACAGGGTTGAAAACCTGAACAAGTTCAAGAGCAATGATGGAGATTGTCCCACATTGGTTTGCACCGACTTGGCAGCTAGAGGACTGGACTTGGATGTTAATCATGTCATCATGTTTGACTTTCCCTTAAACTCTGTAAGCATTGTATCTTTGATCAACTAGTTTAAGTCTTAGCTTGCCCTTCTCTTGAATCCGACTCCTTTGCTTTTCTGCCCCCTTTCTTTATGATTCTGTCTGCTCTTACTTTTCTTTGGCCTTTTAGATTGACTACCTTCATCGCACTGGAAGAACTGCACGAATGGGTGCCAAGGGTCAGTGACCGTTTCATTTCAAGTCTATGCATAACTTGTTTTATTTCTCTTCGCATAATTAAACATGCTTTACCAACTTCACCAATCCTAATATTTTTTCTTTCAACCGATAGGTAAGTGTACTATTGGAAATTTACCAAAGAAAATTTTGGTTATGCATCATATTTCCCAAACACCATGGTATTATCATCAATAAACTGTTTATAATTCCTCATTGGAGATCAATTTGTTCATTGAATCCTCTTTTGTGTAAGGGTTTTGCTAATGTCTAACAAGTGCCCTTAGGGCATTCATTTTCAAAATCCTTATATATAGTTATACCTAATGCCATATCTTCTTTGTCTTTTGCATTCAATGCCATCCATGTCTTCTTTTCCTTCACACAGAGGCAAGGCCATTTTTATCGAGTTTAGAAGTTCTTAATATGTGACCATTTTTATTCTTTGAAGTGGTAAAAGATCTTACTTTCAGCAAATTGAAATCACACAATCTTCATTTTTAAGGGAAAGTAACAAGTTTGGTGGCTAAAAAGGACTTCTTGTTGGCTGAAAGGATCGAGGAAGCAATAAGAAAGAACGAGAGTTTGGAATCTCTTACAGTTGATAATATCCGAAGGGATACTGCAAGGGTTCGGATTACTGAGCAGAAGGGGAAGAGTGTTAAGCTAATTAAGGTGTCAAATCAGAAAAACAAGGCTAAAGATGTGTCTGTGAACACATCCGGGGGGAAATCTACAACTGCAGTAAAATCACGCACTCCAGCCAAACCTTTGAAGAAAGTGTCGGTAAAATCTCACAGTCCAGCCAAACCTTCAAAGAAAATGGTCGGGATCTCAAAAAGCTCGAAGGCTGCAAAAACATCTGCAGTAGGAAAGAAGAAGAGCACTAGCACGAATTCTATGGGGAAAAAACTGAAGGGTTGGTTTTAGGGGACAAGCTTCCTCGAGCAAGGGAGAATCATTTAGGCCTAGTTGATTGTGGTCAAATTTCAGGTTTCTGCAAATGGCTTTTAACATGTAAGAATCATTAATATAAAAAAAGGAACTTACATTATACGCATATTTCTCTTACATAGCACCTACAATTTGATTTGTTTTCCCATGTTGCACCCTTCATGGATAGCTGAATATGCCTTGTTAGCATTGAGGCAAGTGGGGAGTTATATCTTAGCCAGCTCTGCAGAAAATTCATACATGGGGAGTTATATTTTCATACTGTTTGACTAACCATATCAATTAATTTCTCTATGTAGATAGAGTTGATATAATGTTTAACCCTGAACTTTATAATTAAGACCATATTAGTATTTAATCTAAAAAAAAGTTGAAAAAACTCAAGTATCAGTGTGGTTTATTTAACATTCTAATATTATTATATAAGATGATATTTGTATTTGGTTTTAATTTGGATAAACTCATGCACACATGTAGAAAGAGCTGCTTAATCTCATGTCACTTAAAAGGGTACATCATTCCCTTTTATATGTTGGATCGCACCTTACATTTAGGCTTTTAGATAATTTAAATAAGTCTTTTACATTCTTTCTTAAATTTTCTTTCTAAAAATAAAAAAAGTCAATACATTATAAATAAGAGAAAATAACCTCAGTGACCAAAAATGCCTTATAATATACGATTTTAACCAATTTTTTTTGGATTTGCCAAAATGACCAATTAAATCGCAATGCGATCGATAATTCCCAACTCGCAACGCGATTTCTGGTATCGCAAATCAGTTTCCAGATTCGCAACGCGAACTTCGACTATCGCATTGCGATTTACATATTCGCATTGCGATAGTCCAAGTTCGCGTTGCAATTTTCCAAATTCGTTGCGATAGTCGAAACTCGTGTTGCGATTTATTCCAAATTCGTTGCGATAGTCGAAGTTCGCGTTGGGATTTATTCTAAATTCGGGGTAGTGCATTTGTTTCTTAAGAATTTTCTCTAAAAAGATAGTATTCGCGCGAACATATCGAAGACACGTATTACCACAACCACGACCACAAGACGAGCACGACCACGACCACGACCACGAGACGAGACTGCGGCGGCGGCGGCGCGCGAGAGTCCCCCTTGTTCTCTATCACTCAACAAGGAAGTGGGAAAACCAAGCCTTAAATACCATTCCCAATAGTGTTTTCAATACTATGTGGGATTGAGCATTACCAACACTTGTTTCCAATACTATGTGATTATTCAGGAAACAATTAACAATCATGCACCTTAAAATAACTGAATCAACAACCAATTGCATTAGTATTATACGATTAAATATGTCATAATTAAAAGTCAATCTACAATCAATCGCGATTATTGCAATTTTAAGCAAAACATTCAAAAATAATATCACTATTTAAGGCTCAATCCCACATAGTATTGGGAACAAGTGTTGGTAATGCTCAATCCCACATAATATTGGAAACACTATTGGGAATGGTATTTAAGGCTTGGTTTTCCCACTTCCTTGTTGAGTGATAGAGAACAAGGGGGACTCTCGCGTGCCGCCGCCGTCGCCGTCCGTCTCGGGCCGTGGCCGTGGTAATACGTGTCTTCGACACGTCCGCGCGAATACTATCTTTTTAGAGAAAATTCTTAATAAATAAATGCAATATCACCAGTCATTGCGATTTTGGACTATCGCAACGAATTTGAATAAATCGCAACACGAACTTCGACTATCGCAACGAACTTGGACTATTGCAACGAATTTGGAATAAATCGCAACACGAACTTGGACTATAAATCGCAACGCGAACTTCGACTATCGCATTCGCGTTGCGAATCTAGAAACTGATTTGCGATACCGGAGATCGCGTTGCGAATTATCGATCGCATTGCGATTTAGTTGATCATTTTGGTAAATCCAAAAAAAATTAGTTAAAATCGTATATTATAAGATATTTTTAGTCACTGAGGTTATTTTCTCTATAAATAAATATATAATTCCCATAGTACTGATTTGAGCATTTTTGTTCATACATTTAACTTAGCGTCTTTTTTTCTTATAAAAAAAATCTTTGTTTGGACAAGATAAATGTACGTTTTATATATTTTTTTACGAGGCTTAAAGACTATTTTATCCTTGTAATAAATCAAATTTATCATTTTTATCTCTATAATTTTTTCGCATCAATTTAACCCTCGAAATTATTTAAGAGCATCATCATAGTCCTCGAAATTCATTTTGACTAACAAAATCATTAGTCTCTTGTGTTTATCGATGTCAACAATTTCTACGTCATCCAATATTGTTGACTTGACTTGATAATGACGTTACATTTATTTAAAAAAAAGTAAATAATAAAATATTTACTAAATACAACGGTTAGAAAAAATCTCAAAAAATTAACCTAAACTCTTATTCTCACTAAAATAAATAATAAAATTTTTAGAATTTTTTTCTAATAATTGTATATAGTAAATATTTTAACATATCCCTTAATCCACATACGCAAAAGACTTGCAATTCTATTAGTCAAAAGTGTAAGCAAATCAAGAATTGCTTGATCCTCAATCTCCTAAACTTTCTTATGAATCTCTAGCGTCAGTAGTTAGCAGGATTAGCAATTTAAATTGCGAGTTTTAAATGTACTTTCTTAATTAAAATGGCCGCTCCTCAAACACTATCATATATAGAAAGATGAAATAAAAAATTGCCTTAAAAATGGCTTGCATGTAATAGCATAATTGTTTCGAGAAAGAGACATTCACTTCCTTCCGCGAACTCCAGGACCTGACCTTGGACCCGGGTTCCGGGAAAACTGAAGCCTCAAGTAGTTAGAATCAGGATCATGTTCATCGATTTTATAACCTGCACAATCCAATAATACAGTTAAGACCTCGAGGGAAGCATTAAATGCAAATGCCCGTATCGGCCAAAGGATGAGAGACTCAACTTTTGGCATATGATCTATTTTCAATTGCATGTCCTAACTGATGGCATTCCTTTTGCGAAGGAGAAAAAAAATGACAGTAAAGAAGTTTGAATTTCTCTTTGAGTAAGGGGTACATGTACCTAACACTTGACTCGAGCCAAGTGGTCAAATGTAGCAATGTCTGCCTAAAGCATTCATTGTATTTCCTATAATTTTTCTAATAAGAAAAGAACATGTATGTTTTCTGGTGAAAAGCTACTTCTATGAAAGTCGAAATCAAAAATGGAAGAAGAGATCACCTTGCAAGGCACTCATTGCAGTTGCTGCGCAGGCAGGACTTGAAAAATCAACAAAACAAAGAATAATATGTTCTCCAGCACGCTGAACCAATTACCCAAGCATATTCAAGCATTCAACAAACACTAATGATAATTTCCGAGCTCTTAAGAAAACAAAATAAGCCCTGATAAAGAAGACAAATAAGTATTTGCCGATATCTAGTTCACTTACATGTTTGTATTCTTTGCTCACTAGTCGTACTTCTTTATATCCCACAAAAGGGCGAAATATATCTAAAGCCTTGATTAAGGAATGTGAACCAACAATCAGAAGCAAGGTAATTGAGTTAAAATATATTTTATTAAGCATTACTTAAATAGGATACGGGATACTTCTCTCCTTGTGCTGTCAGAAGGAAGTCCCTCAACAAATAGAGTATTGGAAGCATCTGGGGGTAGAGGTACAGTATCCCGACCCAGCCTTGACATCGGGTCCATGGGAAATTGACCACCAAAACCAACACTTCGACCATTTAGGACCAGATCTGAAGCAGCAGATGCAGGACGACCCATAACAGAGGATCAGCCATTAGACAAGCAGGCATTGCACCAGCAACACCCCTTCCCAGCCCACCAAATGCACTAGCTTCTCCAGAAGTAAAAGAAGAAAGTTTCTTCAAAAACAATTTAGCGAATGCTTTAGAGAACAAAAAGGGAGATGCATGATGGGGGATAAATACACAAGTGAAAGGTTTGAGGGTACCGCACTCTGGAGATAACGATCATATGCCGATCCAATTGTTTCTGTATCTTTCACAGACAGGATTCCACCTTGATCATCATCTCTTGCCAACTTATTGTGCATCTCATGAATTGGATGCAGACCAGAAGGTGGGGGATCTGTGAAAGTTGAAATATAGAATATTAGCGTCAACTTTTTCCTAATACGATATATATATATATTTGAAATAATCTTTCAAGATATATGAATAATTGAAACAATAATATTTCTTAAACTCATTACAAACAAACTGGAAAGATCAAACAAAAAGTAAATGACTGCAATTCCGAACAATTGACAGCTATATAAGATGAAAAAAAAGTAAACTTGTTGCAATTAGACACTATGCAGTATGCGCATACAACTTCAATTATTTTTGTTTGTACAAAAAATGGAAATTTGAAAAGGAATAAAAAGAGGGGTAAGGAAACAATTTAAATAATCAAAAAGTAAATAAAAAGGAAAGGAAAATAAAACAGGCTAAAGACACTCTATGCCTTTGGTTTCAATGGTCATCCATTTCTTCGCTAAGAAGCACTTGATATCTTAAACACAAGGTTCCTATTGACTATTGAACTGATTATTTGGAACAAGAGCACTTAAACTTTCCAAGTGTTAGCAGTTAGTTCAAAGGCCACAAGCCATTACCAAGGTAGTTAAATCTGTTGGTTCTGTTGATTAACCGCCATTACCAAGTGTTCGCAGTTGCTCGTCTATCGAGTCTACACTATAAACAGTCTTTTTATTGAATTGAGCATATCAGATTCTTTGGCGATGAATCCAGAAAGATGATTCTTTAAGTTCAATTTTCTTTCATTTTTTATGTTTTCTCTTTGGCTTTCTTTCTTTTTTCGAATAACAGCAGTCCTCTCACATAAAGCATTCATTTACATTGCTAAAAAGCAGTACCAACTTCCAACTTGTTCCAAGCGTTCTCATACATAAATGTGTCTAACTGAACAAATTAACTCCCCCGGAAAAAAAAAATCTTCCAACATAAAGTTTGAACAAAATTCCACCAACCTAATAAGAAAGTTACGAATTTTCCTATACTGATATCAAAAGCAGCTAAACCTAAAACAGAATTGAACAAGAAATCGTACGACATAGGCAAAGATAAAGGGAAAGAAAATGATTCAAAACGGAAAAGAAAGAAGCATACCGTAGTCAGTACGAGGTCGTTTAAGTATCCCACCTGATGACAGCATCGGAGAAGTCGACTGTCGCCGATTCCAGTAATTATCCGCCATTAGCTCCGTTTTCAATCTCCCCTGCCAAAATAACAATATATATTGTATTTGTTTTTATATATTTTATCGATTGAGAAAAAATATAAGGAAAATGTATTTAATTGAGAGAGCAAGAAAGAAATGGCCTTGGCACAAAAATGAGGAAAACCCTAGGCTATACTTGTCCTCTTTGTTTATTTTCCTCAGATTCTTTATTGGGTAAACTATATGAATGGGTCATTGAAATCTGGTAGGTTTCATTTGTTCCACTTAACTTTCAAATTTTATAAATTAATCACCAATGTTAAAGATTTGTAAGTAGTAGTAGTAAGGGATGGGTATGGGTTGGGTTGGGTCGGTTTTTCAGTCCACTCGACCCGACCCAAAAATTATAAATCTTCCACCTGACTCGAAAAATATGCACCTTCCACCTAATCTAAATATTTTTTTTGAGTAAACACTCTATCCAAATCTGACTCGATTTTTTGAGATAAAATTCAAATCCTACCTAGCCTAACCCAAAATAATATATTTATTAAAAAATATTTTTCTTCTTCAATAAAAATAGGGATTTAATTGAAAGAAAATAATATATACAGGGATATTATTATAATTATCCCTAAATATATAAGGTAAAATTATATTTTTTGGGGTCGGGTCGGGTATTTTTCAACCTAAACTTGAACCCAACCTAACCCGAAGATAACCTTAAAAAACCTGACCTGGCCTGAAACCGTTTTTTATTTTTTAAAAATGACCCTATCGGTACAGCCAAATCGGAAGTCGTCGAGTTCGACTTCATACTCATCCCTATTTATAACAAAATAATCACTCTACGTTAACAGTAGTTAACCTCAATAACGAAAAATTGAAATGAATCATTAAACACACTTATTTGGACCGTTCGTTGGGGAATCACTAGAACCCCTATTTGACGATTCAATCATTTTAATAATTTTATGTTAATGAAGAAGCACCATCAACTCCATACAAAAGACTAACAATTCATTACATCAATTTTGTGATGAAACATATGTCCATTTGTTTTCTTAAATGACAAATTAAAGATAAAAATGGGTAAATATTTAAAATGAGGTAACTACACAAACAATTAATAAAGTTAGGGTAAACTTTTTTTTTCATCATTAGAAGTGAAAAAAGCTATAAAATGATAAATGAAATTATTAATTTATAGTAAAATAATTATTGTTACATTATTAGAGTCTATTTGTGTTGTGATTTTAGGAAGCTCGAATCGATAATCGAAATTGCTTGCAAAGAGGATCGGGATCGGTTTTTGTGTTTAGGGAGTAAGGAGATTAATGTTAGGACCGTCGGCGCACCCATGGCGCAACGGAAACAAAACTCGATGGTCTCACCAACGATCCAAGTACGAAAAACTGAAATCGGGAGAAGAGATGCGAATACTTACAGCGGGTTCCTTGAAAAACAGCAAGGAAAGCAGTGAATTCTGGTGGTGTAGATCGGTTCGAATCGTAAGCCTCCACGAAATCACGTCTCGGCCTCTACTCAGTTCACCCGATTGAGAGCAATTTTGTTTTCCCCCAAAACAGTTTTGAGAAAAGTGGCTGAAGGTTTTGTGTGTTTTCTCCCCAAAACGGCTGCTAGACCTAATACACCCTTTTATAGCCAAGTTACCCTATTCATATTAGGGTTTTTATTATTTCAAATTAATTAAATCTATATTTAATTAATTAGAATTTAATAATCCTTTTATATCCAGATTTTATTATTTCAAATTAATTAAATCTATATTTAATTAATTGAAATTAAATATTCGGGATTATTAAAATATATATACTTAATTAACTCTAGATATATTTTAGTAACGTACAACAAATTGTACATTTTTTCTCGTTTCAATTTTAGGGCGTGACCCTGTAGGTTCTTGTAACATTAAAAGTAATTATTAGAACAATTCTAATATTACATACAATGAGTGACATCTAGCAATATATCATTGTCACCTAAGTTACAAGAAAATATGATTCGATATATCATCTTGGTGATTAACTCTTTTATGTATTATATCCTTATGTCCTTTATATCTAGAATAGGCACAAGTCTTGGAATAGTCACACTTGTATAGCCCATCTATTGTTTCTTGATTTCTAGAGTAGACTTTAATTAACGAATAGTTTATGATATCTCATATCAACTTATTCGAGCATGGCCATGCGTTTCTAGTCTTACTCAATCAAGTGGCCTATGATATATTTCCTATTATGTAGGAAAGACATATCCTATCTTAATCATACACACCCACTACATATATTGAGATATATTCAATAATTGTCTTTATAGAGCAACCAGTTACGGAGCTTGTTTAGCTGCATCAAAACATACAATGATATATGTTGGGATAGTATTGATCTCAAGTCTGAGGATCATACATATAGCCATCACCATGAGTAATGTTGTGACTGTCACATAATAATCCAAGACATATGCTCATGTGGGTCAATCCAATACATTGTTCTCTAACAATATAATCATGTATTAATTCTGACATCTCTATGTCAATGACAACTCGTTGTCATCAATCAATAACATGTTAGTCTTGAGCGTATTATTATTGTCCATGCCCATAATAATACTTGACTAGGGATCTTTTAATAATAACAATTATGTCATTATATGGACTTTATTATCTTCCAGTTTATGTTAAACACATATATATAACTGAAAATAATAGCGGCAATGCCTTTATTCAATAAAATCGGTAAATAAAAGTATTATTACAATCATCATATGATTGGTCTTTGGGCATACTCTAACAATTAAAAGATAGAGAATTGCACAGCGATTTAGAGTGGTTCGACTTCTCAACCAAGTCTACATCCACTACCTTAGCTCCTTACCAAGGATTTTCCAACAAATTCACTAATTTGTTATTTATTTTGAGGACAAAGAGTAACCTTACAAACTCCCTAGTTTTTCCGGGCTAAACTAGAACATTTCCTTAGCTTTTACACGGGATTAGCTAGAACCTTTCTCTTTTACAAAATGATAAAATAAGTAAACAAGAAAATCTCTCTAAGGTATGTATTTACAAGATTGAGCTCACAAGAACAAAATATTTACAAGAGAAAGATGAAATAAGAATGAAAAACTCTTCTCTTGTGTTTGATTGCTTGGATAGTTGTTCTCTTTTTTCTTCAAGTGTCCTTAGCTTATATTTATAGCTTGGAATGTGTTTGATGTTGTATATAGCCGTTGAGGATGTTTTAGAGCCATTTTGGGGATGATTTTTCTACTCAAAAAGGTTACCCATAACATGGTGCATCGGTGCACTATCATGGTGCATCGATACCCCTTCATTAAATTCAAATAAACTAGCCGTTGCAGCCTTCGTGCATGGATGCATAGCAGGATGCATCGATGCACTAATTGCATTTGATGTTTGAGTGCATGGATGCACTGCATGGTGCATCGATGCACTAGTGCAGGTGCATGGATGCACTGCAGGGATGCATGGATGCACTGCAGGGATGCATAGATGCACTGCAAGGGTGCATGGATGCACTGCAGGGATGCAGGGATGCACTGCAAGGGTGTATGGATGCACTTTGACACCCTTTAGCATTTTGGCTCAAATCTGAATTTAATGGACTTTGAATTATTTTTGAAACCCTTTAAAACTTTGAATAAATTCAATTAAGTCCAAAAACATTTTGTAAATTCAATTCAAGTCCAAAAACCATTTTGCCTTAAATTGTTATATCAAAACATAGTTCAACAATCTCCCCCTTTTTTATATAACAAAACATTTGAAAATTGTTTTTGGCAAAACTCCCCCTTGATAAATTGTTTAATGAAAAAGATATCAATTGTTAACAATTGTTGGAAAATATATGAAAATGTTAAGCTCCCCCTTTTTCATTTAGAAATTGAATTTTTCAAACCAAACTTCTCTCCCTTTTTGTTATATCAAAAATAATTCGATCTTTGAAGTTCAAAATAACTTTGGAGATTAAGTGTTAAATTTGACATTTAAAAATCATTTGAAAAATCAAAGTTCCCCCTCAATAAATGCATTCCAATCAAAATTTAGCTTTAAGAACTTAACACTTAAAAAGAAATTGAATTTCTACAAAGAATAACAAATGTGTTAGTAACACATGAAATTCAATATAACCAAGACTAAAATACTTTATGCAATACCAATTGTTGAAATTTGATATCAATACCATTTGTTAAAATTAAGTGCATATGCATAAAGTTTTCAAAAAATGTTATGCATTTTGAAAATTTTGATATCAATTGTTAGAGATATATCATTTTCATATAAACCACATGTATAAACATTCAAATTTAGGTCAAAAATTTAAAATTTGTAAAATCAAAGTTTTTTTTTTAAAAAAATTGATATCAATTATTATAGAGATATCATTTGCATTAAAACCAATTTTGACCAAAATTTTATTATGATGAACTAAAAATTTTGAAAAATTATTAAAACTTTAAAATTGTTCATCATACCAATTGTTTTCAACATACATGAGATTAAAACAAAACATAATCATTTAATATCACAACTCATGCATGCTTAAAATCGAATGAGTAACCAAATAACCCAAATTAAATCATTAAGCTTAGAGGTTACCCATTCCTTTTTCATGTGTGGCTAGAGCATCTTGAATATTATCACTTTCATCACCATTGCTCTCACACAACTACAAGAGACATTTATTTCGATTTTGGTATCCAAATTGCTTTGGATCCTTCAACGTTAGTTTCAATGCCTCTTGTTCCTTTCGGAATCCATACTTGTCTAATTTTAAAACGTTTTCCTTTCTTCAAATGACAAGTATGTTCCTTGTGACCATGATAATGACAATGTGGGCATATTGTCATTATTGAACTAAATGAATTATTTAAAATGATTTCTTTTTCTTTTGTTAAGCATTCAAGCTTAACTTTTAAATCAGAATTTTTTTTTTCAAAACTTTCAATTTTTATTTTTGGAAGCTCTAAATCCTTTTTCAAAATTTCATTTTGGCTTTCAAAATCTATTTTTGTTTTCAAAAGAAAATCGTTTTCGATTTTAAATTTTGAAATCATTTTCTTATATTTGGAGTTCATGGCTCAAACTCCGAATATAACCTATTAAAAGCATCTTGTAACTCATCAACCGTATATGAATAAATTCATTTGAGTTAGAAGATACCTCGGGCTCTTCACGAGTCATTAGAGACACCACTTTTATTGGTTTTTCTTTCTTGTTTCCATGGATTTCCTCAAGCTTATTCCAAAGTTCATTGGCACTTGAACATGAAGAAACCCCTTCATAGATTTCAGGACCAAATGCACAAAACAACATGTGCATGGCCTTGACATTAAGTTGAGCTTTCTTCCGTTCTTTGTCACTCCTCTTCTTATTCTTCTTTTTTGGAGAAGAGTAGCCGTTCTCGATTATCTCCTATGTATCAAGATCATTGGATTGGATTAATACCTTCATTAATTTCTTCCAATGATGATAGTTGACTCCATTGAAGTATGGAGGTTTGTCAGTTGGTAGGGAATTTTCCATGTGGAACGAGCCGGAGGTGGAAGTCATCTTCTCGGTTGTGTCGTCGGGAATTGGTAGAGCTTCTTCGAGGATTGTCTCAAGGTGGTTAAACCTTCTTAACGAGTTAGGCTCTAATACCAATTGTTGGGATTTTAGGAGGCTCGAATCGATAACCGAAATTGCTTGCAAAGAGGGTCGGGATCGATTTTTGTGTTTAGAGAGTAAGGAGACTAAAAGATAGAGAATTGCACAGCGATTTAGAGTGGTTCGACTTCTCAACTAAGTCTACATCCACTACCTTAGCTCCTTACCAAGGATTTTCCAACAAATTCACTAATTTGTTCTTTCTTTTGAGGACAAATAGTAACCTTACAAACTCCCTAGTTTTTCCGGGCTAAACTATAACCTTTCCCTAGCTTTTACACGAGATTAGCTAGAACCTTTCCCTTTTACAAAATGATAAAATAAGTAAACAAGAAAACCTCTCTAAGGTAGGTGTTTACAAGATTGAGCTCACAAGAACAAAATATTTACAAGAGAAAGATGAAATAAGAATGAAAAACTCTTCTCTTGTGTTTGATTGCTTGGATAGTTGTTCTCTTTTTTATTCAAGTGTCCTTAGCTTGTATTTATAGCTTGGAATGTGTTTGATGTTGTATATAGCCGTTGAGGATGTTTTGGAGCCGTTTGGGGATGATTTTTCTACTCAAAAAGGCTGTCCATAACATGGTGCATCGATACCCCTTCATTAAATTCAAATAAACTAGCCGTTACTAGCCGTTGCAGCCTTCGTGCATGGATGCACAACAGGATGCACAGAAGGATGCATCGATGCACTAATTGCATTCGGTGTTTGAGTGCATGGATGCACTGCATGGTGCATCGATGCCCTAGTGCAGGTGCATGGATGCACTGCAGGGGTGCATGGATGCACTTTGACACCCTTTAGCATTTTGGCTCAAATCCGAATTTAATGAACTTTGAATTATTTTTGAAACCTTTTAAAACTTTGAATAAATTCAATTAAGTCCAAAAACATTTTGTAAATTCAATTCAAGTCCAAAACCCATTTTGCCTTAAATTGTTATATCAAAACATAGTTCAACAATTTGTTTAACTAAAAATAAATTAGTGTGTTCACTTTAGCCATATCTCCCGTAAAGATAATCTGTGTTTCGTTTTCTTAAGTTTTATGAGGATATTATTTTCCTCCATTTAGAATTAGGGAGGTTTTTAATGAGGTACCTAACTCTTCGGGTGTATGTTTTCCCTTTAATCATATTGTTTTTTACCAAAACTTTTTTTTTAAAGAAATAATTTTTACAAATAACTTTTTTTAGAAATTAATCTCAAATAATAATTTATTATAAATATCGAATAAAATAAATATTATTATTTATTATAAAAATTAATATTATTTTCTAAAATATTAGAATAATTTATTCAATATTATTTATATTATTAGAATGTTATTCCTATAATTTATAAATAAAAAGATTATAATATATTTTAAAAATGTATTTTAAAATATTTAATAATGCAATAATAATGATAAGATAATACTTTTATAAAATTAATTGGATGAGGGGCGGCACAAAGCTGGCATGATTGAAGGGTTAATTGCATTTTTCTCAAATTCCCACCATTCACTTTAATCCCATTCAGACTAAGACGGGTAACCTCATTTCCAGTTGCGTCTCTTCAAAGCGGAAACAGGCCATGGCCGCCGCCGCTAATACCCGCCCGTTCTACTCCGATTCCAACCCTATTCAGCCCCACCGCTTTGTCTTCTCAGCTGATTATCCCCCCAAAATCTCACTCACTCCCGATCAGTTCAACTTCTGTTCCGAGGCTCTCAAATTCTTCTCCGAAAAGCTCCAAACGCCCCTCGAAATCATCCGCGAGTTCTCTCTCTTGCAGGTGCTAATTACTTCTTTTTTTTGTATTTTAAAATTGTTTTATCCGAAATTGGATATTAACTCTTGTTTTACTATTTGTAGGCAAATAGGGTTACACCTTCGGAGATGATGAGGAGATGCACAGTGGGTCTTAACGGTGTCAATATGGAAAAGAATAGATACTCTGATGTCGTACCATGTACTTAAAAATGTTTTATTTTCTTTCCAAAGTAAATTGTCTCAGTCGTTTGAATGATTAGTTTCGTAGAAAATGATTAAGAGTTTTTGTTTCTCTCGTTTTGGTTAAATTGATTTCTTCTGAGTACTTGCTTTTAATGGTTTCAGTTGACGCTAATAGGGTAGTTCTTAATTCATGCAAAGATTACAGACCAGCTTCAATGGGTTATATCAATGCTAGCTTTATCAAGGTAGATTTCTATGTTCTTTGTGTTTTAGTTGGAGGAGTTTATATAGGGAGTTTGAATGTTTCCTCGAATTGACCTATTTGGATCCTGCTATTCTTGAATGTAGACTTCTTCTTCGGGAAACATCTCTCAGTTTATAGCCACACAAGGTCCCTTACCTCACACTTATGAGGATTTCTGGGAAATGGTTATCCAATGCCATTGCCCTGTCATCGTGATGCTTACTCGTTTGGTTGACAATTATAAGGTACTTAGTTATCCAATGTCATTGCCCTTGAACGTGGTTGAGTTTGACTATATGCTGTTCATATTGTTTCCATCTAGGCATGTTTTGTTAAACCAGAAACCTTCACCATTCAAAGTTTGGTTGGTCCATCTAAGTGATTGGTCTTACATGCGTGTGCACTGTGCACGATAAAATTAAGTACAAACACTTTCCCCTAAACTATGATCTCCATGATAATTATTTGTTGTATTTTCATTAGTATAGAGTTTAGCCCTTGTTGTGTTTTTGATGACATTTGATAACATGTATGCTTGTACCCTTTTCTTTCTTTCAAAAAGAAAAATGTTATTGATATATATATATAATAACATTTTTAATAACATTTTTCTTTTTGATTATATTGGTTTCTTTTTGGATTATAATATATGGTAGTAGTATAATTTCTATAGTGAGGCAACAATTCGAAGGAAACTTTGTTTGTTTGGTCTTTATGCTTGCTTTTGTTTCCTAACTGTCGCGCATTCCTTTCAACAAACCATGTGAATTTGCCTCATGAAGTTATCATATGAACTAGTTGCTTTTGATGTTGGTGTTTTTATTGATGATATAATTTTGCGTAATATCATTTACCTTTTCACTTTTTGATCTGAGAATGCACAATTTCATGTTTTTGGTATTCATTTGGATTTTTGGTTTCATTCTTATTTAGAATTTATGTGCAGATGTTAAAATGTGGAGATTATTTTCAAGCAGAAGATAGTCCCAGACAATTTGGCAATATCTGTATTGATACTAAATGGATACAAGCGACAGAAACATCATTATTGCTACGCAACTTGGAAGTAAATTATAAGGAGGTATGATTTTTGTTATTCTTTAAAATGAAACTTGCTAAAGAGATGCTAATTATGCTTTTTCCCCCTTCTAATTTTATACTACATTGGTGTGGTTTAGGAAGAAAATAGCAGCAATCAAAAGAAATAAGCCTGAAAATTGATAGATGGAAGTTTGTACCCTATAAAAACATAGGGTTATATAAACCTATATATTTTGAAGTCTGTTAATTCAAATAAAATAACAAGGTTTTCTATGAAGCTATTTTACAACTTTTACTATGGTTATAAGAAAAAATTTATTCCCAACCTTAGATTTAAATCTTAAATAACTAATAATCCTAACCATCGATTTATGTATGTAATAATTAATAAATAAGAAAAATAATAAAATATCAGAATAATTAATGAAAAGCTCAAGCTCTTCAAAGGGAGTTTGAAACTCTTAGGACTCGTTAGAGATAGGCCAAGATTTCCTTATACGATTTTGATAAAAAATTGAATTACCTTTATTTTATTCATTGTGCCTTCAAATAAAGATTACAATACTTAAAGAAAGCGTATCAAATTAAATAAAATATTGTGAAACACAACAATTTTAAGAGTCCTAAAAGTTTTCTTATTCTAAGTTCTATCAAGCAACATCTCTTCATAGCCTCATCTAACAACTATTAATTGTCTGCAATAATACTCCCCTTCTGGGAAAACCATGTCTTCAAGCCTAGAGCCAGGATAAACTTGGCGAAAGGTGTTTTCCTCCAAAGTGGTTGACATTTTTCTGATGCTTACACATCCATCAATCATCATTGTTGTTGAAACAAATGCCATTTTACTAGATAATGTTAACTCTACTGACAGCTACATTTTCAGCTTGTTTAAATCATGTTACAGATTGCTTAGGCTAATTCTTAAGGATTGAATCACTAAAAATTAGGTACTTTATTATGTGATTATTATTGATAGATTTTTGTTTGTTTTTAACTACATGTTTTTAGGGTTCAAATGTGATAAAACTCTTTGGACATTGGGTTGGACAGATTGGGCTAAAAATTAACAAAATAAATTAGGCTAAATGTGTTACTCTTGATCCTAAGTGTATCAATTGTGTATTTCTAGGACACTCGTCTAATAGAAAGGGTACAAGTGTTACTCTTCTTTCAGCCGAAAATGTATACTTCCATCACCATGGATGCCACATTCTATGAAAATCAACGTTATTTTACCAAAGTTGACATCCAGAGGGAGAATTCAAAGGAATTTCAGCTTTGGACAACCTTTAACATATTCCTTCTTCCATTAAACTAGAAACCAAAGAGTCATACTTTCTTCTAAACCAACAATTGCCTTCTCAAAGACTCGCCAACCAAAACACTATCGTCCTCTCCTCTCCATCCAAAACACCATCCAAAATTGATCTTGAATCAAGAATTTCATGTCTATACTAGGAGGGGTCAACCTACATAGAGGATAAAGGATATCACAAATTTTCTAGAACTTGAACTTGATCATTTTGCCTAAAAAATCCACAATGTGTGGAATCTTCGCACAGTGAGACTCTTGTTCCTTTTACTGATGATTTAATTCTATCTATTGCTCAAAGAAAGGGTGTTCGAAAGTGCACTAATTATCCTATTGAGAGGCATGTGGCGTATGAAAAATTATTACCATCATATCGAGCATTTACTATGTTTCTTGACTACATATAGATTTAAAAACAATCCATGAGGCATTGGAAAACCCAGTTTGAAAAAAATCTATTGGAGAAGAGATTAAAGCCCTAGAAAGTAATGAGACATGGGTACTCACTGAGCTGCCACAAGAAAACAGTGGGTTGTGAATGGATATTCAGTCAAATGCAAGGTTAATTCAAAATAAGGTTGGTGGAAAAAGTGTTGACTCAATCACATGGAATTAATTACCAAGAGTCTTTTGCACCTGTTGCGAAACTAAACATAGTTCGGGTATTGCTATCACTGGTAGTGAATGAAGGTTGATTAATTCATCAATTAAAGATAAAAAATGCATTCCTAAATGGGATCTTGAAGATGCGTACTTGGGATACCTCCAAGTTTAGAAAATTCCTCAAATGGCTACAACATATGTAAGTTAAAGAAGTCAATGTATGACCTGAAACAATCTCCTTATGCATGGTTTGATTGGTTTACCAAATCTTTAATTAACTATGACTTCAGTCAGTGTCAATCAGATCACATATTTTCTTGAAGGTTTCACCAAAAGGTAAAAAAACCTTATTGTTCATGTTGATGATTGTGGAAACTGAAAACAAGTTTGTTTTCAAGTATTTTTCATATCAAAAAAGTTTACAGAGTTAGTCTTTTATAGACTAGAGTTTTACCCCTGCTAAGATGCCTAACAAGTAACAACTATACTTCTATCAAAAAAAAAAAAAGTAACAACTATACAAACATTTAAAATTTAATTTAGAGATAAGGTCAATCTAATCTAAACTAAGAGTATTAACAAATAACAAATTAACTAAGTATATCTACAACTCACACTCCCCCTCAAGCTAGTGAATATACATTGTATAATCCCAGCTTGCACATAAAAGCATCAAAACTTGCTCTTGGTAGTGCTTTGGTAAGCACATTAGCCAACTGTTGATTAGAGAAAACATAAGATAACTCAGCTATTCCACCATTAACCTAAAGTGCCTGTCAATCTCAATGTGCTTGGTACGATCATGATAAACAGGATTTCTAGCAATCATGATGGCAGATTGATTATAAATGAAAATGGAGAACTTGTCATCGTGATTTAGCTCTAATTCCTTGAGTAACCTCAACTACCACACCCCTTCACAAATTCCAAGAGCTAAAGCTCTATATTCTGCTTCAACATTGCTCCTAGAAACAACTGGTTGTTTCTTGCTTCACCATGTCACTAAATTCCCCCATACAAAAGTACAATAACCAGTAGTTGAACTTCTCTCAGTCAACTCTCCAGCCCAGCTCACATCCGCTTACACCTTTACTATTTTATCTTCAGATTTCCGAACCATGACCAGGAGTGAACTTTAAGTACCATATTATTCTATAGGCAGTAGTAAGATGTTCTCTAGGATCAGACATATGCTGGCTAATAATGTTAACAGGAAAGGTTATATCAGGCCGAGTTAAAGATAAATAAATCAATTTCCAACCAACCTTTGGTATTGCTCTTTGTCCACAGGATTTCCCACTTCTTCCTTATTCATCTTTAAACTTGTATCCATTGGAGTTGACGCAGGCTTACAACCTAACATCCTCATTTCGGCTAAGAGATCAAGAACATACTTCCATTGATTAATGACAATTCCTGAATTTGATCGAGCTACTTCCATACCTAGGAAATGCCTCAACTTACCCAAGTCCTTTATCTCGAACTCAATATTCAACAATCTTTTCAACCTGTCAATCTCACACACATCATCACCAGTAATAACAATATCATTTACGTACACAATCAGAATAACACATTTTTTATTAAGTGTAATCTTCACAAAAAGTGTGTGATCGACCTAACATTGCTTGTAACCATAACTAAGAATTACTCTATAAATCGTTCAAACCAAGCACGAGGGGATTGTTTAAGGCCATAGCGAGGCTTTTGTAATTTGCAAACCTTTTAAGTTTTTGAGTCTGTTTTCAAACCAGGACTGTGCCACATATACTCATCTTCTTCTAGCAAACCATTTAGAAAGGCATATTTTTATATCCAGTTGATGAAGCCCCTAATCCTTATTAACAGCCAAACTAAGCAAAACCCACACAGTTTTGAGTTTAGCTACCAGTGCAAACGTCTCTTTGTAGTCAATTTCATGGGTCTGAGTAAAGCCCTTGGCTACCAGTCTGGCTTTATACCTCTCAATGCTGCCATCCAAGTTATACTTCACTGCAAATACCCATTTGCAGCCAACAAGTTTCTTCCCCTTTAGTAGATCTACCATGGTCCACATGCCATTTTTCTCTAGAGCTCCAAGTTCATCTTCAACTGTTCCATTTTGAATTCTGTAAAGCCTATTCTATAGTGGATGGAATTTATACCTTGTCCAAGTTGGCTGTAAAAGCTTTAAAAGAAGGCTTTAATCTCCCATAGGCAACAAATCTTTGTATCAGATGTTTAGTACATTGCCTAACACCCTTCCTTTTAGCGATAGACAAATCATCAAAATTATGTTCATTCAGAGGAACTTTACTACCTTCATCACCTTGTGAAGCAATCGAACTGAGTGCCAACTCTCGTCAAGCACTAGAATGTAATATAGCCTCTAGAATAGGTTTTGGGCCTCGTTTATAGACTCGTAAGGTCTCGGTTGGTGTTTGAGTATTCGGTGAAGCTGATGAAGGTGACGGACTAGTGGGAGACATGCTAATAGGACTTGAAAATTTGTTTGGGACAAAAGTTGACACATGTTTCGAATGTTCCATAGGCAAAATAGGAGGATATAATAGGTCATCAATGAACAGAGAAGGTTGCAAACCATCCACAGTCTCCCTTGGATTGCAACCGCTTGGAAATAAGGAACCTGTTCAAGAAATGAGACATCCATAAAAAAAAGATTTTGTGAGAAGTGGGACAATAACATTTCTAACCCTTCTTAAGAGAAGAATACCCTAGAAAAAGACATCTACGAGACCGGGGATCCAATTTGGATCGAGTAGGATTGGTGTTTCGAACAAAGACAATAGTACAACCAAATACACGCAAAGGAAGAGTAGAGGACATAGGTTTAAAAGAAGGATAATTTGCTAAGAAAACATTCCGAGGAGTTTGAAAATTTAATACCTTACTAGGCATTCGATTAATTAAATATTTGGAGGACAAAAGAGCCTCATCCCATAAACGTTTAGGAACATTGGTAGAAAAAAGTAATGCACGAGTTACCTCTAACAAATGCCTATTTTTTCTCTCTGCAACTCCGTTTTGCTGAGGAGTATCAACACAAGAACTAATTTGCATTATGCCCTTCTCTTGGAAAAAATCACCCAAGGTGTTTGCAAAATACTCTCCACCATTATTGGATTGTAGGATTTGAATCTGCTGTTTCATCAATGTGTATGGTTCTAGTGTGGATGCAGATAAGGAGATGTTCTTCAGGGAGTTACTAGCATTTGTGGAGAACGTTGAATGTCCATTATGTTTAGGAGGAGATTTCAATGTAATCTTGTCACAGGAGGAGAAAGAAGGAGCTGTGAATTCAGTTTTTATGAATATGTTTGGAGATTTTGTGAGCAAGGCAAATTTGTTTGACCTACCAATGTCTGGAGGCCGTTTTACATGGTGCAATAATAGGGAAGTTCCTACGTTTGAGAGGTTGGATCGCTTTTTGGTTGATCAGAGATTAGTAATTTTGTTTCCGAGGTTAAGCCAATCATTGCAGCCAATGTCAGTTTCCGATCATAATATTATTCTGCTTGAGAACAAAGAATGCAATTGGGGGCTGAAACCATTTAGGTTGTTTAACTATGTTATGGAGGAGGATGGTTTTACTGAGATGATGGAAAAGGAGCTGGATAAATTTTGTAGAGAGGAAAAGGGGAAGCCCATGTCTAAGGTGTTAAAGCGGGTGAAGGATGTGGTAAAGAGATGGTCTGGGAGGGGTTATTTAGAGCTGCCCGGGAAAATTAAACTGTTGGAGAAAGGAATTCAGGACATGGAATTGGATATGCAACAAGGTCTTCCCTCGGTGACAATGAAATTAATAATTGAAGCAAAGAAAGAATTATGGGAGCTTCATAAGAAAGAATAATCGATTTGGCTGCAAAAATCGAGATTGAAATGGAGAATGGAGGGAGATAAGAACACCAGATTTTTCCATCATAGTGCTACAGCTAGAGGGAGGAAAAATGGTATTAAGTCCCTTAGAATGGGTAATGAAGTTATAGAAGATCCTACCTTAATTAAAGATTCAGTAGTGGAGTTTTTTAAGGGTTTGTTTACTCAGAGTAATTCATTGGAGGCAGAGGAATTAAATCTGGAATTTCTCAAGCTATCGGAAGGTCAGAGTTTGGCACTTGAGAAGGCATTTTCAGAAGAGGAGGTTTGGGGAGCAATTGCTAACTCGGATATCAACAAAGCTCCTGGCCCGGATGGTCTGAATTTAGGTTTTTTCAAGAAATTCTGGACCACTTTGAAAGATGATATTATGCTGTTTTTTAAGGATTTTTTTCAGGGGAAGGAGTGGGACTTGGAGGTGAATCATTCTTTCATTTCACTTATTCCTAAGAAGGATAACCCGGAGTGGATGGGAGATTTTAGGCCAATTAGCCTTGTGGGAGGGCTATATAAAATTCTATCAAAGGTCTTAGCTAGAAGGTTTAGTTTGTGCATTAATGAAATAGTTAGTCCGTCTCAATTTGCATTTATTCAAGGGAGGAGCATACTGGACTATTCCTTTATAGCAAATGAAGGAATTGATTTTTGGAGGAAGAAAAGGTTGAAGGGGGTGGTCTTCAAGGTGGATTTTAAGAGAGTATATGACTCAGTTGATTGGTCGGTGTTATTGAAGATAATGGGTAAAATGGGGTTCGGAGAAAAATGGCATTCTTGGATGTATCAGTGTATGTCAACAGCTTCTATTTTGGTTCTTGTGAATGGGACTCCTACGGAGAGAATTCATATGGAAAGAGGTCTTAGACAGGACTGTTCGTTATCCCCTTTGCTTTTGATATATGAGTTATTGGTGGGATTGAAGATTAATCTAGTCAAGAGCAGAATTTTTGGGATCAATGTTGAGGAGGATGTGCTAGCCGATTGGTCTAAGGAAATTGGCTGCTCAGTGGGTAACTTTCCAGCGGAATACCTAGGCTTCCCTTTGGGGTCCAAGAGAAATTCTGTTGTAATGTGGGAACCAATTGTGCAAAAATTTCATAATAAATTGACTGGTTGGAAGGCAAACTCTCTAGCGTTAGCAGGAAGGGTGGTGTTGGTCAAAGCTGTGTTGTGCTCTCTCCCTACTTATTTCCTTTCAATATTTCGAATTCCAGTTACGGTGTTGCAGAAATTAAACTCTATCATGGCTGTTTTTTATGGGGGGTTCGACTGATAAAAGAAACATACATTGGGTGAACTGGGATTTGGTAAGTAAGCCGAGAAGGTTGGGGGGGTCTAGGGATCCCGAACTTAGAAATTTTGAACAGAGCATTGTTGGGTAAATGGGTATGGAAGTTTTCCTCTGAAAAGGATTGCTGGTGGAAGAGGGTTGTTTGTTGTGTGAACAACTTGGACCCGAGTTGCAAAATGTTGGAGAATACTTGGACGACTCGTGCCTCTTGGATTTGGAGAGGAGTAATTAATAACTTCTTTTCTAATGATGGGATTGGGGATTGTATTAGGAGTAATTTGCGGTTGAAAGCTGGTAACGGTCACTCTGTGGTTTTTTGGAATGATGTTTGGTTGAGAGAAGTCCCACTTAAAGATTTGTTCCCTAGACTGTATGCTCTTTCGATTAATAAAATGGGTAAAGTGGTGGAGTTTAGGGCGAATAATGCTGCAGGCTGGGTGTGGGATATTCAAATGAGAAGGAATCTGGTGGACTGTGAGATTGAGCAATGGTTACACCTGATTTCTATGTTGAATAACATCTCATTGTCTCATGATGAGGAAGATTGCTGGATTTGGTTAGGGAATGGAGAGGGCTGCTTCTCTACTATTTCTTGTATTAAGAATTTTCTTGACTCGGTCAGTATTCAGGGGAATCAAGATTTTTGGGATAGAAATATTAGGGTGGGGATAGCACCTCCCTGTGTTGAAATCTTCTTATGGCAAGTTGTTCATTAGAGAGTGGCGGTTAAGGAGGAATTGTTGAAGCATGGAGTGGTCGGGATTGAAGATCCCTTATGTCCGTTGTGTGGTAGTTTTGGGGAAACAGTTTCACATCTTTTCCTGCATTGTGAGGTAACTTGGGGACTGTGGGCTAGATTCTCAAATTTGTGGAACGTTTCTTGGATTATTCCAAATAACATATTAGACTGTATTTTTCAGTGGGATGATCTACTTCCGAATTCTTGTATTTGGAAATTCATTCCAAGGGTTGTATTGTGGACGATATGGAAAAGCAGGAATGAGGTTATTTTTAAGAAGGAAAAGTTGGATGTGGCGAGGTTATTCTTTATTGCTTGCTTTAGAATTGTGTCTTGGTTTGCTGCTAGTTTTGACATGCATATCCCTTTTGACTCATTAGTGGGTGACCTTACTCTTGCTGATTCAGTTGATAGACAGAAGAAAGGAAGATCCCAACCCACTTGCTGGGTTCCTCCTCCAGATGGGTTTTTAAAGATCAATGTTGATGGAGCAATGGTGAAGGGGTGGAATAAAGGTGGTATAGGAGGTCTGATTAGGGATAGTAGTGGTGTGTTGATTCACTGGTTTTCTGAAAAGGTTAGGGGTGGTCCTCCGATTTTGGCAGAACTTTTGGCGATAAAGAGGGGGCCGAGTATGCTTAATGATTCAGGTTTGGATCTTAATCAGAGGATTATTTTAGAATCGGATTCAAGTGTCGCGGTGAAGTGGATCAAAAATTCAGAATTAAGCAACCCTATGTTCCAATCCTTGGTGAAGGAGATCGTCTCTTTAAAGGAAGGGAAGGATATATTGTTAAGGTTTATCTTGAGGGCTGCCAACTGGGAAGCGGATAGATTAACTAAAGATGGTATAGGTTGATTTTTTGGCTTTGTTTGTGGGATGTTAGAGGGTGGATTCCCTTTGTTTCAGAAGGGATTTTGTTTCCAGTCTTATGTAACTAGTGTTAAGGTTTTTCAGCAGAAGGTGGTTTTTAAGTCTTATGTTTTTGTGGGAAGGTATTAAGTTTGTTAGGGGTGGCAGTGTATTATTCTTCAGATTAATAAAATTATAGGCACTCTTTTCCTCCTTCCAATGTCCTTCATGTTATTTTCGTAACATGGAGGGTAAGAAGGGGATTTTTTAATGAGGCCAAATCTTCTATCAAAAAAAAAAAATTGGGTTTCAACCATAGCATAAAAGCGTTTAAAAATATGGACAGTGTCATTTTTCTCTCATCAAGTAAGTCCAAGTGATCCTACTATGATCATCAATGAAGGTGATGAACCAACTACAACCATTAATATTGTTAACCTTAGAAGGGCCCCTAATTCAAGGATTCGAAAACATCATCAGAACGAAAAGTAGGTTCTGTGATTGAGTGAACAGCATTTACAGATCAATTTATCATCTCCAGGGTTTTAGAAACCGAAACCTAGGCTGATACCAAGTGGAAACTGAAAACAAGTTTGTTTTCAATTATTTTTCATATCAATAAAGTTTACAGTGTTACTTAGACTAGAGTTTTACCCCTGTTAGGATGCCTAACAAGTAACAACTATACAAACATTTAAAATTTAAATTAAAGATAAGATCAATCTAATCTAAACTAACTAAGAGTATTAACAAATAACAAATTAACTAAGTATATCTACAACTCACAATGATATTATCATAACAGGAGATGACCTTGAAGAAATCAATTGCCTGAAAAGTCAACTTGCTGTTGATTTTGAAATCAAAGATTGTGGTACTCTCAAATATTTTGTATAGATGGAGGTTGCTCGATCCAAAGCTGTGATTTTGTTCTCACAAAGGAAAAATGTTCTGGACTTGCTGACAAAGATCAATATGCTTGAGTATAAACAAGAAAAAAACACCCATGGATCCCAACTTAAAGCTAAGGAGAGATGGAGTTCCTCTAAATAAAGAATAATACAAGTAGATTTGGAAGATACAAGTAGGTAATGGAAAGTCGATTGTATTCTGGCATGATGTGTGGCTAAATGAGGAATCCTTAAAAAGTCAATTTCCGAGAATATATGCTCTATCCAACAATAAGTGGGGAAAAGTTTCAGAGTTTGGAAGTATAATAAGCAATAAGTGGATTTGGAACATTCAGACGAGAAGGAATCTCTGTGACTGGGAGATGGAGCACTGGATTCGACTGATGACACTATTGGAGAATGTTGGGCTATCTGATTCGGTGGATGATTTTTTGGCATGGTCGGGAAAGGGTGATGGATTGTTTACTGCTAAAGCCTGCAGGTTGACCCTTTCTTCCAACTCAGGGGGCAGTCTCACTTGGAAGAAATTCGTTTGGTCAGGTTTGGCCCCACCTAGAGTCGAAACTTTTCTCTGGCAGGTTTCTCATCAAAGACTGGCAGTCAGATCGGAGCTGATAAAAAGGGGTGTTACGTTGGAGGAGGTGTCTTGCCCGTTATGTGCTAAGCAGGAGGAAACAGTTCAGCATTTGTTTATCTCGTGTCAGGTTGCATGGGATTTATGGAGCAGTTTCTGGAGGTTATTGGGAGTCTCGTCAGTTTTACCTAATGATCCAGCCTCTTTGTTGTGCTCCTGGTCGGATTTAAGGCCAAAGTCATTAATATGGGGCTTTATACCGGGGGTAGTTCTTTGGTCACTATGGAAGGCTAGAAATTCGGTGGTTTTTGATGATGGGAAACTGGACAAACCTAAACTTTTCTTCTTATGCAGATTTAGGTTGGTTAAGTGGTTCCTTGCGAAATACCCGAACGATTTCATTCAGGTTGATTCTCTTGTTGGAGACCCGTCGCTTGCAGACAAGCACCAGACAAGGCACCCTAAAAGGATGAAGGTTCAGGAATGGCATCCTCCTCCCCTTCATTTTTTTTAAAGTTAATGTTGATGGAGCAGTTAGTGGGGACGGGCTGTTTGGGGGAATGGGGGGTATTTTAAGGGACTCGGAAAGCAAAATCCTTGGGTCTTTCTCACTTGATGTTGGTCCAGGTAGGGGTGTATTCGGTTCGGTTCGGTTCGGTTTTTTACCAAAAACTGAACCGAACCGAAATAAACGGTTTTTCAATATTTAAACCGAAACCGAATAGTTAAAAAATCGAAAAAACCGAAACCAGTTTTTTCGGTTCGGTTCGGGTTTTTTAACGGTTCGGGTTTTTCGGTTCGATTTTTCGATTTTTCAATGAAAAAATCACTTGAAACTATAATTTTTTTTACAAAAATTGCCTATTCGGTTCAATATGGAACAAATGGGTTCCATATGGAAAACCCGAACCGAACCGAATCAAAAAAATGAAGCCTTTAAACCGAACCGAAAACCGAACCGTTTAAAGCCAAACCGAACCGTTTTTACTCGGTTCGTGTCGGTTTTTCGGTTTTCTCGGTTTCGTTGCTCACCCCTAGGTCCAGGTCCTCCTCCACTCGCTGAGATGAAAGCAATAGAGAAAGGCATTGAATTTTTTCTATCGTCGGAATGGGCGCGACTCAAGGAAGGTTAATTATTGAGAGTGATTGTAAGACAGTGGTGGATTGGATCTTACAACCGACTTCTTCTCCTCCTTTCCTTAGGTTACTGGTTCAAAAAATTGCTTCCTTAATCTCGGAGAGGGCGATCATTATTAGACATATTCCGAGGAGTTGTAATTGTGAGGCTGATACATTAGCTAAACAGGGGATTGGCTGATCACACAATATAGCTTTAGAGGTCATTCAGTGGGGTTTTGGGTTATTGTGGTTGTAGGGGATGTGGTAGTTTCGCTATTGTATAGGGGCGGACTGGTCGTGTTAAATGCTCTGTAATTTTTATGGTGTTTAGTCAGTCTGTTGGGTGTTTTTTATGTACTATGTTTTCTTGAGCAATAAAATCCTAAGGCACTCTTTTCCTCCCTTCACTGATTAAGGAACTTTCTCAAAAGTTCCATTAGTCAAGAAGGGGTTTTTTAATGAGGCCTGTAATTCTTATCAAAAAAAATAAAGAATAATACCAAAGGTTAATGGGAAAGTTAATATCCCATACAAGATCGAATATTGTTTTTTTAGTAGGTATTGTAAGTCAACATATGGATGACCCTAGAGTAGAGCATCTGGAAGCAATCAATTGAATACTTAGGTACCTCAAAATAACACCCGATCATGGTTTAATTTTTTAAAGAAGTGAAATTGAGAAGTTGAAATTTATATTGATACAAGTTGGGTTAGAGAGTTAATTGAAAGGATGTCTACAAGCGGCTATTGCCCCTTTTTTGGGGTAATCTTGTTACATGGAGTAAGAGGCAATCAGTAGTTTCAAGTAGTGTTGAAGGAGAGTTTTGAGCCCTTGCACTAGGAACTTGTGAAGGAATGTAGATTCAGAGATTATTAAAAGAGATAACGGTGGACTTCAATGATCAATTCATGGTGCAAAGTGACAACCAATCTGTCATAAGCATTGCTAAGAATCTCGTTCATCATGACTGAACATGTGGAGATTGATAGACACTTTATTTCAGAGGAAGTAAAAAATGGTGTTGCCAAATTGATATACTCTCCAGCTTGGGGGCGGGGGGAGTGTAGAATGAATTTGAATTTAATATGCTTTTAATTTTGTGTTAAAGGGTCTTTTATGATTAGGTTTGTCTAGATAGGAGATAAGATAGATATCTACTAAGAAAAGACTTTTAGACAAAGATGTAACCTAGTAGGACTCCTATACAAACACTAATCTAAATAAGATTCTGCTGCTGTAGACACAACCTATAACATGACTGTTTACTTGCATTATTGGAAAGAAAAAGAAAAATACTTTCTTCCAGTAAACGCTATCCTCTTTTTTCAGTAAATTCATGTGTGATTTATGGGAAAATCACTGTCGCGTTATTGGAATGAAAAAGAAAAATACTTGTTTTGTAGGGTTTTGATAAAAATTCGACTTGACTTTGTTTTATCCATCGTCCCCTTAAATAGAGATTACAATAATTAAACAAAGTATATCAAACTAAATAAAGTCCTACCAACCACGAGTTGTAAGCATCCACAACACCTACATATAAACCCTAAGGCTAACTGACAATTCTACCATCCAAATGATGATGATTAAAACTCTTGTTTCTCACAATATAATGAATGACCTAAATTACTTGGAGTTTAAGTCAATATCAATAACTCTTTGTTAGTCATCATTTTGTCGAGTAACCTTGCAACAGATTATGAAATAACTTGCAAGTGGGATACATTAATAATTTCTTGTTTATGCTTGGGTTAGAAGTTAGAACTGTAAATTTTCAGTAGTTTTTTGTTTATTTGACCATCCTTTGCACATTGCGAGAACTATAAATCTACAGTATGTTGGGCATCCTCTTTTAAAATAATTCATGGGGGAAGATTTTACAATCTCCTCTCCCCCACGGGAAAAATGAAGAGAAGTCAACCATCGTATTGCTCTTTAAGGCAAACCGTTTTTTTTATGGAGGAACTATAAATCAACTATTTTCCTTTGCACATTGCGAGAACTATAAATCAACTATTTTCCTGATTCCTTTGGGTATGATTTTGCAGTCAAAAGATCCACCACTATCTGTTTTGCACATTCAGTATCCTGATTGGCCTGACCATGGAGTTCCCACTGACACACTTGCTGTCCGTGAAATCTTGAAAAGACTATTACAAGTACCAGTAAATATTGGTCCAATATTGGTGCATTGCAGGTACAACTCGTTTATTTTTTAAAATATGGTTCAAGGTTTAAGTCTGTTATGTATCTGCCTGAGACAATTTCTCTCTGGCTCAGTGCAGGTATCGGGAGAACTGGAACATACTGTGCAATTCATAACACTGTCCAGAGAATCCTCATTGGGGACATGTCTGCGCTAGACCTTGCTAATACCGTATCTATATTCAGGTCCCAGCGCATTGGAATGGTTCAAACCATGGTATTACTTCCATGTCTATAAATTCAGATTTTAATTTGAGAGAATCTGATTGCATACGCTATTTCAAATTGCTAAGCTATTATGATACTCCAAGTTCCTAAAAGTATAAATAGCCATATGGAAATCATGGTCAGCGCTAATGCTAAGGATGCAAGAATTTCATTAGGGATTTCGCTGCAATCAGACCAAAAGAGAGAAATAAGCAACAAATTACATGGTTCATTTTATTCATTGCAGTACAATGTCTTTGGCTTATTGGTTAGAAACATCTTAAGCAATTATTAAAGATATATTTGCATTTACAGTATAATTGCATCAAAAGTTTCTTCTGAGAGCTGTAATAAGTTCTGCACTGTTTGCTGTTATGTTGTAGAATTTCATTTCTTTGGCAAGTAATCATACTACTCACCAATAACTTGTAGCTTAAATATTTCCCCCACCTCTCTTAGGTGGATTCCAGCAAGGGCTGGCATTTAATCCCGAGTTCCTTTATACCAACAAAAAGATAGAGAAGAGATGAAACATCAAGATTGTTTCATTACTCAATTTTTTGTTGCCCATTATGTTAGCTCACATTGTAAAGGATGGGACTAGGATAGCTATTTGGTCCTATGTTGAATAGACTTTAGTATTACAATAGGAATAAATATAACACTTCTACTTTAGACTTATTTGGTAGAAGCAACTCGGAGAAATAATTTCAGATTTTGTTATGATGAGTGTGTTTGAACAAGCTCATTTACTTTTTATTTTTTATCTTTCACATTCTTGTTTTCAACCTTCTAAAGTTTTGACCGACTCTCTACATACCATTTAATAGGATCAATATTTTTTCTGCTACAAAGCTATTGTTGATGAATTAACGGACCTCATCAGACTTCAGCAGTGAACACAGTTCAAAATGGTACGTTCATGAAGTCCGTTAAATATCTGAGTTTTTGCTGATTTTTATAACATCACTCATGATTCTAGGTTAAAAATTTGCCCCCTTTGTTGAATCGTGATGTATCAAGTTATAAAATAAATTTGCTAATTTATGTTTTTCTGTGGTTAAATTGGCAGCTAGATGTCCCAACGAAAGCTGATTCCGGGTAGCTATTTGCTTATATGTTTCTTGCATATCTTTTGCTTCTAAGGTATCAAGGGGTTGACATGGCAATACTGGAAATAAATAGCACTGCTAATCAGTTGACTTCATTTTCATTGTTGCTGAAGTTAGTAGAAAATTTAGGAATATGAACGAAATTAAACTGTTTTACCCATTCCGCACCCAGATTGTACTTTGGTTCTGAACCACCGAAAAGAATAAGATGTACTTCAAAACTGTTCTTTTTCACAAGCACCGAGTTATGTTAGATGTGATTTGTGGTCTACTTGAATTTCAGCAGCTGCCCACAATGTTAAACTGCAAGCAGTCTTTTTTTCTTTGAACACCCAACTGAAATAGTTGAATTTCTAGGTTTGGTTTCAATCAGGGAATCCATTTGGTTACACTGTTTAGTCTAGCTTGATCACAGATTTATCCATGAAATCGTGGAATTTGTTTTCATTAAGGCACTTAGATGCAGGGATGGATCAAGGGGTTGGCCCGGGGGGGCTGTCGCCCCCTGTAAAAGTTTTCAATTTGTCAATTAATTTAGGTAGTTCTTTTGTATTTTCTACTGATAGTCTGTTAGCTAATGAGGTCAATCTTTAGGCATTTATGAACTCAACACTAACACCATGTTGGACAAAGAGCAGCAATACTCATTCATAAATATCAATATTAAATAAAGAGTACCAGTACTCGTTCATGAATATCGATACCTTTTCATAAATATCAATACCTTTTAAGTGTTAAAAAAACTTGTCCAAAAATCGTATATCAAAGCAATATCGATATTGTTATCTCAGTATTGATATTTTTTTCTAATCATCGATACCCGATAAGTATTTTATTCTAATACTCATTGAGTATAGATAGTAACAAGTTCTTAATGACATTTATTGTGGAAAAACATTGCTGCAACGACTCCATTCATGTCCCCAACAGTCCCCATCAATTAGAAGCTATAAATACAAACATCCAAAGCTTTTTACGAGTAAAGAACTATACAATAAAGGAACATCTATTTGAAGAGACTCGTTTGTACTTAAATTTCTTTATCTTTTATTCTTGACACTTGTGAGCATTCATTGTATTCTTTTAGCTCAAATGATTTTTGTGTGTGCTTAATTTGTAAATATTTTAATCATATAAATCTCATTTCTATTTTGCTTATTTGTTTTATCTTTTGATAAGGTTCGAGTGTTAAGATTTGAGTAGAAATCTTAAAAGAATTGTAAGGTTAAATCTTGTTCTTAAAAGCTTATCAAATTAGAGAAGATATAATGAAAAATTAGTCCTAGAATGTTCGCACGAACGATTACTTTATCCTCTATTCTCTTTTTTATTGGAGTATTTTAGCTTTCGTCATTTTAATTTTTGATCGAAATAGCTCATGTTTAATAAAAATCGTTAGTTAACAAATGATCAATATATGTTATTAATGTGATATTTTTACTATTTAATTATAATTAATATTTCAGTAATCATTTTATCTCCGTTAAAAAAATAATAGTTATTTTATAATTTTAGAAAATTGAAGATCACGAATATTGTATGAGCATAATTTAAGAACTTCTAATTTGTTTTATTTTTAAATTAAATAATTTATAATAAAAAATATCAAAAATAAAAAAAGGAAATAATAGAGAAAATGATCATATATTTTCGAATTTTTTTTTTGAATATCAATGTCCTTCCAAAGGAAATCAAACATTATCTTAAAATTTAAATTTTCCAAAAATATTATTGTTGAAATTTTTTCTAAAAATATTAAATTATTATTTGTATAAAAGGTACAAAATCTAGGATAATTTACATATTTAATACCCAAATTATCAATTTTTGATCCTTTAGTACATAAACTTTTAATTTTTTCAAAATGGTAAACTATACCATTGACCGCCTAACAATTTAGCTCATTTACTTTTTTCATCGATCTTTCAATTTTGTCAATCAGACTACCTAACTATTTAATTATTGTCAATTAAGCCACTAACCATAAGAATGGATGGAAATATTGCCGTGATAGTTAAAAGAATTGGCAAAGTTATAGTATATGTTCTAAAGACTCTTGACTATTTAACGCATGAGAAATAAGTATTTTAAACTTATTTTGAGGGCAATGTGGGCTCTAATAAGGGACTAGACCATCAATCTGATGCACTCGAAATTATGTTACAAAACAAAGCTAATGAAATGAAAAGCTAAAGCCTTAATTCCTCAATGCCATGGTGATGCTTGCAGCCATATCTTATTTGCAAGACAAAGCAGACAACCTTAAAATGAAAGAAAAAACAAATTCCAATCCAAGTTTTTACAGTTCCTGAAAGCCTCTCATTGAGAAGGGAATATAATATCATTATTATTTTTTACCCTTTTGGATCCAAAGAATCAATAAAGAAATCAACAAAAACAAATATGGGGATCACGACTCTTGTGTATCTACAGCTATTCCAACATGGTTTCCCCTTTTGCTTACCTTACCAGTACATGCTGAGGGCAACAATGGCACATCTGACGATGTCTTCATCTTCCACCAAATGCGCTGCGGATTTTATGCGATTTCCGGACAAGTTTTCTTCGTGAAATACAACCCCCCCTTCCCTTTCCTTTTATTCTTTTCCTGTATTTTAGTCACAGTTCAAACCACACACTTCTAAAACAATATCTCCTTTCGAAACAAAGGGGTTGACTCGAGCCCATAAAAGGGAGAAAATTGAAGCTAATAGTATTGACCAAACCACAATAATGGTGGGAAGCCTGTCTTGTTTCCCCATCATCCCTTTGAGGAACGGGTAGAGGTGAACGATGACCCAGATCGCAAAGAACAGTCTACCGAATAGAGGTCCCCATGAGTCGTATCCATTAGAGATGGCATCTGAAATCCCAACTATGACTCCAATTATGTTGATGATCAACAGCGTCATAGGAGGAATCAACAATGATGTCCACTTGAATATATATAGCTCAGAAAATTCTCCATCGTCTCCTCCTTTCGAGGTGACTGTGAAGTTCGTGTTAACACCAGCTAAAACCTTGAGCAGACCCTGGAAGAGAGCAAACAGGTGTGAGGAGACACCACCAATCACCCAGAACTGCTCATTTCTCCACAAGTCATGTATTCCAACACCTCCCCACTGCATTTCGAGGATGCTAGTCACAGCAATGACTACGAAGAGAGACATGAAAAGAAGACTGGCATAATTGCTAATCTGCACAGGGAAAAATTGGAATTAGCTGAAACTCGGATAAAGCAGATTAAGTGCATATCCAGTTTTTGTACTTCCCACAGTATATCCAGTGATATTGTATCCCCACTCAAAAGAATAAAAGAAAGGGAAAGAAAATAAAATCTGCAGTATGAGCTTTCCTTTGACTTAGTAAAAGCATGTTAATGATAAGCGGTCATATTATCACCCATAAAATCGGTTCTAAAATTACTATTTACTAGTCTGAGTTGATTGCCCGTTAGAATGACATGCCAGTCAAAATTACTATTTACTAGTCCGAGCTGATGGCCCGTTAGAATGACATGCCAAGCAGAATTACCTCGGGGACGATAAACTTTCCAGTAAGGAGACAGACAGCTGGCAGTGTACAATAAATGAGCAGTGGAATTGATGTCAAAGGGTACACAACAGAGGCTATGTAAGAAAAGCGCTCCAAGGGTTTCAGTCCACAGCCATAGCCATACCATATTGGGCAATGCCTGCTCAAGAAAATTTCAACAGATCCCAGAGCCCAACGAAGAACCTGGTGCAGACGATCTGAGAGGTTAATGGGAGCCGAACCCTTAAAGGCGGGCCTTTTAGGAATGCAGTACACTGATTGCCAGCCATGGCAGTGCATCTTGAAGCCTGTTAATATATCCTCTGTAACAGAACCATATATCCACCCAACCTGGATGAAGATCAGCATTGATGAGCATCAATACATAATGCAATAATTCAAAGGGAAAGAACTTCGAAAGACAAATTAATTTATTAAGTTCAAAATGGTTTCTACATACTTCTTTTCCCCAATCTGATTTATCTTCATAACCACAACTGATGACATGGATGGCTTCTTTCAAAAGTGATGCAGTTGTTGCTCCTTTTGGAACTCCTCCGTCCTCCATAAGAGTTGAAGCAATGAAAACAGGTGATTGACCAAATTTCTTCTCGAACTTGATTTGCGTCATAAGGGATGACTTCTCATTGTCTATACCTGAAATATAATATGATGGCAATACAAGTGATAAGGGTCTAACATAATCTATTTAAGCAAGGGAGCATGTATCTGAAATAATAAAGGTAATAGATTCTCGGTCAATAAAATATATTACGAAACATCAATCCCGACTTAGATGGGACAAAAGTATGCAAAGGAGACCAGTCCAAGATAATTTATAGTTACTACCTAACAGAGATTATGAGCCATGAGAAAAATTCATTTTGCAGATGCATACCAGAAACCATAGGAAAACTAACCTTCAATTCCTTCGTCAATATTCTCCAGAGCATATATCTGCTTTGTAACTTCTTTGTTGTTTTTCTTCTTCTCACTGGACTTTGATTTCCTATTCTTCTTTTTAGATCGGAAACAGCAGCAGCAGCAGCATTTTGGCAAACAATTGCATGTTCTTCTTGGAGGCTTCTTCTTGACAGGGGCATCATACCCGTAGAGTGCCTGCCTCCTGAAGACACATCCAGTTCCGACATAAATAGGACCTTGAATCCCATCCAGTCCTTTCATGTTGATCTGTTTTAACAAAAATAAAAAAGTACATATCATCTTTTCCTTCCAGGAAGAAACATGGTTTGCAAGTCAACATTAAATTTTTCCAAAACCTATACTTACATCAAAAAATACAACATTGCGATTTGAGTATCTATCATGTCGATCAATGCCATCGAATCTTTGGGGAAATTGGACATAGCAGATCTTCTTTCCTGAAATAGGGTCCATCATGAAGCACATAGCTTCACGAAGAGCCTTGCTGTTGTTTATATAGTGATCACAATCAACGTTCAGTAGGAAAGGAGCATTGGAGATGATAGCAGAAACTCGCACCTTCATTTCAGCCAAAAGTTCTCAACAATTAGATTAATCAAACAACAAACAGAACAGATGGCACGTCAAACTTAGATTTTATTGTTTGCGCATGCTTGAGATAAGAAAGAGAGAAGCATACCAATGAGTTCATCGCTCCAGCCTTTTTGTGGTGATCAAAGCCTGGTCTCTTCTCACGAGAAACATAAATCAGACGAGGTAATTCGTTCCCTTCAATATCACAAACGCCATCATGACCAAGGAAAACCTATATCAAAGAATACCCAATTTTTACAGATGTTAATATGCATACTGGCATAAGTGTGGGAATCAGGTAGCATCTGAACCATATCTCAAACAGCACATAAAGAAAACACCTCACCTGGATCATTCCAGGATGATCCCTGACATTGTTTCCTGGCCATGGAGTCCCATCTTGCATGGTCCAACCCTCCTCTGGAGCCTTTTGAGCCGTGGAAACCAAGCCATTTATTCGAACTTTGAACTCTTCATATTCCCTCTGTATTGACAAATTAGCAACACTCATTATGAACATCATTTATTGAATTTTGAAACCAATGGAGCACATTTTTAGTGTACACAAATACCATGAATAAAATAAATGAGTTTCTTTTGCCCAATGCAAATAGACAGCCTCTCTGTCTGCTAAACTTAACGCAATTTCCAGGTCTACAATTGATTCCTTCATAAAGCATTTAGGCGCTAGGTACGCTAATCAAATGACAAAATTACCAGCAGTAAACATATTGTAATTAGGAGAAAAGTTACAAACCTTCATGGCACGGCGTTCCCTCACAAATGCTGGATCTACTTTATCTGTCAAATAGTCAACTTTCTGAGCAAAATACCACTCTGGGGCCCGGGGTTCAATGATGAACTTCTTACAAAATGGTACCCACTTTCTTGCGAATTCAGCTGTCTCAGACAGAGCCTCAAACGTGAGCATGGCAGCACCGTCATCAGAGACATAGCAAGCTACTTTATCAACTGGATAATCTACAGCAAGGATAGAAAGAACTGTATTTGCAGTGATAAGTGGTGGCTCTTTCATGGGATCAACTGTACTCACAAATACGTCTACAGAAGCTAGCTCAGACGGCTTCCCTTCTTTCTCGTATCTGAGGGGAGGGGGGGAAAGAGGAAAACAAAAACTAATGATATAAATATAAAAATAACAACTAAAACAGAATTCCCTCTCTGACATGCACTCAAATTCATCAGGGTAGAGATGGATTGAGATGCAAAGAGAAAGAGTGCAGACATGGATATGAGAAAGGAAGATAAAATCACCTCAATGATAAACGATCAAGGTATGTTTCTCGTTCAATTGGGTGCCATTTCGGGAACTGATCTAATATCCATGATATAGCAAACCATATTTCACATATGACTGAAAGAAGCCACAGAAAGAAAGCATCATTCACAGGATGCAGAATTCTATAGTGGAAAAACAATGCCAAGACCACAATCCGGAGTAGGATAATTAATCTGTATGGATTTATCTTGCTAGACGGGATTGGTAGTTTCCTTGAAAGCGGCTGCCTGCCTTCATCCATCCTACAACAATAAAAAAATTACTTTTTCAGTTGGAACAGTTGATGAATGCAAAAGGGCCGGCATAAGAAACTATAATTACTTTTAGCCTAGTGTAGATTTGGTAACTGAAACTGATATGAATTACTATCGTGCTTGATGCAGAGAGCTCATATGCAAGTTCGCATTACTTCTCCAACACAAAAGAACGAGGCATGCACAACATGAAAGTAACATTAACATATATGTAAGGAGAAGACTAACTCTAGTGCCACCACAAAGTAGATAACGCAATCACATAAAAGATTGATATTTCCCAGGAAAAAAGAAGCCAAGGTTAAAATAGTTCATTTAGCACAAGTGAAAACAACAATTATGCTTCTACAATTAATCATAAATACCATTGATAATTAGCAACTTAGGCTTTAGCTGAAGCAGGCAGGTCTTTTTCTGAATGGACAATTTCTATGTTCTTTTAACCCAAAAAAGAAAGTGGAATCTAGTAAAAAAAACAATTGCAGGAACAAGTTTCTACGAGCTAGCATGCACAGAAACAGAAGTTAAGAATTCAATGGTAAAATGCACCTACACTGGCAAATCGGGATCGTCAAACTCATCTCCGTTATATCCTTCATGCTTAACCACCTGGAGTTTCTCATTCTGTTTTTTCTTCCAATCCTCCATTCTTTCCTTCCATGCAACAGTTCCATACCCATAAACTCTCAAATCTTTCTTAGGATCCATTGGTCTGGGTGGCACTGTGATATCAACAACAAAACTACATTACACAGAATAATCTGATAACTAAAAAGTTCGGAATTTTGCAATGAATCATTTGAAGTTAAATTGCAAGTTTTTGTACATTGCTACCAAGAAATGGAGTAACTTACAAGTCATGGAAGGATCAGGAACTGGCAATGGATGGACACATTTTCCGCGACTCATAAAAGGAGGAATGATGAGAGCATTCTTATCAGAGGAAATCCCAGCATCCTTTTTTTTTATAATAATCAATTATAAATGTCAGCCACCAATGGAATAATAATTAAACGAACAAAACATGACTAGCAAAAATTCACCTCTTCGCCATATGTCAAAAGAGGGATCTCTGTAGCAACAGAAGCAGCATCAAACTCAGCTGGCGTGCTTAGTCCCGAAACATGAGGTTGGGAACCACGTCTGATATTGAGTCGAGCAGAGAGCATGGCGGCAGCAATATGGTGAGGGTCTCTCCTATCTTGGCTAGCGATATCAAACTCATTTTCCAAATCATCAGCACCATCCTCTTCCTCATCCCCTTCCACACGAGGGCAACCTGGAATAGGTCACATTGTTAGCTAAAACTATTACCACCCAGGGATTTCCAGGTTTTACTAAAAGATCAACTTATCGAGCCTCACCTTTAATGCGCTTGTATCTGGTTTTACATTGAGGGCATGCTTGATTCCCCTCACTTCTTTCATATTCATAGCAAGGCCTGCATACTGGGAATGCACACTCATTGCAGGCGACAAAAGGTTCACCATCAATCGAAATCTCTATCTCGTCTCCACAGATCTGGCAAATCTGCCCACTTAGTTCTTTAACAGATGTCACCTGCAAGTCATCGTTACAGAACTTACATTGTCAACTGTCACCAGATCATTAATAATGCTTTTCAAAACACCGGACAAAAGACTACTCAACTAAAAAGCTTTTGTAATAGCTAAATAAATCCTCCCCCAAGAAAAATCCAAAACTACAGTTATTAATTGCCAAACTTGGATGCATCTAGCAGCTCTGAGATCTACGAAGTATAGAACAAATTACTTAATTGGGTTTATAAGGGATGGTTAATGAAGTTCGGTTTAGTTGAATCTAGGCTGTATATAAACACTAGACAATCAAGCTGAAGAAAACAGCCATGGAAACATGGTAAAAATTTCTGCTAATCCACCAATGAGACCTAAAAGTAAAAATTTTTAAAAGCCTCACCCAAATCCAAATATGGGGGTCCAAGAAAAGCGTGAGACACAAAAGAAGCTCCAAAAAGATCACATCGACCAGGTTTTAATCCTCCAAAATTCCTTCACAAACTATTGGTGTAGATCATAAGCGGTAACAAAAAGCTAAAAAGAAGTAATACGCCTTGAAGGTACTTACTCTCGCAATCTCATCAGCATTGATGAGAACAAACTCATTCCTGTTGTGAGAACCAGCAACAAGTCTTCCCTTGGTATCCATTTACCTCTCAACCCCAATAACAACAACACAGCTCAAAGCTTCAAAAGCAAGACAAACCCACTTCAATATAGCTCTCTCTCTTCAAAACTCATGACCCAAACTTTACCTTCCCGCCTCTCTCTGTCCCTCCCTCTCAAGCACACATTACAGGGAACAGCGCCACGCACATTATAGAATGAAATGAAGAAAAACGCAGCTTTAGAGAGAGAGAGGAGAGAGAGACGGGAAATGGGAAGAAGACAGCTAGCTAAAAATATAATGTCAATTATTATAATGAACGAAGTAGAAAAATACTAAAGTAATAGTTCAAAAAAAATACACATTCACCGTGTCATCGCATCTTATTGATTGATTCTTATAGAGAGAGACCCAATTTTGCCAACTAATGAGCCGCTGTCTCCCTCTGTGAAATATAAAAATGAAAACTTGTGAGAGAGTCAGAGAGAGAATGTTGATGAAAATTCAACGCTTAACACACAAAGAGGCAAATAAAAAAATCTGACATTTTAATTTCGATTATGAATCAATTTTTTTCTTGAGTAATGCACTCTTCTTCTTCTTCTTTTTACGTCAAAGGTTTTTGAACAATAAAAAAAGATAAATTATATCATTTTTTATTAAATTTTATTTTATCTCCTATTTTATTTATCGTATTTTTTAATTTTTTTTTATTTTACTTAATGAACTATACATATTAAATTATTTTACTCACTCTACGTTAATCTTCTAACGGTATGATTACATGTCTTTTTATTATTTAATATAAAATAATTTAAAATATAAAGGGTAAATTATATTGTTCATCACTCAACTTTACTCTCTATCATATTTTGTTCACTCAACTATAAAATAAAACAGAAGGTGGTCGGATGCCACAGTCAGCCACCTCGATCGCCATATATGGTGGTCGTTCAGTCTCAAATTTAATGGGGTCGCTTCATCTCGACTCTTTGAGTTCGAATCCGAGCTCCGTTTTGTCAGAATTTGTTTCGAAGTCTACGAGTCATATATTGAAAGTGAGGAAGCTGAAATGTTTCAATCGAGATTCACAGATTTTTGGATATTTTTCAATGAAACAACCACTAGATTCGAACTCAGGGAGTCGAGATGAACATACTTATGAATTTTGGGGTCGAACGATCACCATCAACGACGGTCTACAGTGGTCGAAATGAAAAATATTGTGGTGGTCAGCGATTGTAGTGAGGAGGGGGAAAAAGATGATTTAAAACGACGTCGTTTTGGTGTATATTTAAGTTTATAAAAACGATTGCGTTTTGATGTTTGTATCATGTCATAACACTGTAATAAAAAGTTAACGGCAGAGTGAACAAAATGGTTCAATCTGTAAAGTTCAATGAGCAAAATAAAAAATTGAAAGTACGATGAATAAAATAAAAGAGAGTGAAATTTAATGAGAAACGATGTAATTTACCCTAAAAATATCCCTCCAATTGTAAATAATAAAAAGGAGAAACAGTGTAATTTATCCTAAAAAATCCCTCCAACTGTAAATAATAAAAAGGGGAAACTAGTTACTGAGAAATTAAATTTAAACCTCGAAGAGAAGAGAAACTGAAATCAAAATCAAAATCGATCTTTGAGTGGGACCCAAGTTCTTGCACTTTCTTTGTTAGGGTTGTGGAGGTGGTGGGACCAAGGATTACCCCACCGTGCCACGGTGGTGCTTGGCGGTGATAAAAGGTAAACTAGAGGGAGATAGGGGAATTAAAAACTGAAAAATGAGGAAAACAAGACGGCAAATTTAGGAGAGCAACTGAGTTAAACTGTGAATCAGTTTGACAAAATTCTCCAAATTATAATAGCCAACTGTTTTAGTCCTTTTTCTGATTATTTTTCTCCATATTATAAAAATAATAAGGCCAAAAGCAATATTCCATTTCTTTATCGTGCGAGTGTCGGCAGACCTACTGCTGTAAATATTTATCCTTAAATATGTATACATATATATTAAATAAAAATATAATGGAGAATTAGCAATCAATTAAATAATTATTTTGTTTTTTTATTCAATCTTAGAGTTTTATTTTAGAATAAAAAGTTTCATCTAATGTTGGAAAATGATAGTAAATAAATGGATAACTTTTTAAAATAATATTTTTTTATTAAACTACGATGATTATAAAATAATATCTATTATAAATACTTTCGATCATTTGACAAAGAACGCTCAATCACTCATGATGCAATTGTTGGTGTTCGATCCCGAGACCTTTAAAAATAACAATCATTTCTTTAATCATTTAGGAAATTTGATTTGTGTTAAAATAAGAGTCTTTTATCTTAAAATGAAACGTTGACGATCAAAATGTTATTAAAAATAATGATAACTAAATTAACTGCTTAATCAAATGTTATGATTTTTCTTCTTAAAATAAAATTTTGAGATCAAAATACTTTAACGAAAATAGATTAAAATAACTATTTAATCTATATTAAAAATATTTTCTAATATTATACTAATAAAATTTATAAACTTTAAAAATCAAAATTTAAATTTATTAAATATAGTTTTCAACATAAAATAACTTGATCGTGTTAAATTTAATGCACTCAAAGTTAATTGTCTTCTATTTATTTATTGTCATTTTCCACCCTGTCTTGCATTTCCTCTATATATTAATATCAATAAGAAAAACTACACAGAGTAACATTTGTTTTATTTATTGATTAAAGGATGTACAGCAGGTCAATTGTTATCGTAATCAAAATGATAGTTATTATCCACGAGATTGATTTAAGTAGTAAATATTTTGATATCATTACACATTTAAGTAAGATTCGAGTTTTTGTATACGTAAAAAATCTATGTGGGAAACTTACCCATCAAAGTCAAGTGTTCGACCCCGGTCGGTCTAAATTAATCTGGACGAAGCCTTAGAACCGAATGGCAACCATAAAAAATTATTTATTTATATATGTTAATTAAATGTGTAATGTTGATATTCCAACTGATCTGAAAATAAAATAAAATCGAGTGGTTCTAAAATTACTGTTCTCAAACGACAATGTTATTAATTGTTTAGACACTCTTTGCAGCAACAGATCTTAACAATTATAGTTTATATTTAATTTAGTACTGAAGTCAAATTTAGGTGCAATTCGGAGAAAATTAATGTTTTACAAAATAAGAATTTAAAAACAATATAAAATTAATTAAAAAATAAAAAAAATTACAATAATTGAAAAAATCGTCTATAGATAAAAATAATTTTGATAGAATCACCAACAACAGTCATCTTTGTGAAAATTAACAATTAAAATAAAATTCTTTCATAAATTAATACCAAATTAATTTTGGGCGTCTTCATGAAGTTTAAAAATTTATTTTATTATAATATTTTTTTCATAAAATTTTATTCTTTTTTTATTTTTAAATTTTCTTTTAATTTAATCTCAAAAATACAAAATAAAATAAAGTCATCGTCTGTTGTTAGTTACTTACTACAGTTGTCCTTATCTACCAATAACATTATTAATTATTAAAAATATCTCTATTTCCCCAATTAATTATATAACATCTTTAAATTCTTTTTTTATAATATCAATTTCCTTTAACTGAACCAGAAATTTAAAATTAGAAAAATTAGTTAAACATAATTTTTTTTTGAAATACCTTAATAGATTTATTTAAAAAAAGACCAAGGTCTCTTTATACTAATAAGCCAAATTTCAATCTTTATATAAGATTTTACTATCGTTTTAAGTTTTAATTAATAACAGTAGATTCGAATGATATTTTGATTTTTTTACTAATCTAGGGTATTTACAAGTGACAGTATATGTTCTAAAGATTATCAACAATTTGACAATGAACTCTCAAATACTCTGCAGTTTGTAGTGCTCGAACCTAAGATCTCTAGAAATAGCAATCATTAGGGCTTAGCAACGAAATCGAGAAAATCGAAAAACCGATCCGAATCAGACCAATCGATTCAATTTTGGATCAATTTAAAACTAAATATTCAATTCAGTACGGTTTCGGTTTTGGTTTTTTCATATGAAAACCGTTTGAACCGAATTAAAAAAAAATAAAAGAAAATAAGTATCCTAAACACATTCATCTTATGAATTTATTATAAGATAAATTTAAATAAATAAATTATTAAAAATAATAATATTTTTTATAAATTTAAATGTGTATATTTGCACTTGATTTAAGCTTTACATTTGTTTTTTTAGAGTTTGAGTTTGAAAAATAGTAAACAGTTAAAAACCATTGAACTGAACCAAAAAACCGTGGCTTTTATACCATTCGATTTCGGTTTTGGTCTCGATTCCCATTTCCAAAAATCGACAAAGTACGATTCGGTTCATATTTTAGTGAAAAATCGAATCGAACCGAAACCGAATACACTCCTAACAATCATTCATTTAACCACTAAAGTAATTTGGTTCATGCAGATAAAATTAATTATAGTATGTAACAAGTAAACACAATATTTGATTAAATAATATTTTTTTAATGTGTTTTATTCAATAATTATAATGTGAGAGGCCCAATCTTACCCTACAAATTGTTGCATCAACTTTTAAAAGAATCCAAAGCACATGTGAGGGAGTGTTTAGAGGATAATTGAAAAATCATGTGTGCATCACATGTGCATAGTTTTTCCTGTTTCAACAATGAAGAGAAATGTGAAATGACAGATCTTATGGGAAAAATAAAAAATTTAGGCAAGTGGACGCCTCTTCCTATAACATGGGAAATCAATCTCTTGTTTTGTTTTCATTACATTACCCATTTCATTGGTTTGAGAATTTCTCATAATATAGTTTTTTTTTCATACCAAATTTTTGAATCATTTTCAAACTATTAAACAGAGGCAGAGCCACAGCTTGGGAGGGTGGACAGTCCACCCTAAGATTTGAATTTTTTCGATTGATTACTTATTTTATTGAGATATTGATATTGGATAAACAATATTGATATTGTTCGTCTAAAAGGTCAGAGTCAAGGGATCTTGATCAAGTAGTATTGGTACTCTATTCATAAGATATTGATATTATTCTTATGGTATAGATACTAAGGGAAGAGCATCGATACCATCGCTAAGTTACAAATTTCAGTATCTAATTTTGGTATCAATACTTGGGCGGTATCGATGCCCTACAAAGAACTATCAATACTCAAAGTAAGGGTATCGATACTGAATTATTTTCTCAAACATCGAATCTAAACTTGGTTTTGATACACATGGTGGTATCGATATCCTAAGAGAGTGGTACCATAAACCAATTCGCGCAGTTAGTTTAGGGTAATCGATCTATTTTCGAGTATGAATGTGACTTTCTTCGCTTGAGCCATTATGTGCCAGAGTTAGTAGTGACCGACGACCTTCTTTATAAGAGGTTCTGAGAATGGCTACAAATTAACATCCTCACCCATTTGGCAATAAACTCCCTAGGATCTTTGCTGAGTTGACTCGCCAAGTTAAGACGATCAATAGGGTGTGAAGCATGAGAGCCTGTCTGATGGGCAATTCAAGAGGTCAGAGTCGGGGGAACAAGATTCCATTGGAACCTCCCAGTCTTCAGCCAATAGGTCTAAGGACTCCCAAGGAAGGAGGAGGTCACAACCACTACAGTCTCGAAGGTTGGGCTAAAGTTCAAGATACCGTCAGGGGTCGAAGTCTCGTAGAAGACCTTTGACTTCAACCTCTGTGGTGAGCACCGGAGGATCGACAGAGGTTTGCAACATTCCATGTGAGTACATTGCGATTAATGGCACTCCAGGAAATATTATTGAGTTTCCAAGGCATGCTTCAGTTGTAACTCCCTAGACCACTACATAAGAATTTGTCTCAAGGTAGGGAGTATTGCACTATCGACTACAAAGAGATCAATTCAGTATGTTCAGAGGAGCCGAGGATCTATCTAGAGAGGTGGTAGCTCAGTGTCAGGTCAACATAGTAGGAGTACCGCCATATTAGCAACTGGACTATAGGCTAGGGTTGCCTCGAGATAGTATGCGTGAGGGCTTGGGAGGAGTATGAGTCGTCGTTGTCATTTTATGTTTTTTCACTGTTTTTAATCCTCATGTTACTACTTTAATAGATCCGAGATCTACTCATTCTTATATTTTTCATGAGCTTGTCCAAGAGTGAGGTATTATAGTTGAGGACCTTGAGGTCAAGGTTAGGGTTTTAAGTCTATTATGTCTAGATGTTCTAGTGGATAAGATCCACCGTAGGTGTTTGGTTGATAGGGGTGTTCACTATTAGACTAAAACCGAATCAACGACCAAACCAAATTAGTTTGGTTAAACGACTGACCACCAAAATTAATTTGATTGGGGAATGGTTAATTTTTTTAGAATTCAGTTAACGGTTAATTCGATTCGAAAGTGGTTAATTAATCGAATTAACTGAATTAACCGACTTTAAATATTAACTATATTATATATTATATATAATATATATGTTTAGCTCAAACCATTTAAAACCCAATTAATATTTTAAGATCCAACAACTTTTAAACCCAAATCAATATTAGTTAATAAAAGAAAAAGCAAATGGTTGAACCTAAACCCTAAAAATATTGGAAGAAAAATACCCAAATATTATTCTCTAACTCTTATATGTGCAAGTTAACTACTGGGTTTCAAAGTTTTGTCTAATAGATGAAAGACTCTTAATTAGGTAGTTTCAAGGGTAAGGTTTCAATTCTAGAGTTTAATTTATGTTAATATTTTTAATCAATATTTATAAGGTTAGATACTGTCATTACTTTAATATTATGCATAAATTATAAGTTTAATTATTTTATTCTATTTTAGTTCATTTTAATATTGTACTTATTAAATATTAAAATCTTAATCTTGATCATACAATTATAATAATAAATTTTTAAAATACAATGACTTAATTAATTTTAATATATATATTAACTTATATAACAATTAATAACTTAATTTAACTTATTAAAATTTATAATCAATTTTAATAAAATCTATATAGATTATAAATATATTATATTATGTTAAGTTGATAAACAAATCAATAATAATGTACAATAAAGAAGTAGAGTTAGAGTTCTTGATAGATTATCCATCTAATAATGAAATACTTGTGTTTGGATTATTGGTCTTGCCATTGTTTTTTTTTCTGGACAACATTTTTAATTTATAACATTATGGTCCATTAATTAGGAGGATAAATTATTATTTTGATGACTATATTTTAATCTATAAAGAATTTGTGTAATTTAATTAATCTTTTTATTTTAATGTTTTTTAATCAGATTTATTTTGATGTAGATGTCAAATATAGGAAGGTTTTAATGAGACACATTATTTTCATAGACATCCAAGATGGAGTGTTATAAATATTTATTTATGCGGATGTCTATTATGATTATAACATTATGTATTACACACGATTTTGATGTAATTTATCGTGAGGATTTTAATATCCATTAGGATTAGAGTTCTATATAATATTGATTCTTTATACATATAAATACAAAGTTTAGAGAAAATATTATATATAATTCATATTGAGATAATATTACAACATTTCTTTTTTTATTTCTATTGGTAGAGCACAAGGCTATTAACCTTGTGGTCGTGGCATCGAGTCCCACGGAGGGAAATTCATAATTCGGAGGTCTCCTACAGAAGTTGCTCTTAACCTGGCGTTGGAAGCAGCCTACTATCCTACCTCCCTTTACCCCATTATATATGGGAATAAATGTTAGCTAATTTTTCTGTTTTTATTCTCATTTCATCTATGTATTCTTTTTATTACTTCTTTACTTTTTATTTCATACACTATTTTTTTAAAGAATTTTAATAATATAGTACAATTACTTACACCTTGCAATCTTATTGTTGACACTAATTTTATATTTTCAATTTTAATAATAAAATAATATAATAATAACTATCGTTATCAAAAATATTTTTTATTATATTTAATATTTTTTATTAAGCTAAGTAATTTTTTTGGTACATAAAAGTTTAGGTCAGGAGTAACTTACTCAGTTCAGGGTCAAGACATACCTAAAACTCAATTGGGATTTACATAGGAATTTACAGATTGCCCACTAAGAGTGATATTAAAAAGATTTGAACTCGACCTTACAAGCTCAAATTCCTGAATCCCAACCACTTGTGCAAACTCTCTCGTTCACATTATACTAAGTAATTACAAACGCCTTACAATCCTATTTTAAATAATAATTTTAACTTTGATATTATAAGTACTATTACTAACGCCTTACAACCCTATTTTTAATAATAATTTTATATTTTGATTTTATAATAAAAATAATATAATAGTACATATTACTACTGAAAATAATATAATATTATTATTTTACTAACTACTACTAATAGTTTTATTTTAATACTAATAACTTTATATTTTCTCCCTCATCATTTACAGTTTATGCATATTTACTTACCTTTTTACTTTTAATATTTATTTTTCATCCCTGATTATTTTTCTTATTTTTTGACAATTAAAATGATAGCTGTGTTTAATTGTTCTCTAAATATATCTAAAAGTTAAGAATAAATAGAATTAAGAAATATATGGATCTGAATTCAATTTTATAAAATTATTTTTATAAATTTGAGTTCGGATTAGTTTGAATATATATATATTTTTATTCAAAATGAGTCGAAATCAAGCAGAGTTAAATTTAGAGTATACCCATATTAATTCGTTCTGATTAATTATTAAAATATTATTTTATGATATTCATAAAATTATCATTATATATATAATCAGATTTGGAGCAAAAAAATATTTTTAAATTAGAGTCGGATCAATTTTAAATCCAATAGAAATAATATCGTGATGAAATTGAGATAGAAAATCCGATCAACCTGCCCCAAAACCATCTTAGTAAAAGTTAGGGGTGTGCATTTTCGGATACGGATATTATCCGTTTCGAAATTTCGGATCATTAAAATTGCGATCAGTATCCGATTTCGGAAAACCGGATATCCGAATATCTAAATCCGAATATAAATTTTTATTTGACAAAAAATTTAAATTTAAATTTAATTTTTGTGACTTTATATATTATTATTATTATGTATTTATATACTTTTGTTTCCAAATAATGTTAAATTTTTGCACTGTTAATATTAATACCAAGTAGCTAAAAAAATACATATAAAAGTACTAATTAAATAATAATAAATTTGATGGTGTTATACTGCTATATATATGTTAAAAGAGTTAAGTTTTCATTATTAATTCGCCAATGGCATATTCAGATTCTTTTCATGTGCTTGAATATTGAGGGGAGGATTGTTTAGTGTATAATATTGAAAATAAGGGATAGATCCATGTTTTTACTGTTTTGAGTAAGGAATGCTAATTCAATCTGCAAGGCGTTACGGTAAACTCAAGGCTGGGGCGCTAGCATTTCAAGCGAGGCGAGGGTGGGCTGTTTGATATTATTGGGCCTGGGCAAAATTTTGTAAAAGCCCACTTTTTTCGGATAATCCGAAAACAAATTTTAGCCAATCCGTATCCGATCCGATTATCTGATTTTTTCCGGATATCCGATCCGAACTATCCGAAAATTAAAAAATGGATCGGATATCGTAATTTTCGGATCGATCAGATCGAACCTTTTTGCACACACCTAATAAAAGTTGACTCACTCAATTTATTTTTTATGGATAAATTACAAATTTCATCATTGAACTTTATATTCTTTCCTATTTTACTCACTGAACTTTAAAAGTCTACAATTTCTTCACTGAAATACATTGGATCTTTTGGTCACTGAATTTTTCACTCTCTCCTATTCTTTTCACTCTGCCATTAACCCGAGATGCAAGGGAAATACTTTTGTTTCACATTATTGGAAAGATCGCCTATTTTTTCATTTACAGGGTTCAACACGAAATCATAAATAAGCTTTACCGAGGATTGCTTCCTACTCCCTTTTTAGTAACAAAATGAACTAGAAGTAGAGATAATCTGAGAGTTAGCAGTATAAACAAAGATGGATTTGTGAATGAGAAATAGAAGTTTTCAATCTTCAAATCAATCAATGGCACGATCTCAAATTGCTCAAGGGGACTGGGGACTATCCTTGCTGGATCCAGGGCATCCCTATAGGCTTCATCTTCTCTTCCGTTTTGGTTCGAATCATTTAACATGTGTTAAAAACGACGTTGTTTTAATAAAATAATTTTTTTACCAAAACGACATCATTTTATATCTATATGACCGTCCATTTTAACGATATTAATTATTTAACAGTCAAGTGACCAAAAAACACAATTTATTAAGTTCATTAAGAAAACTGAAAAAAATTTAAAACGTTATAAGTGAAATAAGAGAGAACAAAATTCAATTGTCAATTTTGTAAATTTGCCCTATTTTTATTTTGGTGATAGCAATTATCATAATTTTATTATTAATCGAAATAAAAAAACATTTCCATCTGAAATTTTTCTTTTCAAGTAAGACTATTTTAGGGGCAAAAAGAAAAAAATTTGAAATGATTGTTTTATTTTTTTAGGGTTTCACAGTTTAGGCTTTGATAAAAATGAACCCCAGTAATAGTAACAATGGCGAAAGCAACAACGGGAAGATCAACAGTTTCGATAGCATAAACCGAGATCTTGGCTTATACTTCTTAGAGCTGGCTCGTGTCGGCTCGTCTAAGGCTCCGACGGAGATGGAGGAGGATGACGAGGAGGCTCCTAAAGAGCTCAACACGATCAATAGCTCGGGAGGGTTCTTGGTGGTGGCGCCTGATAAATTGTCGGTGAGGTATACGAGTGTCAGTCTCCATGGCCACGACGTAGGTGTGGTTCAAGCTAATAAGCCGGCTCCAGTGAAGCGTCTGCTTTATTACTTCGAGATTTATGTGAAGGACGCCGGTGCTAAGGGACAAATTGCCATTGGATTCACCAATGAAGGCTTCAAGATGCGGAGGCAGCCCGGGTAAGCTAGGGTTTTTTATACTTCAATAATGTTTTGATGGAAAGCAGTTTTAATTGAAGTGTTGGTGACTATTATAGTTCATAGTTAAGAGTTCTGTTGTTTTAAATTGTTTAACGTTGGTTGTTGAAAGGGGAATGCGCGTGCGTATGTGGAATCAGTTGTTTATGAATCAACAAGAGGAAAAGAAAAGCAATGAATTTTTGTTAAAAGAATCACTCTATGTGTCTGTTTCCTCCTTTATTGCACTTTAACACGGTATATGATTGTGTATTGTTGCTTGAGAATGGGCGAAATTGCATAAAATCTTGGTAGCGTCTTGTTTCTTTCCTTCTCGTTTTAACTAGTGTTTTTGAGTTGAAAAATGAGGGAAAGAAAGAGAAAGAAGATGAGCTCTTAGTAAGTGAACATATGTTAATTTATGGGAAAAAAGGAAAATAGTAAATTATTTGAAGTGACACTGCTGCACTTCATTGGAGTAAGAAAAAGGTATGATCTTGTGTGGAGGCTTTTCTGTTGTTAATTCGGTTAAGTTGCATTTTTATTTGATATGAAGAAAGGTTCTTGATATTGAGAGAAATGAAGAAGGAGAGTAAACGCCTTCTAGGTGAGAGAGTGTCTTTCTACTGCTTGAGAACGTGCAGGAAGAAAACAAAAGGAGAATTAGTTTTCTTGTTCCTCTCTTTGAAAGTAATATTTTTATAGATTTTAAATTTTGGTTTTAATACTGCCAGCAACAAAAGTTCATGTTAGTAGAGAAGAAACATATTGAATATGATAGCTTTTGAGTTCTTGATTGGTATTTGTTAATTTTCTGAGAACTTGTATTATTTGTCTTCACTTATATGTAATATCAAGGTATTCTTCTTGACTGTGGCAGATGGGAAGTAAACAGTTGTGGATATCACGGTGATGATGGATTGCTATACCATGGACAAGGAAAGGGAGATGCTTTTGGCCCCATATACAACAGGAGATACTGTTGGTGGTGGCATTAACTATGCTTCACAAGAATTCTTTTTCACGTATTATATTTGTCCTAGGGCTTCTAAGTTCCTTGATTTTTAAGGTATATTCTTGTCTGATGATTCTCACGGTTTTGCATTCTGTTTATGTGGATGCCAGTAAAAATGGGGTGTTAGTTGGAACGGCTTGCAAGGAGAAGGAAATGAAGGGTCGCTTGTATCCTACAATTGCAGCTCACAGCCAAAATGAGGAGTATGCATACCTTCTTTTTTATATGTTTTGATAAATGACCAATAATTGATTTGAGTGAAGAATAAGAATAATGGAGATATCATTTCACTCTATACTTTCCTCACATTTAGCTAATTGAATGTGTTATTATTCTGCTTCATGATACATTGAGGTTTCTTTTCAATAAATGAATGGTGATGTGCTAGTTATGGCACTTTTGTTTCTGGCATTGGCCATGATCCGGTAAAGCTACATTGAGGGATAGATTTGGCTTAAAATTGCTCTTAGGTTGTGAGTTGATCATTTATTCTTTCCAGAGAGACAAATTTAGTAAATTTTCTTGCTTGAGATTGTACAAGCTTATTTCGTGATAGTGGGGATACAACAGTGAGATACAAACTATATGGCTTTTAGTTTAATTAAAATCTCCAGAGGAAATGAGCTTGGCTGATGCTTGAGAAAGAACATAAATTTTTTGTTCTAAAAATTGCTCTTAGTTTGTGAGTTGATAGCTTATTCTTTCTAGAGAGACAAATGTTATTTTTCTTGCTGGAGATTGTACAAGCTTATTTCGTGGTGGTGGGAATACAGTAGCGAGTTACAAACTATATGGCTTTAAGTCGATTTTTTTTTTATAAGAATTGGAAGTCTTGTTAAAAACCCCCTTCATGCTTTTCGGAATACTATAAAGTTATCCGAGAAGTAGCAGAAGGAGGAAAAGAGTACCTCGGATTTTATTACCACAAGAAATCAATTACAAGGGAATCAAATACAAAAATCATCATAAAACCTCTCCAAAAAAAGGAAAATCCCACACTCCATCTACAACCAGTAACCAGCCCCATGATCCCTAGCCTCCTAAAGGACAGAAACCTATACCCTATTCCTTGTTTTGCTAGTTCGTCGGCTTTCACATTAACACAACGAAGTACAATTGTCAGTTCTCTAATAACTGATACAATATCTCTAACCAGATCCAAGAAAGGTCCGGGACATAGTAGAGGGTCTTTTACCCAGTCTATAGCTGTCTTACAATCACTCTCAACGATCAACCTATTCTTCTTGCTAACTTCAAAATCGAAGAACATAGAGATGCCTTGTTTAATAGCTAATAACTCTGCGCACAGGAGGACCTTGCTTTAAGTTGAAATAAAATTTCCAGAGATGAATTGAGCTTGAATGCTACTGCTTGAGCAAGAACGTAGATTATTCTGTTCTTAAAATTGCTCTTAGGTTGTAAGTTGATTGCTTTTCTTTCTAGAGACGAATGTTATTTTTCTTGCTGGAGATTGTACAAGCTTATTCATGGTAGTGGGATACAACAGTGAGTTCGAAACTATATTGATTTAAGTTGAAATAAAATTTCCAGAGATGAAACTGAGCTTGAATGCTGCTTGAGCAAGAACATGAATTATTAAACTGAAATTGAGCTTAAATGCTGCTTGTACAAGAGCATAAATTATTAAACTTTTTTTTATAGGAAATGAAGGCCTCGTTAAAAACCCCCTTGATTAAAGGAGTTTATAGAGAAGCTCCTTAATCAGCAGAAGATAGGAAATGAAGGCCTCGTTAAAAACCCCCTTCTTGATTAAAGGAGCTTATAGAGAAGCTCCTTAATCAACTGAAGGAGAAAAAGAGTGCCTTAAGATTTCATTAATCATATGAAAATACAAGATACGTCCAGAGAGCCACCTCCAACATAAACAGAACACCAAAAACAATAAAAAACAACCCTAAACAACAACACTAACTCAGCCTAATCCAACTTAGCTTCAACAACAGCCTCTAATATGACTGACCAGACTTAAAGCCTGAACTTGGCCCGAAAGAGACCACAAACAAGACAACTATAATAGAAGCCAAAATATCAGCTGATCCATAGAAGCCAAAATCTAACACAAAAGTCATGAGCTTCCACATGATAAGAGTGCAGAGAAGCAAGCTTCAAAAACACTCAATCCGCCTTTTTGCTACTTATTGCTCGTCTTGTCGTCACAGACCATCCGAACCTCCAACTTCAAAATCAATTATCATATGCGAGTCACCTTCCAAAACTTCCACTGCTGTAATTGAGTAATTGGTTGCTGCATGCTACTCCGCTTGTTGAGAGGTGTATCCTTGGACTAGTAGTGCACTTTATATTGATGTATCAATATGCCATAATTTAACGGCCTTTCACAACATAGATTTGGCCCATGACACATTGTGAGAGGCAGGTATATTTTGAAACTTGGAGAATGGGCAATTTTGTGGTATCATGGTAGAAGTACATGTTTATGATTTTGGTCTTTATATGTTGAAAATATTATCCGTCATAAAAATTTTAGTATAAAAGTCGTATGAAATCTTCTCATTCAATGTGCGCTAAGATTGTCCTTTATGATCATGGGCAACCAATGCCTTGGTTGTTATGAGCTCCTAAATGCAATTTGATGCATCTCATCCACTTGTTTCATTTTTTCTTGCCGATTGTGCTGATATATTTCACGGTTTCATCAAATGAAAATAGATATTGTCTGGTTTTAACTTTAAGTTATTGGTATGACTTTTATATCAAATTGTGCAGGGTTCATGTCAACTTTGGGCAAAAGAAATTTGCTTTTGATCTGAAGGCAAGTTATGCTTCCTTATTCTGCATCATGCTTTATTTTTAATAAATGTTTGGCAATCTAAGTTTCATTATATCTTGGTCCTCTCAGTCTACAAGGGATTTCCTGACGGTTAGTTTTTCTAAAGATTTATATTTTTGTTGCTGTGTATCAGGAATATGAAGCTCAAGAGAGGTTGAAGCAACATATGACTATTGACAAGATATCTCTACCATCAAATATTAGTTATGGGTGAGTTTTTCTTTTGCCACTAAAAGCATTTTCTGCTTCATGCTTGTCTGATTACCATCTGATGATTTGATGTTTTGGTTTAAGAAAAGTGTGAAATCTTTAAATTTGAGTTACTGCTTTTATGATTATGTATTAATTGCTGTACAATAAGATTCTGGTCTAGACAATGATGAGAATACCAATGACAAGCTGTTGCTTCCTGATAATAGTTGTCTGTCTTCAACCTTGTGCTAGCTCACAGATTAAGAGCACATTGGATGACTCTTAAAAGGTTCGAAGCACCAGAACCACTCATCACCATGAATAGAAGTTAAAATTTTTAATACTTTGGGAATAAAGTCTCATACTATAAATGAAAGTATGCATACAAGTTGCATGTAATTGGATTTTTTCTTGGCTAGAGCACATTGGAGGACTCTGAAAAGGATCGAAGCACCAGAACCACCATGAATAGAAGTTAAATTTTTTAACTTGGCGGGTAAAGTGTTATACTATTAAATGAAATAAAAGTATGTGCATACAAATTACAAATGATTGTATTTATTCTTGGCTGGAACTTAAAGATCCAAAGAATAGATTTTTAGTTGTAGAGCCTCATGTTGAGGACCACCTCAACTTGAGGTTCTGTCTCTCTTTGGGTGGTTGTAAAAGTTGACTTGAGATAACTCATGCTTTTATCTCATTAGATTTAATTATTAGTATGGTATGGCATATTTGTGTATTTTAACATATACCTTTTTTAATATTTTGAACAGACTTGTCCGGTCTTACTTGCTACATTATGGCTATGAAGATACACTCAATTCATTTGATTTGGCTAGTAAAAGCCCATACCCCCCATCTATATACTGAAGAAAATGGCTTTGACGAGCAGGATATTGTATGCACTAAATCAAAGAAAGATTCTACGACAGGTTTGTAATTGTTTGACGTTTCACATTTTTATATTATAGTGGTAACATAAATAGTGTGTTTGAACTTGAGTATTAACTAGAACTCAGATATATGATTGAGGATAAGGTGTTTAAAGTTGGGTATTAACTAGAACTCTTGTTACAAGTGGTGGAATTGTTTTTTAATTTCGAGGGGACAACTAGAATCATACTTTTCTCTGGTATTCTAGTTAAATTAGTGCTTAATGTATTTTTTCGTTGCCAATGAAGCTAATCAGGAATGGTGAGATTGATGCAGCAATTAGCAAACTACGTGATTGGTATCCGCAAATTGTTCAGGTGTACACAATCATACTGTGGTGGAAACATATATTGATTGCCATAAGAGGAATAAGTTATGCTGTCAATGAATGTGAATGGGACTTGTATTGAGCTCATTTAATGTCATTCTAGAACTTTGTTTCTTTTTTCTGTTAAAGCATTTCTATATTTCTTCTTCTTCTCTCTCTCTCTCTTAATTCTTTGTTTATTTTTATTTTTTTTGTTTTAGGTATTTTTAAATTAATAAAAAGGGGTGGGGGAATAGATTTCCAGGGTTTGAACTAGGAGTGTAATCGAGATGAGCCCAAATAGTGGCAAGCACGGACTCTAGTTTGATTCTAAACTCAGGGCTCGATACTTGGTGCAAGCTCGATCAAATATCATTTTCTATCCTCAAGATGTAGTTGAACTGTTTAAGCTTGAGCTTGACTAAGCTCATTTGCAGATTCTTGTACTTAAGCTTGATTAAGCTAGTTTACAGATTCTTGTACTCAAGCTTGAACTCAATTAAGCATGATTAATTCCTACTTGAGCTCAAATTAAGTGATCGCATATAAATTTTTTGAAGAACTTTGGAATGCTGAAATTTTAATGTGTAATCCTAAAGGTGATGGTTCTACAAACTGGAACAGAATATGTCGGCTTTTCAAAACAAAGGCCAATCCTATTATCGATAAAAACTGCAAAGCCATAAAGAATTCACAGTGATTAAAAATGATATGGAGATGGAGAAAGGGCTAAAAGTAAGGAAATAGAATAATGTAGAATAAAAGGAGCTGTTCCTAGTGAATTTCCCATTGCCAATTTGCTAGTCATGACCCATTTCTCAACACTGTTTGACAATCTCATGCTTTAGAGCTTGAACCTGAACAAATGAATTAGAAGCACAATGAACAACTCAATCGGGAGGACACGAGGGTTGGAAGGAGAGCTGGAAAACAGAGGACCACAACATTGATAGGGTTTGGAGAAAAATGGCTTACGTTTAAGAGTATGTAAAGTAATTTAATATTACAAGATATATTAAAAATATGTTATGAATGGAAAGATCGAGGGCCATTTGAATTGGGTACTAAGGTGCTTGTTTATGGTCCTTCGGTGGAGGAGGAGAAGACAAGTTTTTTTGAAGAACTAAGTCTTTTTCTAAGAGATCAGAATTGTCCGATTTGTGTAGGAGGGGACTTCAATGCTTACTTGTATGAAGAAGAGAAGATTGGCAGAGGGCAGAACAGAAATTCTATGAATCTTTTCAGTCAGTTTATCCTACAATCTGGTCTTATTGATTTACCTATGACTGGAGGCAGATTTTTTGGACAAATAAACAAGATAATCCAACCTTTGTAAGACTGGATCGTTTTCTTGTTGATAGTCAGTTTTTGGCAGCATTCCCGGATATAGTTCAGTCCATTCTTCCAAGGTCTGTGTCAGATCACAATGTTATAATTCTTCAGAATAGGGGTGTAGATTGGGTAAAAAACCTTTCAAATTATTCAATTACTTGATGGATGAGAAAGGTTTTGAGGACTTGATTAAGTCATCCGTTCAAAACAGTAAGAAAACTCAAAGGAAAGTGGGTGTTTTTAATATTTTGAAGAATGCCAAAGGTGCAATTAAGAACTGGGTTGGGAGAAGAGATCAGTATCCAAAAGCTTTGATTTCTGATTTAGAAGAGAAAATTCAAAAGTTAGAGGCTGTCCAACAGCAGCAGCATGGTGTTTCAGACAGAATTAATAGCAGATTTGAACTCTCACAGAGCAGAATTGTGGAAACTGCTTAAAATTCTGGAGCAGATCGGTTTCCAGTATTCTAGATCAAAATGGATTAAAGATGGGGACCGCAACACAAGATACTTTCATACTTGTGCTACAGTTAGAAAGAAGCAAAATGCATTGAATGCACTGAATTTTGGGGGAATTACGATTCAGGATCCGATTGCAATAAAGGCAGCAGTTAGGGATTACTTCTTCAAAATTTACAATGAGCGTTCAACTCTGGAAATTGATGACATAAGGCTGGATTTTAGCAAAATTACACTGGATCAGAATCAGTTGTTACAGAGAGAATTTTCTGAATATGAGATTTGGGAAACCTTGAAGTCTTGTGACAGTAATAAAGCCCCAGGGCCGGATGGTTTAAATTTGGGATTTTTCAAGAGGTTCTGGCCTGTTTTAAAGGAAGATATTACGATTTTCTTTCGAAATTTCTATTTGGGAAAAGATTGGGAACATGGTGTAAACCATACATTCAATACTCTTATTCCAAAGATTTCGAATGCTGGTGGCCTCGATGATTATAGACCTATAAGTTTAGAAGGTGGGCTATATAAGATTTTATCTAAGTGTTTATCAAGGAGGTTAAGGAGCTGCATTTCAGACATTATCAGTCCTTCTCAATTTGCTTTCATCACAGGTCGACAAATTTTGGACTGCTCTTTAATTGCTAATGAGGGAATTGATTTTTGGAGGAAGAAAGGTTTAAAGGGTTGTGTTTTTAAAGTGGATTTTAAAAAGGCATATGACACAGTTGACTGGCCTATTCTTTTCAGAGTAATGAGGAAAATGGACTTTGGTTCTACATGGATTAGCTGGATCTTGAAATGCGTCACAACAACTTCTATATCAGTTTTGGTTAATGGGGTTCCTACAGAGGAATTCCCAATGGCAAAGGGTATTCGTCAAGGTTGCTCTTTGTCTCCTATGTTATTTAACATAGTTGGGGAACTCCTTAATCTTTTGCTTCGTAGGGCTGTTTCAGAAGGGTTATTTTCGGGTATGGTTATTAGCAGGGAGAAGGGAACTTTCAAATTATCCCACCTTCAATTTGCTGATGACCTAATAATATTATGTGGTGCATCTAAGAAGCAGGTTATGAACGTGAAGAGAGTACTTCGAGTCTTCGAAGTTATATCTGGTCTCCAGTTGAACTTAAAGAAGTCAAAACTATTTGGGGTGAATATGAATGAAGAGGAAATAAGAGATTGGGCAAATTCGATGGATTGTACTGTTGGTAGCTTTCCTTCAGAATACTTAGGACTACCTCTGGGAGCACAAAGAAATTCTTCTGCCCTATGGGATCCAGTGGTTCATAGTTTCAACAAGAAGTTGGCAGGTTGGAAGGCATCCTCTCTTTCTATGGCAGGGGGGTTAGTTTTAATTAATTCAGTCTTATGCTCGCTTCCTACATACTATTTGTCATTGTTTAAAGTTCCGGCTTCGGTGTACAAGTCAATCAATTCTATTATGTCCAACTTCTTATGGGGCGGAAGAAATGGTCAGAACAAGATTCATTGGGTGGGTTGGCCCAATGTGTGCAAACCGAAATTCAAAGGTGGATTGGGGGTTCCAAACATTGACAAGGTAAACAGAGCTTTATAAGAAAAATGGTCTTGGAGGTTTGCTAATGAAAGAAATGCAGAATGGAGGAGATTGATTTGTTCTAAATACAATTTAGACTCTTCTTTACTGCTATTTGACAATAAGGTTACACTCAAATTTTCATGGATTTGGAGATCTGTGGTGAACAATCATTACAGAATAGACCCTACTGGCTGTAAAATTAGAAGCAACTATTCTGTTCAAGTTGGCGATGGGGTAGCATTCGATTTTGGCAAGATGTTTGGGCAATGGATCAACCATTAAAGATCATTTTTCCGAGATTGTTTTCCATTTCCTTAAACAAAATTGGAAAATTATCTGAGTTTGGTGATTTTAGCTCAGGCAGCTGGTTTTGGGATATACATTTAAGAAGGGAATTGAATGATTGGGAATATGAGCAGTGGTCTAATTTGATGACAATTATTTCAAATATTTCCCTTTCGGTTGATTCATCTGACGTACTGGTCTGGAAAGGCACTGGAGATGGGGTATTTACTGTGAAATCTTGTGTTAGTTAGTGTTATTCAGGGACCTCAAGTTCATCAGATGTTAATTTCTGGAAGAATGTTGTTTGGAGTGGATTACTGCCTCCAAGAGTGGAGACATTTGTATGGCAAGTTGTTCTACAGAAGTTGGCAGTGAAGTCAACTCTTGTTAAAAGAGGTATGATGGGTATAGATGACTTGTTGTGTCCTTTTTGCAAGCAGTTTGATGAGACACCCTCCCATTTATTTTTTACTTGTTCGGTGGTTTGGAGCATTTGGAATAAATTCATTAGGTTCTGGAACATTCAATCTGTCTTTCATGTTGATGCAAAAATATTTCTCCTAGCATGGGCTGATTTGAGGATTAATTCAACCATATGGTCATTTATTCCAGGGGTGTCCTATGGACAATTTGGAAATTCAGAAATTATATTGTTTTTGAAGGAGGAAAGGTAGATCAAGCAGAACTCTTCGTTTTAGCTAGATTCAGGCTAGCTTCATGGTACTTAGCTAAGTACAAACAGGTTTCGATCTCTAAGGATTTGCTTATTTCAGATCCTTCCTTAGGGGATTCTTGTTCTCCTAACTCCAAACTGATTGCAACTGTGATTAATTGGTCCCCTCCCCCAAAGGGCTTCATCAAATTAAATGTCGATGCTGCTACTACTACTGACTGGAAGAGAAGTGGGATAGGTGGTGTTTTGAGAGATGATAACGGGACAATCATTGACTCTTACAAGGAATCCGCAGGTCCTGGTCCTCCTACTTTGATGGAATTGAAATCTATCCTAAAGGGCTTATCTTTCTTTCACACTATACGACACAAATTAAAGGATCGGTTGATAATTGAGAGTGACTGCAGGGTGGCAGTTGACTGGGTTAGGGATTTCGTTTCATGTCCTGCTGTTTATGCTTACATTGTTAAAGATATTATTGAAAAGCTTAGACTGTGTGAAGGTGTTATTAGATGGGTTAATAGGGCAGCTAACCTAGTGGCAGACGCTCTAGCTAAGGCTGGAATTGGTTAATATTTATGTTGTTTTTAAGGTTGTAACTATTTAGGTTGTCGATTTCCTTCAAGGAGTTTTAGGTTTTTGTAATATATTGTATTAAGTTTATTATTAATAAAATCCAAGGCACTCTTTTCCTCCTTCCGCTGATTAAGAAACTTTTTCAGAGTTCCATTAATCATGAAGGGGGTTTTTAATGAGGCCTAATATTCCTATAAAAAAAAATGGTTGCCAAATCAAATTCAAATTCTTTTTCAAGTTGGACTTGAATAGCTTGTGAGAACAACTGTATCATTTACACCTCTAGTTGGATATGGTGTCATCCGAGGTTTTATTTCAATTCAAGTCCTTTGCCATTGCACCATAATCTTGGTTTACTAGATCTTCCTTATTGTTTTGACCATTAGGAACTGAAGGAGTGTCCTCAGTCCTGTATTGTTAAAGTCGAATTTAACTTGCATTCTTTCCTTTTACATTAATAATTCGTCTTTCCTTTTTTCTGTTTTCATCGGTCCATATGCTATGGTAGAGGTTATTACGTACATGGATATTGGCTAATACATACATAATTGCTGATTTGGAAAAACAATCTTCTATTTTTTTTTTGGAGTGGGGATGTGGGGTGAAGGAAGAAGACACTTTTTGGTAGCTTTTCAGGACTGGTTGGGATAGCAATGTTTAAACTGGGTATATGTTTATGTTCATGCCATTTCATCCCTCTGCAAGAGAAAAAGAGAATTGCGAATTATTATGCTTTCAAAGCAGAAGGTTACATTAACATAAAAAAATCCTAATTGCTCTCCTCAAACCTTAAGGTTGCCTTCGATATCAGTCACACATTTATGATATTTCTTGTTTTATGGTGGTTTGCTACTTATGTTTGTTATATTAGATACAAAACTCTGCTGCACGTAAGTTTTAAATGTTGAAGAAAGTGTTGAGGCGGTCCACTTGATCATTATTCCATGAAATAGTTTCACTGCTTTGAATTAATTCATCTTTTTTTTATGTTATGCTACATGCAGGATGACAAATCTGCTACATGTTTTCTGCTGCACTGCCAAAAATTTATTGAATTGATTCGGGTACATTTTCTTTCATGTATATTAGCCTATTCTAGTGATAATTGTATTTTTTTATGAAGAGGCACTAATTACAGGAATACTGATTCATAATTTTTAAAAATCTTATGGAAAATAACTTGCTTGGTATACTTGATTACTTGTCTTTTTCACATCTTGTAAGTTCTAACCCAAATTCTAGTTTTTGATATATTGGGAGATATATTCTGAAAAGACAAACTTGAAATTCCAAACTTAAATGCTTGTTACAATACTACTTAACCCCCCACCACCAAGACCATTAAAACTAATGGTTTTTACTGCATGGACAACAATTACGAAGGAACAAACTACTAGCACCAAATAACATATGTGCAAAGAAACAACTTGACATCATATCAAAATCACCTGTGAACATTAAAACTTAAAACTAATTGCTAATTTAGGTAGGATATGTATAAGAAAATTGCCCCGTCCAGCTCAGTTGGTAAAGCGCAAGGCTCTTAACCTTGTGGTCGTGGGATCGAGTCCCACGGTAGGCAATTCATAATTCTGACTGTCAGAGGTCTTCCACGGAAGCTGCTCTCAACCTGGCGTTGGGGGCAACCTACTATCCTACCTCCCCCTCATCCTATTCCTTACATATGGGAATAGGGTTAGCTAATTTTTATGTATAAGAAAATTTGACTTTGTATCTGCACAAGCCTGGTGATTCTGTTGCAGGCATTACATGATAGGCTTCTTATGCTTCTGTGTGATGTGTATACCACATGATAGGTTAATTTTAGTTGGTGATAACGTAAATCCCGAAGTTGATATGCCTGGGGTATCTTTGTTGAATATAAAGGAGCCTATGCCATTGTCAATTAGTATTTAGATAGATGCCTATAATAAAAAATTGATAGTTCATACAAGCTTGTACAAAGATATTCAGTTGCTTTGATCTGGTTTCACAAGCTAGCTTGAAGTAGGCATTTTACAAGACAAATCTAGCATTGGAGTAAATATAGATTGGCTATGTACCGGGAAATTGAAAGAAAAAGACGTGAAAGAAAAAATAAGAGGGTGGATTAGGTATTTTACAAGACAACTCTAGCATGGGTATGTTAAATTATTTCTCGGGAGTTGAAGATAACATCCGTAAGATGAGAATCTTCTTGTCTCAGAGGAAGTTGGTGCTTGATTTACTATCAGAGTCGAGAAAATTGGGTGCTGAAGTATTCCAGTGGTTCCTAATTTACAATTAATCAAGAGGTTAATTACTTGTAGATCCTGATAGGTAGAGAAACCTATTGGAAAGTTGAATTATCTTACTGTGACACATCTTGGTATTGCTTATCTGGTAAGTGTGATGAACCAATATATGTCATCTCCAAATGTTGATCATTGGAAGGTGGTAGAACAATTTTTGCATTATTTGAAAAGTGCTCTTTAACGTTGAGTTCTATATGGCAATCATAGTCATGCTAGGATCAAATGTTTTTCAAATTTGGATTGGGCAGGATGTAAGGAAGATAGTGGATCTACTTCATGATATTTTGTGTTTTTGGAGGAATTTGATTTCATGGAAGTGTAAGAAACAAAATGTGGTCTTACGATCAAGTGCGGAAGCTGAATGCTGAGCTATGGCCAAGTTTGTGCGTTAAATCATTTGGGTATATTAGCTCTGTAGGAAATAAGGTTTCAGTACCTGCAGTGAGAGCTGGTGTGATAATCAAGCTGCGCTTCACGTTGCTTCTAATTTTATCTTTCATGAACGAATGAAAAACATTGAGATTGATTGTCATTTCATTAGTGAAAAAGTCCAACATGGCTTGATTAGTACTACGTGAAAATTGAAGAACAACTAGGAGGTGTTTTCACAAAGGCTCTTAATGTGGTCCAAATTAATTATCTATATAACAAGCTGGGCATGATTAATATCTATGCTCCAACTTGAGGGGGAGTGTAACAAATTTGTAGGCTAAATCTTAGGATTAATATATTGTAATTAATGTAGGATGGTACTTTACCTATTATAGGAACTTTATACTTGTATATATACCCACATGGTTGATAAATAAATTACACAAGAAGCATTATTTTCTCTTTTACTGTCTCTACAATTTTTAAAATTTTCAACAAAACATGTTTTCTTTTGTGTTCTCCATTTTCAAAGAAAATGAAAACAAGAACGATCTATGTTTCCTGAAATCAAATGGTCCCTAAAATTCTTGTTGGAATCCCTAAGAATAAGGACATATTTCTTTCCTTAGTCCTAGGAGTCGCCTTGTAAAGTAGGAATTGATAACAGTTGTGAGTTCCCTTCGTCTTTTGACCGGGCTAAAATTCAAATACTCACAAATGCTCAAGGGAGAATTGATGAGTTGTTAGAGTTGAAGGTCGGGGATAATTTATTCAAAATCTTGGTGCATGAAGTTGACCCTTCCTTCAAACCTAATTTTTGGGTCCCTGAAGATTGCGATATCTCTTTAGAACTTGTTCCTCCAATTGGACTGTGATTATTCGACAGCTGTATTCAGAGGTGTTTTTTAGTTTGTGGTTGTAATTGTTGGTTTTTGTTTTGCTATGTTATCTTACATCTTGAGGTGTATTTTAGAAATACGGTTATTGTCTTAGGGGCTTTTTGTTTGAAGATGTAAGATTTTTAGGTGATACGGTCTGTACTGGTTTTTATTCCCCTTTGAGGGTTTGGTGTTACCACTTGTACTTGGTCTTCTATTTAATAAAATATGAGGTACTCTTTTCTCGCTTCCAATGTTCTTCAACATACTTCTAAGTATGTGGAAGAATATGAAGGGAGTTTTTAACTAGACCTCCAACTTCTATAAAAAAAAAAGTAGGAACTAATTTAGTTACTGATTCTTAAAGAATTTTACTTATTTTTAGGGATTACTTATGTGTACTTAGTTCTCTCTATAGAGGCTGTAAATTACTTAGTGAATGATAACAACCTTCTTTCTAAGTTTATTCATGGTATCAGAGTGCTAGAATTATCCCGATCCATCTCTTTCGATCCTTCTCTTTCAACTCTGATTTCTCTCACAAAATGCCTCCCTTTCCTCCCATGGTTGACGAAACCCAGTTCAAACCAGGAACTTCACAAGTTCCTCCAAATACCAATCAGGTAGTCACTCAAGATGACCTTAACTCCTCCCTTATAATCACAAATCACCCTCTCAATGGAAACACCTTCTTACAATGGTCCCAATCCGTTCTTATGGTGATTCGTGGTCGTGGAAAACTAATACATAGGAGACATCCCACGACCAACCATAGAAGATCTTACTTATTCTACATGGGAGCTCAACAACTAAATTGTAATGGCTTGACTAATCAACTCGATGGAGAGCCACATAAGCAGGACTTATCTTCTTTTCAAGACTACGAAAGATATGTGGGATGCAGTCAAGGAGAACTACTCCGATTTAGGAAGCACTTCGCAAGTATTTGAGATCAACTCAAATGAAAAGATATTCGACAAGGGACGCTCGAAGTAACTCATTACTACAACAATCTGAAGATCCTATGAAAAGAACTCGACATGTATTATGAGGCTGACTGGGGTGAAGGCTTGGAACACTCCAAGTTTATGACACATCTCAACAAGGAACGACTCTGAGTTCCTAGCAGGGCTGAACTTAGAGCTGGATGAAGTCTGTGGGCGTATTTTGGGTAGAACTCCTCTACCAACCATTGGTGAAGCATTTGCAGAAGTTTGATGGGAGGAAAATTGGTGCCGAGTCATGAATGGGAGACGTAAAGGAATCTAAAACAGTGACAGCCCTTGGTCACCGTCCGGCTGAAACTTCTGCCCTCATCTCCAAGGGACGCAATTCCAGAAAACCGAGCTGGGAATGATGTAGGGTCAACTCGTCCATGGTGTAACCACTACAACCGTGTTGGTCATACAAGGGAAAAATGCTTTAAACTCCATAACTATTCTAGAAAAAACCATATGGATAACAAGACTGCAATGCTGTCCTCTAATAACTCTAATGCTGCAGATGATGCTCTCGATGTTCACCTAACCAAAACCCAACTTGAGAGTCTCCATAAGTTGCTTGGTACTTCTAATTCTCATGGATCTTTAGTTACCCAAGGTATTGCCCTCAACATTGCTTTTGAATCTAACAACCATTCCTCTTGGATACTCAATTCGGGTGCTTCCGATCACATGACAGGTAATTCCACTTTGTTTCAAACCTACACCCTGCCATGATCAGTCCCGAATCCGCATAGCTGATGGCTCTTATTCACGGATACAACTAACAAAGAATTTTTCTCTTGATAAAGTCTTACATGTCCCAAACTTGTTTCACAATTTACTTTCAATCAACAAACTTACCAAGGATGAAAATGTTCTTGCTGAATTTTCCGCATTTGGTTGTGTGGTACAGATATCGGGGAGGATGATTGGCACTGCTAAAGTCGATGATGGACTCTATGTTTGGAATAATGACAGTGCACAAGAGGGATTGGCTCTATCTACTTCAAAAGAGGACACAATTATGTTATGGAACCATAGACTAGGGCATCCAAACTTCTTGTATTTGAAGAAACATCTTCCACTGTTATTTCTAAATAAAAGTGTTAGTTCCTTGAACTGTGAGATTTGCCAATTATCCAAACTACCCGTGTACCATACCCATTAAAATCATATATCCAATCCCAACCTTTTTCATTAATCCACAGTGACCTATAAGGAGCCAACCGAGTGAAAAATATTACGGGGGCTAGGTGGTTTATAACTTTCATTGATGACTACACTAGGGTTTGTTGGGTCTACATTCTCAAAGAAAACTCTGAAACACCCAAAATATTTCGAAACTTTCACTCAATGTTTCGAACCCAATTTAATTCTACCATACTTACTCTTCGCACTGACAATGGGAGATAATATTTTAACTATGTCCTAAATCCTTATCTCTCTGACCAAGGAATCATTCACCAAAGCTCGTCCTGACACCCCTCAACAAACGAGATCTCCAGGAGAAAAAATTGACATCTACTTGTAGCTCGAGCCTTCATGTTCACCATGGGTGTACCAAAATATTTGTGGGGAGAGGTTGTCCTTACTGCCTGCTATCTCATAAACCGATTACCATCAAAAGTTCTAAATCTCCAAACACCTCTAAATACCCTCCAAAAGGCTTGTCCCTTATTTCGAGTTCCCAATCTACCACAAAAAATATTCGATTGCAAAGCCTTTGTCCATAATCATCAACCCAATCAATCCAAACTTACCCTCATGCCCACACTTGCGCCTTCATTGGCTATTCCCCCACACAAAAAGGCTATAAGTGTTATTCACCAACCTTACACTGAATGTTTGTCTCTCGGGACAACGTCTTTTTTGAGAATGAACCATATTTTGCAGTATCTCATCTTTAGGGGGAGACATTCAACAAAGATGAGTCCCTTAATACCCTTCTCATTATACCACCTGATCCTACCACTACTACCACAAACAAACCTAATAACCAGAGTGCCATTGTAATCCCAGATTTAGACACTATTTCCTCTATGCAGCAGGAAATTAACACGGTTGACACCACCGAGGAGCAGCAACCACCTGATATAGGAAGACAACAAGAATAGGCTCTAGAAATTCGTCCAGAAGTTCGGTTTACTCTCGGCGGGGGCATCCTCCTGAAATTGATATAGTAGGGTCAATTTTATCCCCAACTGAGGACTATTCTGAAACAGAAGTGTCTCCTCCATCTCCATCCATCTATCTTCCAATTGCAATTCAAAAGGGCACAAGGAATTGCACTCAACACCCTATTTCTCGATTTGTGTCCTATGGAAACTTGTCTAAGTCTTACAAAACTTTTGTGTCTAATGTTGAATTTGTAGAAACTCCAAAAAATATAGAAGAAGCTCTTGAATCAAATGAGTGGAGGCAAGCTGTGATGGAAGAAATGAAGGCACTAAAAAGCAATGAAACTTGGGAAGTCTCAGATCTACCTAAAGGGGTGCAAATGGATCTTCACTACAAAATTTAAACTCGATGGTAGTATTGATTGACACAAGGCTCGGCTTGTGGCTAAGGGCTTCACACGAACCTATGGCCTTAACTACGATGAGACATTTGCACCGGTTGCTAAGTTAAACACCGTTCGAGTTCTTCTATCCCTAGCAGTCAACTTGGATTGGCCATTAACTCAATTGGATGTAAAAAATGCATTCCTCAATGGATAATTGAATGAGGAAGTGTACGTGGATTTCCCACCCGGGTTTGAAGAAAGGAAGGCAAAGTGTGTAAGTTGAAGAAGTCCTTATATGGGCTGAGGCAATCTCCAAGGGCGTGGTTCAGCCGATTTGCCAAAGCTATGATCAGTAGAAGTTATGTTCAAGGACAAACCGACCACACCATGTTTTATAAGCACTCGGAAAGTGGAAAATGCTGCATCCTAATTGTTTATGTGGACGGTATAATATTAACAGGAGATAATTCAAGTGAAAAGCTAAAAGAGTTCCTTAGTGCAGAATTCGAACTCAATAACTTGGGGAATGGAGGTAGCAAGGTCTAAGGCAGGTATTTCTATCTCCCAAAGAAAATATGTTTTTGATCTACTATCTGAAGTTGGTTTGTTAGGCTGCAAACCAGCCGAAACTCCTATGGAATTTAATCTTAAATTGGGACTGATAATGATGGAGAAGAAGTTGACAGGGGGAGATATCAACGACTAGTAGGGACACTTATCTACCTATCTCACACCCATCCAAACATAGCCTTTGGTGTGAGTGTTATTAGTCAGTACATGCATGCTCCAAGGGAGAAGCAACTGGAAGCTGTGTACAGGATATTAAGGTATCTAAAAGGGACTCCTGGTAAAGGCCTGTTTTTCAAGAAAACTACCAACCGGAATGTGGAAGTATACACCGATGCAGACTGGATAGGGCTTGTTAATGAAAGACGTTCTACAAGTGGTTACTGTAGCTATGTTTGGGGTAACCTTGTGACGTGGAGAAGCAAAAAAAGTCTGTTGTAGCACGCAGCAGTGCAGAAGCAGAGTATCGAGCACTATCCCATGATATATGCGAAGGAATATGGGTACAAAGACTAATGGGAGAACTAAAAGTACCCTAAACCCTACCTACCTACTAGACAACAAGTTGCAGACCTGTTAACCAAAAGCTTGAGCAGAAACATGCTTGAGGAACTTATTGGCAAGCTGGGTTTGATAAATATCTACACTCCAGCTTGAGGGGGAGTGTTGGAATCCCTAAGATTGACAGATTTCTTCCTAGGAGTTGCCTTGTAAAGTAGGAACTAATTTAGTTACCGATTCTTAGAAATTTTACTGATTTTTAGGGATTACTTCCTTATGTGTACCTAGTTCTCTCTATAAAGGCTGAAAATTACTTGGTGAATGATAACAACCTTCTTTCTAAGTTTGTTCAATTCTGCATGCTTGTGAGGTTTAAACTTTGATTCCTGAAATGCGTAGTATATCCTTCTTTGTTTGTGTTGCTATATCAGCACCAGACGGTTGATGCCTAGTTTCGTTGAGATGAGATAAATGTACATCCTGTTTGTAGGTGGGAGCACTGGAAGAGGCTGTAAAGTATGGAAGGATTGAATTGGAAAATATTTTGGGTTGGCTGGATTTGATGATTTACTTCAGGTATTACTATTAAGATGATTCCTTTTCCTCTACTTTCCCTTTGGTCTATTGATAGTTGCTTGTAGAATATGAGATGATGAATATTATGTTAGGGACGTGACTATTATTTGACTTTTCTTTATTTCTTAATTATATTAATTCATTCTGACACGTATACAATCTGATATAATTTTGTTTGCTTTTTTTAGCCTATATTTTAGGAAAATTAAAATGTACATAAGCTTGTCTTTTCTCATTGTATTTGCTTTTAGGCAGTTGACAAGCTATTTGTCTGTAGTGCATGTCTAGTGTCTACTTGGGCTGAGAAAAACTTTCCTTGTTTTATGGTTTTCTGGCCTGCTTCCGCTCTCTGCTTAGGCTGAGAAAATTAGATCCAGATCCTTGTGTATTTTGGTTGCACCCGAAGCTAATGTTTTAATTGGTTTTGCTTTTAGGACTGTGTTGCTCTGCTGGCTTATGAACTTCCACAGGAGTCCTCTGTTGGATACCTTCTTGAAGAGTCGCAACGTGAACTTGTGGCCGACACAGTTAAATGCTATGGTCTTATCAACAAATCCCAACTTGAAAGATTCGCAAGGCTGCTTACAATCTTATCTTGAGAGATTACTCAGGCAGCTGACTGCATGCTGTTTGGAGAGAAGGTCGGCAAACGGGGATCAGGGTGAAGCATTCCTTTTACGTCGGGTGCTTAACAGTGGTGGAGACATGAAATGCTAGCCGATATTATGTAAATTGAACTCGCTCATCGTTTTGTCCATATCTCCCATGGATCTTTGCCTAATCACCATAAGTGCTTGAATTGGTCTTAGTGCCAGCTATACAGAGTTGAGCACCCCTAAATTCTCTCTGAAGATGGCGGTGTTTCACCTTATGCTTGTAAGTTTTTTTTACCCCTCCAACTTATATTCGAAATTAAAAGCTCCTAGTTTGTGGGATGCAGATTCCAATGTGAATATTTTAGGTTGAATGTGATTGATTATATGTTACGGTTTAGCTAATGGCATAATTGTTTGGAAGATGTTATAATCTTAATGGGAATTTCGGGATATAGCATTATTAAAGCACATAGAATTATAGTTGTAGCCGAGGTGAAATTGATAATCTTAGCTTCCACCTATTATTGTTCCATTACTCGCTAATTATACTTGTTGATTTCTGTTTACCATTTGCATTTCAATCACACCCATTTGTTTTCTTTATGAGCTTCGTGTCATGCATGATTAATAAAATACTTGTAGCCAAGAGGTTGATGAAGTCGAAATAAAAAGAGAGATTAGAAGCTAAATACCCCAAAAAAGAGGCTCTTTACCTCAATATTTTTGTATAAAAATATTTTTATTTTAATATCTATATTCGATTAATTATTGAATCAACACCATTTTTTGCTACATAAGTAAAGGTACGTTCTGCATGAAGGGGCTTTTTTTTTATAACGTAGTACCTCCTAAGGTTAGGTTAAAGAATCCGACCTTACAAGACAACCTTCAGAGGGGCTCAAAGAACCTATCACTCTGTCCTCCCGTTTTTTTTTAGGATTCTCAACCAGCACGGTTTGAACCTAGGACATGAAATCAGCTTATAATCCCAAGAGTCATTGCTTTGCCAATTGGGCCACACCTGTGGTGGTATTGAGTGGATTTTGTTGATATGGTAGAGGATGCATTTTGCATGAAGCGTCTTTTATTAATGTGGAAGAAGGCACATTCTGCATGAAGCGCCTTCTGTTGATGTGGTAGAAGACGCATTTTACATGAAGCATCTTTTATTAATGTGGCAGAAGGCGCATTTTACATGAAGCATCTTTTGTTAATGTGACAGAAGGTGCAATTTTTTGACCCAAAATGAAAAGTTGAGTGGTCAAATGTTAACCGGTATAATCGTTATATTTAACAAGTTAATTAATTGAACCATTAATATTAAATGGTTTCGGTTAACCGAACGCTCAAAATGGTGGTTAACGGTTAAGGTTATAGTTACGAATTTTTATAAAGGGTTAACCGTTAATAAGTTAAATTTATAATTATGTTTCTAATTTGTTAATTTTTTTACACAAATAACTTAATATTACTTTTTATTATTTCTAATTTATATATTTTTAATAAAATTTGTAAACAAATAACTTAATATATATTTTATTATTTTTTATTTTGTATTTCTTTGAAAATACATAAACATAATTACATCAATATAATTATGTAATTTGTTAATTTTTTTACACAAATAACTTAATATTACTTTTTATTATTTCTAATTTATATATTTTTAATAAAATTTGTAAACAAATAACTTAATATATATTTTATTATTTTTTATTTTGTATTTCTTTGAAATTACATCAATATAATTACATCAATATTGAGAGGTATACTTACACGATGTAAGTATGTGTTAAGTGATATTTTTTTTATTCACTTACACCGGTGTATGTATGTATGTATTAAGCACTATGCTTTTTTGTAATAAGAATTATGAAAATTTTTGACAAATAATTATAATAGGTTAACCTGTAATGAACCGTTAATAACAGTTAATCGTTAGCGGTTAATCGTTTCTTAATGGTTAGGTTACGATTAAAAAAATCTCATAACCATTATAACAGTTAACCGACAGTTTAGACTAAACGGTACGATTAATTGTCCATGAACAACCCTATCTTCAACTGTTCCTAATGGCTCATAATTATTTTTCGTGTTAATTTTTTCGTGAAGTTGGTAGCATTGCTAATTCCATGTGGTGGAGATCATTAATAAGTATTGAAGGAATAGAGAATTAATGTTGAAAATTGGGACGAAGCTCGTGCATTTGTTTGAAAATGGCCCCGTTGTTTAATGTACTACTTTGAAAATGCTTATGACAACAAAGCTTTTGTCAATACAAACCGTCCTGGGCCTTATTTTATGCTCTGTATTGTTAACCTAAGTCTCAGACAGACTCAGAGAATGTTTTTGACTTTACAAAATATATAATGTTCTCCCACCATACTTAAGCGTTGAGTTCTGCTTTAAACTAATACTATTTTGGCATAATGACAAAATTATCCTTTAACGTTTGTAGAAATTGTCACTTTAGTCCTTACTTTTTAGAGTATTTTAATTCCCGACGTTTCATTTTAGAGTAAAATATCCTCTAGTTGGAGGAAAATTGTTAGTTGACTAACTGTTAATGTATCATACGAATGTGGCAAGCCCATGTATGATGTCACTTCAGCAAAAAATTATTTTTAGAGTAAATTATAATAATAATTAATTATATATACATTTATAAAAATATATTTAAAAATAGTTTAAAAATATTTTTTTGATTATGTGACATCACACGTGGACCTGCCACATCAATAAGATGCGTTGACCATTAGTCAACTAACGATTTTCATCCAGCCATGTGGATATTTTGCTCCAAAATAAAAAGTTGGGAGGGAGGGGTTAAAATGCTTCCAAAAAATAGATAGGAGACAAAGTGAACATTTGTGCAGGCAACGAGGGTAATTTTTTTATTATGCCTATTATTTTATATATTAAGATTATGCAAATAAATGAAGAGTTATTTAATGAAAATATTGTATTAAGTGATGTGTCGATAAATGTTGGAGGAACAATTATATCTTTAAAAATTTTAAATTTATATATAATTTAAACGATTTTATACCTTTTTAATGATCTCATTTCGTATCTTTTGAAATTTCACAAATTTTTCTTTTAAAATTTTATAAACTTAAACCTAAATATAAGATCTTTTATATATTTATGCTCCAGTCGTAGTTCCAATGTAATCGAAAAGAAAGTAAATATTATTAACTTTATTTAATAATATTCTTAATCAATAATCATACATGTAATTAACTAAATCCATAATTTCAAATAAATATAAATGTTTTTAGGAATTCAGTGAAGGTGAACCTGCAAACAGGGACGAACATAGGGGAACAGATGGAGGCAGTCGTCACCTAAAAATATAAAATTATCATATATTTTAGATTTTTTTACGTATTTTCTATTAAAAATCTATTTTTGCCCCCCTAAAATTTTATAAGTTTAAATTCGCTTCCTAAAATTTTATAAATTCAAGTTCAGTCTCTAAACTTAAAATCATGACCTTGTCTCTGCCCGCAGACATCCCAAATGTTTCAGATCACTGTCCTGTACGGAGAAAGACGGTTAACCTTTTTTTTTATAACAAAAAGTCCCTACATTATACCCAACTATTAAAATTAATCCCTATATTTTAATTTTAGCTCCTCTACTCTATGAATTTGAAAATTTCATCCCATTTGTTAACTTTGGTTATAGTTGTTGACATCACAAAAACAATCTAATAAAACACAATCATATGTTTGTTGATAGGAATAACTCCTCGATAGTTGATGGTTTATCCCTTTTGATTTGGACGGAGAGTCATGATAGATGATAATATATGTAGACATCCATTTTTGTCCGAGACAACAAAAAATTTATTATTTATTTATTATTATTATTTTATTAATTTATATATATATACATTTTTTTTGCAGGTCTTCCATTCCCATCAAACAACCCACTAAACCACGTTCAATCCCACTATCTCCACCTACTCCAGTACCCCACGACTATCACCTTATCTATCACTCATTTTTGTTCCTAAATGGGGGCGATAAAAAAGGGGGAAAAAATTGGAAGGGGGCCACCACGTGAATATCATCTTCTTCCTCTTTGATTGTAAAAACGTCTGTACTTTTAATATTTAAGGAGATTCTTCGGATCCAGAGAGGAGGGCGGTTCGAGAGCTTTAGTGGAGGTGGCCGAGGTGAGCGAATCCGAGAGCCCTTGTGGGTTTTCCTGTCGTCGTCTTGACCGAGACGCGTGGTCATTCCGTTGACGCAGGCTGAGGAAACAGAGGCCGACATGAAGTAAAAATGATGGAGGAAAGGAGCATACTTACCTGGCTTATCCAAATCCAGTGCAAACTAATGGCCCTTCCTCTTCTGCCTTCAAGCATTTCCCTTTGCACGAACAGACCGAGAAGAAAACAGAACTCAGATAGAGCCCAAGCATGAAACCGACTGGATCTTCATTACATATGGTGGTTCAATCCATCTTTTATCTTCTGCCACTTGAGTCTCCACACACCGGGTACCTTCCTCAACTCAGAAGCGATCCTCAATTCCTAGTCCACCGCCGATTGCAAGGATGTACGCCGCCTTGTTCATCAATCTCGGAACCACTTATTCTTGCGTTGGTGTTTGGCAACATGATCGTGTTGAGATTACCGCCAACGATCAAGCCAAGAACTAGGTCACCATGAACCGCTCAACACCGAAGTTTTCGATTCAAATTAATGAAAGTTCGACATGCAAATCGTACGTATTTTGTTTTCATATTGTTTCGTGTTGTTGTTATTATGTTTGAAATCCAGCAAAAAGATCAGGTTAGCATCATACCAAATTATTGGTGGGCTCTACCTGTCTCCACTTTAATATCCTTTTCTGTTAATCAAAACCCACGTGTATTTGGGGTTTTTTGTTTATTAAAAAAGGAGGGGGACCTTTCTATGTATATTTCACGCCATGGAAGTGTTCCAGAGAACGGCAAAACATTTCATGCAGCAACTGGCAGCTGGCTTGCAAGCTCTCCGCGACAATAATCTTATACATCGAGATCTAAAGCCTCAGAACCTTCTCCTCTCAACAAATGATAGCAGTTCAATTTTAAAGATTGCAGATTTTGGATTTGCAAGATCACTTTAACCTAGGGGGCTCTCTCTCTTTCAGTAAGCAAAAAAAAACGAAAATGCCTCTGGAGCTTTACAAAGAAGCTAATGAAGAAGATCCAAAAGTTGTTCTCGACGGCGTCGCTGGCCTCGTTGGGCTCTTACGCCAGTTAGGGGATCTTGCTGAATTTGCAAGAGCATGTAATGAACACAGCTTCTAGGAGTCATAAGTTGACAATTCTTGTGCAACGGATTAAAGCTGCACTTCCGCCTCTTGAGAAGGCAGTTATGGCCCAAACTAGTCATATTCACTTTGCTTACACGGTTGGGAATCTCATGTGGATTGCATCAGCGAAGACCAAGGGTGAAAACACGATGCTTTTGTTCCCAGCAGTTTGAGTTGCTCCCGCCACTGAGGATGAAGACACCCGAGTCCAAGTTGCTTCTATGCCAAACTCGAAGAAGTAGGTGTCAGCACCGACGAGGAAAATGAAGATAGCATCCTCGATCTGAAGTTGAAGCTGTATCGATTTGATAAAGAAACAAATCAATGGAAAGAGAGAGGCGCTGACACTGTGGAGCTGTTGAAGCAGAAAGAGACTGGAAAAATTTGTCTTGTCATGAGGCAATCTAAAACTCTCAAGATCTACGCTAATCATCTGGTGTTGTCAATGATGAGGTGGAGCAGCATGCTTCAGTCGTGTTTATAGCGGGATCCTGACATTGCAAACGGTGAATTGAAAGATGAAGTTTTCAACACTCGTTTTTTATCCCTGGAGAGTACGTATATTTTATACTTGGCTACCATGCTGAATTCTTGTTTGACATGTTAAAAGTTTTCTAAAGATGTTAAATGTGCAATATTGCATCATCAACTTCAACACCATTCGTCCGAATTTTATTGTTATTGTTTTCCTTTTCATTTAATATTTTTTTATCTTATTTTATTTCATTGTATTTATTTTTTTTCTTTGATTTTTTTATTATTTAACATTTTCAACTTTTTTAGAGTAATTCCAATCAAGTAAGTAATTCGAATCGAGTTTTTAAATTTAAATTTAAATTTTTAATTTTTTCGCAATCAAGACAACCGATAAATTAATTGGTACCGAAAGGGCGGTTCAAGGGTGCTAATCCTTCCTTAACCGTAACCGACTCCCGAACCCGACACGTCTCTGGTACAACGCAGATCAGGTAAGATGGTGTCCGACCCACCTAAATTCGTTTTAAAGTGGTCGGTGGCGACTCCAATCCATATTTTTCAAGTCGAAGCCCAATTCCGGGGCCCAACCGAAAGACGGTTGCGACAGCTTGGCGACTCCGCTGGGGACAGGTAAGTGAGTCAGGCCAGAATTAATTTCTGGTTGTCTTTTTATGCGAAAATTGTAAGTTTAAATTTTAATTTATTTATTCGGTTCAGATTATTTACCTTTGATTATTTTTCAAATAAATAGTTGTACTAACATTTTTTCAATGATTTCAGATTTTTTAAAAGCTTCCATCTCTAGCTCTAAACCCGAGCTCCGAACCCATTTTAAGTGGGGGTGAAAGCGACGCATTCGTGTGAATTTATTCACCGCATATGCCTAGCAAGTAGCCTTCGGGGATTCATATACCTTATGCCTTCGTGTGAATTTATTCTCCGTATGGGCATAAGGGAATGTTTCCTCTCGAGTTTAACTTAGTCCACACAAGCCTGTGATGGGTTTAGGACTAAGGGTCTGGTAAGCCTAAGGAGGCACCAGCAAGGAGAACTCGGGTACCGTTTTTTTAGAACCTAACCCGGGAGACTTTGAAGGAGTTAGAGCCTACCCCAAAACCTCATTTCAAACCCTAGGATGCTGGAATTATTTCCTGCTTTACTTTCTGTTCAAAGCATGTGAACTAGAAATTTATGCGGTTAGGACTTGTTCAAAATCAACATGCGGGATAGAGATCATGTCCGGGTAGGAATAATAAGCATGTGGGGTAGGACTTTTCATTTTCATTTTAATTTTTTTTTATTATCCTTGTCTCACTAACTTTTTTTCCTCCTTTCATTTTCTGTTCTTTTTGCAGTTTTTTTTTTGATCATTCGCATCATTAAAACGAGGTGTTGATCCACCAAAAATGTGTTTGTTAAACATAAATAATCTGCATTAATGGACAAAGGAGTTATAATACAAAGAGACAAAAAGCTCAGAAGTCCAACCGGGATTAAAGAATACTTAGAGGCAAAGGTTGCAGGGGCAAGACGAGGAAATGGTTATTGACCCGGAGAATCCTTTCGAAAATTACGAGAATAAGATGGTGAAACCCTAGCTAAGCTAGAGACCATTATTGATGAATTCCAAAAACAAGTCGACAAACTTCGGATGGAAGGCTCCAAAGACACTTTCGTTTGGAACGAGCTCGGCATAGAGTGAAGGCCGAAGATGCAGTCATTCGAGACCTTTTTTGGGGCAAACAACTCGTCACCCGCACAAGTTTAGCCAAAGGAGCTGGAACGGTTCGACAGGATATTCAACCGGTGAAGAAGCGGAAGACGAATCAACCTGCCAGAGGCTGTGCGGGATCTATACCATCAAAAAGTTTTTTGTCTCTTCAGACGTAACATTTTTGTCCCCAATAAGGATTATTCAGAATAATAGGCACATTTTTCGGATCAATGCCTCGGACATTTCATGCTTCATGCATTTAAACATTTTGCATATTGTTCATTTCTTTACATTCACATTAACTATCTTCACATGATTCATCAAAAAATGAGAACACTTCGACCCTATGACATATAAGGAGCTTTACCAACAGTTGTTTGACGCACATGTGGTGTCACCATATCCAGAGAAATCCATGAAGCCCCGTACCCCAGGTAGTATGATGAGAACGCTCATTGCAGCGGAGTCCCAGGGCACACTATCGAGAATTACTCCACAATCAAGAGAATCATACAGAAAATACGTAACAAGAATCGGATTGACTTCAACAACTTGGGGGCATCCAAGTGAGGAAGACCATTTCATCATTTGAGCCATTCTGTTTGGATTTGTTTTTTCATTCTTTTCTCAAGTTTTTGCAAGGACCTTTAAATAAATTTATGTTGTTTTAATGATGGCGAGCAATAAATCACATTTGCAAATTTGTAATTCTTTGCATATCATTTGAATTAAGAAACTCTGTTAATGGTCCAAAGTTACGGATCTTTGACAAAGTAACATGATTTTAAAAAAAAGGACATTGACCTTATCCAAAATATACCCTCAAACACCGTACCATGCTCTTGCAATTAACCAATGTAACCGTTTCCTTTTATAAGGTGCGAACAACATGGGGCATCATATGCATATGACATTACTATGCTTTTTATTTAAGACGTTCAGTGATGATAATGATCTTCACAGATGGAATAGTCGAGTAAGTGAATCTAGTTTAGGTCAATTGCTTGAAAATTGAACTCTAAAGATGAAATTTTTTACTTTCAACAAACACCTAGACTATAACAGGTTCTTCTTGACAATCTTAAGAAATTGAATCCATAAAAACTGAGCTATTCCGCTAAGGCAATTGGTTATAGAGGAAACTTGAAAGCCCTGGCCTTATGAGTAGATTACGTTCAAACCATGACATTGCTCGGACACTTGGCAATTCGGTGTTTGCTCCACTGCTCTTGTCAGGCCGAAGACTCTGTGATGAGATGAACCCTTCAGTTAACTTGATAAGAGTGATTATAATATTAAGCTGTCCCTCTAAAGCAATTGGTTTAATGCCCCGGCTTTATGGATTCAGCTAGTCAGATAACGACAAATTAAATCAAATTTATCTAAGCAAGAAATTTTTGGTAAAATGGACTAAGGGAGTTAAGGAACACCTGTTATAGTCAACTACACACGAGCACTCAAGAATTTCATTTTTAGACCGATGTTTTTGCACTGCCTTTGTTAGAGGAGCCTACAAAGCTTGAACAAATAGAAGATTTCAGAGGACTGAAATAAAAGGTCTAATAAGTGATCATGCTAGTTTCGTCATCTTGTCCGCACCCAATTGAAGTGCCAAAGCATGTCAAGATATTTTAAAAAAATGATGACATTTTTTTTCCAAAACCTTAGAAAGGAGGTCAAGCGAAAGCCAACCCATCCATTTGAACATTTGTCAAAGAGCTGTAACTCTGAAAACGTTAAAAGAGCTATTGATTCCTTTGATATTCTTTGAACTCACATTTACAATTTGATTCAATTGCGAACAATATTTTACAACATTTTTATCATGTCTCTCTCCTAAAAAAAGAAAAATGAGAAAAACATTTTCAAGCAGAACAATCTCAGATATGAAAGGTCTGTAAAGCCAAAGCTCGGGAAGCAAATGGGGCACGATCCATTCCAATGACCTGATTGACAGGCAACGCACGAGACTCCATCCAGAAGATAACACATAATTCATTCATATTGCATGCATCTTAAACATACTTAGGTGCATCACATTCATCATTTTAGCATACACGTTTTTGCAGCTTTTAGAGTCAAGTTTTGACTTCAAGATGAAGGATACTCGATTCTCAAGCGCCTTCAAAGAAGGATGGTGGTTGATTAACTCAGCAGCAAGAAGCTACACTTCGACCAACTCGACAGATTGAAAATTTTCTCTCGAACTCACAATTTGCTCGAGAGTAAATTTCAACTTCTCAACGAAGGATCTCGAATCCAAGACAACACAAGCTCAACTTTATGACGAAGGGGCGGCTGATTGTCAACAAACATTTCTCAATTTCAGAGCCAATTTCAACTTCACAGCGAAGGATATTGGACTCCAAACAACGTAAGTTCAACTTCACAGCGAAGGGACCGCTGGTTGTCAATAAACAATTTCTCAATTTCAGAGCCAATTTCAACTTCACAGCGAAAGATATTGGACTCAAGACAACGCAAGTTCAACTTCACGACGAAGGGACCGCTGGTTGTCAATAAACAATTTCCCAATTTCAGAGCCAATTTCAACTTCACAATGAAGGATATTGGACTCCAGACAACGCAAGTTCAACTTCACGACGAAGGGACCGCTGGTTGTCGATAAATAATTTCCCAATTTCAGAGACAATTTCAACTTCACAACGAAGGATATTGGACTCCAGACAACGCAAGTCCAACTTCATGACGAAGGGACCGCTGGTTGTCGATAAACAATTTCCCAATTTCAGAGCCAATTTCAACTTCACAACGAAGGATATTGGACTCCAGACAACGCAAGTTCAACTTCACGACGAAGGGACCGCTGGTTGTTAACAAATAATTTCCTAGTTCCAGAGCCAATTTCAACTTCACGGCGGAGGATATTGGACTCGGAACAATGCTACTTACTTGGAAGGATATCCAATTCCAGGCTCAACTTCACGATGAAAGGGCCACCCGCGGTTTCAATCTCACGACGGAGGGAATCGTGCACACAAGCATCATCCATCTTTAGATTGGATTTCAACCTCGCGACGAAGAATATCCAACTCAAAGAAGGATTATTTGTCAACAAAGACCTTCGAGTTCGACTACGCTCAGCTCCAAGGCACATCATTTACAGCATAGCTCAAGGCTAGAAGGGTTATATGTCACCAAAAGACCTTTGAGTTCGACTACGCTCAGCTCTAAGGCACATCATTTGCAGTATAGCTTAAGTCGAGAAGGGCTATCTGCCAAAGACCCTCGAGTTCGATTACACTCAGCTTCGAGGGCACATCATTTAAAGCATAACTTAAGTCGAGAAGGGCTATCTGCCAACCAAAGACCTGACGAGTTCGATTTCATTCAGCTCGATGACAGCGATAAATTACTTTCTGGAAGAGTTTTCAAGCCAAAATCTTTAAACCGAGAAGAAGACAAAGGCCCAATTCCAGGAAGCCCAATCACATTTGAGTACACCGGACAAAAACTGATTGTCTTTTTTTCGTCTTTGCTCTATTCTTGTTAACACAAAAATGTGCAAAGAGGGGCAGCTGTAGACATCCATTTTTGTCCGAGACAATAAAAAATTTATTATTTATTTATTATTATTATTTTATTAATTTATATATATACATTTTTTTTGCAGGTCTTCCATTCCCATCAAACAACCCACTAAACCACGTTCAATCCCACTATCTCCACCTACTCCAGTACCCCACGACTATCACCTTATCTATCACTCATTTTTGTTCCTAAATGGGGGCGATAAAAAAGGGGGAAAAAACTGGAAGGGGGCCACCACGTGAATATCATCTTCTTCCTCTTTGATTGTAAAAACGTCTGTACTTTTAATATTTAAGGAGATTCTTCGGATCCAGAGAGGAGGGCGGTTCGAGAGCTTTAGTGGAGGTGGCCGAGGTGAGCGAATCCGAGAGCCCTTGTGGGTTTTCCTGTCGTCGTCTTGACCGAGACGCGTGGTCATTCCGTTGACGCAGGCTGAGGAAACAGAGGCCGACATGAAGTAAAAATGATGGAGGAAAGGAGCATACTTACCTGGCTTATCCAAATCCAGTGCAAACTAATGGCCCTTCCTCTTCTGCCTTCAAGCATTTCCCTTTGCACGAACAGACCGAGAAGAAAACAGAACTCAGATAGAGCCCAAGCATGAAACCGACTGGATCTTCATTACATATGGTGGTTCAATCCATCTTTTATCTTCTGCCACTTGAGTCTCCACACACCGGGTACCTTCCTCAACTCAGAAGCGATCCTCAATTCCTAGTCCACCGCCGATTGCAAGGATGTACGCCGCCTTGTTCATCGATCTCGGAACCACTTATTCTTGCGTTGGTGTTTGGCAACATGATCGTGTTGAGATTACCGCCAACGATCAAGCCAAGAACTAGGTCACCATGAACCGCTCAACACCGAAGTTTTCGATTCAAATTAATGAAAGTTCGACATGCAAATCGTACGTATTTTGTTTTCATATTGTTTCGTGTTGCTGTTATTATGTTTGAAATCCAGCAAAAAGATCAGGTTAGCATCATACCAAATTATTGGTGGGCTCTACCTGTCTCCACTTTAATATCCTTTTCTGTTAATCAAAACCCACGTGTATTTGGGGTTTTTTGTTTATTAAAAAAGGAGGGGGACCTTTCTATGTATATTTCACGCCATGGAAGTGTTCCAGAGAACACCAAAACATTTCATGCAGCAACTGGCAGCTGGCTTGCAAGCTCTCTGCGACAATAATCTTATACATCGAGATCTAAAGCCTCAGAACATTCTCCTCTCAACAAATGATAGCAGTTCAATTTTAAAGATTGCAGATTTTGGATTTGCAAGATCACTTTAACCTAGGGGGCTCTCTCTCTTTCAGTAAGCAAAAAAAAAACGAAAATGCCTCTGGAGCTTTACAAAGAAGCTAATGAAGAAGATCCAAAAGTTGTTCTCGACGGCGTCGCTGGCCTCGTTGGGCTCTTACGCCAGTTAGGGGATCTTGCTGAATTTGCAAGAGCATGTAATGAACACAGCTTCTAGGAGTCATAAGTTGACAATTCTTGTGCAACGGATTAAAGCTGCACTTCCGCCTCTTGAGAAGGCAGTTATGGCCCAAACTAGTCATATTCACTTTGCTTACACGGTTGGGAATCTCATGTGGATTGCATCAGCGAAGACCAAGGGTGAAAACACGATGCTTTTGTTCCCAGCAGTTTGAGTTGCTCCCGCCACTGAGGATGAAGACACCCGAGTCCAAGTTGCTTCTATGCCAAACTCGAAGAAGTAGGTGTCAGCACCGACGAGGAAAATGAAGATAGCATCCTCGATCTGAAGTTGAAGCTGTATCGATTGATAAAGAAACAAATCAATGGAAAGAGAGAGGCGCTGGCACTGTGGAGCTGTTGAAGCAGAAAGAGACTGGAAAAATTTGTCTTGTCATGAGGCAATCTAAAACTCTCAAGATCTACGCTAATCATCTGGTGTTGTCAATGATGAGGTGGAGCAGCATGCTTCAGTCGTGTTTATGGCGGGATCCTGACATTGCAAACGGTGAATTGAAAGATGAAGTTTTCAACACTCGTTTTTATCCCTGGAGAGTACGTATATTTATACTTGGCTACCATGCTGAATTCTTGTTTGACATGTTAAAAGTTTTCTAAAGATGTTAAATGTGCAATATTGCATCATCAACTTCAACACCATTCGTCCGAATTTTATTGTTATTGTTTTCCTTTCATTTAATATTTTTTATCTTATTTTATTTCATTGTATTTTTTTTTTCTTTGATTTTTTATTATTTAACATTTTCAACTTTTTTAGAGTAATTCCAATCAAGTAAGTAATTCGAATCGAGTTTTTAAATTTAAATTTAAATTTTTAATTTTTTCGCAATCAAGACAACCGATAAATTAATTGGTACCGAAAGGGCGGTTCAAGGGTGCTAATCCTTCCTTAACCGTAACCGACTCCCGAACCCGACACGTCTCTGGTACAACGCAGATCAGGTAAGATGGTGTCCGACCCACCTAAATTCGTTTTAAAGTGGTCGGTGGCGACTCCAATCCACATTTTTCAAGTCGAAGCCCAATTCCGGGGCCCAACCGAAAGACGGTTGCGACAATATAATTGTTAGGAATTCCTTGGAGGCATCAATGAGCGGAGAAGACTTACGAAAGTCTTGTCTAGAGGAGAACTGGCAGTTCCGAGAGGTGACCTCCAGAGGTATAACAGTGCTAAATTAAGGTACCGAGATTAATTTTAAAATGCAAACAAAGTATAGGGACTAATTCTCAAATCCGGCCTTGAAAAATTATTGTTTTCGAGTACATGAATCGAGGTGACCGGCCGCGTAGCAGATGTGTAAACACAGGCGTATGATGTTGGGAAAAAGCGTGTGAAAGCAAGCATGCACCTTTTTGGTTCGTGTAGTCAGCTTTAAATGTGCTTCCCCATTTGGTCACTCCATGCAAATCTGCAGCCCCGGATTCATAAAGTCAAATCCCGACACCACACCAATATAGTTTATTCAACCCCCCAAAATTTCAAACTTGCTTTAGATGCCCCAAAATGTAAAAAATCTCTAGTCCTCGTGATGTTTTCAATGGAGGAAACGCAGCTGAGTCAAACACTCCCACCGTCCTGGCCTGGGAACACCCTTATATATACACAAAGAGGTAGAACCGATCATATATCGTTGGTTGCAATAATTCGACGATAAGCAACTTTGAAAGAACAGCCTCGGTAGCTCACCGTCTTATTATTTAACTAGAGAATGAAGAGTGTTCCTTTCGTGCTTGTGCTGTTGGTGTTGTTTGTTTCGACGGAGTTTGCCGCAGTCGGTAGCCGACCCCTTCGATCATCGACGACCGCGGCAGGGGGCAATGATGAAGCTGTTGCCTTTCGTGTTCCTATCTCGGCAAACAACTCTGGGAGTGGTACTTCGTTTACGAGTTTGGCTTTTAAATTAGCCTCCGGGCCGAGCAAAAAGGGGCCTGGCCATTAAATTTAAGCATTTTTTTGTTGTTGGGGCAGACCCCATTTTTGTTCTCTGATTCTCCATGCACAGATTCCTCAGCTGTAGCATTTCCCCCCTATTTAATCAACATCTACGACTTGTTTTGTCATTGCTTAGAAGAGATGTTTATACCCTTTTTATGACCATTTTCATTCAAGTTTGTATGTTTATAAATCACCAAACATTTACAAGTTTTTGTCTCGTTCTTCCTTTAAAAAAAAGTAAAAGTATCTAATGCGACTCAATGTTGTCCTTATACAAATGGCTCCTCTAATTACTCTAAATTATTTGACAATGAACGCTTAATTACTTGGTTACAGTCGGTGATACTCAAACGAATAACCTCTATGAACAACAATAATTCCCTTAACCACTCTGGTTCGTGCGCAAACTAAAACATGAGAAATAAATAATAATGTAACTTAAGTCAATGGGTGTTGGAACAAGTGGTTGAGATTCAGAAATTTGAGCTTATAAGGCCAAGTCCGAATCCCATCACCGTTACTCTTGGTGGGCACTCTATAAAGTTCTATGTAAATCCCAATTGGGTCTTAGGTATGCACTGACCCTCGACTGGAAGAGTCACCCTAACATAAACTTTACTGTACAAAAAAATAGTGTAACATAAAATTAATTTTATAACGTAAGTTTATAAGTATAAAAGGGGATTTTGTACAATTATCTCAGCCCTGTAAAGTATGAGAAAATAATAACTGAAAAGTGATTGATTTTGTAGAGAAAACTGTTAACTTATGCCCCTTTTGGCTTCTACATACTGGTGATAGATTCGATCTCAATGTTCCCTAGATTAATGAAGATGATAGAACTATAAGTCCCACCAAGGACCTTGGACCGAAGGAAAATCACATTGTAGTCACAAGGAAAATTTCAAAAAAAGGTAAATTATGCATTTAGTATTATCTACACTATTAGTTTTAGTACTTTAATTTTTACTTTTTTTAAAATCATATATAAAATTTAGTTTTTGTTTCATTTTAGCACCCTGTTAAAAATTTAAGGTTAAGTTTTGAAAAAAATTAAAAGTTTATGTGCTAAAACGGACCAAAATTGATAGTTTAAGTACTAAACACGTTAAATTTTTAATGACATGATACTAAAATGAAATAAAAACTAAACATTAGGTATTATTTCAAAAAATTAAAATTTTAAATACTAAACTATACCAAAACTAATAATTTAGATAATAAATGTATAGTTTATAAAAAGAACGGAAGATTACGGGATATTCCATCGTCAACTGTTGTTAGCTTTGATGGCACCAATGTATAATATGTTACATATTTTTAAAAAAATAGGCAAAATTGTACATGAGGCCCTCGACTTTAAAAAAAAAATTCAATGTGACCCTCCACTTTTAGTGAAAGGCCCTCCAATTTAAAAAAAAACTTAATGTGGTCATTTTACCAACATTTTCCGTCGTTGAGCAAGATCTCCGTTATCTTGTGCTGACGTGGCACGTTAAATAGGCCAACATCCTATTTTTTTCTCTCAATCTGGCCCTCCAACTCAGGAAAATAAATCAATATGACCCTCTTATTTTTTCTCTTCTATTTTGATCACTAAACTTTAAAAGTTTTTAATTTAATCACTCAACTTTTGAATTACTCATGTTTTAATCACCATGGTTTATTTTATTAATATTTATGTCTGATGTTTCGTTTATTATTCTTATTTTATTAATATATGCTTAAAATAATATTAATTAAATTAAAATTTTAAAATTAGATTGAAACAAAAAAATCCCAAAATTATAATTAAATTAAAAAAATATTTCGTTTGCTTTATATATTTCCAAATCTCCACTCTCATCCTTTATCCTCATATTTCTTTTTTCTTCCTTTTAAACCAAAGATTTTTTTTTCTTTCATTATCTGGTCAAGTACTCATTCCCAATTTTTTCAATTTTTTTCAAGTTCAATTCGAGTTCACTGAATTTAGTAATGAAAGAAAGAAAGAAAAAAGAAATCTTTGGTTGGCACGAAACAAATTCCACATCATATATAAATATTAATAAAATAAATCAAGATGATTAAAATAGGAGCAATTCAAAGGTTGAGTGATTAAATTAAAACTTTTAAATTTTAGTGACCAAAATAGAAGAGAAAAAATAGGAGGGCCAAATTGAGTTATTTTCTTAAATTGGAAGGCCAGATTGAGAGAAAAAATAGGATGTCGGCCTGTTTAACGTACTACATCAGCAAAAAATAAAGGAGACGTTGGTCAACGACGGAAAACGCTGGTCAACGACGGAAAACGTTGGTCAAAGGACTAAAAAGTGAAGGGTCACCTTAGGTTTTTTTTTGGAAAAGTCGAGGGCCTCAGGTACCACAAAGGAATGTGTAGTTCCTCCAGGAAGATAAGAGGGCAAAGAACTGTCTAGATATCGTGGGTTAATGGTTTTTAGCCTTCTGTAGATCTTCTCTGCATCCTTCTGCAAAGACAACATTGTTAGAGCATATACATACAACTGAGTTAAAAAAAACACTATTGTTTATAAATTTATGACACTGATGAAAGTCACTGAGAGAGAGATGTGTACCACTAATTTATCAATTGTAGAAGCTCCATGTACAATCTGATGGGACAAATAGCTTTCTGCGTACAACAACAACAATAAAATCCTATTCCCATATGCAATGGGGTAAGGGGAGGTAGGGTAGTAGGCTGCCCCCAACGTATGGTTGAGAGCAGCTTCCGTGGAAGACCTCCGGTAGTCAAAAATTAAAATAAAAATAAAATACAATACATGTATAAATAAATAAAGAAATACATAGTTGAATATTTTTCATATGCGTCTTCATATGCGCGTTTGTACTGGGAAGTACTACCTGCAAAATAAATCTCTGCGTAAAAAAATATCTGTATATAGACAGAGCCGTAAGACCCGACTAAACTTAAAAAAGAGAAAACATGAAGAGAATGATACAAGATATAGTGCAAGAAAATGGATCCAAAAGCTGGGAGAAAAATGAAAAACAATCAACGAATGTTGATTTTTTTTAATATTGGGACAACATCAAAGGTTGCAATAGAACGTACCATTTTGAACCTTCTTTTACATGTGTGATTGCAAATGATTCTAAATGGATTTCCTTGTGGTGCTTGCCTTGTCCATTGTAATTTACTGGGAGCACCAGTAAAAGGCCAATTACTGCAGCAATGATGAATACCCGAATACTGCAAATAACAGTGCTGTTAGTGAACCTGCTAAAGCAAAAGTAGATATATACTGCAATGAGCATGAGGAAAATAACAGTGATCTCCATCTAGTCAGACATAACCACCTGAAAACAACTATTCTCATGAAAGCCACAGCATCGACGCCGCCGACAGCCAAAATTTCTTCGTCGGTCGCTTGCCAGGCCTTGGCGATCCAGCCTGCAGAGGGCACGAATCTCGTAAGGCAGCTAGGATCACCGATACCGCTTATCGGCTCCGAAACTAGCTTCCGTGTGAAATATACACACGCGTTTGCCGGTTGTTTCCTCAGTATGGAATACAACGTCAGAAGCACAACGCAGACAGCTATATTGATTCCAGCAGATGTTAAAAGATCCCCAACTTCCATCTCACTCCACTGTACCCCTTTTCCCAAGAATTAGAGATCCGAACATGCAAGTGATCAGTTGCAGAAGGACGAGGAAATGGAAGAAGAATCGATCACAGTAGTTAGTTTAGTTAGTTTTGTTCAGTTGCACCAGTGAGTGACAGGTGTAAACAGTTGAGAACAATAAACACGTTAAAAACAAAAAAGTGAATGAGATGGCAACTGAATTCACCTCGTGGCATGAAATGAGTGGATAGCACGAAAACATGTAAGATCCCCAACAGAGATCCCATATTTTTGGGGTTCCCGGTGGCGGCGCTATGTTTTAGGGGTCGTTACGCCTCATGTAATTAGACCTGCCCATATTTAACGTAGATCATAAACTCATAATTTTATTAAAATATTAATAAATTTAATTAGTTGTACCAATTTTATTAAGGGTAAAGTACACAAATGTCCCCGATCGTAGGGTATTACGTTCCCGACTATTAAAAGTTATAAAATGGTCAATTGACTATAGAGTGTCGCTTTGTTGAGTCCATCGACTATTAAAAGTTACAAAATAGTCACCTAACTATTCATTATGTTCTAAACTCGTCCTTTTTCGTTAAAAAATTGGCGATTATCTAATCTGGACATTAACATAATGACTGGAATATGATAGTCGTTTAAGATTCTGTGATCATATTTTTATCATATCACAGTCAGCAAAGTTAACGTTCAGTTTAGAATATCGCCGATTTTTTAGCAAAAAAAGGATGAGTTTGGAACATAATGAATAGTTGAGTGACTATTTTGCAACTTTTAATAGTCGAGCAACTCAACAAAGCAACACTCTATAGTTAGAGGATCAATTTGTAACTTTTAATAGCCGAGAGACTTAATAAAGCAGTCGAGGGACAATTTATGTACTTTACCCTTTTTTTAAATAGCTAGAGTGATTTCAGTAATAAAAAAGAGTGTTGTTCATGTAGGTACATCTGCAGGGTGTGTTTTGTAATTATCTCAGATTATTTATAAGATCACTGAACTTATCAAGTGACTTTAGTGGTAAAAGATAAAATTATTCTCCCTAGGTTTGAGTAGTTGCATTGGTAGGGTGTGTTTATGTTATCAATAATTTTTTTAAAACATATTATTTTATAATCATCCATGTTATTTTAAAAAAAATCATTAAAAAGAATTCACAATTAATTTACCAAAATAATTGTCTTTATATCTTATATTATATTAATGTGATTTCATTATAATTAGTCTTGTCAGAATAACATATTTGATAAATAATATTATAAAATTATCACATATCCTTTAATTATATCCTTTAATTATATTAAGGGTGCGTTTGGTTCACGGAATGTAAGATTACCAATGAGAATAAAAGATTACCAGGGAATAGGATTATTGTGAATGTTGTATTTTGTGTTTGGTTGGTTTAGCAGGAATGTAAGATTACTATGTTTGGTTAAAGGAATAAAAGATTATTACAATGTATATTTGACCAAATTGTCCTTATTATATATTTGTTTTTTTAACAAGTTGGAAAAATATTTATATATTTTCTTTAAAAAAATTAAATTCATAAAATTTATATAGTTTTTTTACAAAATTGAAAATATAAAAAAGTTTAATGAAATGGTAAAAAATTATTTTAACCTTGAACTTCATATAATATTTTAATTATAGATTTTTTTTGTAAATCTAAAATAGTTAAAGGATAAATTTGTAATTTAACCTTCGTAGAATTTTTATTATTCAATGACAGAATAAGAATATTTTTGAAAGAAATTTTTTTAAGGGCATTTTAGTCCAAAACACTGGTAATCCAACAATACCTAAGGAAAGGGAGATAATGATATTCCCGGTAATATACTCCAAAAAATTCACTATTAGTAATGTAAGATTACTGGGAATGACATTCCCTACCAACAAAACGGGAGAATATGGATTCCATTCACATGGGAATCTCACATTCTCCCGACCAAACATACCCTAAAGAGTAAAGTAAGTACACATATTAACGTAATAAACTCGTTTTGTGATTTTATTTATTTTTTATTGATGAATTGAGCAATGTTCTTTTAGAATAAATTACTCTAAATAACATTCAATGCTATACCGAATTAATTTAAAAGTTAACCATACATCTGATAAGCAAACAGAAGAAAGTTGAAAAGCAAGTTGAAAAGCATGCCAAAGACGGTTCTCAAACCGGGGAGCAGGTGATAAGCAGGTTGCAGTAAGGTAAGGTTAGGGTCATGGCTTCATAGGAGACTCTTTCTTCAAGCCGAGAATAGATATCGATTATTCGATGCGATTTCTTCCTTTCAGATTACTGGGAAAGCTGTGATGCTTGATAAGATTACTGAGAGAGAGAGAGAGAGAGGAGTAAAGTTCAAATGATGTATTTTACCTAAAGTTTTATTGGTCTTGATGTTGTTCCTGACATGAAAAAATTGGAGATATTACACTATAAGTGTGCATTTGAATGGTACAGTTGATTAGACACTTTTACTCTACATGACATGTTGTTAGTAGAATAATATCATTTTGGAAAGTAATAAAGATATATTAAACAAAATATGGCGGTCCTAATTAAATTCAATTGTGGTAAGATCATATGAAAAAGGGTAATTTGTTTTTTAAAAGTCAATAAAATATTTTTAAATAACAATTAATTTTATTGAACAGATAAAGATAAAACACAACAAAATTTATGATATTGGAAAAGACAGAAAGGGGGGGGGTGTGGCATATGATTTATAATCAGTAGAGGGAGGGTGGAATTTGTTTGGTGATTTGGCTTGAAGAAGAAGAAAAAAGGATTGGGTTTTAAAGTTTGGGGACCTAAAATAATTGAAAATGCTCACTTTTCTTTGATTTTACAGCATGCTTACCAGTCTCCAACGAAACCAAAATAATGCTTCTCCTGTTCACGCCTCTCAACTCATACTCATACTTCATATCATAAATAAATAACACTCTTCTATACTTAAAAGTGAAGGGTTTTTTTAATCTTTACAACATGATAAATCATATATATATATATATATATAACTCAAAGATTGAGATTAGAGTAAGAAATGAGAAGATATTCAATGGAAGAAATATAAAGAGTTAATCTCAACCTTTGATTTTCTCTCATCCGACGATCCAAAAATGATGTAAGACTAAAAATTTTACACTAGGTGTAATTTGATCCGAACCCATTGGATGAGAGAAATTAGAGGCTGAGATTCAGAGTCCGTTTGTTTCTTGGAAAATAGATTTTGGAAAATGAATTGCATTTTCTGGAATTCATTTTATGATGTTTGGATGATTTTGTGTAATTCATTTTCTACTTGTTGATAATTTTTTTTAAAAAAATTCTTTATTATAAACATCAAATACAATAAATAATATTATTTATTAATTTTAGAATAATTTATTTAATAATTTGTTATATATTATTAAATAAAAGTATAATATTATATATTATAATAATATAATTATAACAAAAAAATGTAATATTATATTATTAAAATTATCAAAAAATATAATTTAATAATTAATATTTTTATTAAAATGATACTAAAATAATATATTAATATTAAATATATAAAATAATAATGTTTTGAGTGTTTATACTTTGAAGTGAAAAGTTTGTAAAATGACTTACGGAAAATCAGATGGTAAGTCATTTTCCAGAAATGCAAAGAAAATTCAGTTGACCAAGAAAATGAATTACATTGAGCATCTGTTTTCCGTCAACCAAATAATGGAAAATGAGAAAAAACTTTTTCTCAAAAACTAATTACAGGAAAGCAAATAGACCCTAATAGTAGAAAATAAAAAGATATCTATCGAAAAAAATTAATCTCAACTTTTGATTTCTTTCAATATAATAGTTCTAAAAAAATATAAAACTAAAAATGTTTCACTGTAAGTAGATTATAGCCTCTATATATATATATATATATATATATATATATATATATATACGAGTTTCGCGTTTGTGTTATAAGTTTATCTGTCACTTTTATTTTGTCCTTTTCTTAGTTCTTAATTAACCATGTATAACACGAGTACCATATATTTGTGACAAACTCAAATCAAATCCACTCTCACTAGAAAAAAGGACTTGACAAACTCCACCACCCCACCCTTTTAAACTCCCTTTTCCTTCTCCTTCCCCAACTAGCAGTCGCTCTTTCTTTTCCAAGTCGACAAACATGGGGAATGGATATCATCAGCAGATCAACCATAAGGGAACGGTTCTGCCATTGTTGTGCTCCAAGCCCTCCATTAAAGACGTGGTTCTTCCCAAATGGCAAATCCAGAGGTCAGCTTCTCTCTCCGAAGACCCCTTGTCCCCAAAGATCAGTTGCACGGGACAAGTGAAGAGGAACAACAAGATCATCGGGTTCCCAGCTCCTCACACCAGGAACACCTGCTGCAACAGCAGTGCCAAATACTTCAGGCTCAAGAAGCTGTTTTCTGGTAAGAATTTGACTGCAAGTCCGGCCACGAATGCTGCCACCAGTTGCACAAGGAAGAAAGAGAATTGTGGGTTGATCAACATTGAAACTATGGATCCACCGTTGCCTGTCGTAAAGAAAGGAGATGTTAAGAGAGATGGATCAGACACTCTCTGGCAGAGGAGATCACGTGGGGCTGCACTGCAGAGATTGCAACTTCAACTTGATAGACATCAACAACCTACCACCGTATAAGGTGGTGATTGTTTAAGAGAAAAATGATTTACAATTTTGATGATTGTTGTGTAAGAGACATGGAATTATTGTGATGGTAATGAAGATGTATACGGATTGTTCATCAGGGGCTTTTGTTCTTTGAAAAATAATTGATAGTCCCCACCAAGCCCACCGCTACTGTCGTTGTTTGCCGGTTGTTATGTGAGTCACAAAGTGAACAGATAAGGGAGTCAGGTCAAGGTTGTATTGTGTTTTTCAGATAATTTGTCACATAAAATCACTTGTGACGGCATGAATGACGTTGGTCAGTGTGGGATACTGAGTGGGAGAGAGAAGGTGTAACCCCTATATTCGACTCATACGTTACTACTAAATTTAGTAAGTCATGAGTTATCCAAAATTTGATTCAATAAATATAAAAAAATTAAAGATAAATGGCAAAAGTATTATCTTATCATTAGAAAATAATTTATTTGGTACTATTTAGGTGATAAGGTATTCATTGCCAAATACTAATATAAGTTTAAATTTTCCATTTTAGTTTTCTCATTTCCTGAAGGCTTCCCGTGACTAGAAGCACCATCTGCAATACTGATCATATATCTAAAATCCATGTCGATCAATGACGTCGATTCGATGAAAGAAATGTTCCAAAATTCGAATCTAGATTCATCTTCGCGGCTATTTACACCACCACCCTCCTCAACAATGCTAGCTCTATCGTTGACGGTAGAACAAGGTGGACGGAGAAGAAAGTACAAATGTAGTGTTTTAATCCGTAAACAAAACCATCTATCGATTCGGTGAAGTTACATCAAATCCAGACTTACTTTTTAGAGGCTTTTGAAGAATGAGGAAACTCCGATCGGGGTAGAAGATGGACACTTTTTAGGCTTCTAAAGCAAAAAAAAAAACACAATATAATTTGGATACTTATTTTTCAGTGAAGTCTATTGTAACTCGATGCAATAAATATACAGGTTAGCTTCTCCCAACGTGTCTCAGGCGAGTAGGTCCTGACTAATTGTAATGGCTCTTCTGAGTTTCTGAGTTTCGAATCTCATAATCTAAGACCTCTGTTTTATATATAACACACAATAAAACCCTAGTAAACAGCTACTAAGTAGACAAAGTGTAATTCAGACCTGTTCTTTCTACTAGTAGCAGTAGCAGTAGCAGTAGCAGCAGCAGGCGGCATTAACTCTGTTCTTTATAGGGTGTCCAGATTAATTTGGTAACATCAACCTCAAGACCGCCACGGCCAGCAGCTTTCAGATGGCGATCCAACACCTTGGGGTCTGCACATATAACATGCTGACCTTTCCTGTACTGAATCAGTTCTAGACTCTGCAGTGTCGTCAATATATCCTCTGCCTTTATAGCCGTCATGTCGCTCAGCTCCTGCACAAAAATAGTATTTAACACACCACAATGCAGTGAAATTTTGTACGACCATGAATCAGAATTCTAAGAGAAATTGCATACTAGATACATACAGCTATTCAGAAATAGTTCAATAACAAACAAGAGGCAGTATCAAACCTATCATTTCAGGCATGCTCCTTAACATCATTTCCATTTCCACCCTCTTATTTCTACGAACAAGATAATGTGCTGACTTTTAGTTTCTAGGTTAGTGCCTTAACTACTGTCATCGATCTGAAATGAAAGCAAACGACCCTATCCACAACCTACTCAAGCTTCACAGAAACACATTCAGATCCAATTGCTTGATTGCGGAATGAACCAAATGAATATTTTAATTATCGGCTCCAAAAGTTCCCATTACTATTTTATTAATATGTAAATAAGCAAGTTCTTCCAATCAAAATTGACAATAGTGGGGTCCAACTGAGTTTAACAAGCGTTTTACCATGTAGGCTTGATTAAACTGAACCACCTTCCTAAACAAGCACGAAAGTTCTCGTAAGAACAAATAAAACAGGAGTTGCACACAAGAATTTTAGTACAGCATCAAGGTGGTGGTACCTTGATGGAAATATTTCCTTTATGCTTTTTCAAGATGTCTAAAAGAACCCTTGTCCAGTACCCCCTGTAGCTCAACAGCCCTAGGTCGGAAAGTGGTCTTTCAGGTGTGCCAACTTTACCTTCTTTCTTCGAAAGTTCATACGCTGGTCCATAACAGAGACAAAATCAGCAATAAAGTTCAATTAATAAATAACACAGAATGAAATGCAAAATACAATACAACAATATTAAATATAACACAGCATTTGTATTCAAGATTATGCAACTAGTACGTCACAATGATACACTCTCATTCAATGCTGAAATCAATCATCATCCTCGCTCAATCTCAAATGTATAAATGTCATATTCTGATCCATTAATAAAATAAGGCCCCAAAAAATTAAAAAAGGGGCGGGGCAGAGAGCTTACAGAAGGCAATCAAAAACTTTCCATAGCCTTTCCTTTGATATGGAGGAAGGGTAAGGATGCATGCCAAATTATATGATTCCTCAGAATGCTTTTCCTGCAAGATCAGTCACAAAATGCTAACTAAGATGATTGTTTGTGTTGGGAAGCACAGTCTAAAGCAAAGCGAAAGTAAGGATGAAAAGACAAAAAAATGATTGGCAACTACAGAGTTTTATCAGATATGCTACGGAATGAATAAGCAAATGAAAGTCCCAAAATACACACAAATAAACAACAAATTCTACTACTTGAAAACCTCTAATTTGAGGCTTCAAAGGCAAGAATCGTTATACCCACTCAATGTCATGTTCAATAAATTGCAATTACGAAATATAAGAATGGTCACAAATATATAGACATTTGTTACAAACCCACACTATATCAAACCACAACAAAAATGCACTCAAAGATTACCTTGGAAAAGTATCCAACCATATGGCAGCCTCGATCATCACATTCACACAATACATAGAACAGAAACAAGTCAACATCATAATAAAGGGTCTTGTGGTCGAGGAATAACTTTGCCAAATAACAAAGATTCTGCCCATAAACTTTGTTCTTTTTTCCATCAACCTGTTTCAAAATATTTGAGAAAAAGAACATGAATATTAACAACAACTAAAGATTTGCAACATCCTAAAACATGTAATTATGTAACAGGAATATACAGAATGAGCAGAAATAAAAGGAAGAAGAAGTGGTGACAAGTATTTCTACGCTTATAAGTCGTAAGGGAGAGAAAAAAACACTACTCAAGGCAGAAACTACTTTTCAAAATTAAGCATTCATTGAGATAAATTATTGATTTCATGATTATTTGATTCATATACAATCAAATTGAAAAATTGAATTTCAAAAGCTGCACTTAAAAACAATGGGTAGAATTGAAGAAAATCAGAATCATATAGATTTACTTAATTTGCACCAAGAAAAACCGTTTCCTTTTTCATTTTGAGTTACCACAGAAAGTAGCATCAGTGAAGACTCTTAGACAGCGTACCTCAAACATTGAAAGCGTACCACTTCTATATATTTCGTCACCAGGGGGATGCTTGAGATCACACTTTCTCTACACATTAGGTATAAAACCAGAGTTAATATACTTTAGCCCTGTTGTGTCATAAGGCAGTTGCACATTGACAAATGACAACCACATTTTTTTCCGATGGAGCAATATCCAACATCTATTACACATTCCATCTATCCTTGACATAACATAGAGTGAAAATGACTCATAATATAAACACAAGGATACATAAAACTTTCTATATGCACAATTACCCAGCAGAGATGTGCAATTGAAGACAGTACTTCAAAAAATCAAGAGAAAAAGATTTCAGCACCATATCTTGATCATTAAAACCCATACAGAGGAACTAGTACACAGAGAACAGAAAGCTTTCTATATATGCAATTGCAATGCAGATTGCAGAGTGCTAAGTTGCATTGTACTAAGTGCATATAAAGCTAGAAAGGGACTGATACATGGAAGACAATTAAAATTTTGGAAGTATTTCAACACAAAGTATTGTAGGAAAATGTTTGCCATACTAAGGTAACTCTCACCATATGCCTTTGAAGTTGCTCTTTGCGCTTCATGAAGTTGAGGCAGAACTCACAGAAGTACAATTTCAACGAATCATTATACTCTGGGGGGAAGGGGGAGAAGTACCACGTCTCAATTTCATATCTTCCAAGTTCTATGGTTGCTATATTTTTAACCTTTGTGAATTCCTCATGCTCACGCAAGCTAGCAGCATCTAATTCCTCATGGCCCTAATAGAAAACAACAGAGCAGATTAGTACAGGTTTACAGAATTTCACAAAAGCAATCACATTTACAACAATTTAAATGGACTTCCTATCACCGATTGAAAGTTTTACATTGACTTACTACTTCTACATGTGTCTCGTCAATCTTGCGTTTCTGGTGGCGTGTCATTTTTAAGCTTGTGACCTGAAAACCTCATTGGCAAGTTTCTTCAATTGAATACACCCTCAAAGAAAGTGAGAGGCAAATGAAATGCGACAATTTGCATTGGAAACAGATGTTTACCTTATCTTCAACCTTTTCATCAACAACAGTTTCGACAGAATCAAGATCAAGTTGATCAAGCTTCACCCATTCATCAAGCCTCCTGTTAACTATAATTCCAATATTGCTAATGTTGTTATATATATATAATTTCAAAACTTCTAACACAACAATTCTAAAACTTCAATTCAAATTGAAAGAAAAAAATTAAGAAAATGGAATTTAATTAAAAACCCTAAATCTTAGGGATATTAGAGATCTTACACTCGGTGTAATGAACGTAGTATTCGTAATCATTGGGCTCAGCGTAGTGCATCTTACGGCGTTCGATGACCTTGACAGGATGATATTTTCCATCTCTCCAACGGCACAACACGCGAGTACCCACCTCCAACGGGAGCACGCTCGACCTCCTCTTCTTCGTTGCCTCGGGCTCCGGAGACACCTCCGGTCGTGCTCCGTTTGAGGATGGAGAAGATTTGTGGTCGCCATCGGCAGGTGCGGCGGCATGAGACTGAGTAGTACCGTTCTCTGTAATTGACGGCGAGTCTATGGAACCCATCTGGTGGTGACTGATGGCGGTTTCAAAATTCCAATGGGCTGAATTGAAATAACGATGCGAAAAGATTAATTATGCTTTAGCCTAAGGCCCATGCATATATGCTTCATTTACTTTTAGGGTAAAGTATATAAATAGTCCCCAAACTTTTAAGAATATTATATTTTGGTTATTCAACTTTTAAAAATTATAATACAATCCTCAAACTTTTAGGAATATTATATTTTGATTATTCAACTTTTGAAAAATATAATACAGTCCTTAAATTTTTGCCATTAGTTTTTGCTGGCACTTAACTCCACCACCCCACCACCACCACCACCACCGTCCTTAAATTTTTAGTTCGTTTCCAATGAGATCCTGCAATATCCAATAATTATATTGTGAAATTAACACTGCATCTTCTGTGCTTAAAACAGTAAAGTCCGATGGGCCGAAACAGTCAATACCTTGCAAGTTAACATTGGCTATTTGAATCAAAGTTTTACAAGCTCTAACAAGATAAACATCCATACATCATCCACAAGAAGAAGAAAAACCCAAACTTTTCTACTTTACTGAATTCAGTTTCCACAATTTTATTCATAAAATTGACAATAAATATGAGATTTTTAGTATGAATTAAACATACCTTCATATTACCAGCTCTCTTATCAAATCTCTGAGACAACAACGTCGATGAATCAATAATTCCCTTAGGCTCCAGCGCCGGCCGATTAATCTTCTCGAAAGCTTCTCTTATCCTCATGCAATCAAACTTCACTATATTATGCCCAGCCCACACCTTTCCCGCAAAAAAAAAATACATTTATTTAAAAAAAATCAAATAATTTGAGAAAAAAAGTGAAGAAAAATGAGTTTTTTTTTTAAAGTGAGTAACAGATCGTGGAGGATATCGTGAACTTGGTCGGCGATATCGGAAAGGAAGGTGCTTTAGCGACGTCGTTTCGGGAGATACCGTTGCTGCAAACGAAGTCGGGGGAAATGGAAGAGAAGTCGTTGGGCCGGACAAGGGAGGCGAAGCTCTTGAGCTCCACCAGCCTTTTGGGGCAAACTAAAATGGCTCCGAATTCAAGAATGGAGAAGCCTTCACCGTGCCATTGTGGGATTGTGGTTTCCAAATCGAAGAAATATATTTCCGACCTGTTGCCGGTCGTTGTTGGATCCATCTCGAAGAAGAAGCAGAAAAAGTACGTATTTTACGAGACAGAAAGAGTATTATTTTGAAAGATCTGATTTACAATAAAATAATATCATTTTAAAAAAAATACACTAAAATAACTATGTTAAAAAACCATTAAAATGATATCTTTTTAGATCTTTATCATTCTTTATTTTTCTTCTTTCTTTTTTTATCCAAATTTTGACCATCATTCATCATGATGATCACCATCAATAGTCTTCAACGACTGATAACACAACATCGTCCCTTATAAGAAGGATGTTCCATTGAAATGGATAACCATAGGCAACGGAGTTATTCCGGGACCATTAGGCTCAAATGTCCCTGTTACAATGACCAACATCCACAATGTACTTGCTTCAATGGGATTATCTTAAGAATATAATGAAGCGAGACAGATCAAGAGTTATTCGAGCTCAATTCGATCAAAGTTCGATAAATACTCGACTTGAATGGGCTTCACTCGAGCTCAACTAGACCCGCTTATTAATGAGCCAAAACGATTTATTTGATACTCAACTTGAAAAACTCACGAGCAAATAAAAAATAATAATATATTAATTTTTTATTTTCTCAAAAATTAAATTATAACATTTGCGTGTTGATTTTTTAAATATAGTATAATATTTTTATGTACATAAACTTCGGGTTCGAGTTTCAATCAATTTAAGTTCAAGAAAAAAAATTGCTTTTAAGTTTTTTCACTTCAATTCATGATTTCAAACTTGAGTCGAATTTGAAAATTTTAAACTCGCAAGCTTTCGAGCCTCATTTTAAATTTTTCGAATCGAATCGAACTCAGCAATACTCAAATTCAACTCTACTCATTTACAGCCATAATCTACCCAGATCCCCCCCCCCCCAATATAAATACCCTCATAGCATCCATCTGCCTGTGCTTTCGGAAGCAATATAGACCATGCAATTGCTTCCATTCTGGTTCAACGGGATTGCACCCCTTATGATCAATGTGTACCTTCACCTACGCATCGGACCCTTCTCATATTTCTGCCAACTATGCCATGTTCACTTCCAGTGCACCGGTAGTGATCGAGGAAGCTTGCAATATAAAACTCACTGCAGCAGAGACAGGATGGCCAACGGCCGGAAATGATCCATACGAGTGTGTTGAATGCTCAAACTTATAACAAGAACTTGTTGAATCATGTGATGTAAAGGGGCACCAAGAAGGCCCGACTATATAGTGCTGCCGTTTTTCTTTAAGATGTTCGACAAAAACGTAAAGGGAGATTCGATGCAGCAGAATTTCGGATTCTTCTACCGCCAACATCCAACCCGTTTATCCGTTTCGGTGATTTCAATATATTCATATCTGGAGACATTCATGAAGTTCCAAGTGGAACCTGTCTGAATAAGATAATAGATTGTATAGAGCATGACACCAATGTTTACATAAAGTGCCCAGAGGATAGAACCAAAGCCCTTAGTGACTGCCTTGCACATTTCCTTAACAAGTGAATAATAATAATAATAATAATAAATGGAACTTTTTGATTTGCTTCTTTCATTCGATAAAACTGACCAAAATAACCAATAAGCTATTTCTTGTAAAAGTGAAAAGAAAGAAATATATCCTAAAGATGCGAATTTCTAGAATCTCTCGACTGCAATCAAAATAGCACCCCCCCCCCCAGAAACAAACCTACCCACCCCACATCAAGCCTAAAAGATTCTCTGTTATAGACGGGTAAGAGGATTTAATTGTTGCACTATTTGCAAAATGCACCATCAAACCAAACCACCACCCCAGCTCGTCAGCTTTCTTTCAATCAAAAAAGAAGGGGAAAAAACTAATCATCTGCCATAAAATGAAAAAAAAAGAACTTTGGATTTACTATGTAAGGACAAAGAAAGTCAAGCTTTGGATCCAGAGTCAGAGGAGCTCAGTTCAGAAGCAGCTCCATCCAAATTAGTTGCAAAAGATTGAGCCAGCTTTGGCTGCATGCCACGACACAGTTTCAGAGATGGCCTCAGTTTCATGCACTACAAAAAAAAATGAGTACACAATAAACAAATTGCGCAATAACATTTTGCATCTTTTGTAAAATAATGTACAGCTCTAAGACAATGAGAGATACAGAGTACAAAAGTAAGTCAAAGCTTTATAATTGTCACATCGTTATAATGATAACATATTCTTATTGTGTTTACCATCCAACAGATGAGCATGATCAGCTCATCCTCCATATCATTTTCGGTATACATCAATATCATGTTTACCGTCCAACAGATGAGCATGATCAGCTCATCCTCCATATAGTTTTCGGTATAAATCAAAGTTCATTAGAAACACTAATTATACTAAGGCATGGGTCATAGAATAACTTCAATAAAAAATGATTGAGTAAATGTGTTCCATCAGTAACCGAAAAGTGCAGACAGAGAGAAAGAAAGATGTATCTTACCTCCTGATAAAAAGCATTGATCTCCTCTTCTGTAAGGCCTTCATCTTCACCAGAGTTTTCTTCCCAGCCAAGAGAACGAAGAAATGCAGCCTCTTCCTCATCTGGATGAATCATAGAAGCGGAGCCCATATTCTTTTCACCATCATCATCAGCAAAACTTTGAGCCTCTTGACAGGCAGCACCATTGCTAGTTGCAGCAGTACCATTTTCATTAACATGAGCAGTTGAAGAGTCATTAACTATTTCCTTTGTGACTTCAGATTTCTCTGACATAGAAGATGATATATGAGGGTTTGAATCTGAGTGACTTGCAGAAGTCTTTGCTGAGGCCGTCTTCTTCAGCAGATTAAAAAAGTCATTTCGGCTCTGGGTTTGAGACAGAGAGGGTCTCTTTTCCACAGTGAACCCAGCTACTGAATTAGAAGCAGCTACCTTTCGTTCACCAGCAGATAGCTTTGGGCTGTTTGAGTTTCTTGTGGGACCAACAGCTTGTGTGCTAACTGTAACTTTGCTGTTCACACTTGTTGGACTAACATCTTTGTGAGTAGGGGATGAGACACCATTCTCCCATCCCGGTTTGAGAACCAAAAGTTTCCCAGATGTTTTCAGCATATCAGACTTGACATGTCCACCACGAGGAGATTGATTTCCATGATGAATCAAAGAAGGTTGCTGCTGCCCACTCTTCACAGATATATTTATCTCACTTGTTCTGACAGCTGGTTTGCCTTTGGATTTATCCACAGAATTTAGAACCTGGGACAAAAAGTTAGGCAGTTATTACCTAGAATTTTGAAATACTAAATAAATAATTATTTTATCCATGCAGTAGACAGGTTACAAACAGAACAGAGCAACATTCAGAACACCTCATGTTATGACAAGAAGCTTGCCAACTTCAGTTAATCTTGGCATTTGAAGAGCTCTTGAAATGAACAAGGACAATTATAATTCCATCTGAAGTCTATACAAGGAAACTCACATGAGAAGTCCTTCTGAACATCAAACCCAAAAAATAAATAAACAAATCCGGAGTGGAAAAAAAGAAAGAAATAAGCATGACTGTTTTAATTTCAATTCTGTCGTTATAGTGAGTAGAATCAAAGTTTTATGGTTCATCAATTTACCGTATTTATTTCAAGATACTGATTAAACAAAATGCAGGGGACCTAATGAGATTTTTCCGAATCTCATTCTTGACTCTCAAGTATGATTGGAGAAGATGGTCAATGATCTCAGCATAGTATAGACACAAATAATGTAATTCCATATCTACACTAAATTAAGATTGACTGAATTTATTTAAAGATACTGATTAAACAAAATGCAGGGGACCTAATATTTTCCTTTCCGAACCTAATTCTTGACTCTCAATTATGATTGGGAAAGATGATCAACAATCTCGGCATAGAATAGACACAAATAATGTAATTCCATATCTACACTAAATTAAAAGTAACAACTCAAAGCAACATCAAATATCAGCAATACATTGTGATCTTCAAGTTTATGAGAAGTTATAAATGCAGTAGAATATTATTATCACCAACTGTAGCTTTAAGAAATTCAAATCACTATGGAACTTACTAACTCAACTAATATTTGTATCAGATAAAACAAGAAAGGGATAGTACACTTGATTAAAGAGTGAGTTAAAACCCATATCAAAGGCTGGAGGTGGAGGTAGAATAAGACAAAAAGGGTGGGGAGGGGGAGTTTCTTACCGAACCCTTGGGCATTGAATGTGTCACTGGTATTAGTTGCTTTGATTGCTTAATAGCCAGTTCCTCACGCCTCTGAATCTTGACAGATAACTGTATGAAACAAAAATTTCTAAATAGATCACAGATTGATGTATGAAGAACTTAGTCACTGGTCAGTTACCTGCGGAGAAGTATGGGACAGTGAAGGAGCATGTGCCAGTGCTTCAGCCATATTAAGACCAGACGAGCCAGTTGGAGTCAGACAACATGATATGGAAATAGTTAGGGGGGTAGTCAAGGAACCTGTGTTATTACTTCCAACCACACTGGGGGCTTCTGCCAAAGCTGTGGTCCATCCATTTCCACTAATCAATGCTGAACTACCAATGGGCAAATTCTGAGAAGCTGAGCTCAAACCAGGAGAAGAGACTCTAGCTATCTCAGGCACCACTTGCCTATCCTCAGTTCCAAGTGAGGGAAAATCTCTCTCAAACATAACCTTGTGGATGCTACTTCCAACAGAAACCCCAGAAAGCAGAACATTGTCATTGTTATGGTTACTGTTAATACTATCTCTAGAATCCACCCCGACCTTTCTAGGCAAAGGCTCACCCTGTTTCCTAGAGAACATAGAATTTGAACGGTGCAATGTTTCTATCTCGACCCTACCAGTTAAAAGACTTTCTAAAGGTTCAGAAGCAGCATGGTCCTGATGGTCCCCAAAATTCAACCTCACTTTATCCCTATCTCGATCCCTATCATGGTGATTCCTACTAAAGCTACTGTATGCATGCTTTGCAGAACCATTACTGGAACTCCTCCGTGAATTCAATGAAGATGTTCGCTCCAAAAATGTTGAACGATGGGAATCAAAATCACTTATATTCCTGGAGTTTCTATGTTTCCCATGATGCCCTGAAGAAAAATCTAATATAACAAGAAACATATAGTTACTACTACATATTCCTTAAATGATATGCAAACGCAATGGGTATAAAAAGTGGGCATATGGAAGGTGCGTCTAATAATATACAAATCGCGCACTAACATTGTAATTAAGTATAAATGAAAAGAGAAGTGCAATAGGTATTAAAAAGTTGGTGAGTCGGTACCTGAGTGGGAAGAAGAGGAAGCAAAGTTGTGGGCTGAATTGCCACCACCAGTAACAGTGCTATTACTTCTCAGCCATTCTGGAACAAGAGTTGGTTCTCTACTTTCCATAAGGGATATTGAATATGATCATCATAAACTAAAAAAGGAAAAGGAAAAAAAAAAGAACACTTATTCAAACCCTAACCCAGCAAAGTGATTCTCTTCCTACACAAACCCACAAACTCTTAGCACAATCCCAGGTCGTTTAAACCAGAAAAATCAGGGTCGATTAATATTAACGGGTCATTCACCAAATGGCGAAAGGATTGTTTGATCAAACGAAAAAGAATCCTAACACAAGTGCGAGGCATATCAACGAAAACAATGGCAATGGCAATTAGGAGGCTATATAATTAACTCTCTCCGTCTCCCACTCTTCCATCTTTTATTAAAAGATGGATTTGCAGATTACTGATTCTGCAATCTCAAATCAACAACTTGGGAAAAACAAAGGGAAAAAAAACTTTCCAAAATTACTAAACGCCCGATGTCGGTTAAATTTAGGAAAACAACATCGAATAACAATAAATTGAAGATATACTTAAAAACCCTAGATGAAATCTTGATTATAAATTCCCAAGTGCTAGGAATGGAACCCAAAGGGGCAACGATAAGAACAGGGAAATTCTAACAAAATTATAAGAGGGCAGATGAAAGAGAATGAAGATTATACCTAACCGCCGCTACGATTCCAAGCTATCGCCTGAAAAAGTAACCGTTTTATAAAAATAACAGTCTCCCAATCCAAACAATGCGTTTTGTTTCAGGGGGAAAAGGAATAATTACGACAAAAAAAACGCAAGAAAGAAAGAGTGAGAAAGTTTCAGTGGAAGAAGGGGGGAAGCACCAAGAAAGTGAAAGCCAGAGACAAATGGAGGAAGAAAATTAATACAAAATGGATTTTAGGGTTTTGCTGGTAGTCTGTTTGGTAATAGAGAAGAGAAAGCCTTTTAAATTCTCTATTTCTTCTGTTGAGACTGCAGAATGGAAGAAGAAACCTATGCTAGGAAGAATAGCCCTTGTAAACAAATAAATCAAAAGATTTTTTGTTTTTGTTTTAAATAACCAAAATTCGATTTTATAATTAAAAAATAATTTATTTAATATTGTAAAAAGTCGAAATTTTATTTATATTGATATCTTGCTCTTTTTCCTGGTTCTGCATAGATGGCTGTTTCCAAAGCAACTTTGACATCTCTCCATCTTTGTCTAATCCCTTTATTAATTACAAAATAATTAATTTTAAGGGTAAACTATATGAATAACCACCTAACTATAAGATTGGTATCAATAGGACCACTATTTTCAAAATTGAGTCAATATCACTACATAACTATTTAATTGGTTTCAATATAGTCAAATGTACTTACATTTAATGGAAGCGCTTAAGTGGCAGTTAACAAAACTCTTATGATTACATATTTGATCCTTAATATTAGAACATTCGATTAATCTGATCTTAATTTTAATTTTAAATAAGTACAAAAATATTAAATTTAGTTTAAAAATGTAAAAATAATAAATTTATTTTAAATTTTAAACCTTGAATTAAATAAGGTTTATAATACATATAGTCTATTTAATTTTACTTTGCGTGGCTCGTGTATTATTGGATCAGGCTATACAGACAGGGCACTACTGTCTTTACACAGTCACTTCTGGTCGAACCCATAATGGTTAACATCTGTTGTCAACCAATGTAATACTCATAAATATCTGATTATTATATCTGTTGGAACCTTCCGTGGTACTAGTTAATCGCTTAAAGGAAACTATGTCATTATGCATAAGTGATAATCAGGCAGCTTTTTCTACCGGGATGACAGATCTCTTATAATATTTTAGTAGCCCACGAGCTGTTACATTACATGAATTCAGGGAAGAATGGGATAAATAAGGGAACAACGTTGAAACTTGATATTTAAAAGGCATATGATAGGGTGGAATGGAGTTTTCTATAAGGGGTGATGACTAAACTAGGTTTTGATCCAGGTTTCATTAATTTGATAATGCGGTGTGTCACAACAGTCACATTCTCGGCTCGAGTTAATGGGTCTCTCACCCATGAATTCACCCCTTCAAAGGGTTTAAGACAAGGGGATCTGTTATCAACTTTTCTTTTTTTTTTTTGTTTGTCATTCAAGGTTTGCCTGCTCTGTTTCATAAAGCGCAAACGACTAGTTTGATCCAAGGGATTAGAGCTTCTCTACGAGGTCCTCGAGTATCGTATCTCTTGTTTGCTGATGATAGTCTGATCTTCCTAAAGATTTCTACTAGCGAGACTAATTAAATAAAAGAGATTCTAAATATATATGCGACTGCCTCTAGCCAGCGTGTGAATCTGGATAAATCTCTCTCCTATATTTTAGTCCAAAAACGATTAGAGCGAATCGTAGTCAACTAGTGAATATTCTAGGTATCTAGGCAGTCGACTGCTTTGGCCATTATTTGGGTCTTTCTACATTTGGATATTTGAGGGATAAGTTCATCCACGATTTACTGGATGGAAAAAACGTTTGTTATCTTACGGGGGTAGAGAAGTTTTTCTTAAATATGTTTTTCAGACTTTACCGCAATATGTGATGTCTTATTATCTTCTCCTTGAACACTTGCTCAATGAGATCTCTGGCATCATGCAGTGCTTTTAATGCCATTAACTCTGACTTGATTTTGTCGACATCCATTGCTCAATCCAACGAGATGTGATCATATGGGGTAATCATGATTCTGGTGTATACTATGTTTGTTCGGGTTACTGGTGGCTTCAACGTCCTAATCATTCTCAGCTTCTGCTTCCAAAGTTTGGAAACTAGTTGCTAAGTTATAGATCCTGCCTAAGATCTTTACTTGGAGAGTGGCACACGGTGGGTTACCAATTGGTAAGCGGTTACATGACGCTAGCTTAAGTGATGGTCTTTGTCCAATGTGTGACTTGGAAGAAGATAGTGTAGTTCATATTTTACGGAATTGCTCTTCAGCCTAAGAAATTTTTATTTGTGCAGGTATACATGATACGTTCTTGTCTAGCCAGCTTGTTTCTCCATTGGATTGGCTACATTTGGTGATTGTTAATTTGGATCTAGCTGGCCTTGCTTGTTTTCTTGTCTTGCTTTGGAACCATTGGAATGGGAAGAATTCCAAAGTGAATGACAACAAGCTTCAACTCCCATGGATACTGGCTATCAAAGCTGCCTTCCTTCAGCACGACTACCTATTGGCTAGGGAGCAGGCGCCAAGGAGAGCTAGAGTTGTGCGATCTTCTCCAGGAGTAGCTTCATGTATTGATCAGCCGAAGTGGCAACCTCCCCTCTAAGGTATGTGAAGATCAATTTGGATGGTGCTTTTGAGTTTACTGGATGTATAACGGCTGTGGGGGTTATTGCCCGAAATGTCGTTGGCCAGGTACTTGGCAGCATGGCTGCATCGTCACCAGGTTGTGTCAAAGCTGGGCTTTCGGAGATTCATGCTCTGAATGTAGCTCTTTCCTTATCAAGTAAGTATCAATGGACGCATGTAGTCTTTGAATCGGATTCAATGCTTGTAGTCAGATGTCTAGACCGAAGGAAGATTTATCCACGTTGAGTTATCATCTTCGGGAAGCTCGTAGGATTTTGGATGCTAATTTAATTTATAAATTGTGTTTTTGTTCCTAGAACTTGTAAAATTGTGGCGCATTAAGTGGGCTCTCCGTTCTAGAAATGTTTGTATTTTGATTTGGTTTGTCCTGAGATTTTTACATATGATGTATCCAATGATTTTCCTGGCAATACAAGGTCCTAGGACACTGTTTTTCCCTTATAGGTCTTAGAAGGGATTTTTAATGAGGCTCGTTTTATTTAAAAAAAATAGCATTACCTAACATTTCATTACTAAATTTAAAGAACAAAATAATGTAACACAAAATGAATCAAATGACCTCAATAATCATAAGAATATTTATTATTTTCAGAATTTTTGATTCGAGGTCGATATCTATAAAGATATTTGAATGTTCATTGTCCGAGTCGTATATCATACATCAATATATAAATGATCGTGAACCAAAATAATATATATCATAATTAATAAACAATAAAAACTTGTCAAAACTTACTTTTCATTATAAATTGTCATTTGGTTGCTCAAATTGAGTTGACACGCAATAAATACATTTTTTCTATAGAAACATAACCAAAAGTAGGGATGGCAAACGGGTACAGTTTCGTATATTCTGGACTGCACCTGCTCCAATTGGGGCTGGGATGGGTATAATTTTAGCGGGTAGTGGGTGGGTGTGGATTTAAAAATTGATACCCGTCGCGGGTAGTGGGCGGGTAATGAGTTTGAGTCATTATCTGCCCCCACATCCACCCGCCCCGCTAAATATCCATTAAATTTTGGATCATTATAAATTTAGGTATAATTTTGGAGACTAATTTATAAATTTTAATATTGTATAAGATATAACATGTAATTTAACCAAATATTGGGGATATTTAGTCTTAATATGATCTCTTCTTTAATTTTAATCTTGTTACTGCGTCGATCTTTCCTGGTCTCCACTCTTCAGGTACGTTTCTTCTTCTTCTTCTTTAATCTTTAATCTTTAATCTTTAGTCTATGTGCCTCAAATCTATAAAAACCCAACTTTGATTCATATAATTTGCTTGTTTCTCGAGCAGAAAAAATAAAGGAAAAAAGGTGTTTCCTTTCTATTCCATTTTTTGCTTTGTTTTCGCTGGTTTTCATATATCAAGAACCATTAATTACTTGCTCTCCAGATGGCTATGTTTCTTCTTTGTAATTCTTCTATTCATATCTGGCCTATTTCTAATAGCACTTCACACTGGTATAGGAAAATAAACCTAGTATTTGTGTAAACTCCTATATTTTCTACCTTGACCAGGGGCCTTCCTAGTCAAAGATTGTCTGGAACTTTATCTCCATTGATTAGGAACCTTAGTGAGCTGCAGTCAGTGTAAGTTAATTGCCTTTGTTGATTAAGTTGCATATAAATTTAGCTAAGCTTTTCATGTACTTTTGGGCTTTCCTTTTTTTTTGTGACTTAAATTTCCTGCATTTTTGTTAAGTAATTACTTGTTTGTTCTTTTTTCATGAGCAGGTTGCTTCAGAATAATGCTATTTCAGGTCCGATTCCGTCTACGATTGGGAAGTTAGAGAAGCTGCAGACTCTTGATTTCTCCAACAATACTTTCAGTGGCGAAATACCGACTTCCTTCGGTGACTTGAAAAACCTCAACTATTTGTAAGTGTCCATATTTTTTACTGTTTTTTCATCATATTCATCTCCTTGTCGAGTTTCTTTCTAGTAGCTCTGTTTCTTATATGTATTTTCCCTTGTTCTTGCTGGACGTATCAGACAGTTAAACAATAATAGCCTTATTGGACCATGCCCGGATTCTTTGTCACAAATTGGAGGTCTTGCTCTTGTGTATGTATCTGGACTCGTTTATCTTTTATTTTGATATCTTGGAATTTGCAAATGCTATTTGTAATGCCTTAAGTTTACCTTGTTAATGTTCTTTATGTTGTTTCACTCGCCCGTCGTCTATAAAAAACGTTTTTATAGGGACATGTCTTACAATTTTAAAGCTCTAGCTACTTTGTTAGTGTTAATTAGAGTATTTTTGGCATCATTTGAAGATTTGGTCTGAATTTGGTTAGGATGTTTGTCGAATCTATACTATTTTGTTTGGTATGAAGTAGGAAGAGCAAAGTGATCAGCTCAAATGTTGAACGTCGAAGTACAAAAGAACCAGTAAGATCATAGAATTTGAAAGGGAAAAACAAAGGATAATTATATGTTTCAACTTACTATATATATATTTTTAAAAGGCCTTATTTTTAAAAATAGTTACTTATTTTTCCGTTTGTTTTATTATATTTCTTAATGGACATGTTTTTTTATGTTTGTTGCTTATGTATAACTTAAGTTTGCTTTCAGGCGGGTCTAGACCGGTACGTCGCTAGTGGGTAGTGGGTGTGGGGATGTATTTGAGAATGTACCCGCGTGGGCAGGTGTGAATTTGAAAATTTGTACCCATCATGGGTGGTGGGCGGGTGGTGGATTTAAAAATATTAGGTGGGTATGGGGATGGGGGAGGGGGTATCAGCATTCGACCTGCCCGTTTGCCATCCCTAAACAAAAGCAAACAATACAGTATACATACTCAAAATTCTAATACACTCATCTAATATGTACCTTTAGAACATTTCAATTCATCGGGCTACTTGAAAAACATTTATTTTTCTTTTTTGATTTAAGGGCTTTTAACACTCCCATTTTCTTACAATAACAAATTATATAATTAAAGATATATTTATTTCAAATTAAGGAATTTAGGGTTTAAAGTCCTAAATCTTTTTTTATATTAAGTTAAGGTGATTACAAAGTAGTATCTGTTCTAAATGCTCAATCACTCTGTTGATGCTCGAACCACCTAAACCACTAAAGCAATTTTAAATTCTTGCTTTAATTTTTGATATATTTATGATAGAAAATATGAAAAAAATATTATTTTGAAAATATCATATCTACACTAAAATAATTTATTTTTCGGGGAAAAAAATTACATTAAAATGATTTGATTTACCTAAATTTTGATCATCGCTTATCATAATCGATCACCATTGAAAGTCTTCAACGACGACAGATGAGTCTCCAAATTTATTTTTTATTTTTAAACGCAAATCTTAGTAAGAGAAACATTAAGAGGATCATGACTATCGATTGCGGTCGTCTTAGAAACGAGAACATAGCAAGCTTGGCAGCGAGCCACATCAAAATGTGGCCAATGCTTGGGTTAACACCAGCATCCTACCTTACAAGAAGGATGTTTTCGTTCAAATGGCCATAGGCAACGAAGTTATTCCAGGACCATTAGGCTCAGTGGCGGATCTAGAAATTTAAGAATGGGGTCCAAAATTTTAATTTTTTTCTAAAAAAATAATGGGTATGCAAAAATTGTAAAAAAAAATTCTTTTTTTCTTAACACATTAAATTAAATTTAACTACTTTTTCAAAATAATGAGATGCACTTGGCCCCTATGGGGGCTTAGTGTATCCGTCACTGATTAGGCTCAAATGTCCCTGATACAATGAACAGCATCCCTAATGCACTTGGCTGTCAATCAGTCTAGCCCATGATTAAGTTCACAACTGTACTCCCCGTAAATGCCCTTAGAGCCTCCTTCTGGTTCAACAGGATGCACCCCTTATGATCAATGTGTACCCTTCACCTACTAATCCGCAGGGTTTTAAAAAAAGTTCGCAACCGCGATTTCGGCCGCGATATAGCGGTTTCACCGCCGTCCGAGTTACCCGTGACGGCCGCAATAGCGTCCGCGATGGCCGCAATAGCGCCCGCGACGGCCGCAATCACGGTAAATCCGAAATAACCGAAAACGCGACCGCGACCGCGATTTGAAACCCTGCTCATCAGACCTTCTCATATTTCCTCTGAATGTGCCACGTTCACTTCCAGTTGCCTCTTCAAAGCCATGATAAATGCTTTCAGTGGAGCAGAATTTTGGATTCTTCTACCCCAACATGCAACCTGTTTATCCGTTTTGATTATTTCAAAATTTCCATATATTTCTTCTCTTTTGGAGACATATCCATGTAGTTTCAGGTTTAAACCAAGTCTGAATAAGATACTAGATTGTGACCTTTCGTGTTGCGACAGTTGAAAATACTGTTTATGAAACTGGAATTACTTTTTCCACCTAATCCACATATTTTCTTAAGTTTCTTTCCTTTAAAACCCTCACCATTATCCATATAAATCATGTCTCAGGTTTAAATGGGGTTCCAAATTAAGAAGACAACCCAAACATTCAGTGCATGATTACTTCTTTATATCTTCCAATTATAAAACTACATTGCATCATCTTTAACTCTTCCAAATATATAAATATATTGAATCAACTTAAATCATCTTAACTTTTACGTAATTAAAAACCGTTGAATAACCTCCATCGTAAAAGAAATAGCATTCTCCCTAGAAATTCCGAGTTCAAGCAAAATATGTGTGCGTTATCAAGCAAGAAAGATCCTGAACAGAACTTCTGAGCATTTGGCCTGCCTTGAAATCATATGGCATTTCATTCAAGTTGTTCATTCTGATTTGCTGTATAGAAGATATCAAAGAATACCAAGTTTACAAATTACAAATATCTACTTTGTACGGTCGAAATAATTGGAAAATAATGTTTCATTCTGCTTTACTTTTTTTGGCTGCCTTGTCCTAGAGAGAACATATTATATTATTATTGTTTTTGCATGTTTTTTCTAAATATAAGGTTACCAACAACTTGCTATATTATAGAGCATGAAGGCAATCTGTATCAGTTTACAGATACCTAAAAGAGCCCACATTATAGAACAAAAGCCCCTAATGCCCACATTATAGAACAAAAGCCCCTAATGACTGCCTTGCACATTTCCTTAACAGTGAATAATAATAATAAATGGAACTTTTTGATTTCCTTCTTTCATTCGGTAAAATTGAACAAAATCACCAATAAGCTATTTGCAAAATGCACCATCAAACAAAACCACCACCACCCCAACTCATCAGCTTCCTTTCAATCAAAAAAGGGGAAAAAACTAATCATAACTTTGGATTTACTATGCAATGACAAAGAAAGTCAAGCTTTGGATCCGGAGTCAGAGGAGCTCAGTTCAGAAGCAGCTCCATCCAAACTAGTTGCAAAAGATTGAGCCAGCTTTGGCTGCATGCCATGGCACAGTTTCAGAGACGGCCTCAGTTTCATGCACTACAATGCCAAATGAATACACAATAAGCAAATTGTGCAAAAATATTTCGCATCATTTGTAATATACTGCTCTAAGACAATGAGAATGATACTGAGTAGACAAGTACACCAAACCTTTATAATTGTCCCATCGCTATAGTGATAGCTGATAACATATTTTTTACCACGTTTACCATCCAACAGATGAGCATGATCAGCTCATCCTCCATATAATTTTTGGTATACATCAAAGTTCATTAGAAACACTAATTATATCAAGGCATGGGTCATAGCAGTGGCGGATCCAGATATTTAAGAAAAGAGATCCAAAATTTTAATTTTCTTTTCTTAAAAATAATGGGTGTGCAAAAATTGTAATTTTTTTTTCTTTTTCCCTCAACACATTAAGCTAAATTTAACCACTTTTCCAAAATAATGGGGATGCACTTGGCCCCTATGGAGGCTTAGTGCATCCGCCACTGGGTCATAGAATAACTTCAATGAAAAATGATCGAGTAAATGTGTTCCGTCAATAACCGGAAAGAACAGACAGAATGAGAAAGAAAGATGTATCTTACCTCCTGATAAAAAGCATTGATCTCCTCTTCTGTAAGGCCTTCATCTTCACCAGAGTTTTCTTCCCAGCCAAGAGAACGAAGAAATGCAGCCTCTTCCTCATCAGGATGAATCATAGAAGCAGAGCCCATATTCCTTTCACAATCATCAGCAAAACTTTGAGCCTCTTGACAGGCATCAGCATCACCATGGCTAGTTGCAGCAGTACCATTTTCATTAGCATGAGCAGTCGAAGAGACACTAACTACTTCCTTTGTAACTTCAGATTTCTCTGAGGTAGAAGGTGAAACACGAGGGTGTGAATCTGAGTGACCTGCAGAAGTCTTTGCTGAGGTCTTCTTCAGCAGATTAAAAAAGTCATTTCGGCTCTGGGTTTGAGCCAAAGAAGGTCTCTTTTCAACAGTGAACCCAGCTACTGAATTCAAGGCAGCTACCTTTCGTTCGCCAGCAGAAAGCTTTGGCCTGTTTGAGCTTCTTGTAGGACCAGCAGCTTGTGTGCTAACTGTAACTTTGCTGTTCCCACTAGATGGACTAACAACATCTTTTTGAGTAGGGGATGAGACCCCATTCTCCCATCCCGGTTTGAGAACTAATAGTTTCCCAGATGTTTTCGGCATATCAGACTTGACATGTCCACCATGAGGGGATTGATTACCATGATGAATCAAAGCAAGTTGCTGCTGCCCGCTTTTCACAGCTATATTTATCTCACTTGTTCTGACGGCTGGTTTGCCTTTTGATTTATCCACTGAATTGAGAACCTGGGACAAAAAGTTAGGTAGCTACTACCAAGAATTTTGAAAATACTAAATAAATAATTATTTTATCCGTGCAGTAGACAGGTAACAAACAGAACAGAGCTACGTCCTGAACACTTCATGAGATGACAACAAACTTGCTAACTTCAGTTAATCTTGGCATTTGAAGAGCTCTTGAAAATGAACAAAGACAACTATAATTGCATCTGAAGTCTATACGAGGAAACTTACATGAAGAGAAGTCATCTGAACTTCAACCCGAAAAATAACAAATCCAGAGTGGAAAAAGAAAAAAGAAACAAGCATGGCTGTTTATAATTTCAATTGTCATTAAATAGTGACTGGACTCCTTGAAAAGTTATATGATTCATCAATGAGTTTCTTTCCAAATCTCGTCCTCGACTCTCAAGTATGATTGGGAAAGATGATCAACGATCTCAGCATAATATAGAGTATAGACACAAATAATGTAATTCCATATCTACACTAATTTAAAATTGACTGTATTTATTTGAAGATACTGATTAAACAAAATGCAGGGGACCTAATGAGTTCCTTTCCAAATCTCATTCTTGACTCTAAATTATGATTGGGAAAGATGATCAACGATCTCAGCAAAGAATAGACACAAATAATGTAATTCCATACCTACACTAAATTAAAATTAGCAACAACATAAGGCACCATAAAATATCAGAAATACATTGACCATCAAGTTTATGAGAAGCTATAAATGCAGACGAATGTTATTATCACCAACTGTAGCTTTAAGAAATTCAGCTCACTATGTAACTAACTAATAATTGTATCAGAAAAACAAGAAATTAATCTGGATAGTACACTTGATAAAAGAGTAAGTTGAAACCCATATCAAAGGCTAGGGAGGGAGGGACAAAGACAAAATGGGAGGGGGGAGTTCCTTACCGAACCCTTGGGCATTGAAGGTGTCACTGGTATTAGTTGCTTTGATTGCTTAATAGCCAGTTCCTCATGCCTCTGAGTCTTGACAGATAACTGTATGAAACGAAAATTTCTAATTAGATCACAGATAAATATATTAACTTAGTCACTGATCAGTTACCTGAGGAGTATGGGATCGTTGAGGAGCCTGTGTGAGTGTTTCAGCCATATTAAGACCAGATGTGCCAGTTGAAGTCACAGAACTTGATGTGGAAACAGTTAGGGGGGCAGTCAAGGAACCTGTGTTACTACTTCCAACCACACTGGGGGCTTCTGCCAAAGCTGAGGTCCATCCATCTCCACTAACCAACGCTGAACTACATATGGGCAAATTATGAGAAGCTGAGCTCAAACCAGGAGACAAAACTCTAGTTATCTCAGTCACCAGTTGCCTATCTTCAGTTCCAAGTGAGGGAAAATCTCTATCAAACACAGCCTTGTGGATGCTACTCCCAACAGCAACCCCAGAAAGCAGAACACTGTTATTGTTATGGTTAGTGTTAATACTGTCTCTAGCATCCACACCGACCCTTCTAGGCAAAGGCTCACCCTGTTTCCTAGAGAACATAGAATTTGAACGGTGCAATGTTTCTATCTCAACCTTACCAATTAAGAGACTTTCTAAAGGTTCAGAAGCAGCACGGTCCCTATGATTCCCAAAATTCAACCTCACTTTATCCCTATCTCGATCCTTATCACGGTGATTCCTACTAAAGCTACTGTACGCATGCTTTGCAGAACCATTACTAGAACTCCTCGGTGAATTCAATGAAAATGTCCGCTCCAAAAATGCTGAACGATGGGAATCAAAATCATTTATATTCCTAGACTTTCTATGTCTCCCATGATGCCCTGAAAAAAAAATCTAATATAACAAAAAATATAGTCGCTACATATTCCTGAAATGATATGCAAACACAATTAATATAAAAAGTGGCATATGGAAGGTGTGTCTAACAATATACAAATCGAGCAGTAACATTGCAATAAATAAAAAGAGAAATGCAATAGATATTCAAAAGTTGGTGAAAAGGTACCAGAGTGGGAAAAAGAGGAAGCGAAGTTGTGTGCTGAATTGCCACCACCAGCAATAGTGCTATTACTTCTCAGCCATTGAGGAACAAAAGTTGGTTCTCTACTTTCCATGAGGGATATTGAATATGATCATCGGAAACTAGAACCTAAAAGGGAAAAGGGAAAAAGAAACACTTCCTGAAACCCTAACATAGCAAATTGATTTTCTTCCTACATAAACTCCCGAACTCTTTACCCTATCCCTGGTAGTTTAAACCAGGGTCGCTGAATTTAACGGGACATTCACCAAATGGCAAAGGGATTGATTGATCAAACGAAATACAATCCTAACACAAGTGTGAGTAGTATCAACGACAACAATGGCAATGCCAGTGCCAATTAGGAGGCTATATAATTAACTCTCCCCATCTCCCACTCTTCCATCTTTTATTAAAAGATGGATTTGCAGATTACTGATTCTGCAATCTCAAAAGACCATCGTATTTCCCAATAAATTAAAATAGAAAAAATCCAGCCCTGTTTTCAAATCAACAACTTGGGGAAAAAACAAAGGAAAAAAGAACTTTCCAAAATTACTTAACGCCAGAATGCCAGTTAAATTTAGGAAAACAACATTGAATACCAATAAATTGAAGATATACTTAAAAACCCTAGATGAAATTTTGATTATAAATTTCCAAGTGCTAGGAACGGAACCCAAAGGGGCAACGATAAGAAATGGGAAATTCTAACAAAATTAAAAGTGGGCAGATGAAAGAGAATGAAGAGTATACCTAACCGCCGCTACGATTCCAAGCTATCGCCTGAAAACGTAACCGTTTCATGAAAATAACCGTCTACCAGTTCAAACAATGCGTTTTGTTTCATGGGATAAAAAAGGAATAATTATGACCCAAAAAAAAAGCACAAGAAAGAAATCGAGTGAGAAAGTTTCAGTGAAAGAAGGGGGGAAACGCCACGAAGGTGAAAGCCAGAGACAAATGAAGGAAGAAAATAAAATTCGGTAAAGGAAAAAAATTAATAGAAAATGGATTTTTAGGGTTTTGTTGGTAGTCTGTTTGGTAATAGAGAGGAGAAAGCTTTAAATTCTCTATTTCTTCCGTTGAGACTGCAGAATGAAAGTTAAGAAACATATGCTACGAAGAACAGCCCTTCTTGTAAACAAATATAGGCTTAATACACTAGGAGACTATATTTCAAATTGACTTAAAATAATTTTTTTTTTTTGTTAAAGATAGTTCAACGTTACACTTTAGATACCTAGTCTTCGTTAAACTGTTATCTTGTCATATAGATAAAATTTTAAAATATTAAAAAAATTAATATTATAATTAAAAAAAAAAACTCAAAATTCCACCATCATTCGGCTCGATCCGTGGTCTACAACATTAACACCATCAAAATCGTCTCGCCGTGCAACCAAAACCCAGTCCCCACCTATCACGAAACATGAAGGCTCACTAAATTTTTAAGTTTTTTTCATTGCCTTTTTAACGATTATGACGGCTATTATTGGTTTTACATTACATAGTTGTCACCATTAAATTCCTCGTCATGCTTAAAACAAAACTCAATCGGTTGTGATCTTTCTTCGTCATTGGAGGTGGGGGATGAGAGGGAGATGGACGACGCGAGGAAGGTTTATTTTTTAATAATATTTTTATTATTAAAAATATAAAAAAAATATAACAATAAACACTTAAAATTATAATGAATGAAACATTATGCACTTATTTTTAACGAAGAAATATTTAGATACCAAAAATTAATTCGAGATATAACTTTGGCACCTAAAAGTGTATCTTTTTAAAATAATTTTTTAAAATTTTATGTGCATGACATGTGTTAGATAACGACCAAATTTAATAGTCGTTACAACCCAAACACCTACAAGTGTAAAGTTGGAAATATTAGGCACCTCTTTTTATAAAAAAAAAATCTTTAGGTACCAAAAGTCAATTTCAGATAAAATTTAAGCACCTAAAAGTGTATTAAGCCACGAATAAACCATTTGTCCTAACAATACCATTACCAAATTTACAAATGTGCTTGAAGTGGGCTCCAACAGCCGTTATAGCAGAATTACTAAAATATCAACGGTCCCCTTTTCAAATATTCAAAATCAAAATCCCTCCAAGAAAATACCATTCTACTTGCAAGAAAACATTGTATAAATACAATGAATTTCACAAATCAAAAAGAAAACAAAATCAGATTAAACCCCAAAACGTAAGACCCCAGATCTCGAGTTCCCTCTAGTCTCCCTCTGTTTGTTTCCCGTCAACAATGGCTGAAGAAAAAGAGAGGAAAATTCCAGTTTTTACAGTGGTAAAGAACGGAGCAATTCTCAAGAACATATTCGTCATAAAAAACCCCAGAGATACTGAAGATGAAGAAGACCCGCACGTTCAAGAATCAGAAGTCGAGGAGATTTTGGTCGTCGGAAGGCACCCGGATTGCAACATCATGTTAACCCATCCAAGCATAAGCAGATTTCACTTGCAAATTCACTCCAGACCCTCTTCCCAGAAGCTCTCTATCGTCGACTTATCATCTGGTATTAAATTCCCTTCTCCTTTCTTTCTTTTTTCATGTTTCTTGTCTGGCTTTTTCTTGATTGTTGTTTTATTCGAGTTTCATTGGTTTCTTGGTGTACTTGGATTGATTATCTTGCCGTTTACTTGGGGTGTAGTTCACGGGACCTGGGTTTCGGGGAAGAAGATTGACCCAGGAGTTGCGGTAGAACTGAGCGAAGGTGATACTATAAAACTTGGTGGCTCAACTAGGGTTTATAAGCTACACTGGATTCCCATGTGCCGTGCCTATGATATGGAAAACCCCTTCGTATCTGCAATGGATATGGCAGTGGAAGAAGAGAAAGAGGAGGAAAGGGCAGTGGAATCACATCTGGTAAGGGTTGTCTGTGAAATTGTTAATTCACCTTTTGCCTTTTTTGTATGTGTTTGTATTTTAAAATTGAAATTTCAAGAAAGATTTGTAGGATTAGGACGTCAAATCATTTGCTGTAAATTCAGTTGTTCCCTTTTTTCTATGTGAAAAATGTATAGGATAAAATTCATTAATTAGAGAGAATGGATCATTGATAGCTCAAGGAAAACAATCTGGAAGCATTCTGGGATTGAAATAATCTTTTTTTTCTTTTCTTTCTGGGGTATTAAACTCCATAGGTGGTGCATACGTTATCAACTAAAAGAGAATGTGGTGAAGAGAGAGATTCATTGATGGTGGAAAAGAAAGAAGAAACATCTCAGGTTAGGGTATATGCCTGTGAAATTGTTAATTTAACCTTTTTCCTTTCTTACATGGATTTATATCTTAAAATAGAGATTTCAAGAAAGATTTGTAGGATTAGGATGTCAACATCATATGCTGTAAATTTCTTTTGTTCCCTTTCGCTATGTGAAAAATGTTTAGGATAAAATTTATTGATTGGTCATGGATGAAAAAATTAGAGAGAATGGATTATTGATAGCTCAAGGAAAACGACCTGAAAGCATTTGGAGTATATTTGCTTCTAAAGCAGTGAATGTACGGACTGCATGGTTTTTTAAACTTATCTTTACTGATCATTTTCAGACTTCAATGCCTGCTGAAGAGAAAGAACTTTTCTCAATGGATTCAATGTTGGAGGGTTCAGGACTAGTTATGAACAGGGAGATTCCATCAGCGTCTTCAAAGCCTGAAAATATGAATTTTTCAACATATGAAACTGAGAACAGCCCTGAAAAGAGGGAACTTTCAGAACTGGAAACCTATTCAGCTACCGTGACAGTTGAAGAGAACCAGCAAAAGATGGATGGCTTAAGAGTTTCCGCCCAGCCTCGCCTGATGGAATCAATTAAATCGACTCTGCAAGACGAAGCCATGGTTTTGAATATACTAAAGTCTAAACAAGTACATGAAGAAAAACATATTCCCCAGGTTCTTTCAGCTTTGAAACCAAGGGAAGAAACCGAAAACAAGGAAAATGCTGCAACTGATGGATGTAATCACTATCTTCTTGCTGTAAAGGTTGAGGATGCTGACGATGAGAAACTATCAAGGAAAGACTTTGGAAGCCAACACACAGGTTTTTATTCTGATTCTCTCTCAACGGAATCAGTCAAATCATCGTTGCCCGTTGCCGAAGATGATGAAAGGAGCCCAACCCCACACTCTCTCCTCGCTCCTGCACTGCCTGTGCTGTCTGAGTCCGAAAATTTAGATGGCTCAAGAGTTTCCACCCAGCCTCACCTGATTGAATCATTTAAATCAACTCTGCAGGACGAAGATATCGTTTTGAATATACTGAAGTCTCAGCAAGTACGTGAAGAAAAACAGATTCCCCAGCTTCTTTCTGCTTTGAAACTACGGGAAGAAACCGAAAACGAGGAAAATGCAGCAACTGATGGATGTAATCACTTTCTTGATGGAAAGGTTGAGGATGCTGATGATGAGAAACTATCAAGGAAAGACTATGGAAGCCAACACACAGGTTTTTATTCTGTTTCTCTCTCAACGGAATCAGTCAACTCATCTGTGATGTCTGAGTCTGAAAATTTAGATGGCTCAAGAGTTCCCACCCAGCCTCACCTGATGGAATCAATTAAATCAACTCTGCGAGACGAAGATATGGTTTTGAATGTACTAAAGTCTCAGCAAGTACATGAAGAAAAACAGATTCCTCAGCTTCTTTCTGCTTTGAAACAAAGGGAAGAAACTGAAAACAAGGAAAATGCAGCAACTGATGGATGTAACTTCTATCTCGCTCGAAAGGCTGAGGATGCTGATGATGAGAAACTATTAAGCCAACACACAGGTTTTTATTCTGTCTCTCACTCAACAGAATCAGTCAACTCATCTTTGCCCATTGCCGAAGATGATAAAAGGAGCTCAACCCCACACTCTCTCCTTGCTCCTACTTTGCTGTCCGAGTCTGAAAATTTAGATGGCTCTCCCTTGAGATTAGAAACTAAATCCAACTTCCAAAGCATTTGGTCCAGAAGAGGTAAACCTGCATCTGTTCTTCATATTCAAACTGGGAAATGTGGTGCTGATGAAAATAAAAGAGTTCCAAAATCACTTTTTGTTAGCTCAGAAGATGAAGAAGAAATTTTTACCCCAGACAAAGAGAATTTCACCCCAAATACTCTTTTGATGAAAGTGCTGAAAAGAAATGACAAGCTGGACGAAACCAAGCATTCTTCTTCAAAGGTTACCTGTAGTCCTCATCTTCAGGCTGAAGATGACGTGATTACCTTGGACAAAGAAAACCAGACACCCAAACTTATAAAAGAGCACAAATACACAAGCAAGGCCTCTAGAAATCAACCTAAGTTAGAACAACAGACTGTGATCAAAGGAAAAGCAGAGAGGGGGCCATTTCAACCTTTGCTGGTGGACTCTGCTTGCGAAACTGTATCAGAAGCTCTGGACCCCAATACTTCAGTTCAAAGTTGCAAGAATACTATTTTGAATACTAAGAAAATAGAGAAGAGGATTGGTTATCCATCTTTAGTGAGTTCTGAGAAAACATTATACTTTAGTCCAAGAATTCATCACTAATTCTTGCAGTATTCTAGCCAAAGATATAAGTGGACTAACTGAAATTCATTTGCAGAACAAATCTGTTGGAAAGCAAAGGACTTGGACCATGGTAGCTGACACCAGTTCTTTGGTGGATGAGGAATCAAGGAAATCGTTAAAGCTCTTACAAGGTCTCAAAGGGACTCTATTGATCATTCCAAGGATGGGTAACTAATCTATGAGCATAATAATCTCTTTTGCCGTATGAGTATTACCGTGATTCATAATCTCAATACTAACTAGCCATATTCTCTCTTTTTTTCTCTGACTATGGGCATCTTTTGTCTTTAAAAGTTATAAGGGAGTTGGATTGTTTGAAGCGTCGTGGTACTCTATTCAGGAGAACAAACGAAGCCTCTTCGGTTTTGGAATGGGTTGAAGAGTGCATGGTAAAAACAAAATGGTGGATCCATGTCCAGAGCACTACAGAGGAAGAAGGGCCAATAGCACCCACACCACCCGCCACTACTCATTCTCATTTCAGCGAAGGTAGCATGTTTGGGCCATTTTCAGCTCGGGGAAATCTAATGGAAATTGCTACACCGACAGCACAAGACCACATCCTTGATTACGCCCTACTTCATAGAAAAATGAGTAATGGTGATGGACAATTGGTCCTGCTGAGCAATGACATCACTCTGAAGATCAAAGCCATGGCAGAGGTAGTGTTTTTGCACTATGACATTTTTTTTATCCCTTTGTCTTGTTCTCATATGTTCTCTTGTTTTCAGGGCTTGATCTGTGAGACAGTGCAAGAATTCCGGGAGAGTCTGGTGAACCCCTTCTCAGAGCGGTTCATGTGGGCTGATAGCTCTCCTAGAGGACACACCTGGTCAGTCATGGATGATGTGGTTTTGAGGGACAAGTACAACCGTTGCCCCTTAAGGAAGCAATCCAAAGGAGATATCAAGGGTTTGAAACTCATTCTGCTTCATAATTCCCTCTATGGGCAGATCAGATCATTCCGCTAAAACATTTGAGAAACGTATTAGCTGTTATATTTTGACAAGAATTATAACTTTCTTGCATCTCAAGTAATTGGTTACATATCTACATAAACGATTGAAGGGAACAATACTTTTTTTTTTCTTTCTCAATCAAGCACATGGCGAATTTGGAGAAAATGCTCTAAGAAAGTAATAGATCTCAGAGAACACAGACCTTATTTATTTAAGCAACCAAGTACATAAGGCTGCCTTACGGACAAATTTAACACAAATTAATATCCCTGAATCCCTACTCCAAGGAAGAATACATTCTAGAAACATTAATTAGCCACAGTCAAGATTATTAAGGTTTTAGTCTTCTCCACTTTTCTGAGGGTAACTACAGGACCCGGAAAGGAGAAATGCAAACGAACTCTCAGAATCATCATATGGTGGCCGAGGGAATTCATGAAACCCACCAAAATTACATGTATCGAAGTTCAACGGAGAGAAATAACCAGCAGGGTCATTGATGCTCCCTTTAATATCCATACTACTTTGAGCCTCATTTTCACTAGAAACATTAGAGGAAAAGTTGATGTTCATGCTACCAACCTTATTTGCGGCTTGATCGCCGTCCCCTCGATCAGATGGCCAAACGGGTGCTTTAACTTCTTCTGAAGGAATGGCTGGAGTGTGACCTTGGAAAAGAGCAATATGCCCAAACAGCTTATCTTTCCTTGAAAATGTGGTGCCGCAAGAACAAAGCCATTTATCTTTACCACAATGCTTCTCATGAGTTTTCAGATCGGCAATTACCGAGAATTTCTTGGTATTGCATCTGCTGCAAATGTAGCTTTTGTCACAGTGGGTTCTCTTGTAATGGTTTTTGACGCATAAAATGGTCTTCAGAGGCTGAAACTTCTTGTGATCCTTGTTCCGCTTGCAACCAGCATAAGGGCAGGAATACCTCTTAATAATAGCTGGTTCGGAGCAGGATTCTTTAGTGGGTTTTGCAAGTGCTCCAGGTGTTTTGTACTCATCTCCGTGACCTCTCATGTGCATCCGTAAATTTGCATCTCTTTTGAATCCTTTTCCACATATAGTGCAGAAGTGAGTGTGGGGTGCAAGGATTTCTTCCTTTTCTAACTGCAATATCTCATACGTGTCAGGTAAAAGGCTTTCTCCTTCCTCCACATCTTCCTCATCTTTTAATTCATGTTCCTCGATTACATGATTCTGCTCATTTCCATTCTTACGACTAATATCAACAGAGTTCGGAAGCTCAGAGACTTTGCTTCCACAACCATTTTGGGGATGAACTCCATCATTCAGCCCTTGCGCAGAAGGGAAGACGACTCCACCAAACTGCCCAGTTTGTTCGAGAGATGGAGTGGCTACAGAAAGAGTACTCTTACCAGATGGGAGAAGACTACCAGCAGTAGATATCAACTGAACTATTATCGACGTGAGATCAGCTGTAACCAGCTGCTGCTGCTGAGCAACAAGTTCATCCGGTCGCCCCAACACTTGGCCCTTCCGGCCAATGATTAAATGCACCAAATCCTGAAGCTGGTGGATCTTCTGCTCAAGGAACGAAAGATTGTTTAGCATCGCACTCGGATCCCAGTCTTGGACTTCACTGGCTTGAAGCAATTCATTAAGGGCACCTTCTTGGATAAGGAATTTGATTTGGTTATCAGACAACATCGAAGGATGAGTTTGGTCGAATTCCTGGAAAGGCGACTTGATCCTGGTGCTGTAATCTAAAATAGATGAATCTTCCCAGTTCTGCCGTGTAAAAGGTGCTTGTTGGGGATCTTTCTCTTCAAGATCCATGTTCAGGCCTTCTTAGATATCAAGATCTAAATACCAAGTCAAATCTGGGCAGCATCAAGAGATTAGGAAATCAAATCACCACAATCAAGTTTATCCATGAACTCGAGCAAATTCCATTCTTTTCCACCAATAAATTAGTAAAAAGAAACTGCCTTATTCTCTCCAATCCGAAGACATAAAAGAAACAAAGTACCTAAAGAGAAAAACAAAAACCAGTTTCCTGAATTCAAACTCAAATCAAATCAAATCACCACAATCACTCCTTAGATTGAACCAAAATCCCAGAGCTCATTCCAAAGCTCCAGCAAGAACTTGACCCTTAAATAAATAAAAAACTCACTTTTTTTGTTGACCGATTCCATTCCAAAGAAGCTTTCCCCCTCCCCCCCTCAAATCAAATCAGCAATTTAAACACCCAGAATATCATATCAAAATTTAGTAGTAGCCGAAACAGTTGAAGCAACTAAATTAGAAAGATCTGGCCGATCTGCTAATGCCCAGTTACAAAAATCCAATCTTTTAGAGTTCAGATACCGCAAAGCTTAAAAATCAAAACTTTAAACTAAAGGGTAAATAAAACAAAAGAGAGACTTACGAGATTCAACATGGCTCAGATGTGCTCCTCATCTCGAGCTTCTAAAGACACAGAGGTGGAAAAAGAGAAACGAAGATCGACTCGGTCAACTTATTAGAGAGAAAAGGGGCACAGAAGAGGAGTGTACGTGGGCCAATCCCAATCAACCAAGACCGCTGATATCTTTTCAAGAAAATCAATTAAAATCGAACGCAATGGGGTGGTTTCAGAAATGATCAGAACCGTCGGTCGGCAAACCTCATCATCATCATTGGGTTTAGGGGGGAAAAGTACAAGTGGCTTTGGTGAAGGAGACAGGAGACGGTAAAGAAGGAAAAATTATTAGATAAACTCGATTTATTGTGTCATATATTATTTTAATTAATAATACTTGTTGATATCATTTTTTTTAAATAATTATTTAAAAAATTATTTTAAATATTTTTAAAAAATTATTTTAAAATTAAGTGATTCTCCTTTATTAAGATCATAAATATCGTAGTTAGTCAGATTTATTAAATAATTTCTCATGAGGAAGGAACGGAGTTAGGATGGGTCCCACACCACACGGCTAAGATAGCTTAGATTCTCTTTTTTAGTATTTATTTATTTTTGGTATAAATTACATTTTAGTTATTGTACTTTCAAAATGCTTTTATTTTGGTCATTAAAAATTTAAACTTTATGTTACATTAGGTTATAAATTGAAAACATAGTATTTAAATCATATTTACACTTATTAATATTATAAAATTTAAAACGTATCAATTTAAATTATAATAAAAGTATAAAAAATTATGATAGCTCGTTAATAATATTTTTATATATAAAATATGTTATTAAGAAAAATTGTGTTATCAATATTTTGTAACATGTGAGTTTAAAATTATTACGGAAATAATAATTTAGATACTTGTCTTGACAAAAAATATATATCTTCTATCAATTTATATCTAACAACTAATTTAAATATTAATAAAAACAATTAATAAATAATTATATTTGTGTGTATATTCATTTGAAAATATTTTAAATAAAAAAATACTTAAAATATCTCATCAAAATATATATTTAAAATCACTTCAAGAAATATATATCTAAAATATAATAATTTAAATTAATTCATACTAACATATATACTGAAAGTATTCATATTTTTCATTCAAATATTTAAATATTTTAAATAAAAAAATACTTAAAATATCTCATCAAAATATATATTTAAAATCACTTCAAGAAATATATATCTAAAATATACTAATTTTTTTATCTAGATACTTAAAATAGTTTTTAATAAGTGTCATGTGCAAAACACCTAATTTAATTAAAAAATTAAATATCTAAATAACAATAATTATTTTGAATTGCTATTTAAATTAAAAGTTACTTTAAGGGTAAATACACGTTTAGTACCTAAACTATCAGCTTTAGTTCATTTTCAATTTTTTTTCAAAATGATATCTAAAGTTTTGTTTTTGTTTTATTTTAGTATCTCCGTTCAAAATTTAACGTTAAGTTTTTTTTTAAGAAAAATGAAAGTTTAGGTACTAAAACGGACCAAAATCGATAGTTTATGTACTAAACATGTTAAGTTTTTAATGACGGGTACTAAAATGAATCAAAAACTAAACGGTATGTATGATTTAAAAAAGTTTAAGTACTAAGATTGACCAAAACTAATAGTAAATTAAACATTAAATATGATTTAAAAAACTTTAAGTATTAAAATTGACCAAAATTAATAGTTTGGATACTAAATATGTAATTTAACTTTACTTTAAATGCATATTTTTAAATATAAGCCAGGGCGAAGGAAAAGTCCCAGGAAGCTACGCCACCGCCATGTCGGAGGAGGTGTTTTTCTTTAGTTTTTTTTATTTCCATGAAAGGTGGTCAGCAATGCTACATGCTAGATTCGTCTTCCTTCACTCTTTATACCTTTTTATTGACTTTTTATATTCTAATTCCTTAGGAAATACTCCAAATCTTTACTTTATAAAAAATTATACGATGTTTATAAAGTTCAAACAACGTGACGCAATTGAAAATGTAATAAAATATAAAATATTTTGAGTTGGACGTAATTTAATTTAAAGAGTAATCGTTTAATTCAAAGTTAAAAAATAAGAGAAAATGGATGCAGTTGAAAATGTGATAAAAATATATAATATTTTATATACATAATTTAAAATATTAATTTTTTAACAGTTTTTATTAAATGAAAAATATTATGCGTTTTATCGTGTTTTCACTGTGTTTTCTGTCACATGAATCTCCAATACAAGGATGCAAGTTTTCGTAAAATTAAGTACGTGAATCTCGACTGCAAATGGACATTAAATACATAGTGATAATGTTATTACTTCCAAATTCTTAGATATTACATAATTTCCGTCACTTTGGACAAGAATATCCCTTAAATAATGAATTCTTTTCGTATGGATTTTTCTCAATTCTCAATTTTTCGTTCTTTACTCAAAATTATAAATATAATAATAATGTTATACAAATAGCCTAATTTAGTAAGATATTGACAAGTTTGAGTAAATAAAATTATTTTTTATTTTAAATATTTAATAAATTAATCATTTATGATTTTATGAGGTTAAAATTGAAATCATTGTAAAAAAATATAATTATTTAAAATAATATCTAACTTTGAGCCATTAAAAATGAATCTTATACATTAAAAGGTAATATCTTTGTCCACTTGAGACCATAATATTATTTTTTTCATATTATATTATATTTTATATAAATAAATATGATACTTATGAAAACATTTAAAAATATAAAATTGATATACTAATTATATTAATTATATGTTAAATACATTTTTTCTCAAAAGATAGACACTATAGCAATTAAAATAATTCTATGAATTTTCATTCACATATTTATAATGTAATATCAGAGTTTAACTTATTTTTAAAAAACCCGTATATTTCTCCAACCAAACACTGTAAACTTACATTTTAAATTGTTGATATTGATATCAATTAAGAATACTGATAGAAGTTATTCTCAATATAATATAATATTCTAATAATCTTATTCTCTAAATTAATTTTACATTTTACGAACAAAACGACCCTTAGAAATTATTCACTTCAATTATACCATTTTAAATTGTTGATATCGATACTATTAAATGTGTATCGATACTTTTAAACATTGATTCTAAAAGAATTTTTTGTCATTGAAGATATGAGTACTGAATTAAAGGAGAGCAATCTGGACATCATTTGTCATCAGTTTGGTTGAAAAAAAATAATTGGTTTCAAAATTCAATTATACTTTCAATAAAACAAAACACATTTAATTGATGTTAGAGAATTAAATTCTAGGGTAAAGTACACAACTGGTCCCCGATTATAGGATATTATTTTATTAAGTCCGTTGACTATTAAATATTACAAAAATAGTCTTTTAACTATAGAATGATGCTTTATTAAGTCTCTTAACTTTTAAAAGTTACAAAATGGCCACCCAACTATTCATTATGTTCCAAACTTGTCATTTTCAGTTAAAAAATTGACGGTTGTCTAATCCGTACGTTAACATAATAACTGAGATATGATAGCCATTTGAGATTCTGAGATCGGATTTTATCATATCACAGTCAGTAGGTTGATATTCAACTGATGATACCGTCAATTTTTTAACAGAAAAGGACAAGTTTAGAACCTAATGAATAGTCAAGCGACCAATTTGTAACTTTTTATAGTAAGGTGACTCAACAAAGCAACACTCTATAGTCGAATGGTCATTTTGTAACTTTTAATAGTTGAGGCACTCAATAAAATAGTGCCCTATAGTAAGGGGACTATTTGTGTACTTAACCCTAAATTGTAGTACATATCAAACTTATGAGCGTATAACTAATTAATGCGGACTACAAATATCAATTGGACAATTCATTAAAATTTATAGCTAAGTATAAATACTACTCTCCAAGATATCGTTATCTTTAGACTGACACTTCAATTAGAAGTACTGATATCAATATATCATGTTAAGATTTGATATTTAATTTAAGACACTTCAATTTTAATAAAAGACACCCGTATTATTACTATTTTTATTTTTAAATAAAACGAAAATTGATTAACCATAAAAAAACATGTTTTCCGAAAAATCACCGGTAAATTTTTAACAACCCTAGTTTCACTAGTAAACATGAAAAATCTAAGGGTATGTTTGTTTCACATAAAATATTTTTCGATAGACATTTTCCTCATTTTTTAGTGTTTGGTTGAAGGAAAACTGATTGGTCGATGTAAAACATTTTCCTGGTCAACATAATTTCCTTTGTATTTTCTGGAAAATGACTTACGGTATGATTTTCCGTAAGTCGTTTTCTGAACTTTTCAATTCAAGGTGTAAATAAGCAAAATATTTTTATTTTGTGAATTTATTATTGATATAATATTTTAATATCATTTTAATCAAAATATTAATTATTAAAATATTATAAATATATTTACTAATATTTCTAATGATATAATACTATATTTTATAATATTATACTAATATATTCAATTATATTATAATTAGATATTATATTTTTATTTTAATAATATATAATAAATTATAAATAAACTTTATATTATTTATTAATTCCATAGATAATATTGTTAAATTATTTATAATGAATAATATTATTTATGTATTTATTTTTAGTATAATAATCTAATAATATTTTAATAAAGATATTTAAAATATATTTGTTGAGTTAATCGATTGACGGAATTGGCCAAGAGGGGGGTGAATTGGCAATTAAAAATTTGGTGGAAGCTTTTGTAGAAAATTGAAAGTAATTGCACAGCGATTTAGAATGGTTCGACTTTCTCAATCAAAGTCTACGTCCACTACCTTAGCTATCCACACTAAGGATTTTCCAACAAATTCACTAATTTGTTCTTTCTTTTGAGGCCAAAGAGATAACCTTACAACACTCTTAAGAATATACCCCAATTCTTGAGAACACTCTTTCCCAAAAAGAAGATTACAAATTTGCAAACTTACAAGGAAAACCTCACAAGGTAAGATGTTTGCACAATTCTAGAACAAGAAAAGAACACTCAAAGATAATTACAAATGAGCACAAATGGTGTTCTTGAAAGCAAAATGAATATTGAAAGGAAAATTGGCTTGATTTGCACAAACTTGGTGTTTGATACTTTCTCTCTTGTTTCTCTATGATTTCTTGTTGATCAAGGGCTTCAGAACTTGTTTAAATACACCTTGAATCACTTATGAACGTTGGGGATGATTAGTGAAGATCATATAGTCGTTTTAGTGTGAAAACAATTAATAAAACAGCTTGGAGCGTGGGGGAATCGGTTCCCCCTCATAGGGAATCGGTTCCTTAAGTGTAAAATTCAAATATTTCGACCGTTGATCAGGGGGAATCGGTACCCCCTATGGGGGAATCGGTTCCCTCCGAGCATTCTGGAAATCTCGGAGCCAAACCATTCAGGGGGAATCGGTTCCCTCTGAGCAATCTGGAATTTTTGGCTTTGAAATGGTTCAAAATACTTTGAAATGGTTCGAAATACTTTGAAAGATTATTTTGAAATTGTTTTAAGATTAAAACTTAATTTTACACTTAAGTAAGGATTAAAAATGATTTTTGAAATATTTGGAGTAATGTTTTGATATTCGAATAATTATATCGAATATACTTAGAAAATCATTTGGAAAATCTTAAAATTCATTTAACTTAATTTGTTATATCGAAATATCAAAATGTTTTCAATAATCTCCCCCTTTTTGATATAACAAAACATTTTAGTAATTTTAAGATTTTGAAATCAAGTTTTGAAATTACTCCCCCTTACTTTAACACTTCTCCCATTTATCATTTTTAAAAACACACACTTCTCCTCCTTTTTGTTAAATCAAAAAGATTCAAAGAAACGTGAAAATCATTTAGCCAATTGATTATGTATATGTATGCATAAGCTGCTAAGATCACAATCAAGAGAAACGTTAGCCATTAGTTCCATAATCAATATTCATAAACAATGTGATATGGCAAATTGGTCATATTGCTAATAATGATGTAAATGATGCAATAATGAATAAATCACACCAAACATATAAGTTCACACCATCCATAAATCCAAACAAATTCATAATCCACAAATTCAAACATTCCAAAATATTCAAAATGTTAAAACAATAAGTTTGGAGTTCAAAGCAAAATATAGAATCAAACATCCGTATGAGGATCGGGAGGAGAAAAACGAGCTCACACAGCGGCCATCTCGTGTGAGAGTGCATCAATACGTTCATTCATTGAAGCGTTGTTTGTTCGCATCTCTCGGAGAATCTCTAATTGTTGAGCTCCCATTGTGGATAAATGGGACTCTATAGAAGTAAAGCGCGAATACATGGTCACATATCGGAAATCAAATGTCTCCATAAAGGATTGAAAATATGGAGGCATTTGAGTCGATTGTTGTCCGTGCTCCTCGGGTTGCTCAGGCTCATCTTCGGCTTCATCGATATCCCTCATTAATTGTTCAAACTCTGAATCTTCGTCAGCTTCGAGTGGAGCTTGTGAATAACTAGCTCCCGGAGTAGTTGCAGAAGATCGAACCCATTCACCGGTTTCTTTATTTTTGACCCATCCCGCTCTTGTTAAATAAAGAAGATTGATTTGTTTCTTAAGAGGAAAGGAGGCATCTAGACCAACTCGAAGCTCGGCTTTAGAAAATAGATTACTAAGGATACAACCGTAAAACTAGTGAAGAACAGAGTTTCTTATTTGGCACTAGGTTAACGGTTTCAACAATCTCAACAAAGATAATCTCGGAAAGGTTTATTTTTATATTGTGTTCAAAACAATGCAACCACCAAAGATCTAAAGCTCTGAGAGTAGAATAACGACCCCCGGATGGTCGAAACCACCAAGTGATCATGAGATGAAGAAAACGCTCATGAAGATCTAGAACACTTGCACTATCATTTCGTTTATATCGTGAGCCTAAAACTTGTTTTTCATTTGATAAACCTTCATTATCCAAGCCTAAGGCATTGGCTATGTAAGCCGGATCAAGATGGAAATATTGACCTAGGAGGTAGGAACGTACTCCTATGATTTTGGTTTTGTCACGGTTTTTGATACAAACGGCATTACAATAGAAGATAAGAACAAGTTGATGATAGACAACAAGTTCAAGTTCGAAAAGTTTATCAATTTTCCATTCGTGCAAGATAGGGAGATATTTAAAGTTAATAGCAACCATAGCTTGAAGAAATGGGATACGTTCTTCCCTAATCTTATACGAGTCAAAATATTGGTAAAACCAATAACGATAATCTTTAGGACCCGGTTGATTGAAACAAGAATTTTAGATAGTCAAGTTAGGATCAAGATTTGGAATAGGATTTTGAGGAATAGGAGGAGGATTTGGAGGTGGATTTGGTTGACGACTAGAACGACTAGATGAAGACCTAGCACGTTTAGGATTGGACATGGTAAAGGAAATCGGAATAGATTGGATAACCTGTAATTTTAAAAACAAATGTATGCAATTCAATTAATCCCAAAACTCAATTGAGTCCTCAATATTTCAAGGTTTTCTAAATCAATTCTAATGGGCAAAGTTTTTGAAAAACTTTTGAAAAATATTGTTTTGAGAAACAATATATGTATAGTTTTCATAACAACAACGTAATTTAATCAAAACACAATAATTTGAAAATTAACATTTTTTTTAATTTCGAAAATTTAAATTTTTTTGGAAAATTCTTGTGTTTTTGATGAAATTAGTTGTAACATCTAGTTTCTAATCACTAAACAATCAATGCCCGATCACTATTTCAACCTAGAACTAATTAAAACTAATCCTATGTTCAAAATCAATGAAATGGAGAGTTTAGAAAAATTTACCTTGAAAGATGAAGATTGAGGGGATTTAGATGTTGTTTGCATGATTTTAATGATTCCAACAGGTTTAGAAGATGATATTTGATTCGAATTCCGATTAATATCGTTGATTTGAGGCAAAAATGGAGATTTGAGAAAAGTTGAGAGAGAACGGCGGAAGAGAGTTTGAGTATTTTGGGATTTTGGGTGTTCTGCTCGATTTAATAGAACCCCAGGGGGGTATCGATTCCCCTGTGGGGGGAATCAGTTCCTCTTCAAAGGGGGAATCGATTCCCTCATGAGGGGGGATTGATTCCCTCTGCACCAAAATGCTAAAATCCAATTTTTAAGCACACAAAATGCTAAATTAATCTTCTCTAGTGGTATAGGCAACTCATATATTGAAAAATAATTATGTTCAAACAATTAAATTAATCTTTAATCGATATTTGAACATAAAATTAATTTTTCATCAAGAATCATAAACTCCCCCTAACTAATAGCAATGAATGCAATCAAAAATTACTATTATGAGCATTTTTCAGTATTTATTAAAAGTGCTGAATTATTTTAAACACTAAGTGAAGATAGGTCAGTTAAACCTAATTCTCTCCTAAGTGTCCAAAACCTTTCCTTATCTAAAGGTTTTGTAAAAATATCCGCTAATTGATGCAAAGTATCAACAAATTCTAGAACTACATCTTCCTCAGTGACATGGTCTCTAATGAAGTGATGTCTAATTTCAATGTGTTTAGTTATAGAGTGTTGGATGGGATTTTTAGTGAGACAAATAGCACTAGTATTGTCACACTTGATAAGGATAGTACCTACTTCAATTCCATAATCAAAAAAGTTGTTGTTTCATCCATAAAACTTGTGCACAACAACTACCGACTGAAATATATTCCGCTTAAGTGGTAGATAATGCAACACAATTTTGTTTCTTTGAAAACCAAGAAATCAGCATATTTCCAAGGAATTAGCAAGTACCGGAGGTGCTTTTCCTATCTAATTTACATCCTCCATAATCCGCATCAGAGAAGGCATGCAAGCTAAAACTAGAGTCTCTAGAATACCAAAGTCCTAAACTAAGAGTGTCCTTAAGGCATCTAAAGATTCTCTTAACAGCTAGTAAATGTGATTCCTTAGGACATGATTGAAATCTAGCACATAAGCAAACACTAAACATAATGTCCGGTCTACTTGCAGTTAGATAAAGTAAAGAGCCAATCATTGACCTATATAATTTAACATCTACATATTTACCTCCTTCATCTAAGTCAAGCTTTGTTGAAGAGCTCATTGGAGTATCATGAGGTTTTCCATTTTCCAGTCCAAACTTCTTGAGCATATCTTTGACGTACTTAGCTTGATTGATGAAGATGCCATCTTTTCTTTGCTTGATTTGGAGTCCTAAGAAAAATGAGAGCTCCCCCATCATGCTCATCTCAAATTCACTTTGCATTAGCTTAGAAAATTCTTGGCAAAGAACATCATTAGTAGAACCAAATATTATATCATCAACATAAATTTGAACTACTAATAAATCTTTACCTGTATGCTTTAAAAACAATGTAGTGTCAACCTTCCCTTTTGAAAAACCTTTTTCAATTAAAAAATTTGACAATCTTTCATACCAAGCTCTAGGAGCTTGTTTTAAACCATAAAGAGCTTTTGTCAATTTAAGAACATGGTTCAGAATTTTGAATTTTCAAAAACTAGAGGTTGTTCCACATACACTTCTTCTTTTATAAAACCATTTAAAAATGCACTTTTAACATCCATTTGATATAATTTAAATTCATTGAAACATGCAAATGCTAATAACATTCTAATTGCTTCCATCCTAGCTACAGGAGCGTATGTTTCATCATAGTCTATGCCCTCTTCTTGAGTATACCCTTGAGCAACAAGTCTAGTCTTGTTTCTCACTATATTACCACTCTCATCAAGTTTATTCCTAAATACCCATCTAGTGCCTACAGTAGATTTATTACTAGGCCTTTCAACTAATGTACATACTTTACTTCTCTCAAATTGATTTAACTCTTCTTGCATAACCATAATCCAATGTTCATCATTTAATGCTTCTTTAATATTCTTAGGCTCTACGCATGAAATAAATGCAACATAATTACAAATATTTCTAAGAGAAGATCGAGTTGTTACCCCTTTTGATGGATCACCTATAATTTCACCATCCTTGACATAGTTGTACTCTCTTGGATAAGATATTTCCCTTTCTTCAATGGTTGGATTCTCAAGAGGATCACGAGTTTCCTCATTTTTTGTTTCTTTCTTTGATGATGGTTCTCCAACGTCATGTCTAACGTCATTTGTATTTATAACACCTACATCATCATTCACACAAGAATCCTTCCTTGGAAGGGGATTATCATCGAAAACAACATGTATAGACTCTTCTACAACTAAAGTTCTTTTATTAAATACTCGATAAGCTTTAGAATTTAAGGAATAACCCAGAAAAATTCCTTCATCACTTTTAGCATCAAATTTGCCAAGGTTTTCTTTACCGTTGTTTAAAACAAAACATTTACATCCAAAAGGATGAAAATAACTAATGTTAGGCTTTTTATTTTTAAAAATTTCATATGGAGTTTTCTTTAAAATTAGCCTAATCATTACTCGATTTATAACATAACAAGCGGTATTTGTGGCTTCCGCCCAAAAATATTTTGGCAAATTATTTTCACAAAGCATGGTTCTAGCCATTTCTTCTAAAGTTCGATTTTTCCTCTCAACAACTTCATTTTGTTGAGGAGTTCTAGGTGCTGAAAAATTATGGCTAATACCATTAGAATTACAAAACTCAGTAAATACAAGATTTTCAAATTCAGTGCCATGATCACTCCTAACACTAGTTATAGAGTAACCTTTATCGTTTTGGATTACTTTTGAAAATGTGATGAATTGTTCTAATGCTTCATCTTTAGTACTTAAAAATAGAACCCAAGTATATCTAGAATAGTCATCTTCCAAGACAAATGCATATTGTTTTCCACCCAAGCTAGTAGTTCTAGTTGGCCCAAAAAGATCTAAATGGATCAATTGTAAAACTCTACTAGTTGATACGTCATTAATGGATTTAAAAGAAACTCGCTTTTGTTTTCCTTTAGCACAAGCATCACAGATTTTATCATTATCAAATTTAAGCTTAGGCAACCCTCGAACTAAATCACCTTGAATTAGCCGTTGCAAAACACTCATACTAGCATGTCTTAGTCTCCTATGCCATAACCAACTATCATGTTCATCCTTAGCAACTAGGCATAAATTAGTCATATCAAAAGAATCTAAATGCACCATGTATATGTTTCCTATTCTATGACCAACAAGCATAATCCGATTAGATGCAATGTCAATGACTTTACAACCATTAATTTCAAATAAGACATTGAATCCTTTATAGCATAATTGACTAATACTCAATTGATTATGCTTTAATCCATTCACATATAAAACATTATGCAATGTTGATTATAGAGAGTAAGAGCACATGCATAAAGTTTTTGAAAAAGTTATGCATTAAAACTTTATAATATTTAAACAAAAATCTATGCATAAACATTAAAAATTTCAGATCAAAATTTTGCAAAAACAAAGTTCTTGAAAAATCAATATCAATTATTAAAGAGATATCAATTACATTTTAAAAACAATTTTGACCAAAAATTAATATGATGAACTAGAGTTTATAAAAAAATTACCAAAAATTACCATGTTCATCATACAATATTTTTCAACATACATGAGACAAAACATAATCATTTAGAATTATTTAACATTTAAAAACTCATGCATGCATAGAATAAATGAGCAACCATATAAAATAAAATAAAATTAAGTTTAGAGGTTACCCATTACTTTTTCATGTGTGGCTAGAGCATCTTGAATATCATCAACTTCATCACCATTGCTCCCACACACCTACAAGAGACATTTAAGTAGATTTTGGTATCCAAATTGCTTTGGATCCTTGAACATTAGTTTCAATGCCTTTTGTTCCTTTTGGAACCCATACTTGTCTAATTTTAAATCGTTTTGCTTTCTTTAAAGGACAAGTATGTTCCTTATGACCATGATAATGACAATGTGAACATATTGTCATTATTGAACTAGATGAATTATTTAGAATTATCTCTTTTTCTTTTGTTAAACATTCAAGCTTATCTTTTAAATTCAAATTTTCTTTTTCAATACTTTCAAATTTCATTTTTGAGAGTTCTAAATCCTTCTTCAAGATTTCATTTTGATTTTCAAAATCCATTTTCATTTCTAGAAGAAGTTTGTTTAATTTGAAAATTTCTTTTTCAAAGTTTTCAGATTTTATTTTTGAAAGCTTTAACTCCTTTCTCAACATTTCATTTTGATTTTCCAAGTCTGTTTTAGCTTTCAAAAGAAGATCATTTTTAGCAATAAATTTAGAAATCAATTTATTGTATTTGGAGTTCATGGTCTCAAACTCCGAAAATAATTTATCATAAGCATCTTGTAACTCATTAAAAGATTTTGAATTTGATATATTTGAGTTAGAAGATACCTTTGGCTCTGTGAGAGCTAATAGAGACATCACTTTTATTGGTTCTTCTTCTTCCTTGTCTCTATAGATCTCCTCAAGCTTATCCCACATTTCCCTGGCACTTGAACAAGAAGAAACTCCTTTATATACATTAGAATCAATTGCACAACATAACATGTGCATAGCCTTTGAGTTTTGTTGAGCTTCATTTCGTTCTTGAATACTCCACTTCTTTGCCTTCTTAGTAGGAGAGGAATATCCTTTCTTGATTATCATCCAAGCTTCCATATCAAATGCTTTGATGAATATCATCATACACATCTTCCAATGACGATAATTTGTTCCATTGAAGTGTGGAGGCACGTCAATTGGTCTGGATTCTTCCATGGAGAATGAACCGGAAGTGGACGCCATCTTTATCGATTTAACTCTTCGCGGATCGACTCAAGGGGCGATTAAACCATCAAATGAGTTAGACTCTGATACCAATTGTTGAGTTAATCGATTGACAGAATTGGCCAAGAGGGGGGTGAATTGGCAATTAAAAATTTGGTGGAAGCTTTTGCAAAAAATTAAAAGTAATTGCACAGTGATTTAGAGTGGTTCAACTTTCTCAATCAAAGTCTACGTCCATTACCTTAGCTATCCACACTAAGGATTTTCCAACAAATTCACTAATTTGTTCTTTCTTTTGAGGCCAAAGAGATAACCTTACAACACTCTCAAGAATATACCCCAATTCTTGAGAACACTCTTTCCCAAAGAGAAGATTACAAATTTGCAAACTTACAAGGAAAACCTCACAAGGTAAGATGTTTGCACAATTCTAGAACAAGAAAAGAACACTCAAAGATAATTACAAATGAGCACAAATGGTGTTCTTGAAAGAAAAATGAATATTGAAAGGAAAATTGGCTTGATTTGCACAAACTTGGTGTTTGATGCTTTCTCTCTTGTTTCTCTATGATTTCTTGTTGATCAAGGGCTTCAGAACTTGTTTAAATACACATTGAATCACTTATGAACGTTGGGGATGATTAGTGAAGATCATATAGTCGTTTTAGTGTGAAAACAATTAATAAAACAGCTTGGAGCGTGGGGGAATCGGTTCCCCCTCATAGGGAATCGGTTCCCTAAGTGTAAAATTCAAATATTTCGACCATTGATCAGGGGGGAATCGGTTCCCTCCGAGCATTCTGGAAATCTCGGAGCCAAACCATTCAGGGGGAATCGGTTCCCTCTGAGCAATCTGGAATTTTTGGCTTTGAAATGGTTCGAAATACTTTGAAAGATTATTTTGAAATTGTTTTAAGATTAAAACTTAATTTAACACTTAAGTAAGGATTAAAAATGATTTTTGAAATATTTAGAGTAATATTTTGATATTCGAATAATTATATCGAATATACTTAGAAAATCATTTGGAAAATCTTAAAATTCATTTAACTTAATTTGTTATATCGAAATATCAAAATGTTTTCAATAATAATAATTAATACTTTTTGAAATATAATATAATACTATTAATCTAATAAATAATTAATACAATTTATAATATTTTATTTCAATAAAATGTACTAATCTTAATATTTTTTATTAATAAAATTAAAGAAATAATATTTTAATAATAATAAATAAATTATTCTAATATTTCAAAAATAATAATATTGAATTTTATGATAAATAATAATTTTTATTATATTTAATATTTTTAATAAATAATTTCTAAAAAAATCATCAACTAACAGAAAATAGTTTATATAACCTTTTCTAAATACCGTAATATTTTAAGAAAAATATTTGTCTAAAAATATTTTCAGTGAAACAAACGAACCCTAAATTTTTTATTAAGTACCACAGTTAATTAAAGCTTTCAATTTAATCTTTAAATACCTTATTTTATAATTTACTCAAATTACAATCTTGTTTTTTTTTTAATTTAAATAGATATAAGTTAATTTGTAGAATTAAAATAAGTTTCCTAAATGTTTTCGGATATTTATTGTAAAATGGCATTTTTGCCCCTATATGTGAAGTATTTAACTTCAATCACATTAAAGCATGTTTGATGTTGTTTTAGTTATGTTAGAAAAGAATTATAGATAGAATTTTAAGTCAGATCTCTTCTGAGTCACTTCGATGGTTAATGTGATATTTGATATTTAAGTTAAATCATTCTAATTAGATATCAAACGTTACAGTGTATAATAATGTTGTAAATGAGATGAGACAAATCATGAGCTATTCGAGATCGACTCAATCAAAGCTCGATAAATACTCGACTCAAATGGACTTGACTCGAGCTCGACTTGAGTTCTTAACGAGCCGAAACAAACCATTTGATACTCAATTCGAAAAGCTCGTGAGAATATCAAAAATATAATATATTAATATTTTATTTTTAAAAATAATAATAATATTAACATTTATGTGTTGATTTTGTATTAAAAAATATAGTATAAGGTTTTCATATATTTAAGGTTCATGTTCGAGTTTGAGTTTGAGGCTTCAACCGAGTTAAGTTTAAGATTTTTTTTCATTTTGAGCCTTTTCGAGCTTTTATGAGCTTCAGTTTATGATTTCGAGTTTGAGTCGAGCTTGAAAATTTTAGGTTCTCGAGTTTTTTAGTCAATCTCGACTCAACTCATTTAGAGCCCTAATATGTAAACCTTGATAATTGTGAATGTCGTGATAGTTTTTTCAATCAATCTATAGTGATTACAAGTGGTAATATCCGCTCTAAAAACTCAACCATTTGACAGTAGATACTCAAATACCGTAATATCACTGGTGCTTGAATCCGAAATATCTAGAGATAATAATTATCTTTTGTACCACTAAGATCGTTTAATCCACGTTAAATATCATGATAGTTCTAAAAAAACCACATGTTGCAAATAAAAAATGATTTGGAAAATATTAAAAGAAAAGTATATCTTTGTAAAAAAAAATCCACAACTTTTAGGGTGCGTTTGGTTAACAGAATGTAAGATTACCAGTGTGAATAAAAGATTACCAGTGAATAGGATTACTGGGAATGTTACATTACTGTGTTTGGTTGGTTTGGCAGGAATGTAAGATTACAGTGTTTGGTTGAAGGAATAAAATATTACTGGAATGTATATTTTACCAAATTATCCTTGTTCTATATTTTTAACAAGTGAAATTCTAAATATTTAAATAAAAATTATTTATATAAAAAGTTTATCTGTTGATAATATATTACTTGAATATTTAAATATATCATGTATTATTTTAATTTTAATTAATATTAAATTTTATATATTTTATGTAAAAATATATTAAAATGTTACATCAACATTTAACTATATGTGTCGGTTTGTTCAATTCGTAGTATTCAAAAGACAAAGGCTTTATTTTTGAAAGTCTACCAAAAGATGATATATTGCTACTGTTGAAGAAATTGTCTTTCAAATGAAGTACTTCCAAATTCGTCAATCTTAGTTCTGGCACATTATTACCGAGTACAGTTGTTTAAATTTATTGTTTCACGTTATATCTAATTATAAGCCAGTATTAAACAAAAATATTTCATATTTGAAAATTTATGTATCAATTAAATTTTTATTTGAAAAAATACAATTAATTAATCATTTTAATTGTTATTATATAACCTAAAGGCCCTGTTTGATTGGTTAAAAATATTATTTTACTTACAAATTATTTAAAGCTAATAATTTACTTTTTCTTTCTCAAGCTGTGGATTATCCTTATTATATAACCTAAAATATTTACTTTGATTGGTATGATCGCTATTATAATAATAAAAAAACATATTTATAAGCATAATTACTAAAAATAATTGTGTTCCAGTAATCTATTTCTCAACAATAAACTAAGGACTAATCAGAACTAATTTATTATCTTTGACAACAATAAAATTAAATCACCAGTATAATAAGTGACAAAACTTATTATTTCACCAGTATAAAATTAAATCACCAGTATAAAATTAAATCACCAATGTCAAATAGTTATTGCAATTTGGCCAAGATAGAAAGCATATGAGGGTAACAAAGTGATGCTATTGCAAATGAATATACAAAATGAGAAAAGAATTGTGGGCTCAAATACATCAGCATCCTAATTAACAGAAATAAAAGATCAAGCAAATATGAGTTTCCAGTTGATTTGAATTACATAACAAAGAGAAACAAAAGCTTTCAAACTTTATTGATTAAAGAATATTATAATACAGCCGACTCTCTAGATGTTACCGTTCATTTTGAGCAACGGAAAGTGATGAACAATGTATCAGATGCCACAATAAAAGCTTAGCAGCCACATTACTTGAAATTTCAGGAATAAACATGACCAAAACAGTGAATTTTAATGAGAAAACAACTTGGTTTTCATGGATCTACTTGTATCTGCTCTGATGAGACTGAAACTTGATATTCAGATCAGTGTGTGCAGAATACGAGATTCGCAGGTGACAATAAGTAACATGTTCTGGAAGTAAGTACCTAAACAACATCATGAAAAGAACATTAACATGCAACCAATTTTTTTTACAATTCTCAAACCATACATTTATAATCAATATGAAGAGAATTAGATGACGCTAAAGAAATGAGAAAAATGAATGTGCTGATGTGGAAGGAGGAAGAAGATACAAGGAAGTTGTACATGCCTGGGAATACTTCTACCATCCAAGGCATTCCTCGCTGAAGAAGCAGTTTCAACATAAGTGAATTGGATTAATGTCTGCCAACAATTGTAATAAATATGAACATTATATTGAAAAAAATGAAATCACCACAGATCCAAAAATCTAAATGCACTTTTGCATCTCACTTGGAATCCCGCAGCCTTTTCAAATGTAGCAATTTTGTGAACAAAACCAAATGTAGAAAATACATGGAACAAAATTAAATCAGAAACAGGTACATATCACAAATACAAATAAGAAAAGAACATTAGAAACCGTCACAAATATGGGTATAATGTAAAAGTCTTTGTTAACAAATCCAAATGGACAAAAAATAAGTGCAGAATGACACCTGTGCATACATGGCTCAAGATAGACCTTAGAAAGGAGTATGACGTACATGATAATATTTCTAAACTGTCTCCAACAAAGGAATATAAATAAGGGGCATAACCATATGTGATTCAACTGATTTCGATAAAAAACTGCCATCTCCAACAAAGGTAACAGTTTAACTCATTTCAAATCTATAAGAAACGGTCTTGTGCTCTCATATTAAAAAGCATATTCCTTAAAATACAGGATTTAAGAAAATTAAGCATCTCTCATCAGTTGTAGAAGGAATAACACACGAAAATATAAGTGATACTTCATACATGGCAGTTCACAAGATTTTGACAAACTAAATTAGGCCACTTCTAGAGTCTAGACATGAAAATTCAAGATGTCTCCATTTAGTCATACAAATATGCTCATTCCTTAATCTAGAGCACCTGAAGCAAAAAGAGGCTTTAAAAATTCTAGACAGCCAATTCTTATGGCAGAAATAGAATAGAGAATCTGTAACAATTGAAGGCATTTAGTTGAGAAATGCATGACAGTAATAAGCACTTACCAAGTGAATCGTCTCAATGGTCACATCATTAGCTTCCACACCTTCAATGGTAACTAGCAAAACATTTCCAGGGGTATCTCCGGGACTCTTGTTGTCGACAATTTCATGTCTGTTTGAATATTGAATATATACATTTTTTCAACAAACCTGTGCTGGCTCTGTTGATGAAGCATAATATGAAACCATCGAAATAGCCTGATTTAAGTCTACCTGAAAATAAAAGTAACATAATTAACATAAAAACTAACTGATCAACCTGCAAATATTCTCTAAATTTCACTACATGAAATTAACCCATCGATATTCAACCTAGAAGAAGAATAATAGAACCCAAATGATAAGTTAACCCCAGACAAATCAAAATAAACCATCATCCAAGAAAATTCAAAATCCAACCCGATTGGCGGTGAAGTAACACATCAATGTTTACACATTCTTTTCTTGAAGATTCTAATATGATTACAAGGCTGTATATGCGTCTGATTTCAAATAAGAATAAACTCACACACAACTGCTGACAAAACTGCTCTAACTCGGGTCACATAATAACATTTCTTTTACACTTTCAAATGTGAAAAGAATCAGTTCTCCCATCCCAATTCACCACCAAATTAAAAAATAATAATAACACTTTGCAATTATGCAATTAACCATCAAATTTACACATCAAAACATTAAAAATCAGCTAAAAAATAAACGTATGCAAAGAAAACAAATCTCACAAAAAGAACTCATACTTCGACAAATTGAAGGAACACACTGAAATTTACACTAGAAAATCAAATTCCCAAAAGAGTAGACAATCAACAATTGATTGCCCTTACATAACACAAATTGAACATTATTTTTCGCTGAGACAAAGCAATCCATAAACTATAAACAAAGAACTTCAAAAAAATGGAAGGATTTAGAAGCTTACAAATTCAACAAAAGCTTGGTTCCGATTGGCGCCGACATTGCACTTAGTGTTAACGATCTTCCCAAAGGGTTTACAGAGCTCGACGAGTTCCTCTTCCGAACACTCCCATGGGTATAACGGAATTTCGACCAAAAACCAAAACTCGATCACGAAGCCCGAAGACTTTGTCCATTTGCTTTGAAGAGGAAATTCGAAGAGGAACCCTATGGAAGTGAGCGTTGAGAAAATCAATGGAGAGATGAGAAAAGACTTTGCCAATTTGTTTTGAAGCCTCACACCAAGAAGCACAGAAGTGAATGATAAGCGGTGCACCACTCTGGGTTCTTTTTTTGTGTTCTTTCATAACCAAGAAATATGTAAAAACTGAAATATGAACGTCAAAAACAAATATCTAAGCTAAATCGAAGAAGAAGAAGAAGATTTCAGCGGAATGAAGGGGAGGGGATAAGGCTATTTTAGACAACGGGGACGGGAATGAGTAAATACCTAAGGGAGAGGAGGGATAGACATTCCCGGGAATGCAGTAAAAAATTTCCTGTTGGTATTAATTTTTCCCGGCACTTGGTAATACAACCTATCCAAATTTGGGTATATTCATCCAGGAAAACAATATTCCTCTCAGGAAATAAATATACCCTGAACCAAACGGGGCCTTAATAATTAAGTGATACAACTCTTCATTTATAATTTGACTGAGAGATGAAATGAATTTCCAAAGCTACCCTCAAAGCCTTATTTATATGTCGCTTTCCACCATAGAGAGCGAACCCATTTCGATTGCGTTCGGGCAACGGTCAATGTTCGGTCCTTCTTTCACTTAGGGTTGTTTATTCGGTTAATTCGGTGATTAAACCGATCGAACTATCATTAATCGAATTAACCGATTTTTTTTTTCTTTAACCGTTAATTGAACCAAACTTTTTTTAAAAAATATTAACCGAACCGAATAAATTTCGGTTAATTTGGTTAATTAAATTAACACAAATTTTTTAAAATTTTCTAATTTATATAAAAATTAAATATTTTATAATTCAAAAAAAACAGTTTATAATTAATTTAAATAATATATAATTATAAAATAAAAATTTTATATAAAGTTTTTAATTAATTAATATTAATTTAGGTTTAAAAGTTATTGGATCTTAAATTATTAATTGAGTTTTAAATGGTTTGGACTGAGCCCATATGTTATATATATAATATATTTAATATTTTTTAATTCAGAAAAATAATTTACAATTAATGTAAATAATATATAATTATAAAATAAAAATTTTATATAATTTTTTTAATTTTTTAATATTGATTTGGGTTTAAAAGTTATTGGATCTTAAATTATTAATTGAGTATTAAATGGTTTGGGTTTAACCCACATGTTATATATAATATATTTAATATTTAAAATTTTATTTCGGTTAATTAACCGATTTCGAACCGAATTATTTAACCGAATATCCAAAAATACCTTAACCGTTCATCGACCGAACTAATTCGATGATCAACCAAATTAATTCGGTTCGATCGGTTAAAACCGAATTTTGAACACCCTACTTTCGCTGCACGCTTAGACTACTTTAATTTTTTATCACAAAATCAAATCATTTCTTTCTTTAGTTTAAAATAGCAAAAATTATCATATTATTTTTTTTTACTTTTATTTTATTTTATTACATTAAAATTTTATATTATTTTTTATTTAAAATTTTAATTCTCTTTTAATTTTTATTTAACTTTCTTAATTTAAAATTGATTTTTTTTGAAAGAGAGAGATTTGATCATTCTAAATAAAAAGAAAATAATATTTCAGTTCTTTCGATTTATAACTTTTAATCATTTAAATTTTAAAGTTTTGAAATAAGAATTTATTAATTAAATAATATAGTTTTTAATAATCTATTATAGTTCATTAATAGCTAAATTGATAAAAAAATTGATAAAATAATTGATAAAAATGTATAAAAGAAAAAATTATAGCAGTTAAATCAACAATTAAAAATAAAAGTGAATAGAAATTAATAAAATAATTAATTAGCAACTTAATATTATACAATTAAAAGTTATAGCAGTTAAATTAACAATTAAAAATAAAAGTAAATATAAATTAACAAAATACATGAATTTTTGTCCATGAATCTTCGGTGTCGTGTATAGCCATGAATCTTCAAGACGGTTTAAAGTTTGCTAAGAATCCGAATAATTGGCCGTTGCTCTTCTCGGTAGTTATTTAGAATATATGGCGAGCTCGGAATGCAAAAGTTTTTGAAGTTCCTTTGGATGGGGACGGAACGATAATTGAACTGAGTAGTAGGCTTATTCAATTGACTCTTCAAGCTCAAGTCGGGGTGTCTCCTTCTGCGAAAATAATGCTGTTATACGTCGTGGTCCGGATAGTTAGACGGTTCCTCCGGCTCTGTGGATCAAAATCAACGCAGATGTTTGTAGGGGACGTATAATTATGTTCGGTGTTGGGGAGTTGTTCGAGACAGTTTAGAAAATTGGATTTTCGGGTTCTCAAAATTTATTGGAGTCTGCTCGGTGTTGGATGCGGAGCTTTGGGGTGTCTATGTCAGTCTGAATCTCGCTTGGGATGCAGGTTTCAGGCAAATTATTATTGTACTTGATAGTATGGAAGCCTTAAATATTTTTCGATCGAATTATAAATGTACCAACTCACTTGGATGATATCTTAATGAATTAAGAAGAAATTTAAGGGTTCGTTTTAACCATGTGCTTCATAATAATAATAAAATTACTGATGCCTTGGTCGGGGGCACTTCTTTTGATAATCTGAATCATATTATTTTTGTTTCTTCTCGACGTAGATCATGAATTTATTACGTGAAGGCTTGATGGTGTCTAGTTAAGTTGTTAGTTTATTTTTTTCCTTGCTTTTCATGTTTATTCGATGTATTAGATTAACATATGTATTATTTTATTCCACTTAAGAGAAATTTTTAACAAGACATGTTAATCTTTCTCTCGTATAGTTTCCTCATTAATAAAATCATACTTTAAAAAAAAATGTAAAGATGTGTGACAAATTTTAATTCCTTTTCTCTTTCTCTCTAGCAAACGATAAAATTAAATCAATTTTTTTCTTATTTCTGTCTAAAAATCACTCATCACTTGCAAAGACAAAGTTCAGAGAAACGCAAAAAGGAAAGTTCATTATTTTTTCTTGAACTTGCTAAAAGAAAGGGTTTAAAAACTAAGTTATCTTTGACTTGTTTCCCCCCTTTTTTGTATTTATGTTTTTTGTTGGTGCTTTTGAATGGAGGGGAGTGGGATCAAAGGAAAAGATTTGATTGAGGATATTTTTGGGGGTTATCGGTGGGATTTGAGAGCTAGGGTTTTTGGTTTTCGGCTCTTTGTTGTAATGTTGTGTTGTTGGGGTTCATGTATTGTTTGGATCTAAGAATATTTAGATTGAGAGGTTAAATTCTTAAAAACAAAAGGTTGCAGCTTTTCCACTTTTGTTTTGTCAAATGGAAGGAAGCAAAAAGGTTAAGGCTTTGGTTTTGGTTTGGTTGATCTCGGTGCTGCTTCATCCATTCTGGCTTGTTCATGCTAATGTGGAAGGTAAACTTATCATTCTTTTTTCTATTTTCTCGCAGCATCCCATTTTTGTTATTTCCCTTCAATTACTTTTGAGTTTGATCCTTGATTCTTGCAACATGTTTTTGTGTTTGCAGAATGGGTTTTTGATAGTTCGTTATATAAATTTGGGTTTAAGTTTGAAAATGAGTTTACTTTGATTAGTATGTATACCTGTTTTCCTGATGATTGGAAAATTTTTCACTTTTTTCTTGTCATTTGCTTTTAGGAGATTACTTGAGAAGTGCTTACTTTGATTGTATTGATTCTGATCCTTGTTATCGATCAAATGTTAATATTATGCAATTTGGTTTCTGGAAGTGTGTAAGAATGATAATGCCGATGTCTTGTACTCTTTTGAACTGTTTAAGCTTCTTCAAGTGACTATGCTTTCTGTTTGTTTCTAGACCTGCTAATGCTTGGTGAGTGTTGATGAATCTGCTTTTACGTAGAGCTCGGTAGCTGGCTCGGCTGTGCTATATATGTTAACATATGCATTGTTAGTTAGTGTCATCCTCTTACCATCTTTACTTCTTCTAACAGGTGACGCATTGCACAGCCTAAGGACCAACTTGAATGATCCTAACAATGTACTGCAGAGCTGGGATCCTACTCTTGTTAACCCCTGCACATGGTTTCATGTTACATGTAACAACGATAACAGTGTTATTAGAGTGTAAGGTCTTTTTCCCTTTGTTGTCTCCTGAGTACACGGTTACAGCTTAAAAATTGTGTTTTACTGATTTTGCGAGGTTTAACTTGTTTAATGTCTACTTCTACATCGAAATTTCAGTGATCTTGGAAATGCTGCTTTATCTGGTATGCTTGTTCCACAGCTTGGTTTGCTTAAGAATTTGCAGTACTTGTAAGTCAGGCATGCCATGATAATTCTAGCTGTTTTCTATTTATATGGTTGGTTTGGCTTTGATGTGCTTGCTTCCGAGTAAGATATGTAATTGCTTTCTCTTTGTCCGTAATAGGAAGAAATATTTCCTGGCAATTATTGTTTGCATTAAATCATTAGTCACTTGACCAGTAGAAGTTGTTGAGAGTCCCATCTGCTTCATTTAGTTTATCAAACTCTTCACATAGTCAATTTCTAATTCAGAGAAGAGGCTCACCTATAATTCTTCTCTTTATGGTTCAGTGACAGTCTTCCTTAGGGGTGAGCAAAACTTGATTCAACGGAAAAAAGTATTTTTTTTTTCAAATTTAGAGTTAATCAAACTGAGTTATTTGGTTTTTCGAATCAACTTGATCAGGTAATTAGATTTTTTGAGTTCGAGTTTAGTTGAAATTTTACAACTAGAATATCCCAGAAACTGAATAACAAATTGGTGTAATTACCCCTTGGGTCCCTGTCAATTTAAAAAATGAGCAAATTGTCCCCTTTCAACAAAGAATTCAAAATAATTTTCAATTTTTCAAAAAAAAAGAAAGAAAAGAAAAACAAATAAGGTTTTCCATGAATTTATAAAAAAATATATATAAATTATAATTTTTCCATCTGTGAATAATATCTTTTGACTAGGATCACAAAGCTCTTAACATATATTTACTAAGTGCTAGTAAGTTCGCTTATCAACATGAGGATTCCATCATACAAGATCCTAGAGGTGAAGCCACACATTTATTCTTTCTTAACCAGTTATTGAGCTGGTATGTCTGGTGGGCTTTGTGGGAGTTTGGATAGTACTATGTGATATACTGCATTGCTACGTTTGATTTGGTTGTTTGTTTTCCTTGAACATGACAAGAGGCCATTTTTCTCGCTATTATATGATGCCCTTCAGAATATTTCTTTTATACATCAAGACAATATGATAATCCAGACCTTAATTTTCAGTTGTTGGTGCACAGTTTGTTTGCCTTATTATTTCATTGCCGTTCTTCCTTTTGAAACATTTTTTTTATGCCAGGGAACTTTACAGTAATAACATAAGTGGACCAATTCCTAGTGATCTTGGGAATTTGACCAGCTTGGTAAGCTTGGATCTTTATTTGAATAGTTTCAGTGGTCCTATTCCAGAATACTTGGGCAGGCTGTCAAAATTGCGATTCCTGTGAGTATATTTGTTTTACAGCTATTCCTTTCCTCTCTTTATTTTTGTTTATCATATGTTGAGTTGCATGTAATACTGAGAGCTAAGTCTTACTTTTTTTTATAGGAATAGGAGGTCTCATTAAAAACCTCCCTCTTAGTGGACCTTACCCCTAAGGTAAGGCCCAACTAGCGAAAGGAGGAAAAGAGTACCTCAATTTATTAATGATAGCCAAGTTACATAAGACTTAAAAACACTTTTACATACAATATAAGACCTCACACACTCCTCTAGCTTCTTAACTCAGAAACAAACACCAACTAAAACAGACAAAATCGTCACCCGATCCCCTCTTTTGCTAGCTTGTCAGCTTCGCAATTACAAGACCTTGGAATCCACCTAACAATAAAATTTCTAAAAGAAACAATAGATACAATTTCATTAACAAAAATTGAAAGGAAAACAGGAACCAAAGCTTGGTCTTTGATCCAATCCACTACAAGCTTGCAATCACTTTCAATAATGAGTCTGCCCTTCAACAGCCATTCTGAAGAAACAAAGATATCAATACCACTTTTTATAGTTTTCAGTTCTGCTAAATAGGGATGAGAAGGACCAACATTTTCTAAAAAAGAGATCAGTGTAACCCGATTCCAATCCCTGAGAAGACCCCCTATTCCAGCAACTCTCCCAACTCTACTAAAAGCCCCATCCACATTCAACTTAAAAAAATCTACTGGAGGAGGAATCCACCAGCACACAGGTCTGATTAGTTCCTTAGAAACAGAGATATTATCTGCCAAGGAAGGATCACCAATTAGAGAATCCACCTTAATAGAGGAAAGAGGATATTTTGCTAGAAACCATCTTGCTAGCCTTAACCGAACAGTGAAAACTAGTGAAAGTCTATCCAAATTGCCATTATCAAAGATAATTTCATTTCTAATTCTCCAAATTGACCATAACACTACACCTGGAATAAACTTCCAGATAACCGAAGTATACTTGATTTGAGGTGAACAAAGAAACAGAAGCAATTTATATATTTACTAGTATTTGTTTAATTAAGATATAATCAAGGGTAAGATATTACACCCCTCCCACCACCACACACGCATATGCATGCACACACTCAACAGCATGCTTAGTATTCAGGAATAATATTTTAATTAGTCTATGACATCAGCATGTGCAAGTTCGTAGCATTGGGTTTCTTCATTAACTACAACTGTCTGGTCAATTTTTTGTTGCAAGTTGTTTGGTTAAATTTCCGTCTACTAAAAACATCCGGGAGTAATTGAAACTGACATTTAAAAGCTAAAATAGGATTTTCCATGGTTGATTCCCCCTAGTAAACTTGAGTATGCAGGTTCAGCATTGGTGGTAAGTGTCATACATTCACTCACATTGCCAGGGAAGATACTGGTTGAGCAACTGAAGCTTAAAACAAATAGCTTTCTCTACTTATGATTTTGAATGGCTGTTATAGGTTAAAGTTTGCTTGATATAAAATCTCGTGATTTGTTTAGATCTTAACTTCTATTGTTGAAACTTTTGTGCGAGGGTAGCCGACTTAACAACAACACCTTGACGGGTCCTATCCCTTTGACATTAACTAATATCACGTCTCTTCAAGTCCTGTGAGTGCTAAACTTATGTCTTTTCTCAAGAACTATAACTCTTTTTCCTCTTCTGAGATATAATCTAGCACTACTCATACATCCACAAATTGCACTGTGAAATGCAGGGATCTTTCAAATAATCATCTCTCTGGTGAGGTTCCAGATAATGGCTCCTTTTCACTATTTACTCCCATCAGGTTGGCTTTTAGTGATCTGAATTCTGCTTTTCTAGAATTACAAGTTGGGGAACCTTAGGTGTTTGTTGTTCCATATGCAGTTTTGCTAACAACAGGGATCTGTGTGGCCCGGTTACTGGACGCCCATGCCCAGGATCGCCTCCCTTTTCTCCTCCTCCTCCTTTTGTTCCACCACCACCAATTTCTTCACCGAGTAATCTTCCTTTGATATACTTCAAATCTATTGAGCTGCCTTTCATGGTCTCTATGTGCAGTTTTTATTTATTTTTGTTGCTATTCTTGCGGTCAGACTGTTTTAGTTGTTCCGCTTGACATTATATAATCTGCCAAACTTTGCTTTCTAGCATATTATCCCCGTAATTCTTTGATGTTGTGGCATGCATGTAACGTCAATTAGCAAAATTAATCCCCCTGCTCTTTTCTTCCAGGTGAATCTCATCCCAGTTTGCACGTCCAGTCCATTAGTTCCAACTTTAAATGAATTGCATCATTATGATCGTTTATTGTGATGAGATGTAGTTAACAATAGTTCCTTTTAGTGAAGAGTTGTGTATGTAAATTTCCTGTGATTTGATGCATTCTCTTGCTTCTAGTGCAAAGGACGTGGCTCTTATGTTTTGCATCGGATGTTCTAACTTTTCATCTTATAATATTTTAGGTGGGAGTAGTGTCACTGGTGCAATAGCTGGAGGAGTTGCATCAGGTGCTGCATTACTCTTTGCCGCTCCTGCAATTGCATTTGCATGGTGGCGCCGGCGGAAGCCACAGGAATTTTTCTTTGATGTACCTGGTTAGTTCCATAAATTGAACTTTTACTGGGCTGATGGCTTCAAGTGTTGGTCGCAGTTATAGTATCACCAGTTTACATGTCTTTGCAGCGGAGGAGGACCCAGAAGTGCATCTTGGGCAGCTGAAGAGGTTTTCATTACGAGAACTACAAGTTGCCACTGACAGTTTTAGCCACAAAAATATTCTGGGTAGAGGTGGATTTGGTAAGGTTTACAAAGGACGATTAGCTGACGGTTCACTGGTGGCTGTTAAAAGATTGAAAGAAGAGCGTACACCTGGTGGCGAGTTACAGTTTCAAACAGAGGTAGAGATGATCAGCATGGCTGTGCATCGGAATCTACTCAGGCTGCATGGATTTTGTATGACACCAACTGAACGGTTACTTGTTTATCCTTACATGGCTAATGGGAGTGTTGCATCATGTCTGAGAGGTAAAGCCAACAAGTTTCAGTAGTCTAATTCCTTATTTTTTCCTTTGAGCAGGTGGAGGGTCTGAATTGTTATAACCAATTAACTTTTAATCCGTAAACATCTAGCATTGCTTTCCATCTGGACTATATTTACTTGTTTTCTTGCTTTCTTGTAGAACGTTCTCCATCACAACCACCACTTGATTGGCCAACACGGAAGAGAATAGCATTGGGATCTGCGAGAGGTCTTTCTTATTTGCATGATCACTGTGACCCAAAGATCATTCATCGTGATGTAAAAGCTGCAAATATTTTGTTGGATGAGGAGTTTGAAGCTGTTGTTGGTGATTTTGGGTTGGCTAAACTTATGGACTACAAGGATACCCATGTAACTACGGCTGTACGTGGCACAATTGGACATATTGCTCCCGAGTATCTCTCTACTGGGAAATCTTCGGAGAAAACTGATGTTTTTGGGTATGGCATAATGCTTCTGGAGCTTATCACTGGACAGCGGGCCTTTGATCTTGCTCGGCTTGCAAATGATGATGATGTCATGTTGCTTGATTGGGTATGCATATCTTTATTTTTTGCTACATTTGTCTTCATTTAACTGATCTGTTTACAATATTCTTGATTCTTATCTCCATAAATGATAATCCATCCACTTTTCAATTGCTTCCTTGATAGCTGCCTGATTATAATTATTATACATTTCTTGACCCTGGGGATATGTTAAAGCTGTCAAATTGATATTAGTTCTGATGCCATCTTGTGACAATAAAACGAACTAGGTTGTCTCCAAGAGAAATGAATCTTTCAAAAATTGAGAAAGCAATGGGATTATGTATGCATGTGTTGCAATGCACCAGCTATAGGAAGGAAGTGAAGATGCCAAGGATGGCAAGAACTAGTTGATTCTTCTTAAGGGCTCACGGTGTGTTGTTGATTCGGTTGATCCATTTTTCTTTTTCAGGTCAAAGGTCTTCTGAAGGAGAAGAAGCTGGAGTTGCTAGTCGATCCTGATCTTCAGACCAACTATATAGATACCGAGGTAGAGCAGTTAATCCAGGTTGCGTTGCTATGCACACAAGGTTCCCCAATGGACCGGCCGAAGATGTCGGAAGTAGTTAGAATGCTGGAAGGTGATGGGTTGGCTGAGAGGTGGGATGAGTGGCAAAAGGTTGAAGTTCTAAGGCAGGAGGTCGAACTCGCTCAGCATCCTAATTCTGATTGGATCGTGTACTCAACCGACAATATACATGCTGTGGAGTTATCTGGTCCAAGATGACCACGGCATGGCTACGGTAAATAGGGAAAGTTTTTACTAATTTTTTTAAGGTAACTTTTTTTTTTAAAAATTTGATGGCCGTATCTGATTTATGCATCCTGTAAGTCCAGTCCGCATTGTATTCATTACATTGTGCAATTTGTATCTTTCTCCTGCAGTTTGATTGAGCCATGATGTTTCCAAGTAGTTCCTGCTGTGGCAGTAGGTCTAACCCTTCTTTGCACTTCATCTGCTCCTAGTTTAATTCTTCGTAAAATGGGTCCTGTGTTCGGCGTCGAATTTCCTAGGGGATTTGATTTTTCCCTTTTTCTCGAATGGCAGTACATGTGTATAGCTTGCACGTTCTAAACTTTTGTATACTTATGTAATCGCAAGGGCTATCCGCAGCTTCTAATTGTCCAACACATATCCAAAAGATTCGAGCAGCAACATTGAGTGTTTCTGCTTGTTTCTCCATTGTTTTCTATCATAAGATAACACGTTCTTTCAAAGTGTTTAACCACTAATAATGGCCTCATTGAAGCTAGTTTCAGAAAGAAACTTGTATTTCCAAATCATCTCAACTTTAAGCATCTTAAAGCTAGGTAAGTACCCAGACGGCCCGCCGGGGTACTTACACCCTTGTTACTTTACAATAATATAAAGACAAAGGAAGGAATGGTTTCCCTTAATAGCTACTAGTATGGGAGTTGTCTTCAAAGGAACCATTGGATCCAAGGTTCGAGTTTTGTCTCGAGAAAAGGTTTGGATATGAGAAGATTTCATCATCCATTGAAGGCAATCTCTGTGGCTGGTGCTGAAGGTGATCCTGTTTCAACATCATGGTCACGGGAAACAGGTGAACTGAAATCTATTTTCGGTTTGTTGATTGAAGGAAGATCTGCTGCGTCTGATGCTTGGTGTATCACCTGATGTACTTGATGGGAGTCTGGACTCTGGAGAATATAAATCATCGACATGATCACTAAAAGGATTCTCGGTGACCTGTTCATCCTTTTTCTATGTAAGTTCAGCAATTCTAACTTGTGCAAGACTTGCAGCCAAACGAGTTGCAGCTGCTGCATTCTCGGCAGTTTCAGCAGCTGCTTGAACAACAGCTAAAACATCGCGTAGGTCTATGTTGGCCTCACTTTTTGGTCTCGAAATAGCCGGGGGTCGATCACTTGGTCTTGCAGAGTGCAGGAGATAATGGAGGAGAAAAGAATGGCAGAAACTGTTTATTTTCTTTGGCTCCCACTGAATCATTGGACATTTCATTTTCTCTACTCACTAAATTTTCTTGCATCAATATATTCGGCTCCAAAGGTGACGATTGTGATACGTAACCAGAAGCCCAAGGTTTTACAGATGATACACAATCAACCCCAGGCTTTGGAGCAGCTAGTGAAGGTGGGCTAATTACTGGCGCTGACACAGCAATTCCACTCGGCTGCAATGACACCTTAGGGATTTGAGGTAAATCTATTGGGTCAAAGTCCGCATCAGAATCAGGATGCTCAATTTGGGCATGATCAGCAGCAGAATTGTTTCATCGTGTTTCTCTGCAGGCAGGGGCAACTTAGACCCGCTGACAAACATAAAGGCAACTCCAATGAGATAAGAACAGAAAACAAGAGTAATCAGAGCCTAAAATTACTTGCCAATAAATCTTCATGTGGTTTGAAAAACTGTGTCTCAGTGGAAGCTGGATCCCACTCCAACTCATGCTCTTCAGCAATTTCTTTCAGAAACTTCAATTTTATTTCAGGTGAAGGAGCGCGTACAGATAACAATTCTATCAACTGCATTTAGAGTTTACGAGAAGGCTGTCAACTGAAAGATTATAAATACAAAATGACAATACACACTCTACCGTCAAATTTATACTACCTGACGATTAACACCACAGTCTGGCTGGAGCTCAGTTGCGGCCGATACAAATTCCTTCCCATACTTGGAAGTAAATAACATTTGAACATGCAACAACTCTGGTAGATCGGTACATCTTGGTGCGGCGAAGCAAATGCTGGATGTCGCTTCTTTTAAACCTAGGGGACATTCCCTGAAAACAGATGGTTACTCATTGTTTATTCTACAAAACATGGCACGTTCTTGAATCTTTGAGCAACTCCAGAAATTATTATAACTTATGAAGCTTCTATATTATTCAAGTAATATGTGATACTAACGTTCATAACTACATAAAAAATGGTGCTAATACTTCACACACCCATAGTCGGGGACTCTGGGTCAATTTGCGGGAAAATTGTGCACTTATCCATTCAACTTTTTGAAAATAAAAGGGGGGGTAAAATATACCATATACCATTGAATTTTAGGTGGTGTACTATTTATACCACTGCACTTCTGATTTATCTAATTATAGCATTGAATATTGATTTTAGTTTTAATTATGTCATTAGATTATTAAAAGTCAAACGGTGTGATGAAATAAATAAAATGCCATTGTTTTGGTGTGAATGTTGATGCTTAAATCGACGTTGTTTTAAGAACTAAACTTTAGAAGTATATGGATTTTAATACTAAACTTTTAAACAATTTATTTTTGACACTATTTTTTTACCGTAGTCGGTAACTAATCATCACTCGTCATCAGTTGTTTTTTTGTGATTTGATAAAAATAAAAACTTTCTCATTTTACTTTTTTTTTCTCCTAGAAACATTTACATGTATACCTAATGTCACAATAAAGCAACAAATATACCCTTTCCAATCACATTGCTTAGTTACTTTTAACACTTTATAACACATTTCATTTCTAATTTCAATGCCCATGCTTTTCACTCAATTATTCAACATAGCCTGTAACCCCTCGAAAACCGAGTAATAGCTTCGGAAAATAATTTTGGGCTTCGAGTACTTGGGTAAGACCAATTTAACCAATTGGGTCAAGAATAAAGAGAATTGGGCTTGTAGAAAGCCCACAAGGTGATAAAAATAGTATTTTTGAATTAGATTTGAAAGAGGAAGGACCTAGATTGCAATTAGACCCTAGTTTGAGAGATAAAACTGATTTCATTTATGTATGTTGATGTATACGGGAAGAGAAAGCTGAAAACTTTCTCCTCATTTCATCAGTTTTGTCTCGTTTTTCTCCCCTCACCATTTTCTTCTTCTTCCCCTCTTGAGCATCAAACGTGAGAAATTTGTAGTTCTCGACAACCATTCCAGATTTAAGAAGGTAAGAAAAATGATATGCACCCTTAGAGCTTCAAATTGAACCCAAATTCTTGAGGTATGACCATAGTGGCTAAAATGTGGGTTTTAGAGGGGTTTTGATTTATGTAAGTGAGAGTGTTTCTAGTTGTTTATGAGTGTTTAGAAACGTGTTTCTAATCACTTAGAGCATTAAAAATGAGTTTGTAACCTCTTTGTTTGTGTTGATTAGTGAAAGAGCTTGGTGAGTGTTCAAAAGTCAAGAACAAAGAAAAATTGGTGCTTGGGTGACCTTTGGAGTCTCATTCCATCAACTAGAGCTAATGTAACACATAACTAACTCCCCTTTTACCATATGTAAGCCATGAGTCTATGTTGCTTGGTTGTTGTGTTCTTTGGGTTCAAAATGGGTGTTAATGGTAGCATGTTTAATTGATGCTTTTGTAATGTTAAAAATGACTCATTTTGATGTTAAACAATCCCATAAGACATAACAAACATTTGGTAATCGTAAGGGGGTTTATAAGAGGCTTTAAGGAGCTATTTTTGTGCTTAATCAGAGCACTCTGGACCGTCGGTATCGGTATTGTAAGAACAATACCGATATTGTTCTTCGTATAGGGTAAACTGAGGCAATTTTTTAGGGTGAGTATCGATACTCGGGGTCCGATCTCGATACTGGGATCCCAGAATGTCGAATTCGTACAGACTTATGAGAGTATCGATACCATTAGGAGAGTATCGATACTCTACATTAGGGTATCGATACCAAAATTAAAATTGAAACATCGAAGCTCAAAGTGGTATCGATACTAAGGCCAATATCGATACCCTAAGGTCGGTATCGATACTAACATGCTTAGTATCGATACTGACGTCCTATATAGGGCAGAAATCTTAGAAAATTTTATGGGTTCTTAAATAAGACTACAAGTGGTAATAACATTCGAAACCCATATGAATAATAACGCTAAATTGCATGGTATAAAACTAGCCTTTGTTTGCTGCTCGAGAAATAACGAAGACACCCGCGTTACTTAAGCGTATGTATATACTATTCGACTATGTGAGTAGAGATATTCAAATTCTCTTCCCCAATGCGAATGCACTTTAGTATCAGTGCGAATGCACTTTTGTATCAATGTTGCGACATTTTAGTATTAGTGCTATAACACTTTCATTATATAATGGTAATTGTATTATGATTCTTATGATATTGTGACACATATCCTTATGTTATGATCTATGCTTATTGCATTATGTTGCATCATGACTTAACTTGCTAAGTACTCATAGTTAATGTATGCATATAGCATAATGTAGTCGCTTATGTGGCATTGAGCTCGTAGCTCAGCATTCGGAATTGTTTCCGTTCACAGGTTAGTAGGTGTCGGACTCGGGATCATATCGCTAGACTTCGGATTCCATATAACAACAACAAAGTATGTCTTGATCATTGTAGTGGGCATTTATTATTCGTAGACCTTTTTTGTATTTCGAGTCATAACTCTTGGATTACCGTATTTGATAAATTATTTTGGGAGCTCCCCGGTTTGTAAACCTAACTACTAATATTTTGTTTTAACTTAAATGTGATGAACTTTATTTTGGAAAATGAAATGTTTTATTTGAAAGAAAAAATGAGTTAGCCACTCTGGTGGTCCCGTGAAATGGCCAAACCCTTCGGGTTTCGTTTTATTCGAATTTAAATGTTACATTACCAATGCCTACTTTCATTTCACTTCAGTACATATCAAGTAAAACCTCATAGTAGTCATCTCTACTTCACAACTACAATGCATCATGGGTTCATACATATTAAAAATGTAACACCCTGAATCCCGAGTTAGTAGTTCGGGTCAACTCGAGACCCATAAATCTGAGTCCAAATGATTTATTAAAATTGCTTCGACCAAGTTTAGTTGAAATTGGATTTGAGTTGGGCCAAAAGATTTATAAAGTGTGATGAGTATTTTATGAAAAAGAAAGTAGAGGGACTAAAAGTATGAATTTCCCTTTTTTGTTTTGAAATCTGAACCCCATATTTTTATGCTTGTTTACGTGAACAACCCCAAATATCTCACCAAACACCATTCTTCATTCTTTTATCTTTTTCTCTTCCTCTTCCTATCCTAAGTGAAGTTTTCAAGCTTTGCAAGTTTTGTTTGGTTAATCTAAGGTGAGAATATTAATCTCCATTATTCTAGTTTCAATTTAAGTTCCATATTGCAAGTTTTTAGCCATAGAACAAAAAATGGGTTTTTGGGAGGTTTAAGAGAATCTATGGATTATAGGTTGTTTTTTTATAGATTCATGTTCTAGGAAATCTTCTCATATTTATTTCCACCACATAGTTAACTTAGAAATGTACTTTTCTTACCCTTGATTAGAGAAAGAAGTGGGAGAAAGTTCAAAAGTTAGGGGAAAAGAGAAAGTACCTCTTGAGTGAGTTGAGGACTTTGCTAGTAGCCAAGAAATTCAAGGTAAAACACTCACAACTCTTTCATACTTTAATGAGTCATTAGAAATGCAAGATAGTCTATGAGTTGACATTGAAGCATGTTGAGTTATTTTTATGGTAGATTATATGATTTAGATTTATGAAATGTTTTAAAGCCTTATTTATGACCCTCTATGCTCACACAAGACATTAAAAATAATTGAGAACCTCAAAATATCAATGTGAGTGAGTTTGAGTGTAGAATTTGAGTATAAGTAAGGTCATTTCGAGCAGGGGTATTGTAAGAACAGTAACGATGTTATTCTTCCCTCGGTGCAAAATTTCTTAAGTTATTGAAGGAGTATCAATATTCAGAGGGTAAGTATCGATACTGGGTATTTTTGAAAAACATCAAAGCTAAATTTGGTATTGATACTCATTGAAAAAATATTGGATAGGATCTCAACCCTTTTTTGTGGATGTTTATTTGGTGCACAAAAAGTTAAAAGTTGCATGTTTACTTTTGCATCATTACCATTAGGGGGCGTTTGGTTCGGGAAAAGCTCATTACCAAGTTTGGTTCACGGAAAAGATCATTACCAAGTAATAACTTATTATCAATAGTAGAGTTTTTGGGTTAAAATGGTGGGAATGTCATTACCTCTAAATTCTTAGGTAATGAACAATTCCCACCATTTAGGACATAAATACCCCTGAAATAATAAATTTTTTTCATATGGACCCTTATCAATTCTTATTCTTCGTTCTTTACTCAAAATTATAAACTTAATAATAATACTATACAAAGAGTTTAATTCAATAAAATATTAATAAATTTGAGTAGTTACAATTATTTTATTTTTTCAATATTTAATATATTAATTATTTTATAGTTTTATGAAGTGAAAATATTATTATTGTAAAAATGTAATTATTTAAAATAATATTTAATGTTGAGTTATTAAAAAATAGATCTTATACATTAAAAAAATAATATATTTGTCCACTCGAGATCACAATATTATGTTTCATATTATATTAAATTTTATATAAATAAATATGATACTTATGAAAATTATTTAAAATTATAAGTCTAATATACTAATTATATTAATTATATATTAAATTTATTTTTTCTTTAAACTTAAATACTGTAATAATTAAAATATTTTTATGAGTTTTCATTGAAATATTTATAATTTAATATTAAAGTTTTACTTGTTAAAAAATATATATATGACGAGGATAATTTGGTAAAATATGCATCCAAGTAATCTTATATTCCTTCAACCAAACCAAGTAATCTTATATTCATGTTAAGCAAACCAAATAGAGTAATACAACATTATCAGAGTAATGTTACATTTCGATAGCCTTATTCCTAAGGTTGAGTTTGATTTGCTGGAATGTTTATGAGGGAATTGGAATCTGTGAATGAATTGATATCTGTCAGGAATTGGAATCCAATTCCATATTCTGTTTGGTTTGCAGGAAATGGAATTAGAATCCAATTTCATATTCTGTTTGGTTCGCAGACATGTCAGATGAATTTGATTTCATTAATGTAAAATGACAGAATTGTCCTTCTTGTTTTTTTGCTTTATTTTAGTTTGTTTTACAACTTACATGTAGTAATATATTATAAAAAATTAAAAAATATTAAATTTTTATTTTATTGATTGATTATTCATTTAAATAAATTATAAAAATCATGCTAATAAACATCATAAGTTAAAATCATCGCAATCAAAATATGTTAATAAGTTACCAAATGATAGATCAATATTTCGATACATTCCAATCGGAGTATGTTAATTAGTTACCAAAAAATATACCAAAAACTATTTTTATTCAATATATGAATTAGAAACCCGACCCGGCACGACACAATAATAAAAAATTATTTTTATTCAATAAAAACATTGACTTAATTGAAAAAAATTATATATAGAGGGGTATTATTGTAATTATTCCTAAATATATAAGGTAAAATTATATTTTTTTTCGGGTCGATCCGATTTTTTTCACCATAAACCCGAACCCGACCCGAATATCTCACACTTAAAAAACCCGACCCAACCCGAACAAAATAAAGTTTCACCCGACCCGACCCGAAATAATAAAAAATTGTTTTTATTTAATAAAAACAGTGACTTAATTGAAAAATATATAGAGAGATGGGTATTATTGTAATTATTTCTAAATATATAAGGTAAAATTATATATATTTTCGGGTAGGGTATTTTTCACCCTAAACCCGAACTCGACCCAACCCGAATATCACACTTAAAAAAACCGACCCGACCCGACCAAAATAAAATTTCACCTAACCCGACCCGAATATATGAATTAGAAACTCGACCCGACCCGAAATAATAAAAAAATATTTTTATTCAATATATGAATAAGTTACCAAAAGATTGATGAGGGTAGTATAGTCAAATTTCAATTCCCTCCAACAAGGGAATTGAACTCATTTGATGTAAAGTTGAAGCCATGAGGGATTCCAATTCCCTTGGAAAACTTGAACCAAACATGGGAAAGTGGTGGAATTAGATTCCAATTCCCTTGGAAAACTTGAACCAAACATGGGAAAGTGATGGAATTGGATTCCAATTCTCCTCAATTCCAAGGGATTCCATCTAACCAAACGCTACCTAAATGTAATCTTGCATTCCGTGAATTAAATCTACCCTTAGTGTGTTCAATCATTGACCGAATCTTTCATTTAAAGGAGCATACACTGTTTTCTGTACATTGTTTGATTTGAAAATTCTGCATTTGAATGTTGGTCTGTCTCTCTCTCTCTCTCTCTCTCTCTCTCTATATATATATATATATATATATATATATATATATATATATATATATCAAACAATGAGCCTATGAAATTGTAGAGCTTGATTGTAAAGTTATGCCTAATGATAGAATTCTCACTTTGGGATGATAATTCCCACATTAAGATCGCCATGTATGGCACTCCATTAATGGTAATGTGCTTTTTTTTTGGTGTCAGAATTTTCTTTTCACTACTAAAGACGAGAGTTCTGCTCTGAAGGCAATTGATTTTGGACTTTCAGACTATGAGAAGCCAGGTTAGAACTACTCGATGTTCATTATCTGTTTCTGTTCAAAGGAACGTGTTTTGATTGTTATAGGATTTCCCAGATGAAAGGTTGAATGACATCGTAGGAAGTGCATATTATGTCGCTCCCGAAGTACTACATAGATCATATGGGACTGAGGCAGACACGTGGAGTATCGGAGTAATTGCTTATATACTTCTTTGTGGAAGTCGACCGTTTTGGGCTCGAACAGAATCTGGCATCTTTCGAGCTGTCCTTAAAGCTGATCCAAGCTTTGATGAAGCCCCTTGGCCTTCTTTATCCCCTGAAGCAATAGATTTTTGTAAAGAGATTGTAGAACAAAGACTACCGTAAGACACTAACTGCTGTGCAGGCTCTAAGCAAGTATCTGAAGCTATTTATGTTGCGAATCCTAACTTGTTCAACTGGTATAGAACAACAATTATCTTTCATATGAACAACGAAAGTATCCTTACAATTTTTCTCTCTTCCACAAGTAGACTTTCATATAAATAAAGTACAAATTTTTCTTCCATAAGTCTACTTCACCTCTAAGGATGATTATTTATAATGACCTTCCACTTGAGGCTTTTTTTTGGGTTCATTTACCCAGGAATTTAATAATAACATTGTTCATGTTTTATGCTTAGGTCATCCATGGCTGGCAAATTGCCATGATGTAAAGATACCATCAGATATGATAGTTTGCAGGCTTGTTAAAGCTTATATAGGTTCATCTTCACTGCGAAAAGCCGCATTGGGGGTATGTATAAGTATATAGCCTTCTTGCTAGAGTTTGTTACTTGGAGTGTATCAAATGCCATCATCGATTGTCTGCTTCATAAATTGAAGCAAGGTCCGAAATACAGACTTCATCTTCAGCTGTAGGATTAACCATAAAGCTCTCATCTTCTGTGACAACTTTCTCGATCATCTAAAACTGTGATTACTCTGGAAAGGCCTTCATCAAAATTAAACAGTTATTGTGGCGTTGCATCGATTTATGAGAATCTGACGATATCCATATTAACAGTCTCTCTCTATGTATATATATAGGGTTAGGATCCACTTACACATAGTGTAAAACTTCGAACGTGTTCAAACTTTAAAATGATAATACTATCAGCTTGTTCTTCCTGTGTTGTGCAGATTAGTTCTATTCAATATAGAAAATTGAACTTCGAAGAATTTTGTGCCTCTGCGATAAGTCTGCATCAGCTAGAAGGAATGGAAACATGGGAGCAACATGCAAGGTGTGCATATGATTTGTTCGATAAGGATGGAAACAGGCCCATTATGATAGAGGAACTTGCCTCGGTAACTCTTCCCTGCTCGTCTCTCTGTTTCTGTCTTCGTCGTAGTATCCCTAGCCTAGGTATTGTAAAACTGAAGGCAATTACCTATAACATGGCATAAAACCTAGGAAACAAAGGGGAAAAATATATGAAAAAGAAATGGTTGAACCCCAACTAGATTCCAGCGTTTGAGATCATCTTATTGCATTAAAATATAGAGCACTGGGTTGAGAATTGAGATTCTTCCATTTATCCTATACCTTGATTACCAAGCCAGGGACTGAATCGAGAGGCCCGTGAAATCTCATATCATGTTGTTCTAAAGGGTAAATCATTTGTGTATTTTGCAGGAACTTGGACTTAGCCCATCGGTACCTGTTCACGTTGTTCTTCAAGACTTGGACTGAATCGGGTAGGCCGGTTTGCTCATGAAGCAAGCAATTCACATCATCTCCTCATCATGTCTTTATTTCTTGTCCATGATTGCTTCCCTTCCTTGTCATGTCCTGAAAGCCTTTTCATTTTCCTCGGTTGTCGTAATAGTAAAACAATTATATATATAATGTACACGACCATTGCTGTTCTGTTCATCATCCAATCCTTGGATCATTCATCCTATCCCATCGTTCAATTTATCTCCTTCAAGTTCAAAATTTTACTATACCGCTGTTTAAAACTTTAGTATCTCGTTCAAAAAGTTAACGTTAAGTTTTGAAAATATTAAAAATTTAGGTACTAAAACTAATAGTTTATATACCAAGCGTTAAGTTTTTAACGTCAGATTACTGAAATGAAATGAAAATTAAACATGTTTGAAATGATTTTGAAAAAGTTAAAAGTTTAGGTACTGAAACGGATCAATAATAATAGTTCAAGTATTAAATACGTAATTTACTCAAAGGTTTATAGAAAAATAAATAAAAAGGGGTTACCTTGGTGAGTTGTCCTTTCTTGTTTTGTGATTCATTTCAATTCCGCAAGTGAGCTTTATATTAACCCATTCAGCTATGGTTGGAAACAATCCAAATAATTAACATGCAACTCCACCGAATCAAACCATGAAATTTGGTGACTTTTATGTGGTCATTAAAAAGATTCCTCACATACATAACTATTTTAAGTGATAAATTATTTGATATCATTTAAATAAGGTATTGCGTTCGAGTTTTTGTGTATACAAAAAATCTTCACCGAAAGATTCATTCACCAAAATCATATATGCAACATGAGTTAATCCAGATTAATCAGTGTAAAGCCTTAAAACTAAAAGGACGACAAAAAATAAAGACTTGTCAAATGAACCTCTTAAGCTATGCTAAAATCAACTTCGTTTGCTTATCCAAAAAAAAAAATCAACTTCGCACCATTTCTCCCGCTTGTTAGTCGTCACTTACTTTTTGCGCCACCATTGAAATTCGACTCCAAGAAAAACAATAATTTTTTTATTACGGAGATCGTTCGGGACGTATAAGTTTAAATTATTTTTTATTAATATGACCTTAGTACAAGACAATATCTGTTCAAAGATTAATTCTCAACCTTTTGACGTTGAAAGCTCACACCCTGACATATATGATGCTCGAACCCGAGTTCTCAAAGAATAACAATAATTCATTTATCATGGAGACGGTTCGTGTTAAATTAAATTACATAATGTACAAACATTAAAAATTAATCCTTAGATAATGATGACAGGTGAAAAGAAAAACAAACCGGATAAATGGAATTTTTATTATCGGATAAACTAGAAGTGAAATTTAGAGGTGATTATTTGTAGTCTACCCATTAGGAAAAGAAGGGAAAAGAAACACACGGCAGGCTAGTCCCATTGGATTCAGAAGAAAGGGCGACACTGAGAGAGAAAGATCTGAATTCTGAAGGCATGGAAGGTAGATTCATTCTCCTTTTCTCTTTCTTCCACCAAATTTAAACCCTAAATCACCACTTCTCTTTCCCCGCTCCTCGCTTTTGACTCTGTTTGCTTCATTACGTCTTTGATTTTTCCCCCCACTCTTTCATTAATTGTTTATATATTTATGGATATATGCTTTTAGCTATCTGCTCCTTTCCCTAATCATGTACTGCTTTCTTGTTATTTGAACTCTGCAACTTTTATATAATTTTGTCAAGTCCTTTTTTATCGTGGAAAGGGAAATTGGGGAAAATGTAAGATATGTTCAATCCATGACCTAGGTACTCAAGATAACAAAAATTGAGTTGTGTTCTTGACCTCCACTTCTTACTTATTTGTATCTAATCGCTTATTGGCCCATGCGGAGTAGTTTGGCCTTTTTAAGGCAAGTTCACTCTGTCCTTGGTCTGTCTGGAGCTGCTGCACTATGGCATTAGCTTCGAAAGCCGAGAAGGTGATTTCAGTAGCCATAGGCCCATAGCATCTGCTTTGCCGCATTTCTTGTTTGTGCCTTGCCGTGGTCCTTTTAAGACAATGGCTTCTCGTACTGTGGATAGTTTGCTTAATTCAATGACAACGGCCTTTTTTGTGCAAAGTTATTTCTGTGTGCAATTACATGCAAGATAGGGCTTTTTCTGTGTTAGCCTAAGGATAACATTGTAATGCGGTTATAACTCATTATGTCACTATATTAGCATTGCTACGAATTATTTTCCTTTTTGGAAAAGGAGGTAGAAGACTGTATTTGGTGTACAAGACTACAAATGATGCATTTATTGACCTAAAACTCTCAGTGTTATAAGCGGGAATTTTGAGTCATAGATCAATGAGATAATCCTTATGGTAGACATAATTTTGTTTCGCATTTCTAAATTACTACAATAACAAATATATGGGCTAGAGTGAAATGTGGAGAAATGGTCCAACTGTGGGAGTTTTTGTTTACTTGAATATACTTGTACCTGGTTCGTCTGGGCATTACATTACTTCCATAAGAACAGCTTCTGCTTTGTGTATTTCCATATGCTTTTACTTAAAATGGTCACCTTGAGAGGACAAAATCTAGAGAAAGTATTCTAAATTCAAAGAACTCAAAAGTTGTCTGAATTCTGAATCAAAAAGTCCAAATCAATAACCAAAAGTTAAAAAATCTAATAAAAAATCTATATCTTTTTTTTGATAGAAGTTGGAGGTCTCATTAAAAACTCCCTTCGTATTCTTCCACATACTTAGAAGTATGTTGAAGAACAAGGAAGGGAGAAAAGAGTGCCTCATATTTTATTAAATATAATATTAAGTACATGAGGTAACACCAAACCCACATGCGGGAATAAACAACAATACAACCCATATCACCTAGAAATCTTACATCGTCAACCAAAAAGCCCCTAAATCACCTCAAGATGTAAGATAACATAACAACAAAACCAACAATTACAACCACAAACTTAAAAACGCCTCTGAATACAGCAACCGAACAATCACAACCCAATTGGAGGATCAAGTTCTAAAGAAATATCGCAATCTTCAGGAACCCAAGAATTAGGTTTGAAGGAAGGATCAACTTCATGCACCAAGATTTTGAATAAATGATCCCCGACCTTCAACTCCAACAACTCATTAATTCTCACTTGAGCATTTGTGAGTATTTGGATTTTAGCCCGATCAAAAGACGAAGGGAACTCACAACTGTTATCGATTGCTATTAACTTGCCCCACTTAGTAGCTATGTTTTTGAAAGTATCCCAATTCCAAGCGTGAAAAGGAATACCTTCGCAAACTAGCCAAACGCGCCGGCTCTCCACCACAAGGCTCTCAGACCAAGTTTCCACTCTGGAAAACCATTCTGCAAGAGTTTCTAACTTTTCATCCTTCACGCATCTCAACGAATTAGAATCTTCAAAAACCATTAGAACTACAATAACATCATTTGCAGGACTAAAATAACATCATTTGGTATTTATAACTAAACCTGGGAAGGGACAGAAGATATGAATTAATAATATAAACCAACCTAATAATCTATTCTACACTGGCCTAGATAACTTAATTCTCAACTAACATATTTCCATTATGAGGAAATCTTGTGATGTTTTCTATAGTTGAGTTGTATAATCATTCTTTCTCAAGTAGTGCTTTTGCTTGCCATTTTCTTTTCATAAGATAATTTTTTTCTTCTAGTTTCTGTTAAGCAATATACTCAAACTGGATTTTATTTATTTATTTTTGTGTGGTTTTGCAAGTTTATTATAAACCCATGGCTTAGGTCTTTATAAGAACCATCTGCAGCATCTGCAGCATCTTGCTCTTATCCCCAAGGTGGCCAATATTGGTGGATTAGATGACTATAGACCTATAAGCCTTGTAGGAGGTTTGTACAAGATCCTCTCAAAATGTCTTTTGAGGAGATTAAGGAATTGCATTTCTGATGTAATGAGCCCTATGCAGTTTGCTTTCATTCCAGGTCGTCAAATTCTGGATTGTTCTCTTATAGCCAATGAGGGGATTGATTTTTGGAGGAAAAATGGACTCAAAGGATGGGATGTGTGTTTAAAGTGAATTTTAGAAGGGCATACGACACTGTGGATTGGTCTATTCTTTTTAAGGTTATGGAGAAAATGGGTTTCGGTTCTAAATGGAGAAGTTGGATAAAACAATGTGTTACTACTGCTTCTATTTCAGTTTTGATAAATGGGGTACCTTCTCAGGAATTTCCTATGGCAAGGGGTCTCCGCCAGGGCTGTTCTCTTTCGCCCTTGCTTTTTAACTTAGTTGGGGAACTCCTAAATGTCTTGCTCTTAAAGGCTGTCTCTGATGGATTGTTTTCTGGTCTGCATATTGGGAGGAATGAGACTGCTTTCAACTTATCCCATCTGCAATTTGCAGACGACCTAATTATTTTCTGTGGGGCTTCGAAAATGGAGATTTCAAATGTTAAAAGGGTCTTAAGAGTGTTTGAAGTTATGTCTGGTCTGCAGTTGAATCTTAAGAAAAGCAAGTTATTTGGTGTTAATACGGCTACAGAGGAGGTGGAGGAGTGGGCGTCGTCTATTGGCTGTGCAGTGGGGAAATTTCCTTCTGTTTATCTAGGTCTGCCGCTTGGTGCAACACGGAATTCAACCTCTCTTTGGGATCCGGTTGTTTCAAAATTTAACAACAAACTAGCAGGTTGGAAAGCTGCCACCCTTTCCTTGGCAGGGAGATTAGTTTTGATTAAATCGGTTCTCTGTTCTCTTCCTACTTACTACTTGTCTATATTCAAAATTCCATCATCCATAACTTCTAAACTCAACTCAATCATGTCTAAGTTCTTATGGGGAGGTGGAGCGGAGAAAAATAAGATTCATTGGGTTAGTTGGCTTAACGTGTGCAAGCCAAAGGAGGTTGGTGGTTTAGGAGTGTTAAATATTAGCAATATGAACAGAGCACTATTGGGGAAATGGTCTTGGAGATTTGCTAATGACAAGGATGCTGTTTGGAGGAGAATGATCTGTTCAAAATACAATATTGATCATTTTTCCTTATTGTTCAATAGCAAAATCCCAGCTCAAGCTTCTTGGATTTGGAGCTCGGTGGTGAATTCTTATTTTAAAGAAGACTCTTTTGGTTGCTATTTCCGCAGCATGTTCAGACTAGGAGTTGGGAATGGTCAATTTATTCAGTTTTGGCAGGACAAATGGGCAATGGACTGCCCTCTTAAGGTTTCTTTTCTGAGGCTGTTCGCAATCTCTACAAACCAGTTTGGAAAACTGATTGAATTTGGCGAGTTCAGTTCTTTGGGATGGATCTGGAATATTCAGTTGAGGAGAAGCTTAGCCGATTGGGAATTTGAACAGTGGGCTAACCTGATGGCTATCATTTCTAATTTTTGTCTGTCTAAAGAGGCAATCGATGGTCTGATTTGGAAAGGAAACGGAACTGGTGTCTATTCTGCTAATTCATGTGTGAAGACTTGTTCTTTGGCTCAGAAGGAGGATTATGTTTGGAAGAAATTTGTGTGGAAAGGTCTGGTGCCACCAAGAGTCGAGGTATTCATGTGGCAGGTAGTTCTTCAAAAACTGCCAGTGAGGTCTGAACTGGTTAAGAGAGGGGTTACGGGTATAACAGATCTTTCTTGTCCTCTATGTAATTTGGAGGTTGAATCTTCTTCTCATTTATTTTTCTCGTGTTCAGTTGTGTGGTCACTTTGGAACAAATTTGTGCAGTATTGGAGTCTTTCTGTGGTTTTTCATACAAATGCGCAGAAGTTTCTTCAAGCTTGGGAAGATCTAAATCCTAGGTCTGCTATTTGGAAGTTCATTCCTGCCGTTGTTATTTGGATTGTTTGGAAAGTAAGAAATGATATTGTTTTTGATAGAGGGAAGTTTGACCATCTTAATCTATTTTTCCTAGCAAGAGTACGACTTGCATCTTGGTTCTCAGCTAAGTTTGCAGATTCTGTTATTTCAATGGATTCTCTAATCGGGGACCCTTCTCTTGGGGATTCATGCTTTCCTCTCAACAAATCGATTGTTACTACAATTCCTTGGTCCCCCCCTCCTAAGGGCTTTGTAAAATTGAATGTGGATGCAGCTACAAATTCTGATTGGAACAGCAGTGGAGTTGCGGGTATTCTAAGAGATGAGGAAGGTCTTATTCTAGGATCTTTTAAGGAGGCCACGGGTCCAGGTCCACCTATTATGATGGAGCTAAGGGCTATTCAGAAGGGCTTAATTTTCTTTGATTCAGTGAAAAGAGGTATTAATGGTCGTTTGTTGTTAGAATCAGACTGCAAATTGGCAGTGGATTGGGTTAAGAATGGAACTTTCTGCCCTCAGATTTTTGTCATTCTTGTAAGGAACATAACAATTAAGCTAAAAGAAGTTGAGGGTGTTATTAGATGGGTTGCTCGGACAGCCAATATTGAGGCTGATGGGTTGGCTAAATCCGCCATTGGCTAATTCCAGTGTGTCTTAGGGGTATTTTATGTTGGGATTTTCAAATTGTTGTAAGGGGCTTATCTTCTTGTTGTAATCTTATGTATTTTCATTAATGAAGTTTAAGGCACTCTTTTCCTCCTTCCTCTGATGAAGGAACTCATTATAAGTTCCTTATTCAAGAAGGGGTTTTTTAATGAGGCCTACAATTCCTATCAAAAAAAAAATGAGAGAGTAAATTAATATGCATATGGATTAACAGAATTGTGAAGGCAGTTAATGACATTCACAAGCTCCAATAATACACATTTTTTATATTAATACCCTGTTATGATAATTCTACAACATTCTGACTGTGTATCTCGGATGAAACTCTATGTCCAATAAATTTATGTGACATGTTTTAAGTGAAACAAAAATGATTTCCAGAACAGTAAGAAAGCAGCTTTACAAAATATTGACAGGCAGAAACTAAACTTTGATTGCATTTGAGTTGAGTTACACTTTTCTTTTTCATTCTTTTCTTAATGTATTGTACTTATCATATAATTCCTTTAATTTGTTGGAGCAGTTGGACCATTGTCTTAGAGGCATAACTAACTTAGATGGTTGTTTAGAGGAAATGATCCTTGTTTTCTGGGCTTATATTATTTATTCATGATATGGACTTTCTCTGATATATGTGGGCTTAATTTTTATGTGATGCACATTTAAGTGGATATCTTTTTAGACATTTTAGGTAGCTTTCAATCATTAAGATAATGGGATTTAAGAAATGAATTTTGTGTTTTGAAAATTTAAATTTCAGATGATATGTGAAGTCTTTCTTTTGAGATTGTTAGGAAGTGGAGCTACTTTCTCCAAAACATTTGTTACAACTTTTTATTCCACCTGATGTGGCAAAAGTTTTTTGAATGGCATCACAGGTGACCACACATTGGATTAACTGTTCATATATGCATGTTAAAACTTCAAAGTTGAAGTAATAGATTTTTACCACAGCAAGTGGGGCAAATGGTTGTTATAAAATGTTGGGAGGCGTAGTAAATCTTATTTCCTTATTAGGGATACATCAAATAGATTGTTTCTATTAAGGACTTTATCGTCAGATATTGGTTGATTTCTAGAGTTTGTATCGTATCATCTTAACCTCAGCATGAAATGCTTTAGGTTGCGTTTATTCTGTTTTGTATAGCGTTGTAACTTTTTAATTGAAGATTAAATTCAAAAGATTCTGAACCTTTAACTACACCCTATTTTTTTTTTGTAAATTTGTAATGTATGTCTTGTTCCCTTTGTTTTGAATACTATTTTGGTACATTTTATTGTCACTTGTCTTAATTGTCAGCATATCTATGATACATGTGATGTTCGACAGGTGGGTCCCCAGACCAAGAATCAGTTGGGTCTGGTACAAAAAGGTCCACTGTGTCTTCTGGCAGTAAATCTCGTAATCACAGGGAATTTTTGTACAGATTTATTGATTGTGAAGTTTTTACTTCAAATCTTGAAGATTGGTTTCAATCATTATATGAGAAGTCAGCTCCGATGAAGCATGCCTTTGATGTACCATTTGAATTGATAGAGCTTCAAAAATTTGACTATGCTTTGGAAGGGGTTTCATTCCAACAGCTTATTCGAATGCCAAATGCTGTTTATGCTTCAACATCTGATTCTGCTGAAGCAACTGCTTATCTCTCTGTTGAAGATTTTTTACATGCCACTGTAAAGGGCTTGTGGGAGGCATTTTGGAGTCAAGATGAACCAATGCCTTTCTCTATTGCCTGTCTTTACAAAGAAAATTTAAAATTTTACCAGGCCGAGAACGCAATAGCTAGTGGGAGGCTTGGTAGTCTATGCGCTTCTGGTGTATTGCTTAAGAACCCAAGACATCCTCATGGAAAGTGGGACAATCTTCTTGAACTTGCACTTTTGAGGCCTGATATCCAAAGCCTTTCTATGGAAAGCGAACAACAGAATTCTTTACTTGTACTAGGTGAGGCTCTTTTCTATGCCTTGCGCATGCTCATATCAAGAAGCTTAAGCAGACAGAATTTTTCTCTGGGTTCAAATTTTGCCTATGTTCTTCTTGTTGATTCTCAATATGGTGGTGTTGTGAAAGTTGAAGGAGATGCAAGTAAAATGGATTTTGACATGAATAATGTCTATAAGTGTGCTGCTGAGTGGATTCAAAGGCATGCCAGAATTGCTGTATCCCCGGTTGATAGGATATGGAACAAGCTTGGAAATGCCAATTGGGGAGATATTGGTGCTTTGCAGGTAACTTTTGCAACTTTTCACTGTATTATGCAGTTTGTTGGCCTGCCTAAGCACTCCATTGAAGATTTAGCCGCTGATCATGGTTGCCGCCTCCAAACAAGGAGACTGGAGAGGCAACTGGGGGATACTAGAGTGAATGGAGGTAGTTTATTCAAGTTCCAGCAGCACAGTGTCTCTCCCGAAATTGTTGAAGTTCAGGATGAATCTGTTAAACTTGAGTCTGAGTCACTGAAGCTTGAAGTAGGATCTGTATTATGGTTGGATGATTCAAACTGGGAAAGAGGTTATCAGATTAACCAAATCAGGAGTAATGGTGAGCTTCCTTATTACATTGCATCTCCAGTTGAAGACCCAGGAAAGTCTCTCTTTCTCTATGTGGGTTCCCATCCTTCTCAGCTGGAACCAGCATGGGAAGATATGAATTTATGGTATCTAGTTCAGAGACAAACCAAAGTATTGACTATTATGAAACAGAAAGGCCTATCTAGCAAATATCTGCCACAAGTGAGTGCATCTGGAAGGATCATTCATCCTGGTCAGTGTCGGAGACCTAGTTCAGGTGGAAACTGCGATCACCCTTGGTGTGGCACCCCAATTCTTGTGACCAGTCCAGTCGGTGAAACTGTTGCTGATATGGTAAGTGAAGGTCATTTTGGTGTGGATGATGCTATCAGGTGTTGTCATGACTGTTTATCTGCACTTTCTACTGCCTCCTCAGAAGGTATTAGGCATGGAGACATTCGGCCGGAAAATGTGATCTGTGTAAGATCTGGTGAAAGCCATCCTTATTTTGTTCTTATTGGTTGGGGACATGCTATTTTAGAAGATAGGGACCGCCCTGCAATGAACCTTCATTTTTCATCTACTTATGCTTTACAAGAGGGAAAGTTGTGCTCAGCGTCAGATGCTGAGAGCCTGGTTTACATGCTCTATTTTGCCTGTGGAGGTGTTTTCCCTGATCTTGATTCTGTTGAAGGGGAACTGCAGTGGAGGGAGACATCATGGTCAAGGAGATTGATTCAGCAGAAACTGGGCGATGTGTCACCCGTTTTGAAAGCATTTGCCGATTATGTTGACAGTTTGTGTGGAACACCTTATCATATGGATTATGACATATGGTTACGAAGGTTTAAGAGGAGCATTCGTGAGGAGGATCATGGAAAGGAAATTGATGCATCTATCTAGATTAATGTTTTAAGAGCCATTCCGGCCTGGATTAGCCTACCCTTGTGCTCATGGGATGCTTGTACTTTTATCTTCAGGGACCGGACTGTTCAAAATTTTTTGCATGTGTTGCAGTTCTCCCTCGACCAGCTCAATTACGGTAGTTATGTATTCTGTTGTCTATGGAATATCTTGGCTTATGGGAAAACGAAGCATTCTGATGAGCCTTATGGAGAGATATCTTGTAGTGTGCTCATGCACTTGGGTTTGGAGGATTTATGTGGATTTCGTTTGGTGGAATCCGGCATGATGTAGAGGAGATGGAGTATCATTTCTTGGCTTTTTGTTTCTTCTTTTTCTCTTTCCCTTGTAAAGATACAAGCAATGTGGAGCCATTTGTTTTGGGCTTGTCATAGGTCTGATGTTGAAGATGATGATGATCTGAAACTATTATGGGCGTCTTCCTCTACTGTAAATGAACTGCGAAGTAGTTGCTTTGGCGGTTTCCGATTTCGATTGTCGTAAGTATTTCTTTGCAAATTTGTGATTAACTCTTGAATTTTCTACTTTCATCCTTGCATATTTATTACTAAATCTATGACTGGTGGATGGATGCTTTGCTGAGAACATGACCATGATGGTTTGGCACTCTTTTCCATTCATACTTGGCTAGTCAAGACCTTCCTATTAGTTGTTGGCTTATTTTAATGCTCTCCTTGCTTGGGGATTTGGATTCATTTGTGGTTCCCTTTCATACTTATGAAATCGTTGAAGTAGAAGAAATTTTTATTAATTTTTAAAACAAAATTTTAATCCCTCCATAACAATTGTTAATGGAACCCCCATGGTTTTTACATAGCCCTTTAACTTAAAATTGGGTTTGCACCTTAACTTCTGCAAATCATAAAAAGATGGAATTGACAAATGAAAGGCCATAGCAGTGATGATCTGAAGTAGAACTCATTTGTTTTCTGATAAAAAAAAACAAACGTGTATAAACAAGATGTACTCCATCATCAGCACGTCGAAGTTATGAGAGCAAACCAATTTTTAATAATAATAATAATAATAATAATAATAATAATAATAATATTGAAACCGACATCAAACCGTTATTTAAGTCTAACCCTTTGATAAGCTTTATAGAAGTTGGATGAATCTCTACAAATAATTACAATGATACATTGATTAATCATTAATTTTCCTAGCCACAAGAATAATATCATTTTTCTTGTGTACAGTGATTCCAGGTGATAACCCGTATCACAGTAGCTGTTGATGTATCTGTTTCAGCGATAAACACATTCTACACCAGAAATGAAACAAGGCTATATATGCATAAAGTGTGGAGATGAAATTTGATGAATGATGAAAATATTGAGGGGAGATGTGATGATAACCATGAGAATAGCTTTTATGTGATCCATGGTGACATCGAAAGGAAAGTCATTATCCTTCGATATTTGTAGTAAGACATGGAGTATACCTTTTTGGTCTGGTTTTAGTCTTGTTGGATCAAGATGTTCATCAATGAGTTCTTGATAGAATATATTGAGTTCTTTGAAAGTATTATCGAGACGACGATAAAACCCCATGAGACCTGCATCTTTCAGCTCCTTATTCGGCATACTTTTTGCCGAACCCCCTCTGCAAATGGTTGTGCCGGAAAGGCACGTCTTTGCCTCACTCAAGTTGACAGCAGGTTTAGAATCAACAGATGAAGGACATATTTTTTCCATCAGGCGACCAACTTCATCTTCGCGGATGGGACGATATTGCTGCGCTCTGCTAAACAGATGCACAACACAAAGTTTCCTCATCTCCAGTAGTCACCGTACGTACGGTGAAAAGGCCACGTCCAGGGCATTGTAGGGGAGAATCTCGGGTACCACGTTAATGAGGCCGGCTGCAGAAGTGGAGGTCATGGATTTTCATAACCTCTTTAGCCATTTTTGCATAATAAAATACGATGGTGGGCTTGCACCCAAATCGTAAGTACACGAGAGACCCACACTTTTGAGAGAGTTTCCATAGGAAAATATGAGGGGATGAGTTATCGAACAAGTGTAAGTGACCGATCAAAGGTAGACCAGGTGGGCTAGGAGAAAGAAGATTGCCAATGCCATTGGTGCCATGTTTTAAGATGATGGAGAGGAAGAAGAGGACAGGTAGCAGAAAGATGAAAAAATATTTATATCGCCATTCCAATATTCTACTCTGTGTGTTGAAAGTTGAGAGGAATCCTCCTCGTTATATAAACTAATAATCAGAGAGCCATAATCTTGTGGGCTTATGGTAGCAGTCTTTCCTAAAATTTTAAAACTTTTTGTTTTTCTATTAATAATCTATTTTCGTTTATAAAATTTTATAGGTTCGTTCTCTTTTAAAATTTTATAATTTGGTCTCCCAACACGAAAATTTGTGTCCGTACCTGCTTATGGTGCTCATCATGGTAGTTTCATGGAGCTGCAAGGCAAGGTGATCAGTAGCTCTCTATTACATATCAGCCTGTATGTACCAGTTTTGGTAATAATCCATATCTGGCGGAAACCATATCGGACTTTCATGTATGATCATGTGAGTCCATTTCTAATTGTTCTGATAATTTAGATTAGATGATGATTAGTTAAACAATAAAAATCCAGACGCATTATTTTATGTTAAGAGTACAAACTTTTAAAATTTTAAAAGAAAATGAACTTATAAAATTTTAGAAGGCAAAAATAGATTATAAATAAAAAAATATATAAAAATATTAAAAAAATATGATAATTTGAAATTTTAATAGGAAACGACTGCTTCAATGTCTCTTTCATTTCATCCCAAGATTGGGATAGATTCCAAACCTAGAAAGAAGCTGTAAACTTGTTCCATCACCTATTGGGAAGTTATGCTGTACGACAACCTAATTTAAAGCTAAGGAACAACATAGAATGGATACAACCGAAAATATTATAGAAAAGCATAACATTTTTCGGTTGAACGCAATCTAAAATGTTAACTTTTTAACCATAAATGTTATAAAGAAGGTTTGCAACTGAAAAATGTTAAGAAAAATTTGACATTGGTTGAAGGGTCGTCATATAATTTTCTTCCTTTGATCAGCCACTTATACATAGAGAAAGAGAACCATACTTTTGAGAGAGTTTCCATATGAAAATACAAGTGATGATTTATCAAATAATTTTGTGTAAGTGATTGATCAAAGGGAATCATCCATTTACACACACAAAATATTCTTATAAGAAGAAAAATGAATTAACATAAAAATTTAATATTGTAATTAAAAAAAAGTAAAATTCAATAATATAAATCACACATCATCTAAAATTTAATAATATAAATAAAACATCAGCTAAATATTTAATTATTTTCTACGAGATGATCAAATAAACAAATCTAATATATAAAGCAGAATATTTTTGTGTTTTCATTTTTTATAAATAAATATAGATTTGACTCACCACGTCATTCATGGTCTCAATCAATAAAATCAATTCATCTTATTTTTTTAAAGATGAATTTTACATTTTTCCTGCATGTAAATAAGAAGCAGATAGTTATTTGAAAATTAATTTGAAATTGATGAATTTTATTGGTTATGATTATGTATGACGTGATGAGTCGGATTCATCAAGTTGAAGGAGGGGTTAGGCCTACTCTAGTGCCCTAGGGGAGCATATCAGCAATGAAAATGCAAAAACACTTGGTGTCTTTCTTTTTTTATTTGAGGAAGATATCGAATTTTTCATTCATCTTCAATTGAAGACGTCGGATGATTCTAGTATTTTTTGAATATAATGTAGAGATTATCCTATTCAAAGGAAAAAGTTTGTACCACTTCTTATACTGAATTTTATTTTTTCATCACCATACTTAAGCAAAATTTCCATTAAAATTGGAAGCGCCCTTTTATTATTAAAGAGTTTAATGTATTAGCAACTTTATAGCAAATTTAAGGTTAAAGTACACAAATAGTCCATTGACTATAATATTATTTTGTTGAGTCTCTCTGTAACACCCTAAACTAGTACGATACACAGTCGACCGATCAGGATGTCACACGGAATCACCGGAATGACTAACCAAAAACTTTCTTTAATTTCTTGCTTCAAAATAACTAATTTAAAATACTCATGCTATATAGAATCAACCACCATTTTATAAATACATTTCAATAGGAGCTCCCAAATGAATATTTCAAAATATACAAATCAATGTTTAAAACATGTTACAACTCAAATATATACAAAAAAATAGGTTTATAAATATACATGCCCTGTAACGGAGAACTCGAGACGTACTTTGCTGCACTCGGTCTGGATCCCCACTGCTCAAAAAGCTCCTCACTTCTCCTTTACTGACCTGCATAAGGAAACAAATTCCAAATCCTGAACTAACTAACCCAGTGCCACACTAACAACTAGATCATACTAGATGTAGAATGTTCAAGCTATCCAATCTAAAACACCAGTGAGTATACTCGTCTACTGCACTCTTTACTCTATGGTAGACATCATGGTGCGGCTGAGGGTTCTGCATCTCAGAGCTCATGCACCCCTCTAGTCTACTAAGGATGAGGTCTAGAATCTCTACATCGGACACAACACCCTTGACTAACCCACCCTTCGCGAGTGTCGGGCATCAGCCGTAGTTAGTCAGTTTAAAGTGCCTCGAGCACTACCTAAGGATATCCAGACTAATTCTATTGCTCGATACTAGTATCATTTCTAAAGTAACCTGGGTGTCCTGATCGTTTCTCAAGTATTCAAACAAGGCTAGTTTTATGTCACCTTAATTTATCTCATTTCTAAAGTGATTAAGAAATATTATTGTTACCACTTGAAGTCTTATTTGAGAGTAATTAGAGCCTTTGGGAACCTCACTTGACTTTTAAAAACTTTTAGGTTTCTTGCCTAAAAATGAATGACGGTATCGATACCTTAAGGATAAAGCAAGTTAAAAATAAGTGATTGGTATTGATACTGCTGGACCAGTATCGATACTCATGAACTATGGTATCGATACCATCTGAGGTATCGATGCTAAAATTGGGTTCGATGTTTGGAATAATGTTTTGGTATCGATACCCTGCTGAGAGTATCAGTACCAAAAATGGCTACTGGAATCTGCTAAGTTATCCTAGTATCAATACCACCCTGCGAGTACGATACCTTACCTACAGTATCGATACTCATTCTTTGAGTATCGATACTTCTACCTCACAAAACCCTTTATATTTTAACATCTGAAGAACAATATATGTATTGTTCTTCCAGTACCGATACTCCTGCCAGACATGCCTTACTTAGGCACAAAAATGACTATTTAAACCACCCAAAGTGCCCTCTTGAGGTTCCCAACCATTATTAGAGTTTTGTGTGATATTAAGAGGTCATAAATAAGGCTTTGAAACATGATATAACACTAAAGCTTAAAAGTTACCATGAAATCCACTCAACGTGCTTCAAACTAAATCTCAAGCTACAATGCAATTCTAGTGGATCCCAAATAGAATGAAAAAGTTGTAAATATGTTACCTTGAATTCTTGGCTAATGAAAGCCCTCAAATCACCGAAGAGTCAACTTCTCTTTTCCTCTTGCTCTAGAGCTCTCTTCCACTTCTTTCACTAATCAAAGGTATGAAAATGAATTACTAACTTATTTAGAAGTTTGGATTGAGTTTAGAACTTGTCCTATAACTTAAATCTATCAAAACAAACTAGAATCCATAGATTCTCTTAAACCCGTCATAACCCATTTTTAGAAACTAAAGGTAAAACTTGAGAGCTAAAGCTTGAATTGAAGCTCTTTGGTTGAAGATTATCATGATTACCTTAACTAAATCCAAGTAATCCTGAAATCAACACTTGAAGGGGAAATGAGAAGAGAAGAAATATGAGAAGAAGAGAAGAGTGTTTGGTGAGTTAAAAAGGGGGAGTGGTTCAAGTAAACAAGTATAAAATAGGGGGTTTTCAGCTTTGGGCTCAACTCATGGATCTTGGGGTAACCCAAACTCTAACCCGGGATTTCGGGCGTTACACTCTAGATTATCAAAAATTATAAAATGATCTTATGATTATAGGACACTATTTATTGAGTTTTTTTACTATTAAAAGTTATCAAATGGTCACTCAATTATTCATATATTTCAAACTCATCCCTTTGCATTAAAAATTGATGGTCATCTAGTGAATTGAACTTTATTTCAGCATGCTTCTATTTAAAATTATAGGCTTAATGTCAAAATAAGTATCCAAATTGTACCTAAATTCTCAAATAGGTGCCTAAACTATTTTTTTGACCCATTCAAGTGCCTAACGTTACAAATGTTACCGTTTTAACCGTTTTAGGTGCATGGGCCGTCAACGACGTTAATTTCTCTTGTTAAGTGACATGTATCACAATCTGATAGTTTTGAATTTTTTTAAATAGTATTATATTTATAAAAAAAACCCTAATTTCTCTTAAATTATAAAAAACCCAAAATACTTAAAATCTCCAAATCCTATCCTTAACATGTCGTCGTCGCCCTTTCTGGCCACGACCACCGCTACCGACGTAGTCCCTACCATCCTCGTAGTCATACACCGTCGTAGTTGTCGTCGACTGGTCGTAGAGATAGCGTGGGATCACGATTTTCACCCTAGGATTCACGGGGGTATAAAATGTAGATTTGTCGTCAATCGGTCACGATTTCATGGGGGTTTTGGTCGTCAGGGGGAGATGAGGTCAGGTGGAGCTTCGTCGATGGCAAAGGGCGACGATCGATGTGGGTTTAGGGGTTGAAATGAAGGTTTTCAAAGTTTTAGGGTTATTTCAAAATGTTTATATTTTTCTTTAAAATATATATATATATATATATAATTTTAATTTTTTTTAATTTTAAATGAATTTTTTAAAATACCAGATTGTGACACGTGTCACTTAACGGAGAAATTAACATCATTGATGGCCCGAGAACCTAAAATAGTAATGTTTGTAACGTTATGCACCTGGATGGGTCAAAAAATAATTTAGGCACCTATTCGAGAATTTTGGTATAGTTTGGACATTATTTTGGTATTAAGCCTAAATTATAATCACTTTTACTTACTGTCTCATGTCTCCTAACTGGAAATAGTTGTAATATTGTGTTTGAAAAAAAAAAACTCCCCAAATAGTCCACTCTATCAATTATTTTCCACAATAAATTTAGAAGACACATTGTGTTCTATAAAATTTGGAGAAAACTCTAAGATTGATGCATGTCTTTCACTTCACTAACCATTTTTGTTACTTTACAAAGTTGAAGACACATGGTAATAATACGATGGATACCTTACATGGGAAAATATTTTTTCCGACTACCCTATGTGATCAAATTATACCTAAAGTTTAATTTTTATTTCATTTTAGTACCCCATTCAAAAGTTAACGTTAACTTTTGGAAAAAAATTAAAGTTAAAGATACTAAATAGACCAAAATTGATAATTTAAGTACTAAATGCGCTAAGTTTTTAACAGTGAGTACTAAAATGAAACAAAAACTAAACATTAAGTATGATTTTAAAAATAATTAAAAGTTTAAGTACTAAACAAGCTAAAACTGATAACTTAATTATTAAATGTATAGTTTATCCTATTTTAAATGACCCTCCAATAGATAATGTTGCTTTATGTCGACGCTTAGAGCGATCCTCTTGGACCGGCACACACAACATGACAACCACACCAGACGATGGTTGGAGCTCTGTTGAATCCAATGGTCAACCAAATATCAATTCGTCATATATCTAGCATAGCACACAATCATATAGAATGACAAAAGAATCTAAAAACTATATCGGAAGGGAGCAATCTTTGCATCCAAAGAGTAGGGTGAACACCCGATCGAGTCGAATTAAAAAATTTCAAGTTATTTAGTCGACAAATCTAACCATTATGATACCGACAAATTGATAACAAAGAAAGCCCCTTTAAGTGATGAATATTAAACTCAAAGAAAGTCCCGGTCACCTTCATGATTTTTTTTCTAAAACTAAATCCAATAAGCTTTGTTGTTTTGATATGATGCAGCATGCAAACAGGAGTGCCTCCTGTTCAGCATTAGATTACAGATCAGATCAAAAGAGATTCAACATAAAAATCCCCCCACGTTAAACGACAAAGAGATTCAAAAAGATGGTCCCCATCAATGACTCTATCAGGCATAATACAAACTTTGAAAAGCATTTTTGTTGCAATATGTGCCATTTTACAGTCCTTATCTTCAAAAGCATCTGGCATCCTACACTGGGCTTTCTGGCTAAGTTTCAAAAGAGAATTCTTGCGGCATGTTATGCAAAGCACGCATTGTGTTGCTGGCCACATCCAGCAGCTGCAAGTACTCATCCGCGCCATCAACCAGACGCTGCACACCAATGACCAGATATAAGAATTACACCCATGAACTGATTCATACAAATTCAGTTTCCACTGATAAACCCGCCAGCAGGGGAAAAGTTTCCCAGTCTTGGATGATGTAAAGAAACAATGGAGCAGGTCGGTAGAAAATAATTGAAAGGCCAACTTCACATGTACCAGTTAATATGCTGTTGGTCATGTTTAATAGGTCAATTTCCAATAACTTCAATATAAAGAATGACATAGGTCAACGGGATTTCCTTCAAGACTGCACATACACCAATGCAGACAAATTTTAACAGTCTAGATCCCTGTTATATCTCAGCTTTCGTTGCCAGCTTATGTTAATCAACCAAAGAATAGGTATGATTTTTATGGGGGAAAACAATAAGTAACTTAGCCAATCTCATTTCTATTCTAAGACTACCAAAACTAAGAAATTAGCAGTAGATAACCAACAACTAAGTTTATGTGATCAAAGTAACCTTATCTGCTTCAGCCAAACTCTTGCAAATTCTAGCTTTCTGTTCATCTGGTACATCATCTGCCTCAACAACCACATTAAATAACTGGAAGAAGCCTAATGTTAGTATCAAATACATCTAGAAATTGAAAATGACAACTAATCATGGATGAAAAATAAAGAAATTAGACCTGAGATATCATCTGAGAAACTAGATAACCTTCTGCAATTACATTAAGGACTTCCTTGTTTGCCAAATCAAAGTTACCACTTTTGCATGCAACATAAAGCGCCTCCACAACTTCTTGAGGTATAACCTGATACAGTGCAATGTTTGTGTCAAGGCATGCCAGAGTCAATTAAATAGTACAATTAAAAGAAGGCAGGTAGTTTCAGATTCTCATTTTGCTTTTCTTCATTAAAAAACAAGACAAGAATTCAAGAAAGAATGCCACACTAAATGACAACTTTCTTAGTTTTTTCATCCATAAAAGCTGCAAACAGAGAATCAAAAGGTATACAACTTCAATTTTGAATTCAGACTGAAGTCTGAACATCTTCTAGTAACTATCAAAATAAACAAACGAGTCTATTGAGAGTAAATTTCCATCGCTTATCTTTTGCAGCAGCTTATGCATCCAAGTCAAGAATCAAGACTCCTTTGCTCTACAGAGCACTAGAGCAGTTATCCAAAAACTACCTCGGGTAAAAGATGGGTTAAAAATAAATCAAGAGAAGCCTAATATCATTCAAAGCAAAATTTTAGAGCAAACTATCTAGCATTGGGGAACTTTAGTGTCGATGAATCAAACAACTTACCCCAGACACACTGATTAGGTCGCTGGAGGAAATCAATGATCCAAATAAGCGTGCAGCTCCCTGAAATAATCCAAAACACAAAATTAAGCATCTGCAAAAGCATGAAAAAAGCCAGTCGGCCAACAAGACATACAATACTCACAGGGAGCACGTCCTAGTAGGAATGGAGCATAGTAAAACAATTATTTTAATGGTGCTGGAAAGAAGTTACAAATCATTATTTCGACCAACAATAACAGTTTCATAACAGGGATTATGGTCAAAGCCCTTCATGTGGAAAGTGATATTTACAAAGTGAAACAAACTTGGCAGTAAGCAGAAAACACAATTGGGTCAAGTTGCAACAAGTATGCAATCAAATTGTCAAAAACTAAAACTATAGTAGAAGTGCATGGATAATCCATAGCATCAATTTCACAAATATTGGGAATGCATTGCATTCCATTACTTACCTGCAAGTATGTAATAGCCCGACGAAGATCACCTTGTGAAATGGAACTTAATGTTGAAAGTGCCTACAGTGAAACATAAAATGTTTAGGAAAGAGGCCATTTAATAAAAAAAACCACTCGTAAAACAATATTAAGACACCAGGTTCACACCTCTGAATCTAAATTTAGGCCTTCTTGATCACAAATGTGCAATATACGACTGCTCATTATTTCTTCTGAAAGTGGCTTGAATCTGAACTTGGCACATCTTGAAGCAAGTGGCTCTATGATCCTATGAAACTCAATAACATAATGCCTAAGAGTTACCCTTCAATTCTCAAATTTCCATCGTGATTTACAAGTCAATTGCAACCTTATAGTGCAAAAAGTTTACTACACTTAACTTGTGGTCAAAAGAGTAAAAGAAACTTGAGAAAAGAGAAATAGAAGAAACATACCTGCTTATGTAGTTGCATATGAAAAAGAATCGTGTAACTTTTGAGTAAGTTTCCATGGTACGTCTCAAAGCATTCTGCAGTCAAGTTTATGTGTCTACATGAATTTTAAGGTGCGACAATGGCTACCCAAAAAGAAAAAGGAAATGAAACATGCCTGAGCATCTTCAGTCATTGAATCTGCTTCATCAAGAATAATTATCTTGAACGGTGGGCAAGGATAACCCCTAGGGAAATACAAAGGAAAAAAGAGAAAAATGGTACACTTAAACTTGATCAATAAACAACAGTAAACCGAATTTTAAATCTTATTTATCAGAAAATATGAGAGCATACCCAGCACGCTGGCCAGACCCTACAGCAACAGCAGCAAAATCTTTGATCTTTGTGCGAACAACATTGATCCCACGGTCGTCACTTGCATTTAGCTCCAGCACCCTAGATTTGTAGAGTTCAGGTCTGCAAAATTTCGGTTTCAGTTGAATTAAGATAAACTGAAGTAAAAAAAAAAAACCCATATAAGTGTAAAGTTGTAAAATGAAATGAAATAAAAGGAACATTTTAAACTCTACAATCAGCAACAACTAAGTATTAAATGGTAAAAAACCGCACAACAGATAAAATCAACATAACTCTGAACTCCAGGGAAGCATTACAGTAATTACGGAAGCCTAAAAGTTCACCAAAGAATTAACCTTCAATTCGATACACTTCAAATCAAATTGAAAATGTGGCCATCTCACAAATTCCACACAAAAAGTAAATAAATGACCAATCCAAAATGAAGGATTTAGATCAAAGTTTCACTTTCACAGCAACATGTCAAAATTAAAAAACAAAGAGTACCCAAATAGCTGATGGGCGATGGCGAGAGCGGTAGTTGTTTTTCCAGTTCCAGGAGGACCGTAAAAGAGCATATGCGGGCACTACATAAAAAATAGTATTGAATTAGGGTTTTATGCATAATTTAAAGCAAAAGTAGAGAAATTCAACTGGGGGTGATAAAATTACATTGGCGGTCTCGAGGGTGTTGGTGAGAACTCGAACAACCTCGTCTTGATGCGCCACATCTTTCACTTGCTTTGGCCGACTGAGACGAAACAAAAGTCTCTACCAAATCATAACAAAAATAAAAGTTAAAGAGAAAAAGAAAGAGAGAATGAGATATAGTACTATTTTTCAACCCAAGGTTGGGAGCTCTGCAATACTGGCGCCATTTTTGCTCTTGCTAGCTGCTCCTCGCCTCCTTAATGCGACTTTTTTTTCCCACTTCTGTTTTTTGATTTATTTTTCAGCTTCTTTTATTCTTTTATTTTCCTGTTTTCCTTTTTTCCCGCTTCTTGGGTTTGGTTTGCGTGTATGGAAATGACACAAATATGGCTTGTTTTCGATTAGGGTAAAGTTCTTAAATATTTCTCAAAAAAAAAAAAAAGTTCTTAAATAGTTTAATAAATATATTTTTAAGGGTAAATAACATAAATAATCTCTCGATTATATGATATTGCTTTATAAATTTATTTGACTATTAAAAGTTATAAAATGATCCTTTAACTATAGAGTGTTACTTTTTGAGTCCCTCAACTATTAAAAGTTATAAAATGATCACCCGACTATTCATTATGTTTCAAACTAGTTTTTTTTCATTAAAAATTAGCGGTTGTTTAAGTTGGATGTTAACATGATGAGTGTGATATGATAGTCGTTTGAGATTTTATGGTCAAATTTTATCATATCATAGTCAACAAGTTAACGTTCAACTCAGAATATCGTCTATTTTTAACTTAAAATAACGAGTTTGGAATATAATGAATAGTCGGATGACTATTTTGTAACTTCTAATAGTCGAGGGACTCAACAAAACAACATTCTATAGTCAAAGTGTAACACCCCAACCCGTATCCGACCCGAATACGAGTCCGAGATATTACATTAACTTTTAAAAACAATATTCTTACAAAATATCAAAACATTTGAACACTTTTTAGAAAATATAATAATATAATGTTGAATCATGTTTGTTATAACCAATTTAAGAAAATATATGTTTTATGAATAGTAAAATACTGTATGAACAGTGCACAGTATCATATGAACAGTAGTGAATAGTTTCGAATGTTAAAAATTTTTCAGATTGCTTGAGGGGAACCGATTCCCCTGCTACAGGGAACCGATTCTCTGCTACAGTACTGCTACAATACTTTCGTAAAATACGTATAAATTCATAAAAATCTAAGTTTTCATCAGTATAAAATTACCATTTACATATAAACATTTAAAACATTACAAAACTCAATCATATGAATTTACAAAGCCGATTAAAACATATCAGATTCAAATCTTTGTTTACATTCCAACCATTATGAGTATTATAAAATACATACTATTAACTTCTTTTCTGATCTGATCTTTGGAAAGGAAAAACTGACCTGTCTTGCTTAACTTTTATCATTCTTCCTCTTCTCAGAACCTACGCGTGAAACAAGCACACGCTAAGTCGTTTACTTAGTGAGACATATAAAACATATAATAAAACCATAAACATTCCATATAACAAAATGCATACATGCATCTATACCATCATTATCCACAACAACCTCATTATCATGATCTTGTACTTATCTTTTCTGTGTACCATATATCATCATATAATTCATGTGAAACATTTCATATCACCAAAAGCATGTACATAACATATATTGTAGTGATTATTATCTCTTTATTAGCTCATGTACACAAAGAATTCAATGTAAACGATAATAACACGATATCATATAATAATGCAAATACTTTTGATATCTTTTATAGGCCCATGTACACTGTTGAAAACTGGAGGTATGTTAGTACATTAAGGTTGTGCATTAATGCTGTCACCACAGCTCGTATAAGTCCCACTAAGTGGCATATGAAATTTGTCTCGAAGGACCACTGTATTGTCCCGAAGGACCACTATAACCCTCGGCTCTTGGCATGCCAACTATACCTATAGCTCTCGTATTATATACCATGAGCATTATTCTTATGTTTCATATGTTCATGTACTCATGTCATTTCTCTTGTGAACACATATACCTTTCTTCTGTCACATATCACTTGTATGTGTAAACATCTGTATCATTTCATATAACATGTATCACATAGGTTTATATCATGTAACATATATCATTTCTCATGGATTCATGTAAACATGTATATCATATCTTGTTCATATATACTTCACATATCACATAAAATAACATATAACTTGTACCTGTATTCATGTATATATTTTCATCTAGTCCGTATATCAATGCCCTATACTTATCTCACAGTTTTACATAATCACTTTTATTGAATTCACGTGTCCTATCTTACACAATCCTATAATTACTTATGTCAATACCACATAGCTTGTATTATAATTTCATATATTCTATGCATTAATGACATATAGTTTTTATCCTATTTTTACACGATCACTATATCATATTTCTTATACACTAATTTCATATTTTCCATTAGTTCATTTTCCCATAGCTTATCACACCATATAACATCTATGAATCTATTCATGTATTCATGCTTACATAATAATCATATCAAACACATACTTAACATTCAAATATTTATTCAATCCAATATTGGAATTAGACTCATCGCGAGTCTTATTTCCATAAACATCATTTACAACTAGTATTAACTCACCTTAGTCTTGCTTTGATTCGATCCTAATTCTTTGATTGTTATGGAACTTGTTTAGGCTCAATATCTACATAAATATAATTTTTAGAATAATTATCAAAAGCCTAAACCTTAAACTTGATGTTAATAACTTACGCTAATTTAATGAACTAAAATTCTAATTTTTCCATTAGGGGGAATCAATACCCCCAGGGGGGTATCTGTTCCCTCTGCACAATATGAAATTTTCGTTCAAGCCCAGAAATCACTGTTCATTGCACGAAATTCACTTCAATTTCAATTCTTCAAGTTTCATTCCCTTTCATATTTTTAACTCAAATATACATACTTAAACTAATTTATATCCATTTATTTCATCTTAAACCTCAAAATTCTATTCTACATATAAAAATCAATAATCATACCAATTTTTTCATGTTATCCAAACTTAATTCTAACACTTCTAACTTCTTATTCTCATAGATGACAAGTCAAATTCATCCTCCAAATTCATTTAAACCTTCCTATTCAAAATTTCACTCCAAAACCCATTTTCTTTAATTTGTCACAACTCCTTTATCTTTTGATTTTAAGATAACTTAAGCTTTCCCTAAGCTTAGTTATCATCTAATGATCAAAATCTAACCTTTAATTCAACAAATAATCAAGAAACAAAGAAACTCTTACCTTTGCCTAGCTTTCACAGTTGGAGAAGAAGAAAGGAAGAAGAAGTAGAAGATGAAATGTTTTCATCTCCCCACGTTTTTATCTCCTATTAAAGGAGAGAAAAATATCTTTCCTTGTCAATTGACCATTTTTTCCCTTAAATTCATTGGATAATTACTAACAACTTTCCGGAAATATTCCCAAATAAATCATTAAACTATTCAACTATTCTACTTTGATTACCAAATTCTGAAAGTGTACAATTTAGTCATTAACCCGTAGTTTGGGATGTTACACAAAGGGTCGTTATGTAATTTTTAATAGTTAAGGCATCTAATAAAGTAATATCATGTAGTTGGGGGACCATTTGTGTTTTTACCTTATTTTTAAATAATATTTTAGGTAAACTACATGTTTTATACATAAACTATCAGTTTTGGTCTATTTTAGTATCTAAACTTTTAATTTTTTTTTTCAAACGGATTAATTGTAAATTAAGTGCTCCAACTATATCACTTTTCACGAATAGGGGCCTAAACACTTTTTTGAATGATTCATGTGTCTAACGTTACAAACTTTACTAGTTTAAGTGTCTGTGACTTAACAGTCGTTAAAAATTTTTGTTAATAGACACGTGTCACACTCTGATAATTTTAAAATAATTTTTTTAAAATATTATATTTATAGAAAACCCTTATTTTTCTAAAATTACCCAAAAAAACAAAATCCCCAAATTATAACTCTAACCCTATCTCTACCTCCATTTTTGGCCACATTCACTACCTCCGACACCTCTCTTGCCATCTCCGTAGTCGAATAACGTCGTCCTTATCATGGATTCGTCGTGGTCTTCACGATGGTTGTTGTTTCGTCACGTTCATCGGGATAGATTTGTCATGATTTCGTTACTGTTATGGTGATTGTTAGTTGGGGAACATGTCTTTGGTGGAGGCGCAGCCAGATGGAAGTCCAATTGACGATAACAACGACGTCAAACATGGGTATAGGGGCTAGATTTAGGATTTTTAAAGCTTGGGGAAGTCTTTACAATTTTAAAAAAATTATTTTTTAAATATATTTTAAGTTTTTTAAATTAAAATTTTAGAAATTACTTATTGATATGAACCTTTTAATATTTTGGATGCAAATCTTTTAATAGTTTAATATGATAATCTTAAATAAAACAAGATGGGTAAAATGATAAATTCTATTTATTGATTCATTATAAAAATCTTGATCTCTAAAAGATTGATTTGTATGTACTGATTTATTTTTTAAAATTAAAGAGATTAAAATATATTATTAAAATGATGAATTGGAGTTACACATGTAATCTAAAGTGACCGAAGAGGATGATATTCGAATTTGATAAAAATAAACTTAAAACAAATAAAAAGAAAGAAAAAAGAAAATCAACTACTAAATTATAAAAGAATTACATTAAATAAAATTTAGAATTTTTAAAATATTTTCTCAGAACTATAAATTTTAAATACATTTTTTATAGTTTTGAAAATAAGTTGTGATTTTTTATTTTTTTAATATTTGTGAAGTTTTTTAAAATTATAATTTATAAACATCGAAAAAGGTGTCAAAATAAAATTCCGTTGAAGGGTTAAATAAGATATTATCATATAATTCTAACGTGTCATATCATTCTTTAACATCAACTAATGTCAATTAACGGTGCGATGTCTATTTTATAACAAAATTCAAAGTTTAAATGTCTATTTTATAACAAAATTCAAAGTTTAAATGTCTATTTTATAACTCTTAAAAGTTAACATCTATAAAGATTGATTTATGATAATAACATTTTTTAACTTCACCTTCTCAATTATTACAATTTATTGATCTATTGAATATAATTGATTTAATTAAATGTATAATTGTATTTTTAAATTTTTTCATTATCAACTTGATCAATCAATCGAAATATGTTACGATGTGATGAATTGATTCTTTAAAAATATATAACGAAAACAATCAAAAATATTTTTTTTACGCAATGGTATCTTAGTTATTTACTTATCATTAAGGACAATATGTAACCTTACTTACAAATCATTAAGTTTGTTTTCTTGTTCATTATTAGCTTTCTAATCTTGAATGGATATCTTTTACGTTTTGAAATCACAACTTCATATTATGAAACTAATTTGTCATTGATATTTTATAACTCGTTAAATGTATAAGAATTTGAATTAAATAAGGTAAATAATAATAAATAAAATCAATTAAAGGGTAATCACAACTTCATATTATGAAACTAATTTGTCATTGATATTTTATAACTCGTTAAATGTATAAGAATTTGAATTAAATAAGGTAAATAATAATAAATAAAATCAATTAAAGGGTAAGATTAACAGTAGAAAATAAGAAGATATTAACTAGGAAAAAAATAAGGAGTTAATCTTAGCCTTTGATTTCCCTCAATCTAATGGTCTTAAAAAGTGTAAAACTAAAAGAGTTTACATTGTGTAAGTGGATCATAACCCCCATATATATATATATATATACCATTTGATGAGTAAAAATATATGTATGAGATTAACTCATTGTTCTTTTCCCAGTTAATATCTTTGTAATATCTCAAATTTTGGTTAGTGACCAAAATGTAAAAATTGAAAGTTTAATGGTCAAAATATAAACTTGGAAAAGTTTAAGGACCAAAATTATAGTTTTCAAAATTTATGTAATTTGGCCCTTAAATGAATAGTTTACTCCAAAACTGATAGTTTCGTGGGAATCAAAATTTTGATTTGGGATTTGCACTAAAAGTTATAAAGTAGTAAAGTCTGGTATGGAATCAGATAATAGGGTCGAATCAGAAGCTTACAAAAATTTGAAGAAAAATAGTTTTGGGTTAGAATAATTATACTAATAGTTTTAATAAGTGGAATTTGATGTGGATTAGTGAAATTGGGTGGAATTGCACGTACCTTTAAAAGTTGAGTGTCGAACAATGGAGAATCAGATTAAAGCAATATTGGAGGAGCTTTATTCAATGAGAGGGTGATTAACTCAAGGTTTTTCTATGAAAGATTTTAATATTTTACTCTATTTATAAGCCTTTTGTCGGCTCCAACAATTATATTAGTACTATGATAAAAAAAAATTGGAGCAAGGGTTGGGGCCTCCTTGGGCCCTCTGTCTTTGATGGAGCACATCACGAAGAAGCCTTAGACAATGATAAGGAAGATAACAAAATTTGTGGGACCAACAATGACCATGCTTCAGTAGAAGGAGAAGATATTATATTCTTCAATAGGGTTTGTAGTTGAACAAGAAGAAAATGGGGTGTCAATGGCCTCGGATCAGGGAAGTTCTTGCCCCTATGTATCTTTGAGAAGGTCAGTTGACGTGGAAGAAGTAGAAGCTATGTGAAAAATCAATAATATGATGGGCATAACCTTCCAGGATAAGAAGAATGTGTTTGTGGATAAAGTGGCCAAGTTGAACAAGGAGAAGATTAAGAGGAATAAGAGTTAATCTCTCATTTTGCTTGAAGGTAATTTTGTTTTTCGTTTAATATTGGAGCTTTCAATAATTTCATGGAATATAATGGGGTTGGGTATAAAGGGGAAGGGTAGAGCAATGAGGAGGTTGATTATGGAGAAGAAGACGTCTTTTGTGTTCATCCAGGAATCGAAAATGGAGTCAGTGAGTCCTATGTTGTTGAGAAGGATTAGGGGAAATATTTACATGAAGTTGTTGTTTCGCCTTCGATTAGACCAGCGAGGAGTATGATAAGTTTGTGGGATGAGATTTTTTTTTTGTTTTAAAGCAACCATAAATTCACAAAAGCTTTATTACGATTTGGGGAGATTTTAAGGAAGTTGATGTACATTGTTGTTTTATAAATGTTTATGGGTCGTCTGTGGATTCGAAAAAAGAAGATTTTTTCATGGAACTTATGTCTTTCATTGGTCAGTTGGATGATCCTTTCTACGTAAGGGGTGATTTTAATGTTTATCTGAATCGAAATGAGAAAATTGGTGTGTCGTAAAATTTGCATTCGATGAAGTTGTTTAATGACTTTATGATGCAGGCGAATCTGGTTGATTTACCTTTGTCGAGTGGTCACTTTATGTGGAGTAATAATCAAAAAGCATCAACGGAAATTAGATTGGATCAGTTTCAGTTAGATTTTTGCTTTGCATCCATTTTTCCAAAACTATTACAACATCTACTGCCTAAATCGTTGTCTGACCATAATGCTATTATGCTTGAAAACATGGGACAAAATTATGGTCCAAAGCCGTTTACATTTTTCAATTATTTGCTAAAAGAATATGTTTTCAAGAAATGATAGAAAGGGAGATAGAGAAGACACAGAAGGGGAGGAGCATAAGAGGTGTTATGAGTATTCTAAAAAATCTAAAGAAGTCAATAAAGGGGTGGTCAAACAATAATTATTTAAAGCTACCGGGTTTGATTCTGGATTTGGAAAAGAAGATTCATGATATGGAGGTGGCATTACAATCGGGGTCTTTGGTATTTTCAAGGGAAGAACTGGCGAAAGCAAGAAGGGAGTTGTATGACTTGTACAGAAATGATGAGCAAATTTGGTTTCAAAAATCTTGGGTTAAGTGGATTAAAAATGGCGACAGAAACTCGAGATTTTTCCATCAAAGTGTTGTGAATAGAAGCAGAATTAACTCAATCAAGTATATAAGAATAGAATATAGGTTGGTTTCGGACCCGAAGCAGATAAAGAACACTGTTCTGAACTTTCTTAAAGATGCCTATAATCAGAAGAACACCTTAGATGTGGTTTCTATGGATCTAAATTTTTCTAGGCTATCGGAAGAATAGAGTTCACTCTTGGAAAGCCCCTTCTCGGAGGAGGAGGTATGGAAGGTTATTGCTTTGACAGATAGTAATAAAGCATCGGGTCTTGACGGTTTAAGTGTGGGATTCTTTAAGAAACTTTGGTCCAAATTAAAGCCCAAGATCATGAGATTCTTCAACGACTTTTTTATGGGGAAAGATTAGGAGAATGGAATAAATCATTCATTCATTACGCTTATTCCTAAGAATTCGAGCCCAGAATGCTTGGATGATTATAGGCCGATCAGCTTTGTGGGTGCTCTTTATAAAATTTTATCAAAGGTTCTCGCTAGGAGATTGAGAGGGTGTATTGATGATTTAATAGGGTCATCACAGTTCGCTTTCATCCCGCGTAGGCAGATTATGGATTGTTCTTTCCTTGCAAATGAAAGTATAGATTATTGGAGGAAAAAAGGATTAAAAGGGTGGCTTTTAAGATGGATTTTAGGAGGGCATTTAACTCTGTTGATTGGGGGATTTAGTTAAAAATTATGGAGAAGATGAGATTCGAAATGAGGTGGTGTTATTGGATATTCAAGTGCATTTCGTCGGCCTCCATTTCTATTTTAGTCAACGGGTCACCGACGAAAGAGTTTAGGATTGTTGGAGGGCTTCGGCAAGGGTGTTCTTTGTCACCTTTATTATTCAATCTGGTCGGGGTATTATTAAACTTGATTTTTTCTAAGGCGGTAAATTTGGGGTTTTTCTACGAGTTTGAAATCGAAAATGCATATTTTTTTTTTCATGTTATCACATCTATAGTTCGCGGATGATTTGCTAATTTTCTGCAATGCTTCTATGGTCCAATTGAAGAATGTTAGTAGAGTGCTACATATTTTTGAGTTAATGTCGGGTCTGTAGTTGAGTTTGGAGAAGAGTAGAATTGTTCGAATTAATATGGAGGATATCACTATTAAGGAATAGGCGGACAAATTTGGATGTTTTGTGGGGGAGTTTTCGATTGAGTACCTTGAACTTCCCCTTGGTGCAAAAAAGAATTCAGCAGCGCTTTGGGAGCTGGTTGTCCAAAGATTCTACAAAAAATTAGTTGGATGAAAAGTGACATCTCTATCTTTAGTTGGGATAGTGGTTTTAATCAAATCAATGCCCATTCATTTTTCCATATGTTTCCTGTCCATTTTCAGAATACCAACCCATGTTTTGAAGAAGCTAAATTGTATTATGGCCAAGTTTTTATGGGGAGATTCAGAAGATAAGAAGAAGATCTATTGGGTTAATTGGTCAACTGTGTGACAACCTAAATATTTAGAAGGTCTTGGAAATTTGCTATAGAAAGGGACACTTGATGGAAAAGATTTGTGTGCAGCAAGTATAATATAGATCCGAGAGTTATTCGGATTGAATTTATAGCAACTAACAGGGCATCCTAGAGTTGGAAATGAATACTAAATAATTGTGAGAATGAGGATGAATTTGGGTAGTGTTTTCAAAATCATTTAAAATTTCAGGTTAGAAATGATGACTCTTTAAGGATCTGACTTGATAATTGGTTAGGTGGTTACCCTCTTAAGGTGTAATTTCCGAGAATGTTTATTTTATCATTCAAAAGGAGGAAACGATTAATGAGTTTAGATGTCAAAATCATTTAGGTTGGTGTTGGAACATTCATTTGAGAAGGTATCTTATTAATTGGGAGGTGGAGCAATGGGTAAACCTAAATTTTTTTGCTTCAGAATCTTCCTTGCATTAAGGAGAATAATGATGGATGCATATGGTAGGGGAATGGGGAGGGTATTTATTCAGTAAGGTCTTGTGTTAGGCTAATGTGTAAAAGACAACCTATAAATTATGTTTGGACGAAGTAGGTTTGAATCAAGGTGGCACCCCTGAGAATGAAAACCTTTGTATGGCAAGTAATTCATAAGAAATTGGCTGTTAAATTGGAGCTTACTAAATGAGGTATTGAAGGCTTGGAAGATGTTTTGTGCCCTCTTTGTCGACTCGAACCCGAAACTGTTTCACATCTTATGGTATCATATAAGTTTGTGTGGGATATTTGGTGTACTTTTCTGCGTTATTGGAAAATTACATCGATGCTGCCATGTAATCTTGTTGATCTAGTAGTGGCTTAGATGGAGTTAGTTTGTTACTCTCACGTTTGTACTTTAATATCAGGCGCGATTATGTGGCCGATGTGGAAGTGTAGGAATGAAATAGTTTTCAAGAAGGGTTATTTTGATTCAGTTCAATTGTCATTCCTCATTAGATTTAGATTGATTTCATGGTTTGTTGCAAAATTTCCTAGTGCTAATATACAATTTGATGGCTTAATGAGTGACCCATCTTTTGCATATATTCATTTGAAAGCCAAGAAAGTGATATCCTATTTACTTGCTTGGTCCTCTCCTCCCTCAGGTTTTTTGAAGATTAACGTTGATAGAATAGTGGATAAATAGTGGCTTAGAGGTGGTATTGGTGGTCTTATTCATGATTTGAATGGTAAGTTGTTGGGGTCTTTCTCAGAAAATGTGGGGTATGGCCGTCCTGTAACACCCCATCCCGTATCCGACCCGGATACGAGTCCGAGATGTCACATTGACATTTCAAAACCTTTATTCTTGCAAAATAATAGAACATTTGAATTCTTTTTAAGAAAATACGATAATATATTGTTGAATCATGTTTGTTATAACCAATTTAAGAAAATATACGTTTTATGAACAGTAAAATATGGTATGAACAGTACCGTGAACAGTATCATGAACAATGAAAATTTTGAATATCAATTGTGTATCGATGCACTGCCACAGTGCATTGATGCAGTGCTACAGTAACTTCGGCAAAATATGTATAAATTCATAAAAATCTGAGTTTTCATTCGTATAAAAATTCCATTTACATATACACATTTAAAACATTGCAAAACTCTATCATATGATTTTACAAACCGATTAGAATATATCGGATTTAAACCGTTACTTACATGCCAACCACTATCCTTATTACAAAATACACACTATATATTTCTTTTTTGATCTGATCGTTGGAAATAAGAACTGACCTGTCTTGCATAACTTTTATCAATCTTCCTCTTCTCAAAACCTACATGTAAAACAATCACACGTTAAGTCGTTGACTTAATGAGGCATGAAAACGTATGATATTACTACTCATATTAATGCATAAACAATTAATACTATCATATCATATAAAAGCATATACCATTTACAATACTTATCAGTACTCATATTATTATCACTAATTCCTTTATATCATGTAAGCATATACTGAACCTTTCTATACTCACCATCGGGCATCCATATCATTTTACAACAGAGCACACATAGTATCATATCAAGTTATTTATTGTCTTTAAAGATCATGTAATAGCCCATGTATACTTTTGAGAACTTAAGGTATGTGAGTACATTGAGGTTGTGCACTACTATGTTGTCACCACAGCTCGTATAAATGTCCCGAATGACCTATCCAGAGGTCATAAAGAACCTCGACAACTGTCCATAGGTCCCGAAGAACCTAGGTAAATTGTTCATATATTCCTTAGAACATAGGTATACTGACCATATGTCTCAAAAGACATAGGTAATTCTGCCCATATGTCTTGAAAGACATAGGTAATTCTGTCCATATGTCCCGAAAGACATAGGTAATTCTGTCCATATGTTCCGTAGAACATAGGTAAACCCTCGACTCTTGGCATGCCAACTATATCACTAGCTCTCATATCACATAACATGAGCATTATCATTTATATCCTTTCACATATTCACATGCACATTTTACTTTTCATATGATTTCATAATCATATGTCACTTAGCTTATAACACTTCTCTTGTGTTCATATGACATGTAAATCATTGTCATTTCACATATATACACTCATATAATCAAGCATACATACATTTCATGTCATTCAATTCATTCTCTATATCCTTATCACATAGCTTATTTTATTTCTCATGTTCTCATATAAATACATATATCATGTCTTGTTTACTTATGTTCACATATCCACATCACTTATTCATATCATCTCTCTTTTAATCTCATATTTCTCCTTTTCTGTCACATATCACATGTTCATATAATCACGTAGTTTACTTTCATGTAATTCATATCACTTATGTTCACAAAGCTCGTATCACTTTGCATGGTTTCACATAAACATAAACATATATATATACATCACATAGCACCTATAAGCTCATATATTTCATAGTTCTTTCACATAGCTCACTATCATATTTTCATATCATATATCTTATAATAGATTCTTATATCATCTTTTGTTTTCTTTATACCTATTCACAATCACACTAGCATATACTCATACAAATCATGCCACACATACAATAACATAAGTACAATTTAAATTGCACTCACCTTAGCCTTGCTTTGATTTAATCCTAATTCTTTGATTGTTCCGGAACTTGTTTAGGTTCAAAATCTATATAAACATAATTTATGAGACAATTATCAAAAGCCTAAACCTTATAACTTGGTATTAATAATTTAGGCTAATTTAATAAACCAAATTCCATTTTTCCTTTAGGAGTGTATCGATACACTATGAGTGCATCGGTACACAAAATAGCTTCGAAATTCCCATGCATTGATGCACCCCTTAATGCATCGATGCATCTTCAAATTTTGTCTTAGTGCATCGGTACACACTCATAGTGCATCGATGCATCTGCCCAGAATAGGTTCTTTCATCCGAAAATCATCAACACTTCACCCAAATTTTCATGTATAAAACCCTTATTATGTTACTAAATTCATCTATAACAACTTTAATCAATTTCTATCATTCCAACACTTTATAATCTCCCATATTCTATCCAAATTCTTAAGGCTAAAAATCATCCCAAATTTTCCATGTTATCCAAACTTAATTCTAACACTTATAACTTCTTATTCACCCTTATAACAAGTCAAATTTAGTTTCAAATTCAACTTATCAACTCTTTTCCGGAAATTCACTTAAAAACTCATTTTCTTTAATCTTTCGTAACTTCTTAATCTCTTAATTTTAAGATAAATTAAGCTTTCCTTAAACTTAATTATCATCTAAGGATCAAAACCCAACCTTTAATTGAACAAATAATCAACTAATGATGAAACTTACCTTTTGCTTGAACTTTCACGTGGAGAAGAGAAGAAGATGAAGAAGTTTAGAAACTTATCTCTTCAAACATGCATCACATTGGTATTATAATATCCACTAATTATTATTTAATTATTTTTCTTGTTAAATGACTCATTTGCCCTTTGACTCCTTTAATATTTACTAACAATTTTCAGGAAATATCTCCACATAAATCATTGAATTATTAAACTATTATACTTTTATCCCCAATTTCTGAAATTTTACAATTTAATCACTAACCCGTAGTTTGGGATGTTACACGTCTTATTTTGGCTGAACTGCTTGCAATTAAAACAAGATTAAGTTTTTTCTTTGAGAAGGAGTGGGGATCTAAAAGAAGATTGATTTTGGAATCGAATTGTTTGAAGGTCTTGGAGTGCATCAAAAGTACTTGTTCTTGCCCAACTTTGTTTGAATCTTTGGTCAAGGAAATTTAGTGGCGGTGAATAAAAATATAATTGTAAGGCATATTTAGAGATGTTGCAATTGGAAGGCTGATGAGTTTGCAAAGTCGAGAATTGGGTAATTGTTTGTAGTTCAGCCTACTATTTTATTGTGTATAGGATATTTGGGTTGTTTTATAAGGTGGGGCAAGTCTTGTTAAGTTAGGGATATGATTTTTTATGATATGCCAACAGATTGTTGGTCATTTTTTAGGTTGTATTTTGGTTGTGTATGGTTGTAATGAACTCTTGATGTACTTGGTATTTAAGGAATAAAATTTTGAGGGACTCTTTTCCTCCTTTCAATGTCCATTAAGCTATCTTCATAGCTTAATGGGTATGAAGGGTTTTTAACAAGGCCTCCCATTTTTATCAAAAACCTTGTTTCTATCCAAGTTATGAGTTATGACATATGGGGAAGCAGTTGTTGATGCAGAAGGAACAATGATTAACATCTATAAGACTGTCGATCCTCTAAAGGCGCAGATTCCTCCTTGCAATGTTTTCTCAAGAAAATAAATGTCAAGGTTTTTGGGTAAAAATATCTCTCCTGAAACATATTTAAATCGTCAGCTAAAAAGAGTGAAACATGTTTCAAGAGAGACTTCTATCACATCAACATGGAGAAGTGAGGTGGTTCATGCTAATACCTAATAATTGCTTTCAGAGATAAGAAATTCTAATGGAATATCTAGTGCTAAAAGTCCATCTCAAGGACATAAGAGCAGTAATACTGGGAGTGGGGTGCGCATGAATGGTTCTAGTTATGCTTCCAGTATCCCAAATGTGAACACATCTCTTCAAGGGGAACAACATTCCATGACTGAAACCAAAGTTGCAACTTTAGATGGGAATTTAAGTGAGCACATGACATCTTCCTCTTCTAGCAAGAGCGAGATGAGCAATGGTAAGGCCCCTACATATTCAATGATGACGAATTGGGGTCAATTGAGGGAAATATGTGCGCTTCTGCAACTGGTGGATTAAGAGTGCAGTCGAGGAAGAAAGCAGAGATGCTTTTAGTGCGGACGGATGGATTCTCTTGTACCAGGGAGAAGGTGACTGAATCCTCCTTGGCCTTCACCCATCCTAGCACTCAACAACAGATGCTTATGTGGAGGTCTACACCAAAGACTGTATTACTATTAAAGAAGCTGGGGCCTGAACTAATGGAAGAAGCTAAAGAGGTAGAATTTGAAGATATTATTTGTTAAATAGTCTGTAAATGCCAATAATTGCCTCCTTGAACATTGATGATTTACCAGAATGTTTCTGTTTCAGCAAGTTTTCATTTGTCTCAGTGTATATGGTAGTATAATCTGAAACTGAATCACACTGAGATAGCACTTATAGTTTAGGATGCAAAATATTGGCATTTATAGCCCTCAAGTTTACATGCTTGAATTGTTTCACTTAGTAGGGCCTTATTTGCGTTGATTCAATTTAAGTCCTCTTTTTGTTGGTGGTGCGTTGATTACTCCAATTATCATGAACTTCTAGAACGATTTCAGTATTTAGTGCTGGAATTAGTCAGAAAAGGGGGTATGCTTTTGATGTAGATTATAGACATTTAAAAGCCTCAAGTTTACATGCTTGAATTGTTTCAATTATTGGAGTCTTATTTAAGTTGATTCTATTTAAGTATTGTTTTTGTTGTTGATGCATTGGTTACTCCAATTATCAGGAACTTCTTGAGCGATTTCAGTATTTAGTGCTGGAACTAGTCAGAAGAGGAGATGTTTATGATGCAGAATATAGAGATTTATAGCCCCCAAGGTTACTTGCTTGAATTGTTTCACTTATTAGGGTCTTATTTGAGTTGATCCAATCATTCAATTTAAGTCCTGTTTTTGTTGTTGGTGCATTGATTACTTCAATTAGCAGTAACTTGAATGATCTCAGTATTTAGTGTTGAAATTAGTTAGAAGAGGTGTGTATGTTGGCTTGTTGTTGAAGGTAAGGTGTGGAAACATCTTCTAGGGAGATATTATAAATCAAAATGAAGAATCACTCTCAAAGTTGCCTGTTTGATACATAGCAGTTGTAACTGCAATTTTTGTGTTTGATGCGCAGGTTGCTTCTTTCTTTCATTATCAAGAGAACATGAATGTTCTTGTTGAACCTGATGTCCATGACATTTTTGCTAGAATCCCTGGATTTGGATTTGTTCAAACCTTCTATAGTCAAGATACCAGGTACTTTATGATTTATTTTTCCATAAAGTTGATAATATTGTGTTCCTCAAACCTGATTGGAATCCTACTTGATCTTACGCTATTTTGAAATGATCTTCATGAGAGGGTTGATTTTGTGGCATGCTTGGGTGGAGATGGGGTTATATTGCATGCATCAAATTTATTTAGAGGTGCTGTACCTCCTGTTGTATCATTTAATCTTGGATCTCTTTAATTTCTCACTTCCCACACTGTACGTTTCTCACTTTTTGTGATCTTTTTCATGGATATCGAGTGTCCTAATAATTTCCCGTTTGTTGAACTTTTTTCTACCTTTTATGATTGATATAGTTTGAAGACTACAGGGAAGACTTGAAGCAGGCCATCCATGGTAATAACGCAGCAGATGGTGTTTATATAACTCTTAGAATGCGCTTACGATGTGAAATTTTTCGAAATGGTAAACCAGTTCCGGGGAAAATATTTGATGTCCTAAATGAGGTTGTTGTGGATCGGGGTTCTAATCCATACCTTTCTAAGGTTGAATGTTATGAGCATGACCGACTCATAACAAAGGTTGGTTAATTATTTTCTAGGAAAAGAAAAGGAAAGAAAATTTATGCCTCAATTGTCACGTAAAAGTGAGTTCTAGGCTTCTAGCTGTCATTTTGGATTATAAGTAATTCGGACACCTGTTGTTACCACAACAGTGGCAGTTTATTCTAGGCTGTAAATGATATATCTTATGTAACTTTAGAGATGGTCAATCTTTTGTGACTTCCCTATGCTTTTGTTTAATTAAAAATATGCCTTTAGGTGCAAGGCGATGGAGTCATAGTAGCCACACCAACGGGGAGTACTGCTAATTCTACAGCTGCAGGAGGTTCCATGGTAGGTTGTATTTTCAAGTTTTCAAAAAGACCAGGTTTATTCTACATGATCATCTTGAGTATCATGGTTATTCTGTAACTAACAACATACCATTGCTAATCCAGGTTCATCCAAATGTTCCTTGCATGCTTTTTACACCTATCTGCCCGCATTCCCTCTCATTTAGACCAGTTATACTTCCAGATTCTGCAAAGCTTGAATTGAAGGTAAAATTATTCGCATGAAAAATACCAATATACCATTCATAGTTCATTTTAGAACTATCCCCCATCTAATATGGTTATGGCCTGGTGGATAGTTGTGGGTTTCCATTTGAACGACGGAGGTCATTTGTTGGCATAATCGAATTGTATGAATATGGCACAACTTGTCCGAGTTCTCTGAAGTTAACATCACACCATTTGTATCTGAAGTAAAATTCTTAGTCAGGTTACCAAATTCTATGTAAAGCACTGAAACATTGTTGTTGGTTTCACAGATCCCTGACGATGCTAGAAGCAATGCTTGGGTTTCTTTCAGCGGGAAGAGAAGGCAACAACTCTCTCGAGGGCATTCGGTCAGAATATCTATGAGCCAGCACCCCCTACCAACTGTCAATATATAAATCTGACCAAACAGGTGATTGGTTTCACATCTTGATTCGCTGCCTGAACTGGAATGAGAGATTGGATCGAAAAACCCTCGAAGGCGTATGACACTGAGTAGCTAGTATCTTCATCCTCAAGGTAGGTTGAACAACCATGTAAATTGATGTACATATATAAATTGGAAGGAGTAAAAAAAGGGTTCAACACACAGTCTGATTGCTATTCATTACCAACTTATGCTTCCCCATAAAAGTAAATTTGGTCAACTTATATATATTATTTTATTTTGTGAAGGAATCTGATCAGATAGTGTTCTGTATCAAACTTGTAATTTATCCGCAAACTCTTACATGGACTTCTCTCTGGTACTTCCTGCCTGTATATTTATGCAGTATCATGGGGGAATGGTATGTGAAGAGTTACAGAGGAAGTTTCCATGATGTTGAAAATATTCCCATAGGTCCATGCAGAGGAAGTTTCTGTATAATAAATTAGAAAGAAAAAAAAATACTTTTTTGCCCTCTATATGTTGTATTGAGACGCATGTGGTACATGTTCTACAGGCATCTACTTTAATAGAAATAATGTGAAGTTAAGTAAAGAGAAACAGGAGAACCTATACGTATATAAAGATGTCAAAAGCTCACTGCCGTTTCTTAAAATAAAGAGTAGAAATTCTTAATAAAATATTGTATACTTCCTTGAGCTCTCTCTATATCCTTTCCTGCAGTTTTATTTTCCAGGAAAGAAGGGGCTCTCCTTTTTCAGCCAATCAAAAGAGAAAAAAAGAAACTCATTATTTCAGGTTTGAGCTTCTTTATGTATCTGCTTGCTATTACATGGCCCTGACAGCTTGGAACCTTGGTTCCTTTGGGAGGAACTTCTGCTGAACATAAACAGACATATAATCACCAAAAACAAACTTGGGATAAGTTTCTCCCTCTTGTTGGTTTGTTTTCTCCACCAGATGTGGTGCAGGAGCAATGGTGGCTTTCAAAGACGGATTGTAAAACGAAGCGATCGATCTCCTATTCCCATCAACGTAGCTCAAAACTCGGTGCCAAGCACTCTTGTATCGACCATTGCTGAGGACCTCTATCTGATCACCGGTGTTGATGACTATGGCGTTTGGCAAAGGCTGAACATCGATCCATTCCCCATCTTTCAAGACTTGAAGTCCCCCCACCTTGTCGTCTTGGAAGAGTAAGATCACGCCGCCAGCGTCGGTGTGAGCTCGAAGACCCTTCACCTTCTCAGGTTTAGGACATGGTGGGTAATGACTAACCTTGGTTCCAAAGAAGGCATTATCACCATCTCCATCATTGAATGCCTTCTTGATGTATCCATTTGGTAATCCCAAGTTTTCATCCATAACTTGCATCACCTTCTCAGCTAATTTCTTCAACTCAAACCTATAATCCTTCAATGTTTCCCTGCCATAACAAACATCAACAATTCACATCATACATTACCATACACATGCAAGCACAGATCAAACATGAAATGCTTACTGGAATCCAGGTGTTTTGGATGGCCATTCATTATCATCCAACAGAGTAACAACATCTTCCCAATCAGCATCCTCCAATAATTCACCACTCTCATCCAACAACTCCACTACCTTGGACTTGTTGAAATTCTCTTCACGTTCCAGCTTATAAAACTCAGATGACACCTTCTTCACCCTCTCCAGCAACTCCACTGAGATTCCATGGTTCACCAGCTGCAACACAAAGTTCATAATTTTACAATTTGAATACACAGATAAACCAAAACAAATCCCAAATTCCCTTCCCATAGTCAATGATAAGAAAAGTGTACCTGAAAAAAACCCCATTCTTGGCATGCATTTGCGATCTGAGCCAAAGTTTTGGCCCTGTCATCACCATTGAGCTTAGAGAAATCAATCACAGGAACTGCCATTAAAATGATGGGAAGAAAAGGTAATGAGAAGTAGTGCTAAAAAGATGAATAGGAATGCTTAGCTAAGTCTGCAGTTTTTGTGGTTGAAAGGGGAAGAGGAATGGCCCTATTTATAGCAAAGCTAAATCAAGCTTTCCCGCCATAATCAACCATTATTATTTTTTCTCCAAGTAGCCGTTGGGGTGACGAATGGGACGGTGAAACAGTACATATTAATTAAATAGATAAAAACCAGCAGGTCAATGTTTGAGATGAAGTCATCGATCGGTAATCAATAAAAAATAGAATGGTATCAATAATCAGTTAATCTAGCGGGATGATATACTAGATTCTTTAAACAATATTAGGGATTCAAATTTTAATATTATTGTGAACGGAGTCAGTGGCGGATCCAGAAATATTATTCAGGGTGGGAACGTATGTATTAAAAATGAAAACTTTTTGTATAGAGTGAACACAACTAAAATTTCAAGGTGGGTAACTTCAGTGAAATGAACAACTAACATAAAGAAGTTCAAAGAACGTCCACTCCAAGTTCTATGTCATCTGTTACTGAATAGAGTAAATTGAGCTGAAAACGTCGTCCTCATATTAAACTTTTGCTTGGATGAATTAATAGATGAGATATTATATGTTATACCAAAAAAATAAAATGATTAAAGTGAAAATCTCACTATAGCATAAGAACTAAAATAAGTACCAAACATTTTTCGATCTAGTTTTTATGGAATTGATTATCATTGAATTATAATTTTTTTATAAAAATAATTTAATAATACATTATCTAATTTAGTTTATGGCACGTACCAATCATCCTTCAAGTTTATGGAATGAATATGATAATGCTCTTCCAAATGTGTGGAACTGGGTTCACGTATCCAAATATTGGTCCCTATTGTACCAAAGTCTTACTTTCCCCATAATATAATCCATATGCCAAGTGTCATTATGCTTCATTCATCTGCAATTCTTTATTCAATTTCCAAATTAATTTACTTGCAATTATTTTTGTTTTTCAATTTTTTTTCATAATCGGGTGTAGAATTTTATGTCAGAAATGTAAATTCTTATATATATATATATATAATAAATTAAGGGCATGAACAAGGATTGGGTCAAGATCAAACATCGGAAGGAATAAGGATCTGTTGAGTATTTAAATTTAAAAATTTAGAGGACAAAGACCTTATTTTACTAATATTTGAACTATCAAGGATAAAAAAATGGTATTCTACCAAAAAATTTAGGGGCACATCTCCTCACACCAACAAATGGTTCATCAATAGGGATGGCAACGGGCCGGGTATTGGTTCCCGTCCCCGTTCCCGTTTAAAAAACTCATACCCGTTTTCGCTTAAAAAATCGCGGGAATTTAAACGGGGATTCCCATCGGGTAATCGGGGAAAACTGCGGGGAAACGGGTATCCCCGTTTAGCATAAACGGTTATTTAAACGGGTATCGGGTCGGATATTGGGCCGGGTATATATATATATAAATTAAATATATAAATATTATATATTTTTTTAATTTAAATTAAATTTATTAATATTATATATATATATATATATAATTATTATTTTTAATATTTATCGGGTTGGGTATCGGGTCGGGTATCGGGGCGGGTAATCGGATAATCGGGGCGGGGATTACCAAACCCGTTCTCGTTCCCGTCCCCATTTAGCATAAACGGTTTTTCCCGTCCCCGTTCCCGTTTAGCATAAACGGTTTTTCCATATCCCCGTTTAATTCGGTTTTCCCCGTCGAGTTCGGATTTTTTTGTCATACTTATTCATCAATAGGTATGGATTCGAGATTACCAATAAAATATATAAAAGGAAAACTTAATTTATATAAGAATTTAAATTTTTTTAAAGATACAATTAAGGATGGGCATGGGACTCGAACCCGACGGGTTCCGACCTGATCGGGTCAGATTTTTTTTTTTAAATTTGGGTCCAGGTCGGGTTTTTTAATGTTATGTTCGGTCGGGTCGGACTCGGGTTTAGGGTGAAAAATACCCGACCCGACCCGAAAAAATATATTTTTATCTTATATATTTAGGAATAATTATAATAAAACCCCTCTATATATTATTTTTTTTCAATTAAGTCACTATTTTTATTGAATAAAAATAATTTTTTTATTATTTCGGATCGGGTCGGATTTTAAGTTATATATCGAGTCGGGTCTCGGGTGGAGGATTCCTTATTCTCGGGTCGGGTCGAGTGGACTAAAAACCCCACCCAACCCGACCCATGCCCATCCCTAGATACAACCGTATTAATGCCCTCGGTCCATCTTTTCCACCCTTATATATAAGAATATACATTTTATTTTATTTTTTTAAATTAGAATGTGGTATGAAGAAAGGGTAGAGGATTCTAATTTGTTTGTTACTTGTAATTGAAACCTTTGCCGAGCCCAACATTTGCATCGGTATCCCCTATATCTTGTGGGGTGTAGCCGGCACTACCTTCCCCATGAATAGATGCACTGTTAATCATGCAGTGGGCGTAGTTTAAGGGTTAAGCAAAACAAGGTCAAACACTCTTTATTATAACTGTAATCGTAATGAACTAAGCTTATCCCTTATCATTGATTTGTCAACTCCATTATTTTATTATATCCCAACTTCTTCTCTCTCCTTTTCATTGTTATCGTTAGTTTGGGAAGGCCTCGGCTATTAAGGATTAAAGAATGGCGCATAAATTAATCAACAGGGTTAATTTAAGTGGTAAACAATTTGATATCTTTTAAGTAAAATCTCGAGTTCGAGTTTTTGTATATGCAAAAAATTCCTACAGGGAAACTCACTCTCTAAAATCAGGTGTGCGATGCAGGTCGATCTGAATTAGTCAAGACAAAGCCTTAGAACATAGAGATTACAAAGTAGTATCCGTTCTAATATCACAAATCAAATTAGTTTATTGCTGTACTTTGTTTGTACCTCGAAATTAAGCGCTTGTATAATGGATACATGATGATGGATCAAACTGACAAGATGGCATGCACAATTGGCATGTTTTGGATCTTATGATCACGCGCCACGTTGCCATGCATGCATGGCTCCGATCATTAACCATCCAGCTCTAAACATTTGATTAATTGTACTCTCATTAATTTATGACCAGTTTCAGGGGCGAATCTAAAAGGTTGGCAAGGACCGGGCCCCTAAAATTTGTCAAATTTCCTTTGAGCCCTACAATGTTTCCTCAAATTTCATTTTAGTCCTTTTAATTGATAACTAAAATTATATAATTTTTGTTTGCCTCCTACATTTTCTAGAGTTGTTTTAACCTGATCTTATTTTATAAAGTTTGTAAATTTTATGATAAATTTGTTTAAAAATGTTAAGTGATATCTAAATATAATATTTTTGACAAATTTGTTAAAAAAATATAATTTTAAAAAAAATGATGTTTCATTAAATATAATCTGAAAAATTATATTTAACTAAAAAAACATTAAGACTTGACCTAGAATAAATTGTAAATTATTGAATCAAAAGCTCAGTCTTTTTTTCTTCTTATTTTATCCATTTATCTTAGCGAACAATGGTTGAAGTTAGTGATCTATTATCATATCTCATTAAAACCAACATATTTTAGTAGAATTTTTTTAAAAAAAGAATATAAAAAATATAAATTTTATTTATAAAAAAAGAAATTCAACTCATTAAATGCATAAAAAAAGTTCAAATTGCATTTTTTTTCTTAACTTGACATTAAAGCAGAAAAGGTCTATGAATTATATAATAATAATATTTCCATTATAATAATAAAAATATTTGAAAAGACCAAAGCCATCTTTAATTAATTACTTGTCTGTGGGGCAAAATTAATTAATAAAAAATACTTAGGAACATGGATTTGCTTGCTTTTTCCGGGCTTTACATTATTTAACTATTTAATTTCATAATATGGTTAGAAATATGTACAGGAAGCAACTTCCATTAACTAACAACAGAAACAATCCTTTACACAAGGATAGATCTAGGTGGGGCGGTACTCTCTGAAAATCTAAAATTATAATATATTTTAGATTTTATTTATGTGTTTTTTATTAAAAATTTGATTTTGTCTCTCTAAAATTTTATAAGTTCAAGTTCGCCCCCTGAAATTTTAAAAGTTCAAATTCGCCCTCAAAACATAAAATTTTACGTCCGTCCCTGCCTTCGCATAATATTTAATTAAATAATATTTAATTCCGGAATAGGTTTTTAGATTCATTCCCCCAAGACACTGTGAGTTGGAAGAAGTGTTTTTGCATGAATCAAGGTTTATGATTTAAATTAAATTATAATCTAATGTATTTTTCAATGCTTAAAATTAAAGAAATAATTAAAGCCTCTCTTGATCTTTCACATGGTGCTGACTAATGGGTGTTCCTGATTGTTTTCGTCACAAAGAAATGGTCTAGGGACTCTGAACTGCTTTATGTCTTTCCCACACCTTTTTTATTTCAAGGATAAACTACACCCATCACCGGTTAATTATGGATGAATTTCGTTTTAGCTATCGATATTTTTAATTTATCGATTAGAACACTTAATTATTTAAAATTTTATTTCGAAATCGAATATTTAACAAGTCTCTATTCTTTCAAAAGTAAACAATTTAATCCCTCTCAATATTGAACCATAATTCATTCCTCTGAATGATCAGATTTTCTCTTAAAATGATAAAATTTGGATATTAAGAGAGGAGATTGTTTGTATAAGCTTAAACACAATTAGACTGATAAAAGATTACGTGATAAAACCTATCGACTCAAAACGTTATTATGCTTTGTAAATACAATCATATTGAATTTTTTAACAGTTTAATTGTTAAAAAAAATTAATTTTATATATCTTCATCAGTCCTTCAATAATTGATGTCCATCGAATAGTTAAATTTTATGTTGTATTCACACGTACCATACATATTAAATTCTTGGGGTAAAGTATAAAAATGATCTTCTAACTATAGAGTATTAATCTTAAAATCCCTCGACTATTAAAAATCATAAAATGATCATTTAACTATAGAATGTTGCTTTATTAAGTTCATCGGCTATTAAAAAATACAAATTGATCACTCGACTATTGATTATGTTCCAAACTCGATCATTTTCCGTTAGAAAAAATGACGATTACCTAAACTAGACGTTAATATAATGACTGAGATATGATACCTAAGATGATATCATATGGCACAGAGCGAAAGTAAGTCATCTATCTAAAAATATCAAATTTTCTTTCAGCGCAGCTCAAGAAAAAGAATCTCATGATTTCAATTCAATACATATACACAAGCTAGGGGGGTAACTTTAAGAAATTGATGGCGTTGTACAACAGAGATACTGTTCACTGTAGGTGAAATCTATGGTACAATTAAAGCATTGCATTAGGCATGCAGGAAAAGTGCAGGATTACCTCATATTAATGTGAAAAATATTGGCCAAAACCAGAGCTAATCAATGGAAACCTTTTCCGTTTACAATCCGAGTTGGCAAGACACCTGGACCATCAAATAAGATTATTTCATGAAGCGGACTTGAGCACTCGTATTAAACATGGGCGTAAAAATGGAATAAAACATAAAATACCCTTTTCAGAAAGGTACTATTTGAGCTTTATTCCATGTACCACTGAAGAGAACGGCACAACAACTTTATCCAATCAAATGCAGTAGATACACTTTTTTGGAGGGTGAATATAATCAAATATCACCTGCAAACAAAAAGGAAAAATGGTCTTAGGATATGTTGCAGAGACCACGGCTAACTCTATGCTGCAGCAAATACCAAGTCCACATCCTCCGAATTTTTGCGTCTTTCGTATTTTGAAGTCTGGTGCTAGTTGAGATATTTTCAGATTAAGTGATAGTTTTGCTTTAAGCAAGATACTAAGAGTAGTTAATGTTTTGGTCAAGATATACGTAAGAAGTATGTTTTTTCTTGTATATAAATGAATGAAGAGCTAAGTTAAAACACAGCATAAGAGGGTGATGTCGAAACCATTAGTACATCCAAAGGATAACGAGAATAACTCGGCCAAAGTCTCTAGTTTAGATGCTCAGGTAAACATAAGAATCAACTCTTAGCTTGACCAGCATCAGCTTTCATGACAAAAATAGCTCTTGGGATTCCATAGGTGATGACCAATAATGTAAGAGTGATTCTACAGTTAACCTTCGTGCTGCACTGAGCATTGAATAAAAAAGCGACACCCATCAATTTTATATTCTTCAAGAGGATTTCTGTGCCCAAAGCATCTAACATTTACCTGTCAAAGACTGCCATAAGAATGAATATATATTTGGAAGTTGAAGATAACAAAAACAACGTAGTCAAATTAAATACCGCAGAACTCAGCCTATTCATGTTAGATGATCCCTCCAGAAGCAATCCAGAGTTTTGACAAGAACTGCTCTCTGAATTCCAGTAGTAAGAAAATTAGCAGCAAAAACGGGACGACATAAACAAGATCTTGGATGACATATGTGAGCAGTAAAAGGATATACTAAAACAGAAGCAGATAACTAAGAAAACACTTGAAATGGGCTCACCAAACAACATATACTTCACTTTACGGAAGCAAAATAAGTCAAACAGATATATTTACAGAGATCAACTAGGATTTGGAAGTGAAAAAAAGCTAGGTCAAAGGAAAACCAAGCCATGTTGCCACAAGATCTGTCATGGGTTCAAACCATGGATTGAAAAATTACTCAAATTATTATAAAATGTAAGAGAAACACCTGACCTCGATATCTTTTATGTACGCATCATCATAACCAGATTCTTGTACAGTGTTCAAGTATGTAGCAATCAAAACGTCCCCAAGGTGTTTACGAAGAAGGTTAACTTCTGGCCGATACCTCCCATTCCTAGAGTAAAATGTTAAATGGCTATTATTCAGAATCAAGATAGTGTAGAACTAAACTGAACTACAGATGCACTGCCATTATCTACCAACTTTGTTGAATCGTCTGAGCAAATAGCCAGCCAGCGTTGAAGAGAAGAATTCTTTCTGCGGATTCCTCTGAAGCCATCTGGAGGTTTTGGCAAGTTTGGAAGGTGAAAATTGTCAATATCTACAGAATTTGATTCATGTAGCTGTTTAAGAGATTTGAGTAAATCTTCCTCTGAGATCGCTGCAAATGAGTCTGCAGAAACCCCAGGATATAAGAAATCATGTGATAGGTGGTAATCCTAATCCAATGAGTAATAAATATTCCTATAGGATATGAAGGAACTCAGATGATGCTTACGGATGAGCTTACCATCCAATAGCTTCCCTGCAATACTGATGAACTCCTTCAAAAGCTTAGCCAAACTCCAGTTTCTTGGATGCTACATAATGTATTAGTGTGATTAGTCTAAAAAAATAAGAGTAAGCAGCATCTGAAGGGGAAAAAAACTCACTACCTTCAGTGGATCAGCATTTCCAAAAACAGTTTCATCTACCACTGCTTGCATGTACCTGTTAAACAACTTTTCTATTTTAATATTCAAAAGACGGATAAAAAGCTGAATTTTTAAAAGCAGTTGATAGAACGCGCATTGACAAAGTGGATTATGTCAGGCGACAAACTAATAATTGCCAGCATGAGTTAGATTTACATGTATAACATTTTCCTGAACATCATGTTATCAAACACAATTTTGTATAGAAGGAAATCTAGCATGATACAACGAAAAACAATTGATGAAATCTTACCAGCAAGAGAAGGCAGAAAGAGATGTTAAAAAGCTATCACATATTCATATTTGTTCTCTACATGATAACTGTTGTCTGTGGTCAAAATATCTTAAACTTCCTAGTTGATATGCCATAACTTGCATAGCTCCTATTTGCCAAAATAACTGAAATGCACTCTTACTAAAGAAACTTGAATGATGAGAAAGAAGGGGACCAGCCATGCAATTGAACCAGGAATGTCACCCTGCTCTGTTCTGTTCTTTTTCATCTTTAAGATTTTTACATGTAGAACATAATCATTCTGAACAACTTAAATTTCCAAATTACCCGGAATATCTGTCATTATCCTAGTCAAAATTGACTAAAACAAAAATACACACACAAAAGCAGTGAAGCACAAGGGAAGCTGTAATTTGAAGAACAGATTGCCTGGTCTGACATTGACAACTTATAAAGGTTTTTTTCATCTCAAATAACCTAATTTTCAAATTTAGTATCTTAGATCTAGTTCATATTCCAAGACAAACAACAGCATGATTGACTAGCTTTAATATTGTTCCAATCCACACTGACTTGCTATGAGATAGATGCTAAAAGATAAACAGAGGCACTGGAGCATGCTTGTACATTCGGTTTAAAAAACACAACAGCAAGATTGACTAGTTTTCATACTGCTCCAATCCAGTCTGACTTCCTATCACATATATGCTAAACGACCAACAAGGGAGACTCGTATACACCAGAGCATGCTGTCCCTTGGCTGCAACTGAACTTGGGAAGTCTACAGGCCAGATCACACTAACATGTTTAATTAAATTAGAATACTCACTGGAATACAAGTTGGGAACAACTTTCATCATCACCCGTCAAAATCAACTGCCTGAGATCATAGACATGCTTTCTTTGAACCTGATAAAAGCAGCTCAAATAACTTAGATGAGATAATTTGATGCTTAGTCTTTTCAAGGCTTCATTTTCAGAAAAAAGATAAAGAACCTACAAGATGGTCTTTTAAGAACTTCAAAAATAAATAAATGTGTAGTCAAACCCTATCAAGTGCAAGATCATGTTGATTAGTTCATCAAGATGTCCAAATATGGTCTATTGTTTCCAAGCACATACCTCCAAAACTTCATCAAACTCAACCAGGCTCTTTCTTATGTTAAAGAAATACTTCTCTGCATTGATTTGAAGCCCCAAAAGCTACAAATATAAAGTCATTCAAATCAATAATGCAGAGAAGATGCTACCAAGTTTTAAGGTTCTTAAAAATAGAGAATGTTTCTAGCTTACACATAGATGTGGTCAATGCGTACCTGCTTTACAATTGCATCACCTTCAATAGGTATATCTTCATCATTTGTAATTTTTGAAATAAGCTTTACAGCCCACTCAGTATCAAAATTGAACTTTTTGAAACATCTCATCTTGCAAGCTGTAACATCAATAAGTAGAGAAGAGGCATTCTAAATAATGTTAATTATATCCATTAAAGACAAGGATTCACTTTATGGAAAGATAAGAAGGGTGCAAGACCATCAAATTCCCATCCCATATGCACTTTACTTTATGGAAAGACAAGAAAACTCATTTAACCAATCCCTAGGAACCAAGCAACAATAGCCAAGTTAACTTTGAAAAAAATGCTAAGTTGCTTTAGTCTTAAAATGCAAATAAATAATTAATAGAACATTACCTCACCATAAACCGTGTGGATCCAGGATCCCCTTGCCTTCCTGCTCTACCACGAAGCTGTGAGAGACCATTGTCATTGTTATGTAAAATTAGAACCATGTGTAAACTTCAATAAATAGAAAATAAATAAAAAAAGATGCATTATCAATTCACTCTCTAATCACCCCCAAAACAAAATGAACATAGCCTCTACATGAGCAAGGTTAACATTATTGCTCAAGTAATATTCTATCACAAAGTATTCAGCCGTTAGCAATGCAAGCCTTCAAGAGTAACATGACGTGATTCTCAAAGGAGGGAAAAGAGTATATTCATCAACTAATCAGACCATGATCATCACTTGGAAAATTTTAGATAACATCATGAACCCCCGAAGTTATACAAATTCAGACAATTCGTCAATTGAGAATGATTATTAGGGAATTTGGGCCTAGTAAAATTTCATAAAATAAAATTTTAGACTAACATTTAAGTGCACATTTATGCATGCATAAGGGCAGTGTATATCTTACAATTACATGTTACAATCTAGCAAAGCATATAACTATAAATATTTTTATCTAGATTAATCATACACAATGTTGTTAAGGGTACTAGGCGCACTCAAAGCACAAAGTCCTCACAATAGCCTGAGGCACAAGGCGAAAAAAAGACATCGTCCGAGTAAAATAAAACACATACATATAATTATTTCTATTAACATATAAAATATATGAAAAATTGTATGATACATAATAATAATAAATAATAATAATAATAATTAAGATAATTTTTACCATCATTTTATACATTTAAATCAAATCATTATTCAAGTTTAATAATTAACGGAAAATTCTGATAGAAAAATCAAAAATAGAGAAGGGAAAAAGAAATTAAAAGAAGAATATATTCTAGAATAGATAGAGAATTTAGAGGGGCAAACTTGATTTTTTTGATGCGCCTTAACAACATTGATCATACACAGTTGCATGCAATAAGCCTTAACATACATGATGCAAACGATCAAGGGAAACAACCATATTGATCTTAGGAAATCTAACTTTTAAATAAGATACTTTTCACTTTATTATGGAATTGTACGTCCTCATCTTCCAATAACAATAATTGTTGCAATTATTAAAACCAAGACAGGTACTTCAGAAATGATAACTAAGTTATGGTTTAGATGTGCATAAATGCTCAAGTCATTACTGCATTTAATTACTAACCTGGTTATCTATTCTACGGGATTCATGCAAAGATGTACCAATCACATGAAGCCCCCCAAGCCTTTTCACTTCAGACCCTTCTTTGGTGCAGTGTACTTCACTATCTTTAAGAACAGACAAATAAGTAATGGCTATAGAAGGGCCAAGAGGGTACATCTCAGACTGCTCATCAATAAGCTTCTGCAGCTCTTTCAAAAACATTGACTGGCTCATTTCCACCGATTCTGAAATGATAGATCTTGCCTCCTCATATGTCCAGCTCTTTCCTTCGCTTTTCCGAACAAATTTTGCTGTTTGATTCACATGGAAAGAAAGAGCGGTGCGATAATAATTAAAGATATATGCTAATATCACTAAAAAGAAGATAATATAACACGGAAAAACAAGCTAGACACAAAGCTGTAAAAGCCACAAACCCATTAAAGCAGCCTTAGCCAGCAAAGCCATTGATGATGGGCCAACCTTTACCTTTGAAAACACCTGCACCAGAAAATGCTGAGAACCAGAGCTTTATTTCTTAGCAACTATAGTGATGAGAAAGGATTACCTTTCTTGAAACTGCCATGTTACTGACTTCAACAGTAGGAGCTTCTCCTGTAAGAAACGAAAGCAAACTGTCCTCTATAATTTCCCTTGCTAGCATCTTGATATGGCACAAGTAGAGTAATGTCAATTCCTTCTCAGTATATATATTTTGGGATAAAAGAAATTAACTTAAAAGGTAGTATTTTAAAAAGTTAAAGAAAATGCAACAAGAACGCTTACTTTGGGATTTCCCCCAAGAATAATGTCAGTTCCTCTGCCAGCCATATTGGTGGAAATGGTTATAGCATATTTTCTCCCTGCTTGAGCAATAATTTCAGCTTCCATTGCTGCGTACTGATGGAATAGAAGGCAAAAATAAAAATGCTGGTGAAAGAAGTTTGCATAAACATAATAGGTAAAATGATCGAGCCCAGGAATATTTCTCTCCAACTGCAAGGTATCATCAAATTAAAACATTAACAAACCTTGGGTCTAGCATTTAGGACACTGTGAGGGATATTTCTATCCTTTAGCAGATCTGACAGATATTCAGAATTCTCAACACTGCAACAAGAAGGTGATAGATCATATCTTGGATGTTCATGTTTTTCAACACTCTCATCAAATGAAATTTGACCAATTGTATGAACTCTATACAATAGCAATAATAGAAAGTAAAAAGAGAGAGAGAGAGAGAAGGATATATCATACTGACAGCTGCTAGAGAATTTACCTAGTGGTCCCTACTAAAACTGGTCGCCCTTGTCTAAACATGTACTCCACTTCTTGACTAACATATTCCCATTTCCCATGAACAGTCTTAGAAGAACAGACAAACCAAAACAACAATATTAGAAGAAAAGGAACTTAACTACTATTAAAAATATATACACATTATTAAGGAAACATTCAAGTACAAAATGTCCTACAGCAAATGCCTGTATGGGTAAATCTTTACGAATGTTTGGAAGATTAGTGGGCACTTCAATAACAGGCATCTGGAACATTTTCAAGAATTCCCTCTCCTACAAACAAGATTGCAATTTTTATATTAGTTGCATTAAAAATCAGAAAGGACCAAATATAGTGAATGAAATCCACTTATCACCCATACTTCAGTTTTTGCAGTCCCAGTCATTCCAGACAGCTTTGGGTAGAGCTTAAATAGAGACTGGTAGGTGATTTGAGCCACCACAACTGAATCAGCCTACAAATATAGAAAATTTACAATTTTGAACGAGAAAATATAGGATTTATATTTGATATTGGTCAAGATGAAGTTAAGAACTTTTCTGGCATCATATCTACCTGAATTTTCAAGCCTTCTTTTGCTTCTACAGCCTGGTGAATCCCTTCAGACCATCTCCTTTTCTCTTCTACTCTGCCTGTCAGCTGCAGATTTTCATAAATGTTTCATTACCACCCCAAAGAAACAAAAACCAAAAGCAACAAAAGTTTCTATGTTTTTCAATGCTTTAGATTTTAGACTTAACAATAAAAACATGACAAGGTTCTACCTCAAGCAAAGAAATACACTTTGCTCCTAGTAATGTTTGTGATAGTAAAATAGACACAATCATCATGTTTGGGTTGAAATACATAAAATTATTTGCCTTTGGTTGCTAACTAGACAGTTTGCAGGAACCAGTAATTACATCCAAACATGATCCAAGGAAAATGGTACTTCAACAAAGACATTGAAACATCAAAAGGTACTACATAAAGACCTCGTTGATAATGAGAGCTTTCCCATTTCTGACAATATATTGGACATCCCGTCGATAAAATTCTTTAGCTTTCACAGCATTCATCACAAATCTGCAAAAACGTTAATTTTAACCTTCAAAAGAAAAAGAAAATACATGTGAAATATGCGTGCAATGGATCACATTCAACCACTAGAGAACAAAGTTACAATTTAAGTCCAGAAAAGTTCTAACATACAATGAAAGAAAGAAAGAAAGAAAGAAAGAAATCAGTTTGAAATTGATCAAACATTTTCTTTTGGCCTTTTAAGTTTTAAAAGAAACATATGTTACTGAAGATTTGAAACAAAAGTTCTACAAGTTGCTGGAAAAGAAACAGATCTTCACTACAAAATGTGTAATGATAAAAAGCTTATTCCGAGAATGAGTACAAAGAAAAAGTGCAACTATTTTACCTTGCCCAGGGATCATTTTCATCCCATAGATCATTTGTTTCCAAAGCCAACTCAGCAACTGCAATTCCTTCCTCAGTCAGCTCCACCGAATTATCTTTAAGTTCAATGTTATAATGCTGTTACCAGATTTACATGGAGACTACTTTAGTTGTAAACACTACGCAAAATAACTATACAAGATTACCATGGCAACTGGATAGCAACAAAATATTATGGTTTAATCAAAGATTTTTTTTTTGTATAATCACCAGTCTCCGGTCCATTGACCGACTAATCCGAATCACTGCAGAGGCCCATTATATAGGTGAGCCTCCCACCCAATTTGCTCCATTCACAACTTTAGGATTCCAACCCTGAACATTAAGAGACCTAGAATCTCATCCCATTATACCAACTGGTAGCTGATATAGTTTAATCAACAATGAAGCCAACCAAACACCACACCCATCATTAGCAACTCAGACACTTTAGCAACAGGATTCGAACCCTGGACATCGAGGAACCTAACATCTCATCTCGCTAGACCAACGGGTAGTCGGTATGGTTTAATCAAAGATGAAGTCAACCAACTGAACTCACCAGACCCCTCATTAGCAACTCAGCCACTTTAGCAGCAACAGGATATCTTGCATCATCTTTACTAGCCTGGAACAGAACAGACAAGAGGCAACAAGCTATTACAAGCCATTTCTACATCTTTGAGATGTCCTCTGAACAGTTCCAAAAATTTTCAAAAGCAATCAGTTAAACAGTTTTAAATAGGTAGCGCTAAAAATTTGTGATTCAAAATATTTGGTACTATTCATGGAACCAAATAATAGTTAATAACAGAAGAAAGACTAGTTTATATTACCTCACCACTTATTAGCAAAGGATTTCTCCCTTCATCGATGAGAACAGAATCAACTTCATCAACAATTGCAAAATGAAATGGTTTTGGCCTGTTTTTGCAAGTCTATCACTAGTAGTCCAAAAATATACCTCGAAATCCAAATTGAAATAGTAGTCTGGGACATACCATCTCATCACAAGTTGATCACTGTTTCCAGCAAGATTATCTCGGAGATAATCAAAACCTAGTTCCTAAAAAAATGTTCAGAAACAATGTTATGAGAAACTTGGCATGGCTGGGTTGAGGGGAAGAAAAGGCGTTAGCAGTAGTCAACAATCAATTGCACCAGCCAAATTAGGAAACCTACCGAATTGTTGGTGTATGTTATATCACATTGGTAGTTGGTTCTCCTCTCTTCAGCTGTCATCCCCTTCTATACGCAACCAAAAATGGCAAAAAATGGGTATATAAGCATGTAAATGGCTATTGAGATCTGCTTCTGATGCATGAATAAAATAAAATGTCTTGTGTTTGACTCTCTGCAAGACTGACACAAGTTTACAATATTCTGCCACTTAGCATAAAAATACCTGAATAAGCCCGACTGAAAGGCCTAAGAATCTATGAACACAACCCATCCACTCAGCATCACGATGAGCAAGATAATCATTCACAGTTACCACTGTTAACAGAAAAATCAGCATTGTCAAATTAACACATCACCATTTGTTCAATGTAAGCCTGTATAAGAGTAACAAGTTGTGACCATATTGGCCTGCAATAAAAGGGAGTTCAAAGGACTGCTTAAATCTAGTTAGAGGTAAACTAGATGAACAAGTTGTCCCTTTTGCTAAACATTTTATTAGATCCTTATATAACCTGTGGACCTCATAGTCGATCTTTTAGAGTATAAACAGAAACAATAAAGTACATCTTTAGATTAATTTCTTTTCCAAAAAAAATGGAAGAATTAAAAGCATACCATGGACACCATCACCCCTCAGTGCATTAAGATACGCTGCTAATGTGGAAACCAATGTTTTTCCCTCCCCTGTTCTCATCTCAGCAATGGACCCATCATGAAGCACCGCTCCACCAATAATCTACCATTAAAAGACCTTTAGAATAATACGGGATTTCAAAATGAATAAACAGGCATACTTGTATACTGTGACGTTATCAAAGATACATGATCACACCGTCATACAGTAGTGGATGCACATTGATGGTAGGGTGGGCACATGCCCACCCTCAAATTTCCTAGAATTCGAATTTTCTTCTTTACAACTCAAAGTTTTCTTCATTAATATATGTGTGCCCACCCTCAAATTTTATGGTGCCCACCCTAAAATTTCATCATATCAAAAAATTTATATTATTAATATATGTGTGCCCACCCTCAAAAAAAATTTCTAGATCCGCCACTGCCGTCATACATGCATTTTATCTTTGATCCATATAAATAAATAAAAGTCAATACCTGCACATCAAAATGGCGCATGCCAAGTTTCCTTTTCGCAGCTTCACGAACCACAGCAAATGCCTCTGGAAAAAAATTACGAAACAAACAAAAAGAACATTTTTTCATATAAAATTCATAAATCAACCCTCTTGGACACAAGATTGATAAACACTAACCAGCTTGAATATCCGAAACAGAATCTCCTTGGTTCAACCGTTTCTTAAATTCGGAAGTTTTCGCACTCAACTACAACAAATAAGTCCAGTCCATCACTCCGATGACACAAACAAAGGAAATGCAAAAAAGCGATTCTAAACAACCCAACCAACCTGCTCATCAGATAGCCTCTGAATTTCTGGCTCAAGTGCATTAACAGAGTCGACTAGAAGATAATAATTCCGAACAACCCACCAGTTTAAGTTAGTACAATCAGTCAAAGTCTTCTTGGAACGACCCACGTTCTCCTGAAACAGAAACAAAAACAAAAAAGGGGGCACCAAAAATGAACAGAATCAACTCCAAAGAAACATATAATCAAACAGTTGGCCGGCATTTGTGAATAGTTAAAAATGAAGCAAAACAATGCCTTGAGAGACGCAGCTATAGGCGTTTGTCCATTAGAATGATGTCGTCGGAGGATGAGAGAAGAAGGGAAAGATGAAGGGAAGAAGAAAGGGGAAGTGGGTTTCGCAGAGGGGAAGGTTTTAAGTCGAGTGATAGAATTTGGGGAAAGGAAAGGATTGTTGAGAAGAGATGGCGCGGTTGCCATTTCGGTTTAGCTTTGCAGTTGGGTTTTCCTATGAATTATGTATGATAACAATTGTCTTTCATTAGCGTACGATGAGGGTCGACTGCGTCCGCATTTGCTCACGGGCAATTGAACCCATAAATTTGAATTTCACCTCATCGAAGTCTCGATGGCCGATGCCAATTGATGTAAAGAAAAAGAGTAAACTACACGTGCGGTCCCTTATATTTTCAGCCCCTTTCGATTTTTGTTGCCAATTTAAAATAAAGTTGTTTTAGTCTCTTACATTATCGAATTGTTCGGTTTTAATCTTTCGGCCATTAATTATCGTTAACTTATTAATATAAGTCTGAGTTGGTAATAAAAAAAGAATTCGTTGAGTCATTGAAGATTAGAAGAAATTCATACTCAAATTCTCAAAGGTGTTCTGAATCTCTTTAACTCTATCCATGGTCAATTAACTGCTCTTGACCTTGAAAGATTTCACCTTTATCCTCAGCAAAAAAATATTTTCCTTTTATTTATTTGTTTATTTACTCAAATTTCATTGAATTATACTTGAAAACTAAAATTTTTAATTATTTTAAATGGAATGTGTCCGGTGTTTGTGAGTACTATAAATGGTGCGGATGTGTGCAAGTATACACAATCGAACAAGTAATAAAGTGATAAGTGAGTATCGTTCTCCACAGGGATTGGGGAAATCAAATAAGTTTGTCACGGCACTTTACTCTGTCACCTAAGTAAAGTTAGAAATAGTAAATATACAAATGATAATGCTGTAGCAAAATGAATCGATGGTATGGAAATGGAACGATGGCAATGTGGTAGCAAATGGATATGTTGTGGCAAAATGAATTATGTGTAGTGCAATCAAATAAAAACGTAAAGGCAAAATAAAATGTAAATACTAGATTTGCTTATAAGAACTTTAGACTCCTCACACGACAAGCTACTATGGGAATAAGTGATGGGAGTCACTAAGGAAAATCTAAGTCTACTTTTCAGAATGGTCTTACTTTTATGCCTTAACTGCCCGACAGAGTTTACTAAGGGTGCCCTATGCTATCTCTAGTTAAGGGACTCGACAGATTGAAGATGCTTTGGCAAAACCGATTGGTGTTAGCTACTACAGGGATCCTATTGGTCCAGATAACAGGATATGTCTCGACAATTCCTTTTTGCGGCAGCATTAACATCCAACTTATCGCTCATGCACAACTCCTTTTAGTCGAATGAAATCCTAGCCTTATCTCTAAGGTGGATTAGGCCTAGTTACTATCTAGAACCCCTTGCTTATGTGGTTCCTCCCTAGTTTCTCTCGAATACTAAGAATATGCTACTTAGGCATTCTCTCAAACACTAAATAATCACTTAAGGAATGACTACTCTCATAGCTCCTACAACCTTAAGGCATTAAAATTCATAAGCAAAACAGCTTATAACATAGAAAAACAATCATTCATTAAAGCAAATCTTAAATATCCAAAATAAACTCCCACCAAATAGGATTAGTTCATGGTGGGATTCGAAATAAGCAAGCACAAAGCAAGTTAATTCGTTCCTTACAACCCAAATAATAAATATGAAAGCAAAGAGCAAAGGGAAGGAGGAAAAGCCTTCGACATGCACTGCCAGAGCTTCCCTCGGCCACCACGAACAGTCCCAGCGATCTCGGACGCCTAGTTCGCCACTCCCTCTAGCCTGTTAACATAGGAATGCCACGGCAAATCGATTTGACTGAGAACTTTTTCTCCGAATTTTTAGGCTCTTGGCGACTGTCTAAAAATCTCTCTATCCCCAAAAAGTCAGGCTTCATCTTCTATTTATAGGGGAGAATGAACCTAGGGTTTTGTGTTAAAATTACACTAGCACCCTAAAGTTCATTCATTTTATGTGAAAATTGGTGTAAATATGGTAATTGACCCATCCTTTAATGATGATTGCATAAAACACTTTTTTATGCCGTGACAACTGGCTTTTATTAAAAATATTTTTCTCTCGTTTTAATCGCTCTCGAAATGCCAACTGGTTCGGCATTTGCATTTTGCTCAACAGTCTCCTTATGTCATGACATTTCCCTTTTACTTTTCCTTGCTCTCAAATCCTGCACATCACCAGAAAAATACTTTCCCCATAAAGCAGCACTGATTACAAAATAAAATGCCGCGGTAAACAATATTTCACCACATGCAACTATATGCTCCTACATGCAACTATATGCTCCTAAATGGGCTCTTAGTCAGTCAATAACTTAAGTGAAAAGGTCTCAAATATGACCTTTTTACGGAGTTATCATAATGCAACAAGAAAATTCGCATGAGACACAAAGTTAATCGAATTTGTCTAAATTCAGGCTAATTCAGTGACTTTGTTATGATGGGTTATTTTTTTAATTGATGTTGATGTTGATTTGAATTTGTTAGATCAACGTTGAGTATAGTGGAATTATAACAGTATCGAGTCAATTTCTTAAGAAGAAAAAGAAGACACAAGAAAACACGATTTTTTTTAATTGTCAACTCAGACATATTAATGAGTTAACAAGTATTGACGACTGAGGGACTAAAATTCAATGAATCGATAACATAAGGGACCAGAATCACTCTTTTTTAAATCGATGTCTAAAATTAAAGTACAATGATTCACCGGTGATGAAGATTTAACTACAAAAATGGTAATAGCAGCATATAAGGCGACAAATCGGCAGGTCAAATGGACAAAAGATGAAGATATCACAGGCATTCTTCAACGGTGTCTATTCCTAATGGACTGCATGATGTTAGCTTGATTGCTTGGAACTTCAGATCCCGAAATGGAGAAGGTGATGTTATAGCTCGAGTATTCCCAAAATAAAGGACATGATGTTAGCTTGACTGTTTGAAAGTAGTAGGAGGAAGGCTCGAATTCGGGGGAAGATTGACCGGTTGCTTCATGTACTTGTGCCTGTCGTCACCCTGCTGCAGAGATAACTTCTCTGGACGGAAATGAGATCCATCTAACTCCAACTCAGGCTTCCTTTTCACCTTTTTCTTTGGTAGTGAGCTATCTGCCACTTTTATTTCATCCATGGCACTGCTTGAAATGCCCTTTAATTTCTCCTGCTTTAGTCTATCAAAACTGGAACCATTTGTTGAGGGATCAGGAATCTGGACGGCCGCTGCTGTTGTGCTTGAAATCGACTTGTTAGTTGAAGGTAAAACATGAGTAGCAGAATCAGCAGCCGACCTCTCTCGCATGTGCTGTGTCTGAGCACCTGATGCAGACTCCACTCGAACACTCTCCTCCAATCCCGGTGCCAACATCTTTTTCCTATTCATTTTCTCTTGTTCCTTAAAAGAGGTAAAAACGAACAAGATAAGCAAATAGCAACCAGCCTGAGAGAAATCAAAGAAAACACATTTGTCTACAACAAATAGCGAGTCCATCATATTGCCTCACTAGCAACAACCAAGAAATTTGGATACACTGTAAAGGAACACCCAGCAGCCACCCAATACTGGTTCACCTGAGATCCTAACAATAATAAAAGAAACATGGGCTTGTTTGCCTTACATGTTTGAAAAATAAAGGTTTATGCAACCAAGCCAAAGGAAACTTCAAATCTCATGCAATATAAACGTTTCCAAACGAAACTTCAAATCTTGCTATATAAGCTTTGTCAAGATGGATTACAGCAGAAGGAAAATATCAGGGAAGCAATTTCACGTACCTTTTGTCTAGTAAACCTTACTCTCCGTCTTTCCTTTTCCCTACAAATTGCACGTTTGATCTCATGGTTGTCCATCATACCATGTGGCCACAGCTGTGCAAGCTGCTCATGGATAAACTCCATATGTAAGATAATAATGTAACATAGAAAATAGAAATAATAGTTGAGCATTATGAGTCATGACCAATAATCAATAGTTTCATCACCAATAAGTTTGTACAGAAGGAACATAATCAAAACAAAGAACATGATAAAGGTAACAGCAGAAAATGAGTTCAAGAAGCATGAAAATATCGATTCAAATTATTTGAAAATCAACAACAATGAAAACATAGGACAAACTCTATGGGGTTCTGCTAAGAAACAAGAAGCGTTTAAAGCATTTTTTTAAGTTGTAAAAAGAAAAGATGCAGTTAAAGGGGAAGAGAATGGACAGAGAGTACACAGATGAGGAACGACGAAACAATCTTATGCACCTTCTCCGTCAAAAGGCAGAGAGTGATATGATCAGAAGCTATGAGAAAACAATAACTGCAGAAACATATTTGGCCACCTTATAAAGGATCTCATTTTGAGTTTATGACTAAAGTAACTGCCGGGTATAGAGACAAATGATAGGTGCACAACCTCTACATATAGCTTTCGGATTTTTGGACCAGCATCTTCATCCAATCCCTGGTAAAAATAAACAATAACATATAACGTTCATTAAGTATTCCCCAACACATGATTTTTTTCAAAGGTCACACACTAGGACATATGATTACATCAACAAAGATGTCATAAAGGTCACAAATCTTGCTCTCCAAAGATGCATCCATGCTAAATTTCCTTTTATAACCTCTTTCTTCAGAACCAATTTCTTGAAAATCATCAGAAGTTCCAGGTGGAGGCTCCAATATCTGAAAGAATTATTCATTTTTCATCACTAGCAGCAAAATTCTAACTTTTAATAATATAGAGTAACTATGAACAAGATGAAAGACCACAATCAAATAGCAAGAGGGGAACAAAGAGGTAAAAAAGCAAGGAGAAATAATCATGGAATTTGCAATGATGAAGTATTTAAACTAATCAAACCACAAAAAATAAGGAGGGATACAAGATTAAGTAAAACAGCATAGGACAAGAAGATGTGTGGAACAGCTTAGGAAAGAAATCTTTTGCCCTTGATCATAAGCAATGAAGAATAAAGGCTTTTATTAGAGAGGGCAATGAAAAAAGTACACTTAAATCAGGAGAAACTATGAGAGGAAAAATAAAATGAAAAGAAAATATCACATTAATGGAGGGGGACGGAAGACTAAAAAGAACCTTCATCTCAGAAGGAATTCTTGTCTTTATGATCTCCATGACTTCCTTCTTTATCTGTTGAAATCTAGTGTCTTTTTCTTGCTTTGCCGAGACACCTATACTAATCATGACTTTGAGGTTCCTCTGCACCCAAAATATTGTTTCAATGAATATATATACATAATCTACATAGATGATAATACAAATTGGTAGAATGACTGTTGGAAGTGATCAATAAGCGCAAACAAGAGTAGCTTATAAAAGGAAAAAATGGTAATGCACAAAGTTTCATAGTTTTGTCAAGTTCCATTAGTTCTTTTTCCAAATCTGCAGATCAATAAAGATGATAATTGATAAGCCAGAGGAATTTCTTCTAAATGTCAGAAACTTGATCACACATTTGGCAGTCAACAAACAGTCCTCAAGATCTAACAAGTTTGATTGCATGATTGAAAACCCAAAATGTATGAACTAATTTACGTTAAAAAGTAATCATAGTTGCAATTACAACAATTACAAGTAATCAAACTTCATTGGAACAAAAGCTATATACCATGAACGCAAAAGGTACACGAGTAGAAAAAAGGAGATTAGGCAGAAACTATTTTTAGGCTTGGGTGTTATTAGCATGTTAGCAAGGAATTATAACATTATATTCCAAGCCTTTTTCATGCAAGATTTAGTAAGGGTAAAAAGTTGGAATAGAAATTGAAAGGTTTGTGGGTGTCATATTCATAAACAAGGAAAAATACCTTAAGTGTTCTTAGTTGTATTAAATGACCAAGGAAGCTCATGAGTCGATTTAGTAACTCCTCAGAAACTTTCCCCTGGCTTGCCTGCTGCAAATTGATAAAACAGAAAACTTTTTATTTTCTGAAGCAATCATTCTATTTAAAAACAGTTGAAATATGAGTTATTTTACAGAGTATAAACTGTTGAAAACAGTCCCATACTGCTAATCTAGCAACTTTAGCAAGTTTGAGTTTTATTTGTCTAGGTAATCTCCTCTTAATCCCCTGAGATGAAGCATCAGCCTCTTGATTTTCTACAGCAGGCGGCCTTGCTGTAATTTTTAGATAGGAAGAAAAAGAACATTACTTTTAAAGGAATTCTCTACAATTAAAAAGTGTCACATAATCACATTGCACAAGTCATTTAAAATTACACTCAGCAACCAACTTCTCTAGCTCCCGAATGGCCTTTTCAAGCATGGAACTTTTGGCTCTAAGAGAAGAACCATCTTTTTTCGGCATGTGAGAAGATTTCTGCATGATACATTACATAAAATCAAAACCAATATGATAGTATAAATATCTAATGTAAAAACAGTTTCTCACATCTCTGGTGAACAATAATTTGAAATATTGCAGAGTCCTCTACTCTAATATTTTAGACTACATGCACACACACACACACCACACAAAGAGGGGTCGATGAGATCCTTGAATTTTGCAGTGTTTTTTCAGCAATCCACATTCTTATCAAATGAAATTCGAGGGACTATAAAGAATTAATGCAGAACTGTTTCAATGGACTCTATCTTTAATGCCAAGCAAGCACTGTCTTTCAGTTAAAAGATGTCCTGTAAATCTATGTATGAACTGTTCTTATTGTAAAAAACACACACAAAGATATCAAAAACCTAGTGTTTCCAGATGCTGTAGGTTGTACAGAAGCAGTGTTAGTATCAAAACTCAAACTATGTCCTGTAGCTACTAATTATTATTAACAATAAAGCGAAAGGAAAAATGAGAAATGGAGCAGATTGTCAGAAAGGGAAAAAAGGTGGAGACTAAATAGTAACTTACAGCTGTATGCATAGCATGTTTAGCATCTGACTGTTCACGGATACCATTCTTTTCTCTTGGTCGAAATGATTGTTCAAGCTCATCAGAATTGCCAATTCGTTTTCCATGTTGAGATTTGGATTGTGTACAAGGATTTTTATCATGGCATTTCTGATGCAAATCATCAGAGGAACCAGTTGCATTTTTCAAATTGTTACTGACAACATTTTTTGACTGCAGAACTCCCATCTTGGATTTTTCAATAACCTTCACATCTTCCAAGGGTACATAACTATCACCATTTGGAACTTTCAAATATGCAGAAGAATCCAATGCTAGTCTTGTCTCGGAAGATTTCTTCTTGGAAGGAATACCAGAAACTGAAATTTGATTCTGAGATTTTACATCCCCATATTGTTCACTTAATGCAGTCAAATTCTGAGAAGAATTAGAATTGTTCTTCCCAAGAGAAGGTTCAGACCTCCCTGCAGCCACCCTTGCTGCCTTTGCATGTTTATTTGAAACATGACCATCGTCACTCTCACTAGGAGGTTTTGAAGCAACTTTCCTTCGTCTTTTCTTTGGCTGCTGATTAGGTATAGGAGGAGGCTCATTTCTTGAAAGTGAACGAAAAAGAAAGAAATGAAGTCAGTGAACCAAACTTGACGCAATAGTGCTGCAGCATGAAAAATAAACAAATGGTATATCAAGAATACTAGCTTTACCCTCATTGCAATGAGAAAAGGAACATAAAATTAAAATGGTATAAGGTTACTTCCTAGTTCCTACAAGACAAGCAAGGGGTCCTTGACAACCATTACATTAAAAAGGATATGCGTAGCAATGTTCGTGCTCCTATCAGGAGTTAAAGTTGACATAACAGTGGTTCTCATTTTAGTTTGGTCTTCAAGCAAAAGTTTTCCACATTAAGATATAAATCAATTCATAAATGAACCTAGCTTTAACTGATAAGAAGTGTATGGCTGCTTCCAGTAGTTTATAGGATACATATGACAGCCATCTGAAAAGAATTATTACTAAAGGTTTGTTACCAACCAATGGAGAACAAGAATGAATGAAACTAAAGTCCAAAGAAACTCACACTCTTTCCAACTTTCCCCTATTAACAAAGAATCCATCATGTTTTATGGCTGAATTATCGACTTCAAAATACTCATCCTGCATAACAAGCAATGAAGCAACATGTTATAAAGCAATAAAAATACATTACATAATCCTTGTTACAACAAGAATATATAAGCTACTGCTGCTGAGTGAAAACCAAAACAAACAGCCTAAAAATAAAAGTAACATATGTAAGTACTAACCAGCTCGGCATCATCAATAAAAGAGTCTTCTGTATCATACTGATCATCATCCGGAGTTTCATCCAGTTCTTCCTCATCACTGCTATCTCTACCCTGCGAAAGAAATCCACTTCTCATTCATTAATGACGCAAAGTGCATCTCGAAATGTTGTAAAACATAACAAAACATACAAATACCATGTAAAGACGTTCAATCTTCTCAATAACAGCACTGAAACGATTTGGAACTGGTGCTTCATCTTTGGCGTCTTTTTCAGCTACTTGTCCCTAAACATTGTCAAGCATGATTATCGAGAGAGAGCAACAACAAAAAATCAATTACCAGTTTTATTTCACTTTCCCGAAATTCTAGGCAGCCACAATATTAACACATTCAATATAACAAAAAGTTCCAAGCACGCTTTCTAAAATAAAACGCCACAAAACAAGTTTAACATCATGTAGGCATGGATGTAAAGAACATTAAAAAAATCATAATGAATCCAAAAGTTGAAAAAAGAGAATAGAGTTACGTATAAACAGGGATTGAAGAAGCGGCTCTTACTGGAATGATTCGAGACTGGAGATTAGGGTGAGCATTAGGAGGAGGCTCAGGAGCAGGAGCAGCCAACACAGATGCAGTGGCCACATCAGAAGATCCATTAGCACGGTTGGCGTCTTTAACAAGCTTCCTCCACGAAACAAACGTGGTCTCTCCAGGCCGGAGCTCAAACGCGAAAGCTTTCCGGTCAGAAGACATCATCACCTTCGGCGCAACCATTCTCGAGAGCTCACCACCACTATCGGCTCCTCCTCCGCCGCCGCCGCCACCATCCTTATCTACCATGAAGGAATCCCGGTCGAGTCACCCAATTGTTATCTCTAGGGTTAAATACAAGGAAGGAGTATTCAATAATCAGTCAAAGAAGACTCTAATTTGAAACCTAGATTGGGGAAGTTGATCGGGAAAGAGAGTGGATAAGAAATTGCGCGGGATAACGGGAAAAGGGAAAAGTTTCATGGATTAGAGGGTATTTTATTGTTTAATTTTGTTGGGGTTCCCTTCCCTACCTCCCTTAATTTTCCAATGGAGGATAAAAAGGGTCGGGTGGGTTACATTTTAGGCAAAATTGGCCCAATAAATCAGATAGTTGAAAAAATTAGTACATTATGTCGTATCTAAAATTAATTTAAAATCTATAACAAATGTTATAAATTAGTAACGTTCACGAATTTATTCGAATAATATCTTTTCGATAAAGTATATAAATAATCTCTAAATTTTTAAAACATTTGCATTTTGATCCTTTAATTTTTAAAACTTATAACATAATTATCAAAATTTTAATTTATTTTCATTTTAATCCCTACAGCTAGGTTTTGTTAGTTTTTGCTAACATGCCATTTAACCCGCTAACCCATCCCCTTCTTCTTCAGGTTACTTTTTCTTCTTCTCCTCCAAGTTATTTCTTCTTCCTCCTAAAATCCCACACGCTCATCGCAGGCTTCATAACCTGCAGCCGCGCGCCACCGCCGCTAACATCCAACACTGTAACCAAATCAATCGGAGCCCTCTTCACTCTGCGCGTGGTGGTCGGTGCGTGCACTTTCATGACCACAACATAACTCCTCCCAACCGCCACCATCGCCGCCTCTTGTAGTAGTTTAACCTCCATATGTCTCGGATGAACTTCAATCTCTTTCCCTCTGAATTCATCTTCCACATCATCGTTTTCCGGAGTGGGATTGAACTGAGAAAGTGAAAGAATGGAGCCCGATGGTTCATCGTCGTTGTAAACCCGAAACGACTTGGCCTTCGTGTTGATGTTCTTGAGAGAAGTTTTATTGGTCTGATCAAGTGAAAGCAAAGAGAGCTCCTTCCATAAGGTGAAACAAACGGGGCAATTTAAAAATGGCTGTTTTTTTATGTGGCCGGCGACGCATGGGAAATGAAAAGAATGAGAACACTCCGTCGTGAAAATCGTCGTACCTTGACCCGTTTTTCACGCTCCGTGAACAGATTCCACATCGACCAACCTATGAGAAGAAAAAAAAGTTAAATACTTTCTTAAACAAAACTTTGACTCTCAAAACAAAACAAAACGAGAAAGAAGCTTACTTTGGAAAAGCGAAGAGTTGTCTTGAGAAAGGAGAAAGTGGAAGGGGATTCAGGGGAGGAAGGATTAGAGAAATGGGATGCTTTGCAATGGAGCTTGGGGCTATTGGGAAGTGAAGATGGGTTCGAACTGGTTGGACAACGAAGACCTGGGCTTGAAGCGGGTTGAGATTGCAATCTCGGCTTTGATGGGTTGGAGAAAAACCCAAACTTTGAGCTAAATCTTTGTGTTTTGGTGCCATTGCTTTGCTGCTCCGGTTGTTTTTTTATGGTAAAACAAACATTTTGACTCTTCTCCAGTCACTCACCATTTTTAGACTCTTATTATTATCTATGTTTTCAGTTCAATCTTTTATTCAGAGAAAGATTGAACAAAATGATGGTACAACCAAACATGTGTTTATAATTTTAAATTATGTTACAACCAAACATGTTTTAAAATAAATGTCACATCAGTAAAAATTGACTGTAAGTAACGGCATGGATTAAAATGAAAACGACCTTAAAGTTTGATGATTGTATTTCAAGTTTTAAAAGTTGAGTGATTAAAATATCAATGCTCTAAAAGTTTGAGGAGTATTTATATATTTTATCATATTTTTTATTCAAATTTAGTACATCGAGGTGACAAAGAGTGACAAATTTCGATAAAAATATATCAAAGTCACTATAACAAATGCCGTTGTTTTCAAAATTAACAATAATTTGTATAGTATTGGGTTAAATAATTAGCCCGCATACAGTATTTGGCTAAAATTGCCTACATTTGAGACACGATCATGTGAGTCTGGATCATATGGGTTTATGGGTTGGGATGGCTTTTTAGATTCAATTTAGACAAAAATGATTATGGGTTAGATCGAATTAGATTTTTTACCCACTCAAATTCGATACGAAAATTAAAGTCATTAATCAATATTCAATTTGAATTGAAATTTAATCTAATTTCAGATTAAAATTTATACAGTTGATTTGGTCTATATATATATTCCATTTTCAATAGATAAAATAAATATTTAATTTTAAAAATAAAATAAAAAAGATGTATTATTATAATTACTCGTAAATATAGGAGATAATTATAATATTATACCAAATTATATTAGAACCCAACCTATCTCAGTGGTTGAAGCCATTGTTGTTATTTTTAAAGAATATAAGTTCGAACATCAGAGATTGTATGGTATATTAATATAAAAAATGACCATCCTATGTTTAGGTATGAGATTAATATATTTTATAATTATTTAAATTAAGTTTGACTTAAAAATTAATTTAGAAATTTTAAGAGAACGATCGTACCCTACGTATAATACCCGTAAAAGGAATTATAAAACATAACATTTTCATTTATATCGACCTTAGAATCAATCAATCATGAAGCATTAGATCCCTAAACTTCTTCTTCATATCAACAAATCTCTTATTTTTCCTTTGAATTCATTTTATGTTTATATCAATTTACACGACACCTGTAACCTACAAATTCTTAAATCAATATCTCCTCAGAAATTCTCTGACACGCAGTGAGCACCAAGTTTTCATCAGTGTTTTCTTCTTCCTCCAGCCATTAAAATATTTTCCTATAACCTTTTTATAGGTAGGCCTTTGTTGCACCAAACCCCAGTAGTCTGCAATGTTTGGCCTGCAAGTTATGTATTCATCTTCCAAACCCAGAAGCACCAACCGAGCTAGCACCGGTATGAATGTTGCATCCGCCATGGTGAACTCGTCCCCTCCGATGTAAGTTGTGTCATTCAGCTTCGTTTCAACTTCATCAAGCAGTTGGACCAGACTTTCTTTGCTCCTTTTAACAACATCAGGGTTCTTCAGCTTCTCCTCGGTCTCGTAGGCTTCTCTGAGCTTACCGTGGTATGCGCTAGCGAGGTCCGGTGATTCGGCCATCCGGGCGATCACCACTTTTCGTATGAATTTAGAAACGAAGAGGCGGTGCTTGTCAGGAATGTGTGATAGAGTGAAATACTTGGGGTTCCATTGTTCTATCTTTCGCATCCATTCTATTACTTCTTGGCTGCTAAAGGAATTGTTACCAACTGAGACTGCTGCAATTCTTTCAATGTACCTGCAAATATCTACCCCACTTTAGAAAATCTTCCCTTCGAGTAACAATGGTGGATTGATCAATTCCGGAAACATATCCGATCTCAAATTCTCAATACTTCCTTTACATTTGCAAAATGAGAAACCTTTTTCATCATAGAAACCTTTATCATCATAGAAACCTTAAGTAGCAGATATAATACGCTTTCCATTTTCCAATTACTTTCAAGGTTTAAAAGCAATTACTTAGATACACGCCTTATATTACCTCGATTCATGGTGAGTGTCGGATACGTATATATGTCTGATACGGATACAAGACATGGACATGATTATACGAGGAGAAAAAAGAATCAGAGTAACATAGAACACTTTTTATGCTCTTCAAGAAGCCATTACCAAGCAACAGAAGATAATTCTACTTGTTGCAATGCAAGTCTGAAACTACATACAAGAGCATATATGATTTTAAGCGGATAAAAACTGCAGCTGAAAGGAGAGAAACATACAGGATTGTTTCAACCGTGTCGAAAATGATATGTGAACCATTCTTGAAAACCGGGAGTTTCGCCCTCGTATTCATTCTGAAGAAAGATGAGTTCATGTTCTTGCCAAGAATAGGATTGACATGAAATGAGGTGTAATCAACGCCCTTCTCTTCCAAAGCAAGCCTGACCTTTTGGCTGTTCAATGAGAAAGGGTGATGATATAATTGCATGATTCAATTAACAACAGCTCGAAACGTTAAAGATTGTTTTCACCAACAATGAAACTCTTATCACAATCAAGAACATGAATCCATGATGTCTGCAAATCGGACAGTAACAAAAATGTCTGATCAGCAACTTTCTTCAAATCTAGTAAAAGGAACCTCGAGAAAATCATAACGATTTAAAGCATTAATGGTTGAATAATACAAGCAGGGGAATCCAAGAACAGAGAGGAGGGTCAATGTCATGCTGGTTAACCTTAAAGAATGCTACAATACATTTCAGATCTAAATCATGTCCATAGATAAAATGTTTGCTTGCTTTGGAACAAAAGCAAGCTTAATCAGCAGCTACCACTTAGTAAAGAGGTAAGCTCATCACAATGGTAGAAAACTATGATTAAATCTTATCTTTCTTACATCCATTCACCATAAAGTTACAGAATCCTCAATTAATGAAAGAGAAATCATATGCTTTGGATTGAAAACCTCTAACAAAAAAACATTAACTCCAAAAACCCATTAAAGAAAATGACAAAGCAGCAAAAAGCTCACAAGGAAAACAAAGTCAACAACAAAATTCCGTTCGTTCAGACTATCAAATCAACTCCACAGATTGTTTAAAGCCAAGGGGAAACTAATAACTGCACTTAACAAAAATTCCAAGTTCAGGGAACAATAAGTGCTATAAGAAATTGCATATAAACACATCATGGTGGAAGTTGAACTGAAGTCCAGCCAGTTCGAAGTACGGAAGCTTTAAAACAACCAAACAAAGACAGAATATTAATAAGGATTTAGAAGCTTAGAGAAACCCCACCGATAATATGCTGATTCCAGTAGAAGTAAATCAGGAGATAAAAAAAGCGTTCAAGCTGATTCTGCATATACCAGGTTCCCAAACAACAAAGAAGAAAAAGAAAAACAGACAGAGATAAGGGAAAAGAAGAGATTTACCAAGATGAGAGTGGAAGCTTCAACAAGGGTCCTATGCTACAGAATTTTTGAGATTGATGTGCGTATATTATATATTTATCAAAAAGACCAAAAGATGATCGAACCAAAAAAAGAAGAAGAAGATGAAATAGTGTAGAAAGTGTGTTTAGATTGGGTAAAATATAAGAATGGTTACTTTTGTTTCAATTCTATTAATCTCAGTTTACTGATTTAAAGAAATTATATTTTAATCACTTTCATTATCAATTTATTAAATTTTAGTTTCTGATTAATAATTAACTCGTTAATTTGATGATATAACATACTAGTAAAATTAATTAATTTTTAATTGGCATAATTTCGAAAAATACCTTTAATATTTTCTAAAATAGTCATTTTAGCCCCTATTATTTTTGAAGTATTTTGACTAACGCTTTATTTTAAGGTTAAAAGGTCCTTAACGTTTGACTAGATAATCAATTTAGCCCTTATTCTTTTCTGGAGTATTTTGGCTTCCTCTCTAATCTTACATTTTAAGGCAAAATATCTCTATTTCTAACAATTTTCATAAAAAAAATGACATTTTTACCTTTAATTAAAGAGAAAATAACTTGAGTGACTGAAAATATCTTATAATATACTATTTTAACAAAAAAAATTTAAATTTACGAAAATAACCAACAAATTCATAACGCGATTTCAAATTAGCAATACAAACTCCAATTTAACAATACAATTTTTAAATTCGCAACTCGAATTTGAAATACTCACATAATTGAAATTCGCGAGTTTCACTTTCCCAACCCAGAAATGCACACCTTTCGTTTACTGAGTGCATGTTTCTCTCTATCTCCCCCTCACTGTCATTCAGTTTCTCACGACATGCTTACCATCGATACGTTCATTTATTACCTTCTATTCTTCGAAAACAGATTCTTTTAAGGTCCAGCTCCATTGATGAGTAAAGCCGATGAAGCGTCAGTTTCGAGGAACCCAAAACGGTACATGTGTACTGAGGGAACTGATCCAAGAAGCAGTAATGGAAGTCAATCTTCAGCTCCATCACCTCATGGAAGAAACTCCGCAGCTACTGAAGCAACACCACCCCGTCACAAACAGAGAGGTCATAAGAAACTGATGGGATGGGTTTTTGGGTTCCTCGGCGGAGGGTCAGGCGAGAGTTTTTTTTTTGGGTTTATCGTCTCAGTTATGTTTAAACTGTCCATTGAAACTATTAGAGGAAGAAGCAAAGATGCATGTTAGATAATCCAAAGGATCAAAGACTTAAACAGAAAACAAAGGAAGGCCAGAAATTCTTTCTGGCTTGGACTTTATGGGTCTATGTATGAACATCTTTGATGATCATTCTTCTTGCCATCTTCAATGCATGAGAAGGTGAACGGCCGCACAAGAGTTAATACATGTTAATAACTCTTCTTTTCCATCAAGAGTTATTAAGGGAAAAGATTAACAACCGCCCAAACGGGAGGTAACTTGCCACGTTAAAGACTTAATGACAGCGATTTTTAGGTTGACAGTGACGGGAGAGAGAGACAGAAACATACACTCAGTAAACGAAATTAGAAAGTGAAATTCCCAACGTAAATTTTAATTATGTGTTTGAATTTTAAATTTAGGTTGTGAGTTTGGAAATTGTGTTGTAAAATTAAAGTTCGTATTACGAATTTATTAATTATTTTTACAAATTCAAAAAAATTTAATTAAAATCATATATTATAAGATATTTTCGATCACTTAAGTTATTTTCACTTAATTAAAATGTTAGGGGTACAATATTCTAAAGAGAAAATAACTTCAGTGACCAAAAATCCTAAATAATATACGATTTTGACCAACTTTTTTTGGATTTGTGAAAATGACCAACAAAATCGCAATGCGATCTCTAATTCGCATTGCGATCTCCACTATCGCAAATTCGCGTTGCATTTCGCGTTGCGATAGTTGAAAATCGTGCGTTGCGATTTTCCATTTCGCGTTGCGATAGTCTACAGTTGTTGTTGCGATAGTTTACAGTTGTCGTTGCGATTTTCCAAATTCGTTGTGATAGTTAAAAAAAAAAGATTTTGTTTTTGACCAATTTTTTTTGGATTTGCGAAAATGACCAACAAAATCGCAATGCGATCTCTAATTCGCATTGCGATCTCCACTATCGCAAATTCGCGTTGCGATAGTCTACAGTTGTTGTTGCGATAGTCTACAGTTGTCGTTGCAATTTTTCAAATTCGTTGTGATAGTTAAAAAAAAAGATTTTGTTTCTTAAGAATTTTCTCTAAAAAGATAGTATTCGCGCGGACGTGTCGAAGACACGTATTACCACGACCACGACCCGACCCGAGACGGACGGCAGCGGCGGCGGCGCGCGAGAATCCCCCTTGTTCTCTATCACTCAACAAGGAAGTGGGAAAGCCAAGCCTTAAATACCATTCCCAATAGTGTTTCCAATACTATGTGGGATTGAGCATTACCAACACTTGTTTCCAATCGGGTCGGGTCGGGTCGTGGTCGTGGTCGTGGTCGTGGTAATGGTCGTGGTAATACGTGTCTTCGACACGTCCGCGCAGATACTATCTTTTTAGAGAAACAAAATATTTTTTTTTAACTATCACAACAAATTTTCGCAACGAATTTAGAAAATCGCAACGACAACTGTAGACTATCACAACGACAACTGTAGACTACCGCAACGCGAAATGGAAAATCGCAACGCGATTTTCAACTATCGCAACGCGAAATGGAAAATCGCAACGCGAATTTACGATTGTGGAGATCGCAATACGAATTAGAGATCGCATTACGATTTTGTTAGTCATTTTCGCAAATAAAAAAAAATTGATCAAAATCATATATTATCTGGGATTTTCGGTCACTGAAGTTATTTTCTCTATTCTAAAAATAGAGAGAAAAAGGATCAAAAGCGAAGAGAGAAAAACAGAAAAGAATCAAGCCTTAAGAACTCCCCAAACACAGAGCAGCTAGGGGGATCCAACCAACGCCGGTCTTCAGAAGCTTGTCGCTCAACACTTCGAGGCGCCTCTTCAATCCAATAACGATTATCGCCATCCAAGCCTTCTGCAGCAGCTAACCGGTGGGCCGCCTGATTTTCGGCACGAGGAGTGTGACGAAAGCTACACCGACGAAAAGCCAACGCCTGCTGTCTTGCCTCTCAAATCAGCGCACTGATCTCCGATCTGTCCTGAGCTGGTGAGGAGAGCTTCAAAATCACCGTTCGTGAGTCCCCTTCGAGCTCAACATCATCGAAACCCAAATCCACGGCAAAATTATTGCATGCACAGCAGCATACGCCTCAGCCATGAAAGCGGAGGTAACTCTAGGAACCCTTACACGGCAAGCTCCCAATATATCACCTATTTCATTTCTTACAATCACTCCTGACCAAGCTGTCTTTTGATGGAACAAAAATCGGGTGTCAGAATATACTTTTACGGTGGGAGCACGGGGTGGACACCAGCGAGGTTGGGATGAGATCTGGAGTTGCCCCTGACACAACACATCACCAGCTGAGTCTTCTCGGCTATGGGATCGCACCAAGGTAAGTAAATCCTCTCCCCTTAACAATTATCCTTGATGGTAATGAAGATTCCGGCTATACCAAAGCACCCAGGTAGTAATTAGAATCTCAACATGTCGTCTCCGATCATAATTTGTGAATAACCAGTGTAGCCATTCTAATAAATTTGACGAGAAAAATACGAATAGGCCAATGAAACCCTAACAACCCCCATAGCTGATTTGCAATAATACAATCTCGCACTGCATGAACTCATGTTTCGATTGTTCCCACGCATCTTCGGCAATAAGGGTCCATAGTAACTCGTCGTCTAGAGTGAAGATTCTCCATAGTAGGGATAAAATTCTGAGAAAAACGCCAAACCTGCAGTTTAATCTTTCGTTGACAAGAGCAAGTCCAGATGAAATTTAAAACGGCTTTCGCAGGTTGCGATAATTCGACCTCTGGTTGTAACAGCCGATATCCACTCCGGACACTATAATCACCCGTGCGTTCTGCACTCCACACCCTACTATATATATTTAATTTTTTAAAAATATATGTAATATTTATTTTTATATTTTTAAAATTAGATTAAATGAAAGAACATCTAAATATGGAGGATTAAACTATAATTATATCAATAAAAAAATTAATAGATAAGTGGAGATCTGTTAGAAATTAATTAGTTTATTGGATTTGTTATTAGAAAAGCTTATTAGTTTTTCAGTTGGGTTTGTTATTAATTTTGTTATAATCTTAGACCCAACTAAGATTGTACCCATAAATTGAATCCATTTCTAATAATAAATTTACAGCATATTTTCGTTCTCTGCATTTTTTAATCTAAAGCCTTAGTGCCCTCCAGTAGCGGATCTAGAAATTAAAAAATAGGGGTCCAAAATTTTAATACCCTATTCTAAAAAAATTTGGGTATGTTTACATGTTTCTTTCTCCCCTTCCATTTCATCACCCATCATTCTTTTTTACTATTGACGTCCATATTCTCACATAGGGATGGCAAAAAAAACCGAATCCGTCGGGAAAAACCGAATTAATCGGGTCGGGTTCGGGGATGATAGACGGGGATGGGAAAAACCGAATGTTTTAAACGGGGACGGGTTTGGTAATCCCCGCCCCAATTACCCGAATACCCGGCCTGATACCCGACCCGATAAATATTAAAAATAATTATTTTATATATATATATATATATAATATTAATAAATTTAATTTAAATTAAAAATATATATTTAATTTAAATATATTTAAATAATTGTTTATGCTAAACGGGATACCCGTTTTCCCGCGGTTTTCCTCGATTACCCGATGGAAATCCCCGTTTAAATTCCTACGATTTTTTAAACAGGGACGGATACGAATTTTTTAAACAGGGATGGGAAGGGGGACCAATCCCCGGCCCGAAACCGTCCCTATACTCTCACATGGTATCAAAATTATTCAGGCTTCTAGTTCTTAATCTGAAGGACATTTTTTTTCAATATATAAATTGACATTTTATCATTGATTCTACTCTTTCTGTCATTCAAAGACAGCCATTTATATATGGACACATGATTTTATGTTGGAGTGAGCTTGAATATTAACAGTGAATTTGAACTTATAAAATTATAGGGACGAAAACATATTTTCAATAAGAAATACACATAAAAATCTAAAGTATTTAGTATTTTAAATTTTCATGACGACGATTGTTCTCACCCGCCCTCTCAATCTATCCCGATTATCACTGTTCTTTTATGATTATATCATCATCATTGCTGGCGAGTAATACGATCAGTTTGAAGTTCCTTTACTTTGTGGAGTACACTTTTCGATGAAGTTGATGTTGTTGCTATTTGAACTTTTAGTTTTTCATTATATATTTTTTATTTCTTAATGTCTTCTATTTACTGCCTCTATTGAAAGCAGAGACCGACACAAAAGTTTATTTTAAATGGCGAACTTAAATTTAAGCGGGTGAATTAAAATTTCGGCAGGTCAAAACTTGTTTTCAATAGAAAATACATATAAAAAATCTAAAATATATGATAATGTTAACTTTTTCAGGGGCTACTGTCTCCACTGTCCCTAAGAACGGAGTCAATATTAGATATTGGCAGCCAAAGACCAAAATATTAAATTTTTTAAGAAAAATATAATGGCTCATTAGGTATTTAACCTTAAAATTCATAAGGTAATGTTTAATTTATCAACTATTTAAACTTACAATGACCTAAATTGTTATTAGACAAAAAAATGAAAACATTGGATTATCTTTCTTTAGTTTGAGTCCTACATGACTAAATATTTAATAATTTTTTGTATTTTTAATTTAAATACTTATTTTTAAATGAACTAAAATACTATTAGATAAAAATAAAAAAATTACAGGAGTCGGTGATAGGGTTGTAAATGAGACGAGATAGATCGTGAGCTACTCGAGATCGACTCGGTCAAGTCTCGATAAATACTCGGATCGAGTCGAGCTCGGATCGAATGAACTCAACTCGAGCTCGAGTTCGACTCGAATTCTTAACGAGCCGAAACGAGCTGCTTGATACTCAACTCAAAAAGCTCGTGAGCAGCTCGAATGTATAATATATTAAGATTTTATTTTTAAAAAAAGAATTATTAATAATATTAACGTTGATTTTTTTAAAAAAATACAGTAAGACTTTTATGTATTTAAGATTCAGGTCCGAGTTTGAGGCTTCAATCTAGTTAAGTTTAAGATTATTTTTTTTTCATTTCGAGCTGCTCACGAGCTTCAGTTCAGGATTTCGAGTTCGAGTCGAGCTTAAAAATTGTAAGCTCGCGAGTTTTCAAGTTGAGCTTCATTTCAGAGTTTTTGAGTCGAGTCGAGCTCAGCAATACTCAAGTTCGACTCGGCTCGTTTACACCACTAGCCGGTGGCCCTTTGGGCACAACATAGCTCCGCCCCTAACCCCTCAATCTATCCCTGGTTGAGAGGGTAGATAAATCACACCTCCAAGAATGTAACATCCTCAATACCGGGTTAGTGACTAAATTGTAAAGTCTCATAATTTGGTGGTTAAAATAAAATGAATGAATAGTATAAAGATTTACATGTAAATTATTGTGTAGGATGGAATTGAAAAGAATAAGGAATGGAATGACAATAGAGTAATTGCAAGGAAAAATAATTAAAGAAAGGATAAGTATATATATATAAGGATACACGTGGGTGGAAGGGGAGAAAACACCCAAGGCTTCCAGAGTTTTCTTCTTATTATTTCTTCCTTGTGTGTGTGAACCAAAGCAAAGGTAAGATTTCTGATTATTGAGTTTCTTGTTAAATTTAAGATTGGTTTTTGATTATTAGATGATAACTAAGCTTAAGGAAAGCTTAAGTTATCTTAACATCAAAGGATGATGGAGTTAGGAGAGATTTAAGATTTGAAGTTCTTAAATGAAATCTTGGAATAGAGTTCATAACTAGAATTGAAAGTTAAATTTGATTTGTCATCAATCTAGTTAAGATATACGAAGTGTTAAAAGTGGAATTCAAACATGTTGAATTATTGATGTAATTCTTGAATTACATATGAGGGATAGGATTTGGAGGTTTAAGATGAAATAAATGAGTATAAATTGGTTTAAGGATGTGTACTAGAGTTAAGAATGAAAAAAGCGGATTAAACATGAAGGATTTAATCCAAAATGAATGAATTTTCAGGTTCAAAAAGAGGATTCTGGGCAGAGTGCATCGATGCATATTCATAGTGCATCGATGCATCAAGATTAAAACCCAGAAATTGTTTGAAGGTGTATCGATGCACAGGTAGTGCATCAATGCACTCTTTTAAAATAAAAACATCGAATGCAATTAGTGCATCGATGCATAAGGCATGCATCGATGCATCCCATTAATAATAAAACATCGAATGCATTTTATGCACCGATGCACAAGGTGTGCATCGATGCATACCTTCGTTAAAAGAGGAAATTGCCATTTATCTTAATCTAAAGAGTGAACCATTAGAGTATATTAGCTATAATACTGATATAGATCCATGTGTGATTATGTAGATACTAAAAGTAAGCTTATTCCAGAACGATCAAAGGATTAGCATCGAATCAAAGCAAAGCTAAGGTGAGTGCATACTATATGTATAGTATAATGGAATAAGACTTGTGATAAGTCTAATCCCTATATTGATTTTCATAGTACAATACTTGTGAACATACATACATGATAATTATTGTAATACATGCATAAGGCATATATATGTTCATGTGATATGATATGTGATATGAGAACATGACATGAAGTAAGTGACATGAGCTACATGATCACAAGAGAAATGACATGAGTACATGAACATATGAAATATAAGAATAATGCCCATGGTATACGATATGAGAGCTATAGGTGTAATTGGCATGCCAAGAGTCGAGGGTATAATAGTCCTTCAGGACGTAGTCCTTCGGGATGTAGTGGTCCTACGGGACATATATAACAGTCCTTCGGGACGAATACTGAACTAAGGTTCGGTGCCCCATGAGAGAATTGATACGAGCTGTGGTGACAGCATTAGTGCACAACCTCAATGTACTCACATACCTCTATTCTCAAAAATATACATGGGCAATTGAAATACAAAGTAAAGTGAAAGTGGTACAAGAAGGTAAGTTTCGTACATGCATGATATGATTATATATGTTATTGTGTAATAGATACATGGATATTGAAATGTCATGAAGGAAATGGTAAGAATGCATATTCATGAAGATATTGTTGCATATTCATTTATTGCCTCACTAAGTCTATGACTTAGCGTGTAAGTGATTTACACGTAGGTACCAAGAAATAAGAAGATTCAGAATAGAAGTGGCACGAACATCAACATTACTAAGAAATCAGATCAGAAGTAATTGACAAAGTAGGTATTTTGTTGTGTATAGAGTGTTGGTATGTAATAAGTGGTTAATTACGAATGCTCTTATCTATTTTGTATTAAGTGGTATCTTTTATGTAAATTAAAGTATTGTGTTTTAATGAAAGTTTTAAATTCCCGAGGTTTTTCTTTAAGAATCAAAGTTTGAAAAGTCAATGTGACATCTCAGACTTGTATTCGGGTCGAATATGAGTTAGGGGTGTTACATCACCAATCTTAGATTGTGTTCCAGGTTAATGTGTTCATGCTTTTTTAATCATATTGAGAGATTATTTAAATATAACATCTAAAAAGAATCAATTAAATGACTTCAGTCAATAAAATAGAGTATTATTCTTCATAAAAATCCCGGATTCGATTAATTACGTCTGTAGAGTGTATGTACGTTGTCAATAGCTAAAAGTTTTTAAAATAAATACCATTTTATAATCGATTCAAACTATTAAAAATTTGTCTAAAAATAATAGTAATTAATAGGATTGAGTATAGAATAAGTTAATAGATTAAGATTTCTTTGAAAAATAATTTTCGAGTTAAAAATAAATTTAGATGTTTAGATTTATTTTAATTAAGTGAGATTTAATTGAAAACGTTTAAAATGGTGAATTTTGAAAATTAGAGTATTAGTTAAGTATATAAATTAAAGGAGGTTTGCTTAAAATGAACAATTTTAAAAGAATGATTTAGAATTAATGTAAATAAAAGAAAATGCATTATATTATAAATATTTCAAAAAATCTCGGCATCTAATGATAATAATAACACAAATTTTCGAAAATTTGTTAGGATAATCAATTTAATTAAAATCGTAGTTGAAGTAATTTTCAATTGATCAAACGACGTTTTAATGAATATTTATTAAAAATTGATGTTGTTGAATACTTGGAGGTGGAATTTTCACATATATTTGACGTGCGTAATAATTGAAGTCGTTGACGACCTAAATACCAATATCAAATGAAATTTGTGTCAATGAGAAGATTGTTACATATTGATTCATATTCTAAATGATAATGAAACTGAATTTTATTGTAATTTTAGTAGTTAAAGATTACTTAACGATTGAATTTATTTAGGTCGGAATTTTTATAAAAAATTATTGATGACTAAATTTGTTTTCACTATAAATACAAAATACGTCTTAATTACCTTTATAATTATACGCGTTTCTATGTCGAGTTTTGTAACGATGTTATGTCGATTTTTTGTACTCTTTATGATCTCTTTATTTATAATTATTTTTCTTATCCATAGACGTATACAAAGTCGAACTACATTAAATATTACTTCTCATATATATGTGATATATTTTATGTTTGTCGATTTTTATTACATTTTCACTTACAAAATTTTATTATATATAATTAAAATTATTTTAAAATTAGGCGATAAAAAGATCTGCAATTTGCAATTTTTGGTGAAAAATGAATTAATTTTTCCGTATGATCATCATATTCAATCCAAATCAATATACATATATATATATAGCACAGTTTTCACATGCATGAAAAAAGAAATATACCTACTTATTGTGACCAAACATTAGACCATATCCAAACTAAATGCTTGAATCAAGTTGGTTGTATTACAGTTGTGTTTAGTGACGGCTAGGGATGGTCATAGGTCGGATCGGGTCGGGTTTTTGGTCCACCCGACCTGATCCGAGAATAAATGATCCTCCACTACCTGAGACCCGACCCGACTCGACCCGACTAAAATAAAATTTCACCCGACCTGAACCTGACCCGACATATAACTTAGAAATCCAACCCGACCCGAAATAATAATAAAAATATTATTTTTATTCAATAAAAACAATGACTTAATTGAAAAAAAATTTATATATAGGGGTATTATTGTAATTATTCCTAAATATATAAGATAAAATTATATATTTTTTCAGGTCGGATCGGATTTTTTCACCTTAAACCCGAACCCAACCCGACCTGAACATCACACTTAAAAAACCCAACCCGAATACGAAATAAAAAAAACGACCCGATCGGGTCGGGACCCGTCGAGTTCAGGTCCCGTGCCCAACCTAATGACGGCTCTAAAAATATTTTTTTAAGTATAATATTAACATAATTTTTTGTTTGAAATAAGTAAAATTTTAGGGTGACCATCGTACTATCAATAAAATAAACAATTATGAGGTTGTTTCGCTCATCAACTCGAGTGACCCTCCAATGAATTGTTTCTCCCTTGTTCGAGCCATCCACAATCTCAGGTAACAAAGTTGGGTTACGGATGTTATCTAGATATCCGTATTGCAAAATAAAAGAACTTACCTGAGTGGTTAAAAGAATCGTTGTTGTTATTAGAGGTCACGGGTTCGAGTATCAGAGACTGCAGCAGGATGATTTAACGTTTATTATTAATTGGTTAAGAGTATTTAAAACATATATTACTTTGTAATCACCTTAGGTTAATAAAAAAAATTTCTTCGACACCAATCAAGCTAGTACACAATATTGATTATAATAAGCAGCTACAAGGGAATATTGTAATAAGATCAATCTTATCTGATATATTTTCAGGCTGTCTAGCTTCATCATGCATGCATTCATGTCTAAGCTAATTAAGAAACAAAAGTTGTAAACCTCTTAGATTCAATGTCTCTGTCGTAGAAAACCAGGTCACCAACTGACAATTCAAGTTTCTTTTTCTGTCTGTTAAAATAGTCACCATTGGTTACTTGAAAACACCAGCCATTTTGAGAACGCCAAGAACCCTAAATACGTTGGGGATTATTTTAAGAATGGTATTTTTAAAAAATAAAAGCATTACGTAGAACACTCTTTAACACAATTAACAAAATATTTAAATAACTTTATTTTCTTAAATAAACCTTTATATTTTCTTAATATATATATATATAATTATAAATCATATATTTGTATAATTGCTATTTAAATAAATTTATTTTCTTAAGTAAGTTGATATTTAGCCACTCACCTGTTTCGTGATTATGTTTTGGTCAACCAATTATTATTTTTTAAACTATACCTAATGTAACATTTTAGTTCTGTTTTGATCACACGCCGTTAAAAATTGATAGTGATGCAAAGTGTTACCATAAGGTAATACCATATAACCATTTAAAAAATTTTAAAAATACCACATCAGTAGCTCTATTTATTTTTTAACGGATAATGAACAAAATGAAACAAAAACGTGATGTTGTGTATGAATTTGAAGAAAAAAAAAATTGGATGACCAAAATGGTATCACAAGAATAAGTGTGTGACTAGATAAGATATTTACCCTAAAAATAATATAACTTAATTTAGACTAAAAAGTCAAAGTAATATAAGTCAAATGAACAGTAAATAGCTCAGCTTGTCAAAACAATTAAAGGCAAAGCTCATTAATAGGCTTTGTATTTGTGTTGTTCTTAAATGAACATTTAACTTATTTTAAAAGAACTTGCAATTTTAATTAATCACAATCAATAATAGTAGTGGATTACTGAACTGTATTAGTAAATATGGAGAGAGTTTAAGTATACATTTACCTATTTTCAACAGAGAGATTAATGAAAACTAAATCATTGCGGTCAGGCGTAGTTTTCTTTGCTTCTTGGTTTAATGTGTCGTTTTGGACATCCAAACCCCACTTTAACTGCCAATCGTTAGCAACTCGGAACTGTAAGGAAACACCATTGATAAGTGAGTGACAGCTGAAAATCATTGTTTTGTTTGCATTATCTACATGTCCTAATGCAGGGATTTGGGTGTCTCAACACTGAGTAAATAAAATAAAAAAAAAGTTTTATCAACGGTTGGTTAAAATAGAGATGACAAACGGGTGTAATTTCGTAGATTTCGTATCGTATTTATTTCAATTGGAAAGGAGATGTGTATAATTTTAGTGGGTAGTGGGCGGGTGTGAATGTAGAAAGTGGTACCCGTCGCGGGTGATGGGTTTAAGATCTTACTCACCCCGCATTCGCCCGCACACTAAATACTCATTAAATTTTGGACCATTATGAATTTAGGTATAATTTTAAAGACTAATTTATAAATCTTAATATTGTGTAAGATATAACTTATAATTTAACTATAAATTATTATGCTTCTTAATGGAAGTGTTTGTTTTATGTTTATTGCTTATGTATAACTTAAGGTTGCTGTCAGGTGGGTCTAGTCGGGTACGTCTCCAATTGAGTAGTGGGTGTGGGGATGAATTTGAGAATGTACGCGCGTAGGTGGGTGTAGATTTGAAAATATTAGGTGGGCATGGGTATAGGGGAGTGGTATCCGCACCTGACCTGCCCATTTGTCATCCCTAAGTTCAAGTGATAAATAATTTGATATCGTTTAAACAAGGTTTTGAGTTCGAATCATTGCGTATGTAGAAAATTCCCGCTGAGAGACTCACACACCAAAATCAAATGTACGATGCTGGTCGATACGAATTAATTAGGACGAAACTTTATAACCGGGAGGGAGAAAAAAAAAGGGTTTTATCTGTTTTATTTAATTTTGTAAGAGGTAGAAGTTTTAGCAAATTAGGTTTGTTGGAAATTGTGAGAGACCAGTTTAACCACAATAATAATTCGAGACACTGTTGTTTTGGTCCTATGGCTATGGACCTTGTTTCTGTATGGGAAAGGTTGTCTTGTTTTATAATCAACTTAACTTCGACAGTTACAGTTAAACGAATCGGGTGTGAAAGTTATTACAAGTAAGCTTGCTGGTTTAATTGTCATAACGATCACTTAAAAAAACACTTTCATTAAGATGAAAATAGAGAAGTTTAACAAATTTAAGTCACCATTGATATATTCGTATTAACATTAAAATGAATTTTTTAGAGAGAAAAAGTTGTCCTAATTTTACTGTTTTTCCGCAGTACGATGCAAGGCTTTGGTGTTTAGCATTTCAGTGGGCATGCTCATTTAATGAATTCATTATTATCTAAGATCTAAGAATTTATATTTTAAACGGGAGGACCATTTATTAATAAACAAGGAAGTTAAAACAAGCAAATCAATTGTTTAATAATTTCAACATGTAAAAACTGAGATTGTTTCTATAAAAAGTCATCTCTCCCTCTTTCCTTCCGTCTCTTTCTGGTCTGGTTGGACAGTTAAGCCTGAAAAAACCGCACGCAAACACTTGCTTCTCTTCCATCTTCCTTGAGAATCAACCCGACACTTCCGTCTCTATATATGTATATATAAGGAGTGATATGAGCCTGAACTTTGGTCTATGCAAGGAAGGACAGCAAAAACGCTGAAATGAAAATGCTACAATATGGTTTTGTTGGAGACAAAGAGACGGTTTCTTGTGGTGGTGGAGGAGGAGGAGGAGGAGGGATGGTGGTTGTTGGGGTGAAGTTTGATTCGCCAAGTAGAGAGCTTTTGACATGGGCTTTGGTTAAGGTGGCTCAGCCTGGTGACTGTGTGATTGCTCTTCATGTTCTTGGTAACAATGGTCAGTGAAATGTTTTGGTGTTCCTTTTTTTTTGCAAAAATATTTTTGGGGTTTGAATTTTTTACTCGTATATTAAAGTTGGAATTTTTTTTGTGTGTATGTAGAAATTGTGGATCGAGATGGAAAATCTTCACTTTTATCGCTTGTTAAAGCGTTCGACTCTATTCTCGCTGTTTATGAAGGCTTCTGCAATTTGAAACAGGTTTAATTTCATGATGAATTTGTTATTCTCATTTTTCTTTCTGTTTGGTCAACTGGAAAAGCTGATCTTTCCCTGCATGCTCAATTTAGCTCCATCTACATTGCAAAGACCAATTGATTGAACATTTCCCATATCAAATTTAAGTCGTGAGAGAGATTTTGATTTTGGGTGATCATCTTGCAGGTGGATCTCAAACTTAAGATATGCAGAGGTACCTCAATTTCCAAAATTTTAGTGAGGGAAGCAAAATCTTATTCTGCAACAAAGCTTATAGTTGGTACTGCAGCCAAAACCCATAAAATCCGATCATCGACATCGGTAGCTAAGTACTGTGCTAAGAAACTAGCCAAGAACTGTTCTATTCTTGCTGTTAATAATGGCAAAGTTGTGTTCCACAAAGAGGGTTCTACAGGGACCACCTTTGGTTCTCAAGGTAAAGGCTTTGTTTCGCCTGTCAAGTTCTTGGATTTCATGTAAGATTTTGGTGGACTTTAAGGAAAATATTTGTCTTGTTCTCTTTTATAGGGAATGAAGATCAGAAACGAAATAGCTTGCTTAATGTGCTTCACCGAACGATAACATTGAAAAAGAATTCGAAAGTGCTAAGTGAAGGGATTGCCAATGCCGCGACCAAAATGAATTCAGACGACTCTAAGGAAAAAAGGTTCCACCAGGCCTTATTGAGAGCGGGTTCGGGTGATGTCGAGAGTGACGGAAAGCAAAACTGCTTCGTTTGTGGATCTGGAAATAAGTTTTTGCTGCGCAATTCTTGCCACCAACCTGCAAATGAGTCAAGTTGTGGTGATGATGCGAATGATGGAGAGAAATCCTTGGCTATAGTGCCAGTACAAAAGGCTGAGGCTGCATCATGTTCGATTTCCATGTTGATCAATCAATTGCCTGAAATCAGACCCGGTTGGCCTTTACTTGGCGGTGCGGTTTTATCAGATCGACAACAGCAAGTTCCTGACAGGTCTTCCTTGAGGCAGATATCTGTGGTTCAGTGGTTGATGCGGTTGCCCTCTAGGAGTACTCTTTCCATAACCAATTCATATCAGAAGCAAGAAGGGCGTGATCAAATTGAATTGAAGTCCTCTAATTTCGATGGCGAAAGAGGTGCAATTGTTCCAGTTGGTAAAGAAAATGCCATTACTCCACTTTCTCTTGATAACAACTCAATAAACCTGCCAAAAGAATTGGAGGGTCTTCATGAGAAATACTCTGCAACTTGCAGATTGTTCAAGTACAAAGAACTTGTTTCAGCAACATCGAATTTCTTGGCTGGTATGTTTTAAATTCATAATTCCCCTGTAACAATTTACTTTTACCTTTTCCTCCTGTAAAACTTCTTTATTTCCTGGTTTCTTTTGCAGATAATTTGATTGGGAAAGGAGGCAGTAGTCGGGTTTATAAGGGTTGCCTTCGAGACGGCAAGGAACTCGCGGTGAAAATCCTAAAGCCTTCTGAAGAAGTATTGAAGGAGTTTGTTATAGAAATTGAGATGATTACTACATTGCATCATAAGAACATTATTTCCCTCTTGGGATTCTGCTATGAGGATAACAATCTTCTCTTGGTTTATGATTTCTTATCAAGAGGAAGCCTTGAAGAAAACCTTCATGGTGCGTATTCAATATCGGAAAAAGAGATTCGGATCTTATTATCATGTTATTTGATATCAGAAACTAGTTTCTGAAGTTGCTTATTTATAATTCAGGTAATAAGAAGGATCCTAATGCGTTTGGTTGGAATGAAAGATACAAAGTTGCAACTGGGGTGGCAGAGGCCTTGGATTATCTACATACTAACAGTGACCACCCTGTGATCCACAGTGATGTTAAATCGTCAAACATATTACTTTCTGATGATTTTGAGCCTCAGGTATCGTTTAGTTTTTGTTTGCCTAATGTGTGTGTGTATATATATATATTGGTTTCGAATTCGATAATAAAATGTCATTGTTCTTGTTTTTGCCTGGTTTATGCAGCTCTCAGATTTCGGACTTGCTAAATGGGCATCAACGACTTCTTCATATATAACCTGCACCGATGTTGCAGGGACCTTTGGGTATGTAATTTTCACTTCAAGATGATAAACCTTACAAGTTTTTAATTGTATTCATGTATTTCAAAGGGTAATGATATGTACAAACGTGAAAAACTCCCCTAAGATTACTTACCGTAGCAGAGACTGTCTCACACAATCCTTGCTTCATCCCCTAAACCAATTATAAATAAATGTCTTACCATTTGTTCCAGCTATTTGGCTCCTGAGTACTTCATGTATGGTAAAGTAAACGACAAAATCGATGTTTATGCATTTGGGGTCGTGCTGCTTGAGCTGCTTTCTGGAAGAAAACCAATAAGCAGTGACTGTCCAAAAGGCCAAGAGAGTTTGGTCATGTGGGTAAGTCCCTTTTGCTCATGCCATCTGACTCGTATCATTTCTTTAGTCCATCTTTTAATTTCGTATTTAAAACAAAAATTTGACCATGTCCAGGCGAAGCCAATATTAAGGGGTGGGAAGTTTTCCCAGTTTTTAGACCCAAGCTTGGCTGGTGGCTATGACAGTGACCAGATGGAGAGGATGGTTCTCGCTGCTACACTTTGCATTAGGCATGCCCCTAGGGCTAGACCTCAAATGAGCGTTGTAAGTCACCTTTGGTCCTTTAAGGGTGTGGTTGAATGATCGTAGCTGCACTTGTGCTGTGAAATTGGATGATTAATCTTGTTTTTACGTGATTACCAAAGGTTGTGAAGCTGCTACAAGGTGATGCTGATGTGACCAAGTGGGCAAGACTACAAGTGGAGGCCTCGGAAGGATATGATACATTGGATGATGAAGGTTGTCCTCCTCAGTCAAACCTTCAATCCCATCTTAGTCTAGCGTTGCTTGATGTCGAGGAAGACTCGGCCTCCATGAGCAGCATCGAGCAATCCATGTCGTTAGAGTAGTACCTCAAGGGCCGATGGAGCCGTTCATCGAGCTTCGATTAACTTCATTACCGCCGCAACTAAGTTGCACAATAAGCATTCTTCACAAACACATTGTATATTCTTTTGGTCCCTTTGAATTGGATTGGTCAGTAGGTGTTGGATGGGAGGTTGTTTGTTTGGTGTGCCCTCCTCCTTCCCTCTCAGTATTAGATGTCGGTGGGTAATTGAAGGTTCTATTGACCCACTCGTAATTTTCCTCACTTTGTGGTGAAAACTTTTATTTCTGTCACAAAAATATCCTCTAATGCATTCGAAAGTTGTCAAGTTTGTTGTACAATAATGAATAATAATAATTGAAAAAAAAAGAGTGACGACGTGTCCCACAGTCGTAGCTACCCCTTTGGAAGGGCACTTCATTTCACACACTATCACCACCGACACTCCATTAGGACCGTTACCCTCAGCTCCCTTGTCCTTCCTTCACCCCGTGATTTGTTTTAACAATGATGAACCTCATTTTTGAAGCTTCAATGCCATATTTTGAACAGTTTGACGTAGAAGTGAGCACATTTCTATGTTTCCTTGATGTGTAATTATATGGTAGAGCTTAGATTTGTTCTCATGTACAGTGGCGGAATTTGGGGATAAAATTTAGGAAGGGGTAATTTCAAATTTTAAAAAAATTGGAGGTTTAAATTAAAATTTTTAAAAAAAATCTTGAAGGGTTCGGTTTGTATTTTTTAAATAAAATTTGAGTCTAACTAAAATTTTTAAAATTTTAAGAGACTTGACAAAAAATTTAAAAATTATGAGAGATGTTTAATTAAGAACGTTTAAAAAGTTTAAAGCTTAATTGAATTTCTAAAAAAAATTATGGGGGCAAAGTTAAATTTTTTGAAAATTTTAAATATCTAAAGTTATAATTTTTCAAATTTTTAGGAGAGCGTGAACCCCACGGGCATGTTTCTATTGTGTTCCACCTCAGCTGATGTGTACTGACAAATGATATAAACGACCATGGATGATATGTATGCGGTTAAAGTTTGATAAATACTCGACTCAAAAAGTTCATAAGCAGTTAGAAAATATAATATATTAAGATTTTATTTTTTAAAATAAATTATTAATAATATTAACATTTATGTGTTGATTTTTTTAAATGCAATATAAGGTTTTCATGTATTTGAGGTTTAGGTTCAAGTTTGAGGTTTTAATCGAGTTAAGTTTAAGTTTTTTTTTCTTTTCGAGTTTTTGTGAGCTTCAGTTCTTGATTTCGAGTTCGAGCCGAGCTTGAAAATTTTAGGCTCGTGAGTTTTCGAATCGAGTCGAGCTCTATTTCTAAATTTTCGAGTTTGTTGTCTTATCGACTATATCGAGATGTTACTAAGGCCATTTTGGTTATGTTCATACGTTAAAATCACAATTACGTCTATTCACATGATTTAAAATACGAGTAAATATATTTGGTTTGTTGATCAATCTGCTCGTATTTGTTCTTCATGTTTATTTAGGTCATGGTTTATAAATTTATATAATGCTTATATAATGATTTTTATTTTCATTTTTAAGGACTGATTCATTATATTTTATATTTATATGACTATGCTTTTTTGCCTTTTATTTTAACATTTTTAAATGAAAAAAAGAGAGATTATTTGCTCTTGTTTTCACGTACTGTCCAAAATTTTATTGTCTTCTCTATTAAAACAAAAATAAATTATTATAAATGTTTAAATTTAATTTTAAAATTATAAAGTTATATAGAATAAGCCGAACTAAGTAATAGTTAAAAAAAATAAGAATTTATTAAACATTTAGAGATAATAGTTACACTAAAAATTTTAGTATATATTTCGTGACGTCATTTCATGCATCGAATTTTGTAGAATTATTGAGGGCTGTAGTTATAAAAATAGGGGTAACTACACATTTAGTACATGCACTATTAATTGGTCCATTTTAGTACTTAATCTTTCAAAAAAAATTCAAAATCATGTCTGACGTTTAGTTTTTTTTCAATTTTAGTACCCCTACCATAAAATACTTAACGCGTTTAGTATGTAAATTATCAGTTTTAGTCTGTTTTATTACCTAAACTTTCAATTTTTTTTCTAAAATTAATGTTAAATTTTGAACAGGAATACTGAAATGTGACAAAAACTAAAATTTAAGTATTACTTTGAAACAAATGAAAGTTTAGATACTCAAACGGACTAAAAATGATAGTTTAGGTACTAAAGGGACAGTTTACCCCAACAAATAATTTCCCAAAGATAAGGCTTTATAAAATGGGGGAGACAATGCATAGTTGGTGCTTTCGTGTTTGGATTCCAACATGAATAATCAGACTGGTCAATGGAATCCTACGAGACTTTCGAAAAGATACGTCAAACAGCACAGCATGTCTTTTTTACTTATTACAACATAATTAATTAATTAAAAATTTATTTTATTTTTTAAACAATTTAAGATGATAAGATAATATTTATTTAGAAATTTACTAATTTATTGATAAGTTACAAATATCTTACGAAGATAATTATTTAAATTTAAAACATCTGGTGAGAATAATATTTCATTTTATAATTAAGATCATTTGACGATGAATTCAATTAATTAATTAAAATTTTAAATCATATGAACTTAGGAATAGAATAAAAATTATGTATAGATCTTGATATGAAAAATTCAGTTTGATTTAATTATACATTGATATGTTGATTTTAACCTAATTATATAAATAAATAAATAAATAAAATCAATTTTTTATTTTAAATTTAGATAAGCATAGTATGTATTTTTCTTTTCGATTTAGCTAAGATGATTACAATAAATACTCTTAATATCCGTGACCTCTAGAAACAACAACGATTCTGTTAACAACACAAAAAATTAAAAATCAATTGATAGTGAAATTTTGGGTATTGTTTTAGAAACAAAAACTTTGTTACATAAAAACCCAATTTTTCATCCTCTCTTTATTCACATGCCTCAAAGTTTTTCTTAAGTTAATAATTAAATATATTTAATAAGTTAGTCCTCCAACCGAACGGTGACATGTGACATTATTCCATTGGAGGATTAAATTTATTTTAATTTATTCAAAGTAGGGATAAATTGAGATAATATGTAAATAACAGTGACCAAATATGTGATTATATGAAAATATTTAACCATTGTTAACGACATTTAACTCTGTGTGACCACATCTTAATTAAATAAAAACGAAAGTGACCATATCTTATGTTTTTTCGAAATCAGTGACCAAAAGTGGACAAATCACACCCATAAGTGATCATCCGTGTAGTTAACCAAATGAAATATATGGAAAATAAGATACCAAACCCATAGGAATCAAAGTTTTCACTTCATCAAATTAAAGCCTCACAATACAATCAAAAGATGAAATATATATAAGCCACAAATTATTTAGACGCAGAGCCGAAGAACAACTCTGCTCGAAAATGATCAACAATGGAGATTAAGGAACATGTTTTTTTTTATGTTCCTCGAGTGCCGAAGGAGCTCTTCGAAGCTGGAATAGTAACAATTTTGGCATCTCCCTCACTGCTAAGTCTGCTATCATCAACACTGATTGATGTAATACTGTTTGTGATCGGCAATTCCTTGATTTTCTCATCAGTTTCTGTGTCTTTCCCGTCTTTGCTCTTTCCCCACACCACAGTGTAAAGCCCTGACACTATGATAATGGATCCAAGAATGCTGAAAATCGAATCAAAAGAAGCAATCAGAGTCCACTAAATGAATATGAACATGTAAATTTTGTGTTATTATTTGGTGTCAATATACCTTCCAAGATGGACTTTTTCTCCCAAGACAAAGGTTCCTAGTGCAGCAGTGATGATCATGCATAGAGGGCTGAACGATGTGAGGAATACCGGCCCTCGTTCTCGGATCACGACTCCCTGCACGTAATACGCTATCCCGGAGCACACTATTCCCTGATTATTCACCAGACTTGTCCATCAATGGCTGGCCAAGAAGACTCGTAAAGCAAGAAACAAGAAGCACGACCAAGCACTTACAGTGTAGGCTGCAGCAAGGAGCCTTGAATCCCACCCGACTTTCCAAGCACTTAGGTCCCTGACCATGACGAGGGCAACTATGCCATCTTCTATCATTCCCACCAAACATATCCAAGCCGTGAGCGAGAGCTCGGCCGGGTACTTTTTCAAAGTGAAGGACTGAACCAGACACCATATGGAATACAATTAGCACCGGAATATGCTGTTTTAAACAAAGTTTTTGAATTTGGTTTTCACTCACTTGCAAAATGAAGTAACCTGCCCAGCTTAAGATACTTGCTAGGATCATTATGGTACCGGTAACCCAGTGTTTATCGGCGGATTCGGTGGTGGATACATGGTGTTCCGTGCCTCCTGATTTTATGAAATCAACAATTGGACCTTTGTACAAAGTCATCACCATTGCCCCTACCACAGTGATTGATGTTCCAACGATCTTTGCTACACTGCGTACCTTCTTCAAATTGATCTTCTCTAACCTGAATTGCCATAATCAGCATATTAAACAATGATTCAACATATGTATGAGAAAAAAAAATGAAAATGACTTTTTTTCACCTGAAAATCATTGCCAATACGAAGGTAACAGCAGGAAGCATGTTGACGAAAGCCGATGCATACGTTGCAGTTGTGGCCTTCATCCCTAGATAGTACAGGTTCTGGTCAAGCACTGGCCTGCAAATTCCAAATCAACCCCTTTTAAGTTTTCCCATTTCAAGAACAAGCATCCATTCACGACGTAAAGATGCGAAAAGAGGTTTAGATACGAGCATTACTCGAGGATACCAAGAGCAACAATCCTGAGGAAGATAGGAAGGGTCATTCTAGGCCTGATTTTCCTGCATAAAACAATGGAAAGAAACAATAAGCCGAGGATGGACGATGAATCCATGAAATAACACAGTCTGATCAAGAAGACGAAGACGAAACCTTTCGAGAAAAAAGGCAAAGGGAGCAATGACAACGGTGGCCACAAGGTGACGGTAGGTAGTGAGGACGAAATTACTCATGCCGTGCCTAAAAGAAATCAATGAGATGATGTACATCCCTGCATACCCAAACTGCAGGGACACAATTGCAATGAATGGTTTCACTTTGTTTATCATTTTGGACAAAACTGAACGTTCCCTCTCCTCTCCCATTGTTTCTCTCTTTCCTTTCTTCTTCTTCCTCTCTTCGGCTCTTAGGCTGCCAACTTCCAAATGACAACTTCCCTTCTTATAGTGGATTTTTTCCCAGTGGAATAAAAGGCGAAGTGCATTATTTTGTAATACATGTAAGTGCCGTCATTGGTTATATATCAAAATGTGTTGAATTATTACCGATAGAGGTTAATTGAAGTAGTAAGCAGTTTGATACCGTTTAAGTAAAGTTTTGAGTTCGAGTTTTTGTATATATAGGAAATCCCCACCAAAATTAGGTGTGTGAAGTAAGCCGATCTGAATTAGTTAAGGTAAAACCTTTGAACCAGAAGTACAATAAAAAAAATGTGTTGAATTATTAAGGGTGTTGGGCATGAAAAATTATTTTCCTAAAGAAAAGGGGCTTTAAATACCCAAATATATAAATATTTTTTAATGATTAGGAGAAAAAAAGATAAAATGGGGGAGACAACGCAAAGTTGGTGCGTTCGTGTTTGGATTCCAACATGGAAAATTAGTCTAGTCGGTGGAATCCCACGAAACATTCGAAAAGACATGTCAAACAGAAGAGCGTATCTTTTATAATTATTACAACATAATTAATTATTCAAAATTTTAAATTATGTAGGGTTAGTAAAATTAGAGATAAAATAGAATGACATATTAATTGGACTCAATGGTAACAAGAATTGTTCTTTTTAAAAATTCTAGGATTTGAATAATTACGTCCGTAGAATATGTGTATTGTCAATAGACTGAGAAAATATCTGAACTGATACTTCAAAAAGAAAATGTCAGATATGCATGCATATGTAGTAGGTAAGTAAACAATTAAAATTATTTGATCCATTGACATTTCAATTGAATTTATTTAACTTTTACGAATTAATCATTGCATGTTATAAAAGAATAATATCAATAAGTTTAAAGATCATTTTGTAGCAGTTCGATAGATTTATCGATCATTTTAAAATCGTTTATGATCTTTCATGACTATTTTGTAACTTCCAAAATTTTAGTGACAAAAAATAACTTCAATAGTTTATTGGCAATTTGTTTAGTTTAAATTTGCTCATACATTGGTGCCCCCCTAATATGCCAATGTTGTGATTGTGGTAAACAAAGAAGTTTTTCTTTGTCTTGAATAGCTATATGTGTGGCAGCAAAGTATTAATCACCTGCAACTATATCTGTCTAATTAACAAGCTAATATATCTGATATTCACAAATATAACAAATAAGTACTTAAAGTATATCATCTTTTTCATTTAAGTACCTAAAGAATTTTTTGGTCAAAAGAAGTACCTAAAGTTATATTTTTGGTCAAAATAGGTACCTAAAATAATCAATTTTTTCATCTAAGTACCTAAAGTATTCTTTAATTAATGCCACATGCCAACTTTTTTAGAACTTAGATGAAAAAGTTTGAATAGTTTAAGTACCTATTTTGACATAAAATACTTTACGTACCTATTTTTGAATAAAAAAATAACTTTAGGTATTTATTTTGATAAAAAAATGTTTTACATACTTAAATGAAAAATAAAGTATATTTTAGGTACTTATTTGTGATATATTCAAACCTATAGTTACAACGGTTCATATAGTTCTAAGTTGTGACCATCGATTTAACGTTAATCCTAAAGAAAATCTCCTAGGATTGAGGAAGTGGATTGCCAAATATTAATTTAACATGAGTAATGATATTAATTTAAGGGTAAACAATACCAGATACCATCGACTTTTAGGTGGTGTATCATTTATTCCACTAAATTTTCAATTTCTTCAATTATAACATTAAACTCGGTTGTAACTTTAGTTATGCCAATGAGTTGATGTCATTTTAGGCATTGAACTTTAGGGGTGCATCAATTTTGCTGCTAAACCTTTTAAATAGTTCCAATTTAGCACTTAACTTATCCGGCAGCTGCCAACCATCAATCATCGTCAATCATCGGTCTTTCTTCGTGACAATATTGGTACCATAACATTCACATTTCACTCATTTTTCTTCTCATGTGATTGATTTTCCACAAAACAAACTCAAAATCGATGAAACTAAACAAAAAATTTGTAATATTCAGGAATTTGAAGACTTTCTTAGATTTGAGGGATTTAGGGTGTTTGTTCAAAAATTTGAATGTTGAGAAGCATTATTTTGAGAAGACAAACAACGTACCTCAAAACTAGTCTCATCATATGATCATCGGAAGAGATCAGAGTATTTACAGTAAAACTTTTAAATGAATTTTCGTTTACTTGAGTGAGTTTCATGAAAAACCAATCGTAAGAGAAGAAAAAAGTGGAATGCAAACATTTTTCATACAAATCTTACCGCAAAAGACGTATAGTGATGGGCAGTGATTCGCTACTAGCGGTGGTAAAAAAAGTGCAGCGTCAAGTTAAAACTTTAGTGGCAAAATTGATACATCTCTAAAGTTTAGGGCATACGTCATTTTAGGCATCAATAGTCATCACCAAAACGACGTTGTTTTGTCCATGTCATCACAATGGCAAAAATATATGTCCACATTATCGTGCCGTTAAAATTTAACGGCCGAGTGACACAACTGAAGTTAAAACCAAAGTTTAGTATTATAATTGGATAAACTGAAAGTTTAATGATATAAAATTATAAACGATACACAACCCAAAGTTCACTGGTATTTGTTGTGGTTTACCCTTTATTTAATTATAATTTGAATCATATTTCATAATAGATCAAGTTGGATTGAGATGATTATTTATAATAGGTTTTTATAATATTTGATTTAAATCAACCGGTCAATAAATTAAATATTAATAATTACAAAATAAACATGAAATTGAATACAAATATCAATGATTGATCCAAATTAATCAGCAAACCATGTTTCTAGAACGAACATCTTTTACCTGGCACAGTTACTTGTGGCAATGAAGAGCTTATCAGGTTAGAGATGGTGATGGACACTCCATGTTTTTATCCCACATGTGTAGCAAATTAAAAGAAGAAAATATAAGCTATTAAAGTAAATGGAATTGAAAACAAGAAAAACACTTAAAAGTTATGCCTTTTAACCTTTTCTTTCTTCTGGGAAATGATCACGTGCGGCGTCTTAATATACGATTAAAAAAGACGTTATAGGTTTTGTTATTATTGGGCATTTTACCGAGTTTCTTAACAAAATCGGTAAAGCGCTACTGGTTTTGTTATTTTTTATCGGTTTTGTTATTATTTGACATTTTACCGGAAATATTAAAAAACATTGATGTTTTAGATAGAAATAATAATGTTTTAGGTAATTTTTTACCGATTTTGTTATTTAAATAATAACAAAACTGATACCGTATTTTTTTAGCCGTATATTAAAGACGCCGCACCGTAGAACTTCCCCTTCCTTCTCGCTTAAATAATGGTTGCCTTTATGATTAACTTATTCATATAAAAAAAAGGAATAAAAAACCCATATCAAGATGTAGTATGAGAATTTTTTTTTTTTTGCTTAAGCTCCATTTTATGCCGTATAAGAAGACAATGAAAGAAAGAAGTTGATGGGTAATTGGTGAATTATCAAATTCCAAATTCGATGGACGTTTCTTTAGAGTGGCTTTATTGATTGGGGGTAGGTATGCTAATGTACCAAGGTTTCCTTATTATATAGACCATCTTATGGGGATTTCAGTTCACGTTGAAACCATGCTAAATAGATATGATGTTAGATAGTAAATTTAGCTCTGAGGGCATGTTTGATTCATGTAATAAAGAATTACCGGAGTAATGTAATGTCATTCACCCGTTTAGTTGGTAAATATCTACAATCCTGATAATTTTTTATTCCCAACAGTGGTATTTTGGAGGTATATTACTGTGTTCCCTTACGTATTATTGGATTATCGACGTTTTGGATTAAAATACCTTTAATTTTTTTTTCAAAAATATCACTCTTCTGTCGTTGAATAAAAAAATTCTACGAATGTTAAATTACAAATTTATCCTTAAAATATTTTATATTTACAAAAAAAGTCCTTGATTAGAATTTTATATAAAGTTCAGGAGTTAAAATAAAATTTTACCTTTTCATTAAACCTATTTATCTTTTCAATTTTGTAAAAAAAAGTATATAAATTTTATGAATTTAAAATTTTTAAAGAAAATATATAAATTAATTATTGTAGAATTCAACTTGTTAAAAAATAAATATATAATAAGGACAATTTGGTAAAATATACATTCAAATAATCTTTTATTTCTTTAACCAAACACTGTAATCTTACATTCTTGCTAAATGAACTGAACACAAAATACAACATTATCAATAATCTTATTTCTATCGGTAATTCTATTCTCGCCGATAATCTTACATTCCGTGAATCAAACGCACCCTGACAGATCACGTTGTCTTGTTAGTAGTTATGTTGGAGTAGTGGAGTCGTCTGAAGAATTCTTGAAACCTCGAAAACTTCGATAGACAAAAAAATCATCAATGGAATTACGCATTTACGAAAAAGCATCAGCCGAAGACTATTTTCACAATTTAGGTGATTTCTGGTGCAGGCACGACGTCTTGTTCTGATATCAGCCAAAGAGGGGATGGTAACACAAGCACTATGAAATTAGTAAGTAAACTTTTCCATCCATGTAAAAATATCTTCCCACCTAACTCCAATCATCCAATTATAAGGACCAAAATCACTATTTTACCAAAATACGACAAGAAGTGACGTGTGCAAATAATGCAAATTACACAATTAAGGGAACTGTGTATGATTGAGGTTATAGTATTAAGGGTTGCTAATGCAAAATTAATATATATCTTATATTGATTAAATATAAATATTTTTATTTTTTAGTATTTTTTTCTCACATCAGCTGGTACATATTAAGGGTTACTAATGCAAAAAAATATTATCTTATTTTGGTTAATATAAATATTTTTTATATGTTTTAGGGGCTGTTTGTTTACTTCAGAATGATTAAGCGCTGAATGATTCAAATACTGAATGATTCAGAGGTTCTGAATATGACATGTTGTTTGATAACTGACTCTGAATGATTCAGAATGTACTTATATGCTGAATTATTCAGCACTGTTTTGCTGAATCAGTCAGCACTGAATCATTCAGAGATACGAAACAAACGCGCTGAATGCTGAACGGTTCAGCATTCAGCGCTGAATGATTCCATTAAGAGGCAAACAAACAACCCCTTAGTATTTTTCCTCATTCAGCTGCATCGATGTGTTAATACTTTATTTTGACATAATAATAAAATTGACCTCAACTTATAACTAAATAATTAATTTGATCCTTATTTTTTATAGTATTTTAGTTGTCAACGTTCAATTTTTTTTGTAAAAATAATCAATATTAAATGAAAATTATAGTAGACTAAGGTTCGACATAAATTGCTGATGTGATATTCTTATATGTGCTTAATTGATGACTTGAAAAATATTATTTCATCACTGTGCATAACGTGACACATGATATATTATCAAATTGGATGACATAACACATGTCATGTCATTACTTTAGATGACGTGACACATCAAATTATTAATTAAGTACATATAAAAATATCACATCAATAATATATATTGAGCGTTAATCAATTAACAGTTTACATCTGATATTAGTTATTTTGACAAAAAATATAAAATATTAGAAGCTAAAATACTAAAAAAAGTTAAAACAACATTTAAATAAACTTTAAGAGTTAATTTTATTATTATGTCTTTTATTTTACAACATCTTATTTCCAACATTAAGCACTAAATCTACCTCCCATGGCTGTAAAACAACAGAAACAGTAACGTACACAGGAATCTTATTAAAAAGAATGCATGCAATGATAAAGGTGCATGATGAGATCAGGCCATATAGAAGGCAAGTGCTTCAAAGCTTGTTATTTTAAGTGGAATTCATGGTGGTTCTAATGCCTATGAGACTGTTTTCACCTTAAAGCCAGGTCCATGAACATGGCTTAGCTCATACAAAATTATTATCATTTCAAAAGCTTCTTTCTTATATTATACTTTTCCACCAAATAAGAAAATACTGTTCTGCAAATGTCTCAACAAATTCTTTTGACCAAAATAAGAAACAACACTTGGAAATTAATTATGTATGGAAAAGATAAACCCCAGACCCCCCTAGGATCTGTCACATCTCTATTCTTTATTTTTTTAAAAAGAAGAGGGACTAATTACTAACGAGTAAGTGATAAGTAGCTTGATATGAATTAAGCAAGCGATAGAGGCATATATCAGTAAGGGTAGTGTTGTATAATTGGGTAAAAAAATAGAAAGAACACAAGAATTTTAACGATGTTCAGCAATGTGGTTACGTCCTCGGTATCTTAGGCGGTGCTAGTTTTTCATTCGATATCTTAGACGGTACCTGCCTTGAAATTTTATTTGTATTCATCTTATTTAAAATTTTTATGTTATTAACATATGTGTGCCCATCTTGAAAAATATTTCTAGACCCGCCACTGGCTTAAGCAAGGTCTCAGATTCGAGTACTTGTGTATACAGGAAATATCAATTGGAAGATTCATTCACCAAAATTAAGTGTGCTATCCGGGTCGGTCTAGATTAGTTAGGGCGAAACCTAGAGAAAAGGAAAAGAAAAAGAAGAGGGACTAATTTCGTACTCTTTCTAATTTTCACTAGGTTAATTGGGAAGAAAAGAAGGAAAGAAACTATGGTTAGCTGTTAATAGTTCCACTAATTGTTGCTTCTCATTCAGCACGCATGATATGGACATGGAAAGCAAAATCATTTTGCCTCAGCCGCTGAACATCTCAATAATGAGCATATTGGACTTGTTCATTGGCCTCATCACAAACAAAAACGATTAAGACTTGCATGATTTCAGCCATTAACTTGTCAATTTCTTACAGGTTTGCAAGTATCCAGTTCAGAATTTGAAACAAAAAAAAAACAGATCAGGATAAGATGATTTATTCCACATTTTTAGTAAAGACCAAAAGAGATTGAAAAAGGATGATTTAGAGGAAAATTTCGACAACCCTTTGTTCAATCCCAAGTAAAAAGCTTGATGTTTGTCATGTCCATAAACTGGTCTTAAAATACAACTACAAGCAAATCTTTGGATCAATATCAAACTATTGAAATTTCGTTTCATGAAGCAACCGAAAAGCGAGCGGTTCAACCGGGAACCGTTGCTTAGTCTGGTTCAATCTAAATCGGTTGAACCGCTATTAGTGAACCGGTCAGAACCGCTGAACCGTTCAAATCGGACCGGTTGAAAACCGAAAAAAACCAGGAAAAATCGGGATTTTTGTTTTTAAAAAAAAAAAACAAATTAAACCAAACAACGTCGTTTGTTAAACGAGCCAAGTCGAACTCGAGTATTGCTGAGCTCGACTCGAACTTGAAAACTTTAAAAGTAAGCTCAACTCAACTCAAACTCAGAAGCTAAAAATTATCAAGTTCAACTCAAACTCGAAATATAATATTGAAACTTGAACTCAAAAAGGCTTAAACTCAAAAAAAAATTAGAAGCTCGATTGAAGCCTAAAATTCGAGCTTGATTGAAGTGAAAGAATAGTTCACTCAATGCTCACCAAAATGCTCTATGATTTTGAATGCCAAATTACCTCTATTATTTATAGAAGTTAGTTGTGATGCGCTTCTATGTTTCTTAGCAATGTGAGATTGTTTTGTTCTCATATTTTTACTCTTTAGACTTTTGGGATGCTCTTCTATGTTTCTTAGCCATGTGAGATTGTTTTTAAAAAAAAATTAAATCAAACAATATCATTTTGTTATGATTTTTTTAACCCCAAATTTATTTTTTAATTATAGTTATATAATTATATTTAATATTTAATATATTTTATCTTAAATATTATGTTGTAGTTAATTTGAATCATTTTGTTTCAATTTATTTTGTGGTTTTTAACTTATATATATGTTATGATTTGTTTTGAATAGGACTTGTGATATAAAAAATTATTTTTATTAAATATTTTTGGTATTTTTATTTAATTTTTTAAATAATTATGACGTCGTCTGGTTCTTCCGACCGGTCGGACCGATTCGACCGGTTGAACTAATGAACCGATAGTATGACCGGTTTGCTAACCGGTCCGGTTCTGAAAACCATGATAACAACAGTTCATTGATGCTATTTCATGTAGTCACGGCACACACATGCTGTATTTGAAGCAAACTGGTTCAGAAAGAGAGCTGCTTTACTGCTTTTGGATGCCACGGAATGAAAACAACTTAACTAAGTCTGTTATTATTTCTTCGGATCATCTTCGTAAATTATATCTCTGCTCCCATACCTTTATCTATCGAAATCTGAAGGAACTCTTCGACTAGTCAAAGCATCCCAACATTCATATTTTCCGACCAGTCACAATCGTTTGACATAATCTTTGATGAACTCATTAATCTGCCATATCAAAAGTGAAACTCGTGTGAAAAAGTAGCTTAGACTACAAAGTTTGGAGTGTATGATTAACGGGATGAATAAGTTAAACACCTTGGGAAATGAGTGGTCTTGGTAGCCAAATAATATAATAATATATATATATATATATATATATATGTATATATATATTATTTGGAAATAAAAATAAACGTTGAATGGTTTTATTTTTTTAATGAGGAAATAAAATGAATCTTTAAAAGATGAAAAGAAATCTTAAACGATTGGGGGGCCACAGAAATGACCTTGATAATATAAAATTCATAGTGCAAAAGGTATACGACATTAATTATATTTAAATTTTGTATGCTTGTACAATTTGAAAAATGATTAGACTTAGAATTGAAATCCCACACACAATTTGGTAGTTAATAAATAAATACATAATGGTGGGATTGGAGATGACACCAATCCCTTTTGAATTGCTTATGGACATGAAAAGGATCAAAAACATATAAGAATTTTGTCCTGTTGGTTGAAACACATCTAAAGGAATGAGGATGGGTGGGTCGGGTCGGGTCGGATTTTTGGTCCATTCGACCCGACCAAAAAATTGTACATCCTCTACCCGGCTCGAAAATATACACCTTCCATCCAATCCGAATTCAATCTGTTGTTTGAGATAAAATTTGAACCCAATCATATTCGACTCGAAATAATATATTTCTTAAAAATATTGTTTTTATTCAATAAAAATAGAGATTTAATTAAAAAAATAAAATTATTTAGCGTATTATTGTAATTATCTCTAAATATATAAAGTAAAATTACAATTTTTTGGGTGGACTCAGGTATTTTTTTTACCCTAAACCTGAACCCAATAAGACCCGAACATAACCTCTAAAAAATCCCGATCCAATTCGACCCAAACTAATTTTTTTTTTTAAAAAAATCTCACACGATCAGATCGAGTCAAATCAAAACTCATCATGTTCGGGTCCTGTAACACCCCAACCCGTACCCGATTCGAATACGAGTCCGAGATGTCACATTGACATCTTAAATCCTTTATTCTTGTAAAATATCAGAACATTTAAACTTATATTAAGAAAATACGACCATATATGGCCGTATTTTCTTAATATAAGTTTAAATGTTCTGATATTTTACAAGAATAAAGGATTTAAGATGTCAATGTGACATCTCGGACTCGTATTCGAATCGGGTACGGGTTGGGGTGTTACATTAATGGTATCAGAGCTAAGGTTTAGTCGATTCTCGGCATAAACCGGAGTCTAGAGTGTCATATAATGTTTACATGCCAACAAAATAGTGAAAACTTTTGATCTGATAGAATAGTAAGTATGATGTTCTACTAATAGAATGATATTGTTGTGTCTTAAATAGATGTCCGGACAAGATAGTCCTCGAAGTCAAGCGGGAGATAATCGACCCGCTGAAAGTAGTAATTCACCTGCCCTGGCCAGGCAAGGTGAAGAACAGACACCTTCTGGAGTGTCTGTAGCTGATCAAGATGTGTTCTTTAGAACGTTAGATGCGATATTAACGCGTTTCCAACCTCCTGCTCCATCAACTCCCAGAGTAAATGTAGCAAAGGAGTTGAGAGGATTAGGAGCTTCCGAATTTAAGGGAGAAGCCGAGGAAGGTCCGGTTGCGGCAGATCTTTGGTTAAATGATTTGAAAATCATGTTGGATGGTCTCCACTGTTCTGACGTGGAGAAATTGGATGGAACTGTGTCTTTACTTAGAGGACAAGCTAGAATATGGTGGACGAATGTCACCATGAGGATGCCAAGTGATCAAGTAACTTGGTCTCTGTTCTTGGAAGAGTTTAAGCACAAATATATTGGAGATCAATTCATCAGACAAATGAAGCAGGAATTTATGAATTTGAAACAGATGAATCGCTCTGTATACGAATATGAATGTGAATTCAATAAGCTGAGTCGGTTTGCTTCAGAGCTTGTGACTACAGAGAAAGATGCTTGTGAATGGTTTGTGGAGGGCTTGCGCCCTAGATTGAAAGAGATGTTGATAGTATTGAACTTGACCTCGTTCCAAGAGGTGATTAATCGTGCTAAAGCTCTAGAAAGAGCTCAAAATGAGAGATTTGGGGACTCAAAAGTTCAGACATCTAAGAGGACTGGTGCTTCTTTTAGCACAACACTACCAAAAAGAGCAAGGGATTCAAGATTCCGACCTCAAGCTAGATCAGAATCAATTGCATCTTCTGCTAGAGGAGCAAGTCAGATGAGAGCTCGACAGACGCAATCAGTGGGATCCGGTACTGGGAGAGCCACTCAAGGTCAAGCGAGACAATGTCAGCATTGTGGGAAAAATCATTTTGGAACATGTCGAATGGCTTCTGGAGTCTGTTTCCGATGCGGAGATGCCGGACATTTTATTCGGGATTGTCCATTAATGGTTGGTGAGTTTGCACCCTCTGAAAGAAATGTTTCTGCCTCACAGCAAGGACGAGGAAGAGGTAGAGGGAGAAATCAATCTGAATCCTCTGCACAACATGAAATTCGCTCAACTGCACGGGTATACAATCTGAAGACAAGTGATGACTGTGATGATCCCGATATTATAGCAGGTACTTTCCAGCTGTATGATAAATTAGTATTGGTGTTGATTGATCAGGGTTCTAATTATTCTTATATTACCAGTAAATTAGTGAAGGAATTGATAATCCCATTAGAAGCTACGAGCAATGAGGTAATAGTAACTAATCCTTTAGGGCACAGTGCTCGGGTAAATAAAGTATGTAAGGGATGTCCCATAAGAATTCAGGGAATTGAATTTCCTGGTAATTTAATGGAACTACCCTTTGACGAATTTGAAGTAATTCTGGGAATGGATTGGTTATCTCGTTATTATGGGAATGTGGATTGTAGATTGAAAAGAGTAACGTTGAAAAGCCCAGAAGGTATAGAAGCCATTGTATTTAGTGAAGGATGGAACCCATTGGCTAATGTAATATCAGTGATATCGGCAAAGAAGTTATTGTTACAGGGATGTCAAGGGTTTATTGCTAGTGTGCTAGATGTTAGAGCTAAAGAGAAAGGGATTGAAGAAATTCCCATAGTCAGAGAGTTTTCTGATGTATTTCCTGCAGAATTACCGGGTTTACCTCCAGACAGAGAGGTAGAATTCCAGATTGAAATAATGCCTGGAACTGCACCTATTTCCATGGCTCCATACAGAATGGCTCCAAAAGAATTACAAGAATTAAAGATCCAATTACAAGAATTATTGGACAAAGGGTTTATTAGACCAAGTGTCTCACCATGGGGAGCTCCGGTTTTGTTTGTCAAAAAGAAAGATGGTTCAATGCGTCTCTGCATTGACTATAGGCAACTCAATAAAGTGACCATCAAGAACAAGTATCCACTTCCCCGAATTGACGATTTATTTGACCAGTTAAAGGGAGCTTCAGTGTTCTCGAAAATTGATTTACGTTCTGGTTATCATCAATTAAAGATTCAAGACAAGGATGTTCCAAAGACGGCGTTTAGAACAAGATATGGTCACTATGAGTTTATCGTGATGCCATTTGGAGTTACGAATGCACCAGCTGCTTTCATGGACCTCATGAACAGGATTTTTCAGCCCTATTTGGATCAGTTTGTTGTTGTCTTTATTGATGACATATTGGTGTACTCAAAATCCCAAGAAGAGCATGGCACACATCTAAGGATCGTTTTGCAAATTCTAAGAGAAAAGAAGCTTTATGCCAAACTCTCCAAATGTGAATTCTGATTGAAGGAAATGACTTTCCTTGGACATGTGATTTCTGTAGAAGGAATTTGAGTGGATCCCCAAAAGATTAAAGCTATTTTGGAATGGGAAGCTCCAAAGAATGTGTCAGAAGTTCGGAGTTTTCTGGGGTTAGCTGGTTATTACCGAAGATTCGTTAAAAACTTTTCGATAATAACATTAACCCTAACCAAGTTATTGAGGAAAGAGGTAAAATTTGCTTGGACTCAGGAATGTTAGGAAAGTTTTGAAAGACTAAAGAAGATTTTGACAGAAGCTCCTATATTGATTCAACCTGAATCCGGTAAAAATTTTGTGGTATATAGTGATGCGTCCCATAATGGTTTGGGATGTGTGTTGATGCAAGATGGTAAGGTGGTAGCATATGCATCGAGGCAATTAAAACCACACGAAAAGAATTATCCAACGCATGATCTGGAGATGGCTGCAGTAGTGTTCGCTCTTAAGATTTGGCGTCACTACTTGTATGGTGAAAAATGTTATTTATATACAGATCACAAGAGTCTAAAGTACTTGATGACTCAGAAAGAGTTAAATTTGAGGCAAAGGAGATGGGTTGAGTTTTTAAAAGATTATGATGTGATAATTGATTATCATCCCGGAAAGGATAACGTGGTAGCAGATGCTTTGAGCCAAAAAACGTTTGCAGCTTTACGAGCTATGAATGCAAGATTATCTTTGACTGGAGATGGTGGTCTATGTGCAGAGTTAAAGCTTAAACCAGCGTGGTTGGATCAAATTGGAGAATTTCAAAGTAAAGATGAAAAGTGTTTGAGAAGAATAGATCAAGTAAAGAATGGAGAAATTAAAAATTTTGAGGTTAAGTCGGATGGGAATTTGTATTACAAAGGAAGAATTGTGATACCCGACGATGAGGATTTGAAGAAAGATTTATTGACAGAGGCTCATTATAGTCTATTGACGATGCATCCGGGTGGAACCAAAATGTATATGGATTTAAAGGATCGGTATTGGTGGGCAGGAATGAAAAGAAGTATCACCGAATTTGTGTCTAAGTGTTTAATATGTCAACAAGTTAAAGCCGAGCATCAAGTTCCGTCAGGATTATTACAACCGCTTTCTATTCCACAATGGAAATGGGAAAATGTGACGATGGATTTTGTTTCGGGGTTACCCTTGACTCCGAATAAAAGAGATTCAATATGGGTAATTGTTGATCGATTGACTAAGTCAGCGCATTTCATTCCGGTTAGAACAGATTTCTCTATGGAAAAGTACGCAGAAATGTACATTAGAGAAATTATACGATTGCATGGTGTACCTGTTTCTATAGTTTCTGACCGAGACCCTCGCTTTACTTCGAGATTTTGGAAAACTTTGCATGGAGCATTAGATACAAGACTGAACTTCAGCACAGCCTTTCATCCTCAGACTGATGGACAATCCGAGCGAACGATTCAAATCCTAGAAGATATGTTGAGAGCTTGTGTAATTGAATTCAAGGGATCGTGGGAAAGATATTTGCCACTTGCCGAATTTGCCTACAACAATAGTTACCAGTCCAATATCAAGATGGCACCCTATGAGGCTTTATATGGAAGAAGATGTCGTACGCCATTAAACTGGTATGAACTCAAAGATCGAAATATTCTTGGTCCGGATTTGATTCAAGATGTGGAAGAGAAAGTTCGAGAAATTCAACATAATCTCAAAGTAGCATTTGATCGACAAAAGTCTTATTCTGATCTCAAAAGAAAAGAAATTGAATTTGAAGTTGGAGAAAAGGTTTTCTTAAAAGTATCTCCTTGGAAGAAAGTATTACGATTTGGTCGGAAAGGAAAGTTGAGTCCTAGATTTATTGGACCTTATGAAATTGTAAAGAGAGTAGGTCATGTGGCATATCAGCTAGCTTTACCACCTGAGATGGAAAAGATACATGATGTCTTTCACGTTTCAATGCTTCGAAGATATAGATCTGATCCCTCTCATATCGTGACACCAGAAGAGATTGAGGTTCGGCCTGACTTGACTTATGAGGAAGAACCTGTTCAAATATTAGCTCACGAAGTGAAACAACTAAGGAATAAGACTATTCCTTTGGTCAAAGTGCTATGGAGAAATCATAAGGTAGAAGAAGCGACGTGGGAACGTGAAGAGGATATGCGACATCAGTACCCCTATTTATTCGTGCAATGAAAATTCGAGGACGAATTTTCTTAAGAGGGGGAGATTTGTAACATCCTCAATACCGGGTTAGTAATTTAAGTATAAGATTTTAAAATTTCAGTGATCAAATTAAATAAATCAAAAAGTGAAGGAATTAATTAAAAGATGTTGGTGTAGGATAAATTAATAAGTGAAGGAAAAGTAAGAGGGTAAAAGGGTCATTGAGCAAATAAAAGAATAAAATAATAAATTGTGGGTATTATAATAGATGAATTGAAGAGATAAGTTTTGAGAAACTTATCTTCTTCATCTTCTTCCTCCTTCAACGAGAGACACCCCAAGCATAAGGTAAGTTTGATTTTTATGGTTATTTTCTGGAATTTTAAAGAGGGTTTTGATTCTTTGGGTGTTAATTAAGCTTAAGGAAAGCTTAATTTGTTCTAAAACAACAAGATAAATGTTTTAGAGATAGATTTTAAAAATGGGTTTTTAGATGAAAATTTGATAAGGATGAGTTTTTGAAGTTTGAATAAGATTTTTGACTTGTCAAGAAGTTAATTAAGGAATATGGAGTATTAGAATTGGATTTAGAACATGTTGAAATTTGTGTATGATTCTTACCTTTAAGAATTTGAATGAAGTATTGGAGATAATAAGGTATGTGAATTATAGAAGTTAGTTAAAAGGGTTGTAGTTGAATTAGTGGTATTAAAGGAGTTTTGTATGAGAAAATTTAGTTAAGAATAGATGATTTTCAGATTTGAACAGTAAATTTCTGGATGAAAATTTACAGATTTTGCAGAGGGAATCGATACCCCTTGGGGGGGATCGATTCCCCCTAAAATAAAAATTTAAAGTTTGGTTCATTAAGTCATTTAAGCTATTAGTATCAAATTATAAGGTTTAGGCTTTTGATAATTATCTCGGAAATTATGTTCGTGTAGATATCGAGCCTAAACGAGTTTCGGAACAAGGGACAAGTAAGATTGATCGAGGGAAAGGCAAAGAAATTTAGGTGAGTGCATATGCATAGCATGAATATAGTATTATATTTAGTTCTAGACTTGTGATAAGTCTAGATTCCATATTTTGACATATGATCACATTCCATATTATGATACATGACATGAATTCATATTATATGTATTACATGACATGAATTCATATTATATGTATTACATGACATGAATATGCAGAAAAAGTTATATGAGCTATGTGATAAAGGTATGTAAATGATATGCCTATGTGATAAAGGTATGGAAATAATATGTCTACGCGATATGAACTACGGGAAATGTATAAGCCCATGTTATGTAGATGAGAACTATATGTATAGTTGGCATGCCAAGAGTAGAGGGTCTACGCGGTCATTCGGGACAAATTCTACGTGGTCCTTCGGGACATATATGTATTCTTTGGAACATGTATGAGGTCTTTTGAGACACCTACTTGATCCTTCGTATATGTATATGATTCTTAAGGAATTTCTATGTGGTCCTTATGGACAATATTATATGGCACTACGGTGCAAAATTCTACGCGGTCCTTTGGGACAAATTCTACGTGGCACTTCGGTGCAAATTTATACGAGCTGTGGTGACAGCATTTGTGCACAACCTCACAGTACTCACATACCTCGCGTTCTCAGTATTATATCATGGGCTAATGAATCTATTGAATTTATCGAACTTATTGATATGAATTCATGATGGATAATTTGATAAGATCACGGGTAAGATAAATGGTTTGAATATATGATTTCATGATATTGCATTTCATTATGACATGTTCATTATATTTTATTGTCATTATTATTATGCCTCACTAAGTCGATGACTTAGCGTGTGAGTGTTTCACACGTAGGATCAGAGAAGATAGACAAGCAAGGTTAGACATTCAGGACAACAATACTGTAGCAGTGAACAGTAACTGCGTTTTAAGCAAATTTTCCAGTATCTTAAAAGGGAACCGATTCCCTGCTACAGGGAATCGATACCCCCACTGTTCATCACTGTTCACTGTTCACTGTTCATACCGTATTTTACTGTTCACAAATACGTATTTTTGAACTCAAAATTTTATAACAAGCACAAGTGAACCATATATGGTCGTATTTTCTTAATATAAGTTTAAATGTTCTGATATTTTACAAGAATAAAGGATTTAAGATGTCAATGTGACATCTCGGACTCGTATTCGAATCGGGTACGGGTTGGGGTGTTACAGGTCCTTTCCCATCCCTAAACACAGTCAATATTAAAAAAACTACTTTATCTCTGCAATGTAAACCAAAAAAATTACAGAGATTACAAAAAGATTGAATCTCTTCAAAATAATTCCCTCTCTTATAATTCTAAAGGCTAAGACGTATTCTATATTTATAGAATCAAATACTTTATCAACAAAAATTCTTACTAAATAAATTTAAACATCAAGTAATCTTCAACCAATATAATTACAATAAAATCTAACTTCATTTCTAATTAGGTTTTGAGTCAATGCCTAATCATCTCTACCTCACACAAATTCCATTAGACAATTGGTATTTCAATTCTTACATAAGTAAAATACTCATTGAAACTTCGTTTTTAAATCTTCTACAACTTTAATTATTATCTAATATTTATTGAAGTATTGTTAGATCGATTGAGAATTACTCCCTTATAATTGAAAATTCGTTACAATAATTTTTTTGTATGTCTCCAATATCATCATCAAAATCTGCGACTGACAAGCGTCGTAATTGTCAAATTAAATAAGCATTTTTCCCAGATAAATAAGCTATAAACGTAGTATAGAGAAGAAAGGGTTGATTCGCATGGACTTAAAATTTTCCAATGTCAGTTTGAATTGATATTGATCAAAGGAAAATGTAAGAGAAAAAAATAAAAAAATAGCAAAATAAATTGAATAATTTACTGTTAAACAATCATATCCATTTGTCTTGTCAGTTTATGAGTAGTCATCATAATCTTAAGCTTAACACCGATACTATAGGTCAGTATATAAACCACTACCATTGGCTCGAAAAAAGGCTTGGACTCTTTCTCTCTTTGGCATGGTTTTCAGAACCGGACTGCTCTGGTTCAACTGGACGACGTCATAATTATTTAAAAAATTAAATAAAAATACCAAAAAATATTTAATAAAAAAACTAAAAATATCCCCACAACTATAATACTTAAATACAACACCAAAATTCCATACTTCTAATAAAAATCTCCAAACATTACACATTAAAATCAAAACAAAAGTTGATTAACCTTCAAAATAAAAGTCGAAATATCCTAGACATAAGAATAAAGAAAACTAAAAAGCTGAAAACAAAAAGGCTGGAAACAAAAAGGCGAAAAGCGGTTTTTTAACTTTTTTAATTTTTTATTAATGGTCGGTTCTTAGCGGTTCACTACAGGTCCGGTTCGAACGGTTCACAGCCGGTTCAACGGTTCCTTGCGGTTCACTAATAGTGGTTTAACCGGGGTAAAATGAACCGGACCCGGCAACGATTCCCGGTTGAACCGGCCGGTCCGGTCCGATTTTCAAAACCATGCTCTTTGGATCTCTTTGCCTATTATCTTCTTCAACTTACTTCAACCATTGATTGCAATTCTTCTTTCAAACTAGAAGGAATTTTAGATACCAAAACAAGAAACCAACTAAATTAAGTTCATGGTCGATTAATTGAGTTTTGGGATCAAAATATTACAAACAAAGACGGATGCACTAAGTCCTAGGGGAGCAAGTGCACCCTTATTATTTTGAAAAAAATTATAAAAATTAGTTTAATGTATTAAGAGGAGGAGAAAAATTTAATTTCGTTTTTGCAGATCTAGTTTTACTTTAGAAAAGATATACTAAAATTTTCAACTCTCGTTTTTAAATTTCTAGATCCGCATAGAGTAACATGTTTTATGGAGAAAAAAAAAGAAGCAGTCAAAACGATTGCAGAAGAACAACTTTCATTTTGGTTTATAAATGCTATTATATCGATCTTTCCAACGTGTCGTATAAGGTCCGCCTGTTTTTATAATGAGATTTTCTTGTTTTCTTGCTTCCCTCTCGCTAATGTTTTCATCTCATCAACATTGTCTACTTTCAGAAACCTGACCTCACAGTCCTATGAATCCTTTTAGTGGATTCCAGATTCCATGACCCTCAAGCACCTGTTTCAGATAAAAATGTGGGAATTTACCAAAGGAAAGTGGGAAGCCAATACATTCCTGCAATTCTGTAAGTGTTCATCCTAAATATAATATGTTTGGAAATGCAGGATTCATTTGAGTCGTTTTATTAGTAAGATAGTATATTGGTTTATATAAAGATTTAGATTCGATCAACTATGTTTGTAGGGTGTATTGTCAATAAATAAAAAAATTCTAAATAAGTATGCACGTTACATATATATAGGCTCCATACTAGGAGTTTGGCAAAAGGATCGTTACATTGACAAAAGTTCGATGATGACTTGCGATCCACTGGATGTAATTCCGAATTAAGCTATAAAGATCGGTGTTCTGGAAACAATTAAACAAATAATGTAACCATAAACAATATTGAATGGTATTTCCAAGATCATGATTTAGCAATAAATAATGACAAGGAAACTATGGTTACCTCTTAATAATTCCATTCAATTTGGATGAGTTGATTGTAATTGATATATTGTTGCTTCTCATTCAGCATGCATGATATGGACATGGAAAGCAAAATCTCTTCGCCTTAGCCACTGAATCATATCAGATGTCTCATTAACGATGGACATCTTGGACTTTGTTCATTGGCCTCATCACAAACAAAAATGATTAAGACTCGCAGTATTTCAGCCATTAACTCGTCTATTTCTTATAGGTAAGATGATTTATTCCACCATTTTTAGTGAAGACTAAAAGAGATTGAAAAAGGATGATTTAGAGGACAATTTCGACAACCCTTTGTTGCTTTTGGGTAATATATACTGAAGATGTCTGCCATGTCCATAAACTGGTCTTATAACTCTTAAGTTTGAAGCTATACAACTTTAAGCAGATCTTTAGATCAATATCTAGCTATTGAAATTTCGTTTCATGAAGCAACCAAAACGCGAGCCGTGTTCAATCAATGGCTTTTGATAAGAACAGTTCATGGATGCAATTTCAAGTAGTCACGGCACAGATATGCTGTATTTGAAGGCTAAAGCAAAAATGGCTCAAAAAGAGAGCAGCTTAAGTTATTACTAGGGATGGCAAATGGGCGGGTCGGGTGCGGATACCCCCTCCCCATCCTCATACCCACCTAATATTTTTCAATCCACCACCCGCCCACCACCCATGGTGGTTACAAATTTTCAAATCCACACCCACCCACGCGGGTACATTTTCAAATCCATCCCCATCCCCACACCCACTACCCACTAGCGACATACCTATCTAGACCCGCCTGACAACAAACTAATGAGATGTTGGAGTTGGTTCCCAGACAGTTCGTGATGGGGTAGCAGCGCATGCTTTAATTTGTCAGAGGAGTAGCTCTACGAATGTTATGGAGACAGATTGTAGGGAGCATGTAGTCGCAGAGCTGGATTGTTGTGTTGCTTTCAATGTTAATGCTTATAGTGCGCTTAATATGGGTTTTGAGGGGTTAAAGAACATGGAAACTGTTGCTTTTGATGTTAATGCTTATAGTACGACTAATTTGTGTTTGGATGGGCAACATGGGCTAAAGAACATGGAAAGTGGCGTGGTTAGTGAGATTATAGGTTTAATCAAAGAGCCGAATATTTCCCTAATTAAAGACCAGATTAAAGACTAAATATCCTTAATATTTGGATAAATTATATGCTATATATTATACAATATTAAAATTTATAAATTAGTCTCTAAAATTACACCTAAATTCATAATGGTCCAAAATTTAATAGATATTTAGCTGGGTGGGCGGATGTGGGGCGGGCAGATACGGGGCGGGTGGATGCGGGGCGGATGCGGGGCGGGTAATGTCTCAAACCCATTACCCGCCCACCACCCACGACGGGTACCACTTCATAAATCCACACCCGCCCACTACCCGCTAAAATTATACCCATCCCCGCTCCAATTGGAGCGGATGCGGTGCGAAATCCATAAAACTGTACCCGTTTGCCATCCCTAGTTATTACTGCTTCTAAATGCCACGGAAAGAAAGCAACTTAAATATGTTATATCTCCTCCCGATCATCTTCGTCGGCCCGTTTATGAGATTTTAGTGACCGAGGCGAATATAAAAATTCGACATCCAATAATAAGTATCCAAAAAAATTAAATTGTAAGAGCAAGAAAAAAATAAATAAATTTGTTTGTAAATTATTTTTTACTACGTTTAATAAACTATCTAATAAATATAAAGCCATCTCGGACATTTTTTGGACCCTGAGAGAAACTAAAATATAGACCCTTATAAAACGAATTTATATTCTAATACTTTGAACAATTAATTTAATACTATGTTAATAAATCGTATAAAAATGATTAAATTAGGGGCTTAAACTACAAAAGTAAAAAGTATGATTGAAAAAAAGATCAGAGAGTATTTAAGAATTAATGGTTGCATTGATTTTTGTCATTTATTTGTATAAAGAAAATTAAATTGTAGAGGTTAAAATAAAAAATTTCACAAATTGATCCCTTTAAGTGAAACAATTAGTACAAGGCATTTAATAATGTTTTTGTTTGAACTATAAATGTATTAAATAATTTTTTCAGGAAATTAAAATTATAGGGACCAATATTAGAAAATCTAAAAATTTGAAGTGAAATTATGCTTTTAATTTGTTTTTGTTTTAATTTCTATTATTAATCTCAATTTTTTATTTTTTATCTTGTTGACCACGCTTCTAAAGTCGGTGACTTATGGAAATGAATTTGATTTGATTGTAGTTTATATATATATATAAATAAAATTAGACATTTCAAATTTTTGTAAATACTTCTTCTGTTCTATGAAATATGTCCGTTATTGATTTTTTGTCAATTTTTTTAAACTTTGACTAATTAATATTTAAAATTTATTATTGATAGAAATATATAAAAAAATCTTTTTTTAAAAAACCTTCAATTAAATAGTTTTAAATATATATTTTATAAAATTGAATTTTTTAAAATATTTAAAATAATCATGGTCAAAGTTTTAAAAAAATAATGACTTTTAAAAAGTCAATAGAAGATATTTTTTTATGGGACAGAGGGAGTAATAATATTTTTTAAATCCTACAAGTTAAAAAGAAACGTATTTAAAAATTTAAAATTATTAATAAAATTTTAAAATTAAAGATAAAATCGAGTCTCTTTAGGGAGAAAATGATAACGAGGTATAACCTTCGAGACAGTTTTCACCTTAAACCCGGGTCCATGAACATGGCTTAGCTCATACAAATTCTTATCATTTCGAAAGCTTCTTTCCTATTATCCAAATCAGGGTAAGGTTTTGTTAAAGCACAAATGAGATGGAAATGGCAAACCACTCAAATGGTTGTTCACAAGCCGTCTTCAATCGCTTTTGATAACAACAGTCCATTGATGCAATTTCAAGTAGTCACGGCACAAGCATACTGTTTCTGAAGCACGGTTCGAAGATAGATGCCAAGGAAAGAAAGCAGCTTAATTAAGCCCATGATCAGCTAATCGAGTTTTGGGACCAAAACATTGCAAACGTGATAAAAAAACAAAGCACCATGTTTAATGCAGGAAAAAAAACAGTAAAAAAGACAGCAGAACTACTTTCCTTTTGGTTCCCAAATGCTTTCCAACGTGTCGTATAAGAGATCATCTGTTATTTTCTCTCTCTTTTGCATGAGATTTTCTTGTTTTCTTTCTTGCCCTTCACTAATGTTTTCATCTCATCAATTTTTACAACATCGTCTACTCTCAGAGACTTGACCTCAGATTCAAAGCCCAACTCCTATGAATCCTTCGAGTGTTTTTCGGATTCCAGGACCCTAAAGTACCATTTTAAGATAAAATGTGGGAATTTACTTTACCAATGGAAAATGGGAAACCAATACATTCAAACAATGTTGCAAGAGGGAGTTTGGTTCGTAGAAAAAAATATTATCAGGAGTATATTGTTTTTAGGAACGTTGTTAGAGGTAGGGCTGTAAATGAGACAAGATAGATCGTGAGTTACTCGAGATCGACTCGGTCAAGGCTCGATAAATACTCGGATCGAAAGGACTTGACTCGAACTCGAGCTCGACTCGAGTTCATAACGAGCCGAAATGAGCTACTTGATATTCGACTCGAAAAGCTCGTGAGCAGCTCGAAAACATAATATATTAACATTTTATTTTTTTAAATAAATTATTAATAATAGTAACATTTATGTATTGATTTTTTAATAAAAATACAATAAGATTTTCATGTATTTAAGGTTCAGGTTCGAGTTTGAGTTTAAGGCTTCAATCGAGTTAAGTTTAAGAAATTTTTTTGTCATTTCGAACTGCTCACGAGCTCCAGTTCAGGATTTCGAATTCGAGTCGAGTTTGAAAATTTTAAGCTTGCGAGTTTTCGAGTCGAATCGAGCTCAGCAATATTGGAGCTGAGACTCGACTCGTTTACACCCCTAGTAAGAGGTAGTGACTTATTACCAAAAGTAATGTTTTTGGCGTAAAAAGGGTGAGAAGATTATTACCTTTAAATTTTTAGGTATTATACAATTCTTGCTATTTTAGACAAAAATATCCTTGAAATAATGAATTATTTTCATATGGATCCTTCCTAATTCGTATTCTTCGTGTTTTACTCAAAATTATAAATATAATAATAACAATATGTAAAGAGTTTGATTTAGTAAAATATTAATACGTTTTAGTAATTAAAATTATTTTATATTTTTAATATTTAATATATTAATTATTTATAATTTTATGATATGAAAAATGATATTATTGTAAAAAAGTAATTATTTAAAATAATATCTAACTTTAAGTTATTAAAAAAAGGTCATTTGTATCAATGACTACTTAATTATTTAGTCATTTTATTTTTACAGTCGATCTTTCAATTTTATTAATTAGACCATTAAACTATTTTAATACATTCAATCAAGTCATTAGTTGTTGAAAACTTGGTATAATTGCACATTTGGTTCTTAATATCTATACATTATACCATTTTAGTTTTAGTTTTAATTTAATTTAATAAATTTAATCTATAATTAGATGATGACACGTGTCATAAACTGATTGGCAAAGGAAAAAGGGAAGGTGATTCAAACTTAGTGTTTTAAAAGGGAGTAAAAGCATTTAGCCATCAAAACAAGCCTTACATTTGATTAAACTTTACAATATTATTGTAACACCCCAATTTTCCCCAAATTTAAAACTTAAAATTTGAGAATTTTCCTTCAAATCCTAAAATTGATTTTATCGACTATTTTGCAAAAAGGATAAAACTTAAGGCTTATTTCAAGAACCCTAGGGAAAAGTAAGGACTAACCTTGCGATTTATGCATTTTATACACTCATACAATTAGTTTATATAACTATTAAAAATGATCTTTAATAAACTTGAATCAAATTCCTACATCTGTGACCTTCCTTGTGAATATTGCTTTACATCAAATTGTATATAATAATAGTATCAATCATCAGTGACAAAGTCAAAAATATTTTTAAGGGTATACACGTATATATTAATAATATAAATTTTTTTATACGTGAGTGAATATAAACAAAGTTTCACGATGAATACAATGATGGCTCAAAAAATATTTTCGAAAGTGAGCATATATATATTTATAAAATATATTTTCCGTATAAGGTTTATACAAAAAATATTTAGAGTGGACACCTTTAATAAAATAAAAAACTAACATAAATAAATTTGTATTTCAAAATAAACACGTGTCCTATCTGGATAGAGCCTACATCCGCAACCGGATGAACATAATTATGAAAATAAATAATTTTTAGAGAAAAAAAATCGAATTCTAAAACGAAATGTGTCTACCTTCAATCACCAAGGACAGCTTCGGGTAGCTGGACTTGTACATGTATTGGTACAACCCTTTTCGTCGTTGGTGCATGGAAATCGACCCCGCTAGACCAAGATACTGCTTAGCATCGACACATGAAAAGTTGGAATGAGGACAAACTGGACTTGTGCATCACATAAAAGCAAGAGTTCAACAGTTTGGGGACTTTGCAGCAATGGGTCAGTCAAAAGTTGTAAAAATGGTTTGAGTGCGACATTAAAGAACCATGATTGATGTATTTCTTTTTCATTTTCTCACTTTCTATGTGTACAAAATGAAGGAAAAGTGGTAAAATAAAAAGGATATATTAGATTATTTTTTATTTACCAATTGAAAAATCACAAAAAAAAAATATTATTACCTTGGTTATTCTATTATTAATTAACCAAAATAGTTATAATAAGAAGAATAATTACTATACTATAAAAAGTAGTTTTCTGTAAAAAAAACACTTTGTTTTTTTTATTGGTGTCACACTCATCTATTTTTGTCTTTATTGATCGACGGCGGTATTAATTTTAATGTTTATTGTCAATCGTCGATATTTTTTATTGTATTTTTTTATTCTATATCATATATTTATATTCTTTTTTTTAATCTCTATAAATTTGTCTGTGTTGTACGTTTTCATTTGCCTGTATGACACGTTTTCTTATGTTTTTTTTTGTTTTTTTGTTCTTTGGCCGTATTTTCATTTTTTTTCTTCTAATGATTGATTTGATAATGTTACAACTGATCAAGATCGTGTTTATCTGATATCTTGTGATATTCCCTGCTTTGTGGATAATTTTTCACGTCGCTCGAGTCTGATTTACATTTTATCGGTGGTCTTTTAATAGTATGATTCATTTTGTGGTGCGTTTGCCGATGCGATCAGATCCGTTTGTATCTATATTTGTTCGAGTTTTTTTGTTAGATTTAATCTTTCCTTGTATGATCCTTATGTGATCTTAAGTTGCTAGTTTTGTTCTAATGATTATAGAAAATTAGTTTGCTGATTTACGATTACAATGTTAAATCTTTATTATAATTTGAGATATTTCTTATTTTGAATAAAATTAGTTTCTTCTTTAAAAAAAAAAGAATATATTGAATTATTATGTTTGAGATTTGGAGAAAATTAGTCAAATTAGTCGAAAATATCAAACCAGTCAACCATTTGGTCAAAATTAATAATATGATCAAAGCCAATAATTTAATTAAAGTTAATTATCTATCTCCAATTAACAGTCTCGTCAATTGTTTAGGTCAGTGAACAAGTCATGTTGATCTATGGTTTGAGTCATTTTAAGAGTCAAGTCAGTCAATAGGCTGAGTTGATTAATGAGTCAAGTGAACGGATACGATCAGTGAGTCAAAGTGGATATGGATAGAGTTTAGTTCGTAAAAGATACATATCGGATGTCAGAAGCTTTGGACTTTAGTTGGTTTGGGTATTGGGTCTATTCATGCTGTGGTAATATGGGCCCAATAAGTCAGGCTGGTTAAAAATTAGCGTATCAGGTCATCTCCAAAATTGTATGCCTTTGATTTTTTTTTCTTTGATCACACGCCAAACATCATCAAACACGATAGGATATCCAATAGTCATGAGTTGCCCTACACTCAACAGATTTTATGATAGACTAGTATTGTAATAGACATCATAAAAAAGTTTGACATTATCGGAACTACTTTTGATTGCCATATTACCCTTCCCTTCCGCTTAAATTTTGTTGTTGTCTCTAAGTGTTACATTTTGTTTGAAGGTTTTATTGATCTTGTTAGACAACGACTTCACACCAGTCATATGATTCGAGCACCCACTATCTAGAAACCAAATGTTGCTATGACTTGTTGTATTTTCTTGATAAGTCATGAACAATTTGATCTCATCATCTTCTTACTCTACGTAACTTGCTTGTTCTTGCCTTGGTCTTTTCCAGCAATGTGTCTTCACATGTCCAAACTTTTTACAATAAAAGCATCGGATATACCTTTTGTTATCTTGTTGTTATTTTTTATTTTGATTTCCGTCACCCTGATCTTGTCCTCTGCCACGACCTCCTTGTCTACGAGATCCAACCTGACCTCCTAATTTTGTTCAATCTTTTTGGGTAATGTCTCCTTTTTCACATGAAAAGCCTTATCCTCGATCTTCTCTTGTGAACTATTCAATCTTGCCTCATGAGACTATAATGATTCCATTAACTCATAAAATTTGAATGTTTCCAAGTCTTTGGATTCTTCTATGGCAGCCACTACATGATCAAACTTAGGAGTGAGACTTCTTAATTTTTTTGCAACAATCGTTTGATCATTAATATTCTCCTCATAAGACCGCATGTTGTTGACAATTTCAGCAACTCTGGATTAAAAAAATCCTGCACAGACTCTCCACCTTTCATCTGTAAGGTTTCAATCTTGCCTCTTCATCTGGTTCGGTATAGCCATTATGTTAGGATTTTTGTAGCTCTATCAATCAACCGAAAATGTGTCAAGAGGGGGTGAATTAGCCAATTGAAAAATCTTTGGTGTGAAAGCAATAAAAGATAGAAAAATTGGCACAACAATATATAGTGGTTCAACTTTTCAACCAAATCTACATCCACTACCTTAGCTCCACATTAAGGATTTCTAACAAATTCACTAATTTGTTATTTCTTTTTCTAGGCTCAAGGGTAACCTTTTACAAATCCCTAGTTTCAATGGATAAACTAGAATCACTGCCTTTTTACAAAATGATAAAGATGTAAACAAGAAAACCTCACAAGGTAGGTGTTTACAAAAGTGTAAACTCTCAAGAATAAATCCTAAATATATACAATTAAGCTCGAACACACTATGTACAAGAGAAAAGGAAATAAAATAGTGAAAAGCTTTTCTCTTGATGATGAATGCTTGGATAGGTGTTGTGTAATTCCCCAAATTTTGGTTAGTGAGTAAAATATAAGTTCTGAAAGTTTGGTGGCTAAAACATAAACTTTGAAAAGTTTAGGGACCAAAAATGTATTTTTAAAAAGTTATATGTTTTTGCCCCGTAAATGAACAATTTGGTCTAAAACAAGAATTTTTGTGGTAATCAAATTTTCGGTACGTGATTTGTGTTAAAAAAAACTATAAAATGTTAAAGTTCGGTATATAAATCGAATAATCGAATTGAACCGAAATTTTATGAAATTTTGAAGGATGTTAGATAATGGTTGGAAATATTATTTTCATATTTTAGATAAGATAAATTTAGCTTATATCAATTTAATTTTTCAAATTTGGCCGAATAGTGGAATTTTAGTGACTAAAATGCACTTTTCAAAAATTGCATGGTCAAAGTAGAAAGTATAAGCCAAGTTGATTCATCTTTGAATATGGAATATTTTAATAGAAGATAATGCAATGGAATTTGGTAATTATCATGGTTCATTAATGGTAAAAATGGAATTTCTCATTAATTAAATTTTAAATTCAATTATATTGATTTTTAAGTCAAGTGTATGATTAAATAAATGTAACACCCATAGCTCGTATATATCTCTAAATACGAGCTAAAGATATCACATCAACCTAACAAACATTCATTGAACTTAAATGCCTAAAATTTTGTTTCATTTTGAAACATTCTTATTTCAATTTTAAAACTATTTTCTTAATCACATGAAATCATAAATTAATATTTTAATATGGAAAAACCAATTCATTTTCAGGCAGTGATTAGACAATTTAGTGTTGTTTCATAAACTATATAATACTACCTAAACACTACTAAATTTTAAAATCATTCTAATATGGTAAACTATTCATTTATAAATACGTATATAACTAGTCTAGTCAAAATAAAGTGGTCATAATTTACTATTACAGACCATTTAAAATAAATCCGATAAAGCAAACCAATAACATAAATACACATGTCACTACTAGTCAAAAGTGACATCAAAGATGTCTTACTGATATTGATAATGTAGGCGATCTCCAAAAAGATGCTTGGGAGGCTCCTCCTGCACGTCTTTATCTCTAACAGAACCTATACATAAAAATCACTACACGCTAAGTATGATTTAGTGAGGCAGTAATAAGATAAGGTGAGATAAAACATAAAATATCATAAGTGCAATAAAACTTTAAAAATAATTTAAATAAAGCGTTCAACTTTCAAACCGACTTATCTAAACTGATTTCTTCATCGCAACCTAAAACTCAACTTATTTCATGATTTTATAATAATCATGATAAACAATATCATATCAAATAATCATATCATATTTCCTGTCAACTTATCATATTCGTAACTTTCATAATTAATTTTCAAAGCCCAATGTATGTTTAAGAGAATACAAGGTATGTGAGTAGAACATAAGGTGCACACTAAGCACATCACAGTGCCAATCATATCTAATCATAAAATACACTCCAAGTGCAATCATAACATGAACACCAAGAGTGCAATACATAGTGTAAAAGTGTACCATAACATGAATTTACTCAACTTAATGACATGCCAAATGTTTATTAATCAACGTCTTAAAATCATAAATACTTCAATTTCATCATCATAAAAATGATACTTGGATAGTTTATACCCTAAATCATTCACAAAACTTGATGAAAACACTATGAAAATAATCCATAATAAAAATTATAAATAACACTTTAAATTAATATGAGGTTGACTTATCGTAAGTCATCCTCGATCATAATAATTAAATAAATAAATTATAGTCACATTTGCCTCACTACCGAACCTTTTATGCAATACTCATAATCAAGTGATTTATCCTTTCCTTTCAAGTCGTTCGGGTCGCTAGATTTATCATAGTATGACGACATAATATAATTACATAGCATATTCAAACTATATATTAGTATCGAACTAACATAATATAAACTTAAAAATATAAAAGTCTATAAAAATCAATATTTAACCAATACAAAACTAAGTCATGCTTTCATCATAAATTTCAAACTTCTCAAAATACTCTTTAACTTCCATAAATATTTATTTCCAACTTTAACCCCTCGACTTTTGCCAATTGCAAAATCAAACTACTAATTATGAATTATTTCTAGAATTCACCTCAACTTTTCCATTAAATTCATAATAGTCCTTCACTATTATGACCATTAAAATACTCGTATAGTTTAACATTTTTTATTAATTTTTATCACAGAGTAAAAAAGTTGAATAAAAAATATTTCTTATTGAAACCACCTTAACGTGACAAGTTTCAAATCATTGTAGAAAATATCATAAATCCTAAAATAAATTTTTATATGCCCTGTTGGACTAATTAATTAAACTGTGTGACCTATTGGGCGAAAAAAAACATGTGTCTTGCAGGTATTTTAATATCTGCTTAAATGGACTCTTCATTCGTTGAAGCAGTAGAGCCCTCAAGCATGTTAAGTTCTTTTGCAGCAATCTCGGAATCGTAATGACTTTCCTCCAACTGAATGTTCTTTAACAATATGCATTACCAATGTGCCATAAATTGCTGTGTGTCTCAACATATATATAAAGAGAATTAATGACAAGTAGCTTTGGACTAAATTAGAAGAAAAATAAAACTTTTGTATCACTCTCTCTCTATAATTTATATACCACCACTTTATAATGGTGTGGGAACGTATCTATACATGAGAGAGAAACTTTTCACGTGGGCATTGAACAACAAAGCACATCTTCATTCTCAAATCAGCAGGAAATGAAAGTAAGTCCGTGGGACAGTTAGTGAATTCCTTTCCTTTCTTTTCTCAGGACAGTTCAACTTTGTTTCATAAAACTACTTTTGTGCATATAATCTAGATGAGTTTCTTCTTTACAAAGTAGCGTTTCAAGTACCATATCTGCAAAACCGAAACCGCGATGCAGACACCAAGGGACATGATACTGAACCATGCCACTCTTGCATTTGTTATTTCACTTACTTCTCTCATATCTGCTTCTCTGTACACATCAACGAAAGAAGCACATGTTATTTTAACTTCTATGGTTACAACCTAACAGCATTCTTCAAACAAATATTTCAAACGGACTAAGTTGGATCCTGCAAAGGAATAGGAAAGAACAAAGTTCAAGCAAATTGATTATCTTTGCAGCCGACTCAAAGAACATGTCTACTTGTAAATGCATGAAAAGTGAAAACTTTGAGGTGGACAACCTTGTGCATGTATGAAAGATCCTTTAAACATCATGTTTCTCACTTTAAAGCTGTATAACTCTGGTGAATGTATGAACAGATCGGTTAAGCACCAAGTTTCTTGTTCTGAATAAGTTCCTCCTTTAAGACTTTTATTTCAAGTGATTATCGTGACCTATTAAGATGTTTGCACCTTGAACTACAGTTTAGTTGTGGAAAGTGTACCTATCTTTGAGGTAGATTAGATTGCCACGGATAGCTTCCACTGTTCCTTGAAGCCTCCTGAGAACAAGTTCAACACCCTACAAAAAGTAGTATATAATGCATAAGAAATTCGGATGGCTATGAAAATCAAGTTCCATTTGAAATTTCAAGATAAGGCATCAAGAATCTTACCTCTATTTTCTCTTTCTTCGCAACCGAATCCCAATCCTTGGCAGCAATTCCGGTTTTCCAGTCAACGCCTAAAGTTAGTTCGGAATATTGTTTGTGACTGCCATCCTTCCAGAAACAAGCTATATAATTGCCCGACTCACTGGTCGTAAATGCAAACTGACCGTGAGTTGCATTTTCATTGTGGTGAAGATTGTTCCCAAAAGGAGATGTTACCTAAAGAATAAGATAAGGTCTTGTAAGTTTGAGCATAAACCTCATATTCAGTACATGTGTCACTGTGTTAAATCTAAGTTTTCCACATAAAATCCCAAATATACAAAATTAATGATCTCAAGATACACAACTCAGACTCTTCATTGTTCTTTTTAAGTACTCATGTTCGAACTTTTGAAAGATATCTCATCCCTTGAACTTCATTTCAAACTCAACAATTTCAAACATACCAGAAGGATAGTAGGAAGAAAATTCTATGTAGTTGACCTCTAGTTTGGTCTATGCTGAGCTACAGATAGTTGTATAACACAAATAAGGTATCCTCAACGTGATATCGATCAGTTGTAGTTCGCAATTCCTCAAACTATAATGGGTTCCTCAACCATAGGGTACAAATAAATCCAATTTTCCACCCTCAAGACTTTCCATCAAATAGAAAGGATATTTCTTTGGAAGATCAAGAAATAGGGGTGAGCAAAACTCGAGTCGATCGAATAATCACTCCTATCTAGAAACAATAAGAAAAACCTAGCACTTCCCTTGAGGGGAGGCCTAGAAGTTCAAGGAACATAAGTTATCCCCATATTAATGGCTCACCTTATTGCATATAGGATTAAAAAAATCATCATTGAAACTGAAGAAAAGAACTTAATCTGCTGATATTCATATGGAACTTCAAAAAGACAGAAGGAAATTGGTTGCTGGATGCTTAAGTATCAGGGACTAGATTCAAATTCTTACCAAACAAAAGTAATTTCCCATTCATATTAAATAGGAAGATTAAGCAGAGGTTTACTCTTGGATATGACTAGCCCTGTAAATACATGTTTTAAACGTCCTTGACACTTACAAAGGGATAAAAATCAGCAAAGCCTAGCAACAATAATCACTGTTCATCCAAACCAGCAAAGCCTTCAACAACAAAAATATCAAATAAAAGATCACCAAAAGAAAAAAGGCAGAAATCTGATAAACCCAGATGGAGAATTTGATTAATTGTTTGCTGGCAATGAAAAGGGTAAAATAAATTACCCGAGCAGAGATGGTGGATATATGATCGGGGTTGTGTTCATCGATGACATAGTAATCAGCTAAAACAACAACGTTGCTTTGGATCTCCTCAGAAACACACTTGGTTCCTGAACTTGGAATCGTTAACCATATAGCTTCAGCCACCGGCAAGATACAATCGTTCCTCGATAAACATAGTACCAATATTATTGGCAATAAACACGCTGCACGACCACCATAAAACATGCCTTTGCCACTTCTGACAACCACCCAAAACCAAATCAAAGGGTCTCGTTTTGCTATTCTTTCTGCTTTTCTCTTCTCTCTTCTCTCTGGTTTCCACTCCTCAACCCCTGGGAAGTCTCACGTGCGAATACGATTAAGTAAAGGTGTTATCGAATTTATTATTATTATTATTATTTTTTAATAAAATTAATAAAAATTTATCAAAAATATTATTATTTTTATTAATTTTATTATTATTAAACATTTTATTGGATTTGATAATATATTTGATAGAAAAAATATTTAGGTAGAATTTTACCGGATATATTATTAAGCTCGGTAAAATTCTTATTTTTATAACAACCCTTTTAAATTCTTATTTTTATAAAAATATACAAAGAGTTTGATTTACTAAAATATTAATAATTTTGAGAATTTAAAATATTTTATATTTTTAATATTCAAAATTTTACTATTTATAATTTTATGGGATGAAAAAATAGTATTATTGTAAAAAATGTAATTATTTAAAATAATATTTTACAACCATAATATTATTTTTATATTATATTATATTTTATATAAATAAATATGATACTTATGAACATTATTTAAAAATATAAATTTAATATACTAATTATATTAATTATATATTAAATATAATTTCTCCTCAAAAGTTAGATAGTATAACGATTAAAATATTTATAAATTAATATTAAAGTTTAACTTTAAAAAATATATCACAAGGATAATTTGGTAAAATATGCATCCAAGTAATCTTATATTCCTCCAATCAAACACTGAAATCTTACATTCATGCTAAACAAACTAAACAATGTAATACAATATTTACATAGTAATGTTAAATTCCAGTAATGTTATTTCCAAAGGTAATCTTACATTCCGTGAACCAAACGCCCCTAATGGTTAAAGGAATCGTTCTTCTTTTTAGAAATCTCGGGTTTGAACACTAACGACTATAGCATGTTGATTCAAAGTTAATGATCAAATCATTTAAAATATTTAAAATAAATATTATTTTGTAATCACCTTAACTAAATAAAATAAATTGATTGGTCCAAATGGTTAAAAAAATATTTCATTTAAAAATCTTGGTGGGTTATAATATCTTTAAAAATGCTATTTCTCTTATAAGGTTGTAAAACTTAAAATATCTTTTGAAATTTTTTATATAAATGGAAGTTTATTGATAAACATTTATAGTTTATTATTCAGAATATTAGTTGGATATGAAATTTAGTACAATATATTTAGGAAAGTCACGTAACTCTTCGAGAAACCAATCATCCAACCACCATTCGAGGATCTAATGACACCCCACATGTAGCAAAGTCGTCACCTATTTTTCGTGAGAATCAGTATTAACCTTACACCAATTGAGAGGAGGCGGAATCCAAGGATCAAACGTATTCAACAAACGACGAGAAGATTGAGCTAATGATAAGGCTGAATCTAATGCACTACTAGCTTCACGGCTTAGTCGCCTACCGCGCACTAGCACATAATCATTCTCAATGTACTCCGGGTCAAAAATCCTCCTATTCCGGTCTTTCCAAATTAACCACATAACCGATCCAAACAATAAATCTCAATCCCCTTCTTCAATCAAACAACACACAAAAATAAAACATAAGATTATATGCATGTGCCCATTTTCTTATTTTATATTATATGCATGTGACCATAGCTCCATACCCGACAACGACCTATGCGGCTCCACTGCAGTACAAGTCATCATATCCCACTGCCACGGCAATGTATCCGACAACTCCGAACGGTAGTTATCCTCCACGAGCCCCTCCGGCAGGTTATCCACCACAAACATACCCACCTCACCCTCGGGCCTCAACTATTCATCCACCAGGTACAGTTTTTATTGAAATTCATACCATTATTTTTGTCCAACTTTTCCATGTTTATAAGTTGTTTGATCTGAACTTTTCCGGTTATAAAAGAGTGGTGTTTTCGCGTTGGACGAGATCATATATGAGCAAATATTTTATCTTCGCCGTCTTTGACAGAGTTTGGATGTTTAAGGAATTGAGTAGCTCCTGAATTATTTGAATTCGACTAAAAATCTTAACGAGTTTAATTAAGTATGATTTAACTCGATTGATAAGTTAACGAGTAATTAGTTAATTTTTTAATAATTTTTTAGTAGTTACCTTCAAAAAATAATCTATTAAAAACCTAATTAATAAGTGCTAATTTTCTAATAAATAATAATAAAGATGCTAAATTATTAGGCAAAATCAGCCCAATAATGTTGGCTCAATAATTATTCAGGTTTCTAGGGTGACTAAAAAATTAGTAAGTAATCTACGACATTCACTACAGTGCCTTGAAACTCGTCACGGGGCATATCTCCGTTAAAAATTAACAGCCGGTGACTTGATTGAAACATTTAAATAGTTAGGTGGTCTGATTGATTCAATTGAAACTTCGGTAGTCAAATTGATTTTTGACCATAGTTTAGTGGTCTCCCGTGTAGTTTACCCAAACTATTATGGAGGGTTTCTTGCTGTTAAAGCTTAGCTGATTGAATTTGGTCAATGGAGCCATCTTGCCGGAATGAGAAAAAAAGAAAAGAAAAAGTGAAGGGGTGTATCTCAATCACAAATCTTTACTTTGAATCCAAGAAATATGTGCTTGGATTTCCGTTAAGAAGCTATCTCTTGTTTATGATTGTTTGTTTATTTTTTAATGTGTTAATGTTCGGTTCGTTTAACGTTTGCAAACATATTTATTTTTATGTTAAAAAAAATTGTAAAATTATGCCACTAGTCCTTAAGCTCTGAAGTACACTCTGTGTCAATTCTTTTTATACCTTCCACCTTCCCCAAATAACGAGCTTTCAAACAGTTTGTTCGTGAACCTAAATGAACTGAACACATGTTCATTAGAGTTTGTTCGTTTATTAAATAAATATAAAATTTTTCTTTATACTCATTTATTTAACTTAACAAACAAACATTATAAAATCGCTTCATAGACAATTCATTGAACACTCTATTTATTTAAACCATAACCAATACCTTCAGGCTACGATGCCATACAAGAGCCCAGTCCATCATTGGAGTTTTAACATGAGCTTTGCTAGTAAGAGGATGGCAATTTAATCCGGATTTGATGGGTTCTATTCCAACCCAACTTGGTAGGGTCGATTTTTTTAAACAAAAATTGGGTTTGAGTCGAATTTTTTAAGGGGAGAGGACGGGTCAGATTTGGGTGGAGGGTGAAAAAAATTGACCCGACCTAAAGACAATAATGTAATTCTCTTTAAAAATTGTTTTTTAATTAAATCCTTACTTTTTTATCAGGTCGGATCGAGTTGAGTCAAATTTATACTCTAAAAATCCGGGTCGAATTGGACGGAGGTTATAAAATTTTTTAGCCGAGTCAGGTTTAAGTCGGGTCTGATTGACAAATACCCGACCCATTGCCTTCCCTACCTACATGCATCTAAGGTTAAGCCCAGAATTTATTGAAGACCAATAGAAGAAGCCCAAATGCTGAAAAGCATAGTCCACCACGTTGATTAAACAAAACAAAATGTAGAACGCCAGAATTTGCTAGAATCCTCTATCATTCAATCAACAAATTTGTTGTTTTTTTTATTTCCCTTTTGTCGTAAGAGAAAAAAAAAAAGCCAAACCATACAGCTGACATTGTAGGAGACAGAGATTCATTTATCGACGGGACGGAAAAGGAAAGGACCAGATGCCATGGACAACAACATAATGAACATGGAGGAGGCTTCCGCCGTAGCGCCATCCCACCAGCAAGGACAGAACGATGTCGGTAAGGACCTGCTCGTGTTGGCTCGTAACCTTGTCGATCAAGGCAATCCTTCTCAGGCTCTTCAAGCGGTAATCTTTATAAAACTTTTTCAATTTCGCCCCCCCTACAAAATATTTTCTTCCTCCTCGAATGTCAATGGGTTTTGTTTATTGTTTGGGTAATCAACGTTTAATGAGTTTCATTAGTGTATGTAAAACTAGAAGATGTTCCCTTAGCTTCTCGGAACGTTGTTATCGCCAAATATGCTGCCTTAATTGCTGTGGATATTAAAATTCCCCAGGCGACCTTTTTCCTATCGGTCATAATTTAAGATAAATCATTAGCACTTTGATAGATAAGAATAAAAAACACATTTGGGGAACTATGAATATATATATATATATATATCTAAAGAACAAAGGGGATTGCTGTGAGTTAGGAATGATGCCAGAGGAGGCGTGTTTCAAAAAGATTTCGTTTTTAGAGAAGTTAAATTCTAAAGCTGAAAGCAAATGCTTTTATATCTTGGCATTTATTTGAGAACCATAATCATTAGGCAGCCTAAGGAATAAAAAACGAAGGTAAGAAATCAAAGATACTTGCTTGACATTTTTCTTGTCCTTCCCCTTCTTATGAGAGAAGATGGAAACACATAAGCTTTTACTTACTCTAGAACAATGGGGTTCTCTTGTTAATTGTGGTCTTCACTGTATTGTTGCTTCTGTCTATGTGAATAGTTTAATGGCGGTGATTCTTTAAACTTTTCATTACTGCAGTAATTTTGGATGCTAATGAATTTGGTTCTCTCGGTTTTTTATATTTCCCGATTGTCCATTCAAATGTATTACCTTTAGCAGCCTATAGTATTCCATCAGCCTTGAGTTCCTATCGTTAATTAAATATTGTTTCGCCACTTCTCACTGTAGGCTTCTGAAGACTGCATTGATGGTACAAGTATTGGTGGTAAATACCTGGCATTCGATCTGGCCATCTTGGATCAAACTAAAATATGGCCTCTTTGTTCATCAGGTGTTTTCGGATAAATGGAGGACCGAAGTAGCCTTTTCCTTGTTAGGCTGTCAGCATTAATACAACTGAATACATGTTATTAGTTTAAGTTGGATCTTCTAGACTAATGAGTTTTCAGCATTTAATCCTATTCTTGAGCCACATATGATTGAAGAACAGTTATCTTTTAGGGATATATTATATGCCTTTTCAAGATTTGACCTGCACAAAATTGTTCATCATGCATCTTATGGTGTGAACCAATTCTTGTTGTCTGGTATCAGCAGCTTTTCCCGTTCCTTATTTTGAGTTATAATTTAGACATGCATGCTGGACCTTCTTGTTCTGTTTAATCTCTGGTTATCTGTGATGGAACAGGTGGTGATGGCCATGAGAACTAGAGGTGGTGATGAAGCAGTATTTCAGTCATTGTACCGTGCTCGTGAAGTGTACAGAACTAGAATGCAAGAAAACACCACAGTCGATCAGCTGGCTTCTCTGTTTGCTGAGTGTGTCATAGCTGAAGCCCAGCCGATAAAAGCCGAATCATTACCATGCACCACCATCGTTCCATCAGTCGCATCAGATGCTCAGGGAACTTCCATTCTTGCCGAAACAGGCAGAATGCAAATTGTATTGGATGCATTCGCCGATGGAAGCAGCTTTATCTGTTTACAGTGTGGCGGTCTTGTTAGTAAGCATCGCAAAGATGAGCATTATGCATATTGGTGCGGCCATATGTAAATTTGCTCACTTTATAGATTTATTCTAGCAAAACTGTCAAAATAATATTTTTTATTTAAACTCCTCACGTAAACATGACGAGTTTTAATTTTTCTTAAAATTTATTACATTGAGGTGAAAAGTGTGAATAAAATAATATATTTTATAAAAATTTGTCATGTTGACGTAATGAATTCCAAATCATTATAGTAAATATCTCAATTCCCTAAATAATTTATTTTGTGTTGTATTGGCTTAAATAATTATCCCACCTATGATATTTGGGCTCATTAACATGCTTTATCAAAAGCCTAAAACAAATAGAGAAACTCACATGGAAGGTTCCCTATAGAACAACAAATCGAATCGAATCGAACGCCAAAAAGTTTTCAAGAGAAAGAAAAGTGAAACGGAAGCTTTTTTGCTTGTCTGATTTTGCTTCCAGCAGAAAGCTTGAGATTTTGTAACATGAAATCCAACAATATAGAATGACCACCATGCAATCCAAAAACTCTAAAGTATGCCCAAACCGTGCTTTATAATTAAAATAATATCAAATTTTATTTTTTAATATTTATTAAATAATCATTTTAATTTTTTTATATCCTTTAATATTTCATTTTGAAATAAATGATCCATAATTAGATGAAATTGTTAATTAACTAACAATTAACACCTATATCTACATGACAAGTCTTATTATCCAAAGTGATGATGTGGTGTATTTTATTGTAACATATGTCATGTTATGTTTCACTTTATGAATTTGAGCACATGGCATTTATCACATAATTATTTTATATACGTTATACGTGTTATGACATCACTTTAAACACGTGATATATGTATGTCATCATTTTATACATGTGTTATATGTCACATCGTCACTCACACAGAATTTCTCTTCTTAACAACAAATATTGATAATTAATTAACTAAAGATTTTCATGTAACTAAAAATTTTTCCCTAAAAACACTAACAATCAAAATACTTTAAAAAATGTTATAAATTAAAATACTCAAAAAAATAAAAGTCAAATCATTATTTTATTAAAATATTAAAAGTTAAATTTTTACATTATGTATTAAAAAAATTTCAAGCATCTTGCCTGATGGTTCACCACAGGAATTTTGGCAGCTCAGAAATTGAGATGATAAGACCACGACAAAACTTTTGAATAATAAACCAAAACAGCTGTAGTACTTTTGAATATTTCTCTCTGACATTTAAATTATTTTAAACAATAATATTACTATTTTTTTAAATTGATAATCCCTTGATAAGTGTACAAAGTAATAACCGGCAAAACTCACGAGATAATGTGTTGGGAAATTTTATTTCACGAAATAATACTTTCGTCAGATTAATTACTCAGATAGGACGAATGCTACAGTCCCCATGTAGGTCGCCAAGTGCTCCGGACGAAATAGGTGAGATGGTGTAGGTCGCCATGCCGTCCACGAGCTGTGTTGAGGTCAAGGTCGCCATGCACGCCCAGCATGACCATAGGTCGTCACGTGAGCCGAAGTAGGTCACCTTGTAATTCCAGGCCGCCATGCACGCCCGTACTAGCTCTAATAATTATTATAAATAATAGCCATTAAAATTGCATGCATGGTACATGCACACATATATAATAATATCAACAAATGCAAATAATGCAATTACATTGGATCACGTCTCTAAAATTAATAGTAATTTTGAAGTAAATGAACAACTCACACGACAAAAGCACTAAATTAACATTAATTAAGGATCGATTAGCAGATAATCCACCATGGTCAAAGCATGGAGAAGAACACGTATGCAACTCCTTTTGGAAAACCCATGCGACCTGGAATTGCAAGGCGACCAACTTCGGCTCACATGGCGACCTATGGCCATGCTGGGCGTGCATGGCGACCTTGAACTCAACACAACTCGTGGACGGCATGGCGACCTACACCATCTCACCTACGTCGCCCGAAGCACTTGGCGACCTACATGGGAATGTAGTATTATCTCGTGAAATAAAATTTCCCAGCACATTATCTCGTGAGTTTGGTCAGTAATAACCTAATACATGGCGAACAATTATTATTTTAGACACATAACATGAATTGTGATATTATTTTTATACGTGACATATATCATATTATTATTTTTTTATACATAATATGTGTTACGTTATCATTTTATATATATAATATGTATATCACGTAATTTTGACCACATCGGTTTAGCAGGAAAATTGGTAGGTAAGAAATTGAGATGATGATAATTAAGACCAGAACAAAGCTGTCGAATAACAAACCAAAAAGCACGTAATTTTGAATAATTCTCCCGGCATTTAAATTATTTTAAACAGTAGTATTATTATTCTTTCAGAATTTAATGACTTCTGGATATGTATTATATTTAGAGTTCTGTTGAATATATACGTTAGATATATAAATTTTAAATTTTACATATATTTGATAAATTATTATTTTGCATGCTTAAATTATGTGGATAAATACGTTTAGGATAAGTTTTTTCCACGAACAACTTTTCCACTAACAATTAAAGTTATGTAGCGGCAGATTAAAATTTAATTGTTTAATCAAATATTAATTAAAGAATAAAGCGATGGAAGAACAGGACTAAAATCGAGGAGTAGCATTGGAGGCATCTTTTTTTTCCAAATTTAACGTTAAATTTGGAACATGATACTAAAATGAAATAAAAATTAAATTTAGATAAAATTTTGAAAAAAGTAAAAGTTTGAAACTAAAACAGATCAAAACTGATAATTTAGGTATTAAACATGTAATTTAACCTAAAATAAAATACTTGGGAGTGATTAGTCCCGCTTGTGAAGTTCAAAATTTATACGGTCAATATCCTAGTTTAAGATTGATTTACACTTCATAAAATCAAACTAATTCATCTTTTTTTAACTCGTAAATCAAAATTCAATTGAGTAATTATAATTCATAAATTATTTTTTTGAATTAATCAATTGTATCTGATTTATTAATCGATTAATCTAGATCGAGTATTGCAGAGGTGATGACGACCCTCCCAACCCAATTTACCCTATTCGCGCAAGCCAAAGTTTGAACTCCTAATCTTATTTAAGAAATCTAAATCTCGTCCCGCCATACTAACGGGTGGTTAGTATAATTCATAAATTATTAATGATGGAAAATATTTTAAACATGAATACAAAATACACGTATTATATTATGTGTAAAGATTTCGGGTCACACCTTTCTTCTACCAATGACTTGCTGATATTAAATTGGAGGGTAGTTCATCAACGTGGGGTTGGTAGGTGTTTGAACCCCAACAACCACGAGAACTAGACGGCACGCCCACCTACTTGTTAAAGTAATATTTTTTTCATGATATATTTGAACAGGTCCCCGGCAAGCAGTTAAACAATCACAAAAAACCCAAGCTGTGAATCAAAACTAAACACTGCTAATCTTCTGGGGTAACCAAAAATGGATCCATCGACAGTTAGAGTAATCTCAGAATGTTTTGTTAGACCCCAAAATGTTTCCGATGAATCAAAACAGCCCTTCTATTTGACACCATGGGATCTCATCATGCTCTCCGTCCAGTACATTCAAAAGGGTCTTCTCTTCGCCAAACCTCCACCGGAAGACTGTGGAGAAAACTCGATCAACGATGTCTTGGAGCGGCTGAAGAAATCCCTCGACATCGCCCTCCGCCATTTCTATCCCTTAGCAGGTCGCATCGTAGCCAAAAAAGAAGAAAACCCACCTTCTTATTCCGTCTTTGTTGACTGCAACAACAGCCCTGGAGCCAAATTCATCCACGCAGCTGCTGATATATCGGTGTCCGACATTGTTTCCCCGACCTATGTTCCATTAGTTGTTCAGTCGTTCTTCGACCATGATCGAGCAATCAACTATGATGGTCAAACCAGGCCTCTGTTATCTATTCAGGTCACTGAGCTTGTAGATGGGGTGTTCATAGGTTGTTCTATGAACCATGCTATTGGCGATGGAACCTCCTTCTGGCATTTCTTCAACGCATTGTCCGAAATATTTCAATCGCAGGATGATAATGTGAAAATCTCACGCCCCCCAGTGTTTGAGAGATGGTTCCCAGAGGGCTATGGACCATTGCTTAAACTTCCCTTCGCTCATGAAGATGAATTTATCAGCACATTTGAAGCACCACAGCTGTTAGAGAGAATATTCCACTTCTCGGCAGAGTCCATCGCAGAGCTCAAAAAAAGGGCTAACACAGAATATAGAACCACGAAAATCTCCTCCTTCCAGTCGTTATCTGCGTTTGTTTGGAGAGCAATCACAAGGGCGCGTCGTTTTTCAAGTGAAATGGTCATTGGTTGCAGATTGGCTATAAACAATAGGTCAAGACTGGAACCACCGCTGTCCCCAGATTACTTTGGGAACTCGATTCAAACCGTGAGAGCGGTGACCACAGCGGGTGAACTGCTTGAACATGATCTCGGCTGGGCTGCTTGGAAACTGCACCAAGCTGTGGTTAACCACACGGACGAATCAGTCCGTGGTTTCGTCAATGATTGGCTTCGTTCACCTTCAATTTACCAAATTTCTCAGCTTTTTGACCCACAAAGCGTGATGATGGGAAGCTCACCAAGGTTCAACAAGTATGGAAATGAGTTCGGGTTGGGGAAAGCGTTGACACTTCGAAGTGGATATGCTCATAAGTTCGATGGGAAAGTTTCATCGTATCCAGGACGGCAAGGTGGGGGAAGTATAGACTTGGAAGTCTGCCTTCCGCCGTCTTCAATGAACGGTCTTGAATCAGATGAGGAGTTCATGGCTGCTGTTTCTTCACTTTCACCCATGTGAATCTAGAATTTTTTATAAACTACTCGTTTGATCCTCTACTTATTTTTGTGTTTGTATTTTTGTCAACTAATTATTTTTTTGAAATTATATATATTATGTTTCCTTTTTTTAGTTCTCGTAAGTTTGACTATTGAGTTAATGGAGTTAATAGTATGACATAAGCTTGTAAACGAATAGTACGAACACGAATGAGAGTATGTTCATATTCGTTCTTTTAATTTTAACCAAACAAATAAACGAACACGAACAATTAAACGAACGGAATCTATTGTTCGTGTTCGTTCATTAAGAAATTTAACTTGTTCATATTCGTTCATGTTCATTCGTTAAAAATGATAAAAGAACACAAATGAATGAATGTAAACGAACATAAATTAACGTAAAAGAACGTAAACAAACATAAACGAACGAACATAAAACTAATTGTATTTATATTTTCTTTAATTGATTTGAGTATTTTATTTGGGTTTAAAATTAATTGGGTTTTAAAATATTAATGTGTTTAAGGTTAAAATTTATTAGGTTTTAATATTTCAAATGATTCTAGAGATGGAGCTGAATATAAATGAACGAACATAAACAAATGAACATAAACATTCATGAACGTAAATGAGCAAACAAGCTCTTTATTTGTGTTCGTTCATTTAATTAAACGAATATAAAATATTGTTTATCTTCTTTTGTTTAATAAATAAATGAACATAAACAAATTTTTCCGCCAAACGGTTCGATGAACGTTTGGTTCTTTTATATGCCTAGTGTGACATAAAATAATAATAATTTTAATATGTAAAACTTACATATTATATCAAAGTAGTTATATTTCAAAATAATTTAATAAATATTTAAAAAAAACTATCAATTTTATTTTAATTTAGTTTAAAAATAATTTAATAATAATTAAATTATGATTAGATTATTAAGCTATTATTAAATTATGAAAGCAATATTACATCATTAAATTATTTTTAAATAGTTTTTTAAATATTGATAATTCATTGAATTATTTAAAATTATACAAATTTAATAGAGAATATAAGTTTTGAGGATTACTTTTTTTTTTAAAAAAGCTAGCCTTATTAAAAACCCTTTCATGCTATTGTCAATGGACGTGATACTTGGGTCTGGGACATTGGGCAAGTGTCTGCTAAAGAGGTTTTATACAAAATGTGGGCTTGTCAAGGCCACCAGAATTGGCCCATCACTTGGAGAATGTTGTGAATCCCATTCACATTGGCTATGCAAAAAATGAAAATGGCATCATATCCGAAGATAATCATAGGAGCTCGGTAATTATGGCAAGAGACAACAAATGAGGAAGATATTGTGGGGGAATATTACCATATTTAGTGCGAACACCTATCCAAGGAAAGAATCCTACTAATAGATGTAATTAGATAGGGTTGGGTTGGGTTTCCTTGATTTAGGGGATCTTGTATTAATTAGGTAGATCTTAGCTATTGATGTAAATCGATCTAGGCCATTCATTCATTCATTCCTCCATTCTATTGGGGGAGAGTAATAAAACTTTGAGGCATTTACTATAGTTCATGTGTTCTTTGTTTTTTATTCTCTTGGCGCTTATTGTCTCTCTTGGTGGTCAGGAGTAGCCACACTTGTGTTTTCACTTCCATGCTATAGTCCACTTGGTGGCTTGGAGTAGCCACCTTGGTGTTAAAGCTTCCGCATCCTAGAAGCCTTGAGGGCTTGGTTCCAACCTTGGTGAGGTTGCATGCTTAGTAGGCTTGGGTCAGGCTTACTTAGTTGTAGAGAAGACCCAGGAGTGTCAAGAAGCGTCTAAGGTTGCACGTCCCGTCTGACCTTATCTCTGATATTACGAAAATTTGGGCTTGAAGGTTCTAAGGGCATGACACTATGATTAAACTGAAGCTCAATAATGATAATGTTAGGAAAAAAGTGTTCATATATTATTAACCATCATATATAAAAGTTTTCATCCTTTGTACGATCCAAAAACGAAACGCCTTTCAATAACCTTGATACAAACAAGAAATCCATAGATGTAATTGTTACAAGTATAACAATCTGAAACGAAAAAGAAAAATTATATTTTATTAAAAAGGAAAAAGTACAACTTAGAATAAAAAATCCCAAATGTTGACATAATAACGTTATGAAAAGTAGTTGAGCCATGTAGCTACACAATTTTCTCGAGACAGATTTTCGATCACTCTTTGGTGCTGGAGATCTTTGGTCGTCTGTCCCCCAAGATACAAGAACGAGATGATCAACATACTGTAGCACAACTACAGAGATCACATACTATATCTTACTTGAGGTTATCACCGAAATTAGAGAATAATAAAAGAATTTTTCAGTTATGACATAGTAGGTTTACACGATATTTATAGAGTTTCACAGAAGAATTGGAAATAATATATATATTATGAGTATTCAAATAAATTTCAGTTGTAATCAATTAATACTGTATATTTAATCTAAATATATTTGTTTGTGATTTGATCGATCAGGGCATTCATGTCGCCTACGTCATGTAAGTGTGCCCCCAACCCTGATGAGTTTGAAAAGCTTGGATTTATACCTCGTACTTACGTAGGGATGGAAAACGGGTACAGTTTCATGGATTCCGCATCGCATCCGCTCCAATTGGGGCGGAGATGGGTATAATTTTAGCGGGTAGTGGGCGGGTGTGGATTTAGAAAGTGATACTCGTCGCATGTAGTGGGCGGGTAATGGGTTTGAGACATTACCCGCCCCGCATCCATCCGCCCCGCATCCGCCTGCCCCCACATCCTCCCGCCCCACATCCTCCCGCCCAGTTAAATATCTGCCCGCCCGCCCACTTTCTATTATATATGTAAGTAGTAGTGAATTTAAATTGGAGCGCTATCAATTGGAGGAAATAAAGATTGATGATTGTAATACTGGAGTATCAGATGTCACAAGTATTGCCTGAAATTTTAGAATGTTGTGCCAAAGAACAAAAACATTATGTGTTTGTCATTTATGTTTCTAAACTTTAATTATGTCTTTTATTATGGGGTTTTATGTACTTTAAGATCTATATTAACACTTAACTTAGATAATCCTTGGATTATTTTATTATGTTTCTTAGTAGACATGTTTTTTTATGTTTTTTGCTTATATATAACTTAAGTTTGCTTTCAGGCGGGTCTAGACGGGTACGTCACTAATGGGTAGTGGGTGTGGGGATGGATTTGAGAATGTACCCGCGTGGGCGGGTGTGGATTTAAAAATTTGTACCTATCATGGGTGGTGGGCAGGTGGTGGATTGAAAAATATTAGGTGGGTATGGGGATGGGGGAGGGGGTATCCGCACCCGACCCGCCCATTTGCGTGTTAAACACAATCTTAACCCAAATCATTTAATAACTAGTAAGAGGGTTAATGTATATAAACAATTCTCATGCTCTTTATCCCACTAATGTGGGATATGAGTTTTTTTTTTCATTTTTCTTACATAACACAAATTCATATGTACGTCCTTACTTTGAGCATTAATTTCTCATTCATCACTCAATCGTTTTGAACATATGAGATATTGTTGTAAAGATCTCATGGAATAACATATGAGATAGCATTAATTGAAAATTTACATAATACTATACTAGTAAATAACATTGAAAACTATGTAATGAAAATAACTAACAGTGTTATTAATTTGAACTTATCAATAATATTATAAAAATTAGACGAATTAACTTATGTCAAATTAAAGTAGATGTGTTAAATCTTAAATTTTGATATAGGTATAAGGACTAAAACCACGATTAGTCCACTTCTTTTTAGGCTTTTACAATTCCATTGTTAGAGAGATCGGAGTGGAATTGTTTTAAGAATAAAAAATAAGGTCAACTATATTTTATCAACTTTGTGAATATTGAATACATTGTAAAAGCCCTTTTGACCACGTATATTGAATATTCATAAAGTTCTTCGTTTGAACGTTGAATATTCATTAAAAAAAATTGGTTATAGAGGAATTGATGTTATTTTTAAAGATTCGAGTTCAAGCACCATAGATACCAAGAATATGAACGTTCAATGCTGAAAGGTTGAGAGTTATCTTCGAATATATATTATTTTATACTTATCCTAAATTATTAAAAAATAATATATATAGGGATAGACGTAAGCACGACGGTCGTCCCCTTAAAATCTAAAATTATCATAGATTGGGTTCATGGCTGCTGTTTCTTCACTTTCACCCATGTGAATCTAGATTTTTTTTATAAACTACTCGTTTGATCCTCAACTTATTTTTGTGTTTGTATTTTTGTCAACTAATTATTTTTTAAAAATTATATATAATATTATGTTTCCTTTTTTTAGTCCTCGTAAGTTTGACTATTGAGTTAATGGAGTTAGTAGTGTGACATAAGCATGTAAACGAATCGAACGAACACGAACGAGGGTATGTTCATGTTCGTTCGTTTAACTTTAACATAACAAACAAATGAACACAAACAATTAAACGAACGCAATTTCTTGTTCGTCTTCATTCATTAAGAAATTTAGTTTGTTCGTATTCGTTCATATTCATTTGTTAACATAATAAACGAACACAAATGAATGAATGTAAACGAACATAAACTAACATAAAAGAACGTAAACAAACATAAACGAATGAACATAAAACTAATTGGGTTTATATTTTCTTTAATTGATTTGAGTGTTTTATTTGAGTTTAAAATTAAGTGGGTTTTAAAATATTAATGAGTTTAAGGTTAAAATTTATTAGGCTTTAATATTTCAAATGATTCTAGAGATGGGCTGAATATAAATGAACGAATATAAATGAATGAACATAAACGACCATAAATGAACAAACATAAACAAACGGATTATTGAACGTTCATTAACGCAAATGAGCAAACAAACCCTTTATTTATGTTCGTTCATTTAATTAAATGAACAAAAAATATTGTTTATCTTCGTTTGTTTAATAAATAAATGAACATAAACAAACTTCCCGCCGAACGGTTCGATGAACGTGTGGTTCTTTTATATGCCTAGTGTGACATAACATAATAATAATTTTAATCCGTAAAACTTACATATTAGATCAAATTAGTTATATTTCAAAATAATTTAATAAATTTATAAAAATTTAAAAATTCTATTAATTTAATTTAATTTATTTTAAAATAATTTAATAATAATTAAATTATGATTAGATTATTAAGATATTATGAAATTATGAAAGCATTATTACATCATTAAATTGTTTTTTAAATATTGGTAATCTATCAAATTATTTCAAATTATGCAAATTTGATAGATTATATAAGTTTTGAGGATTAAAATTATTTTTTTAAAAAGCTAGCCTTATTAAAAACCCTTTCATGGTATGATCAAACCGAAACTCAATAATGATAACGTTAGGAAAGAAGAGTGTCCATATATTATTAACCATCATATATAAAAGGTTTCATCCTTTGTACGATCCAAAAACGAAACGCCTTACAATAACCTTGATACAAACAAGAAATCCATAAACATAATTGTTACAAGTATAACAATCTGAAACGGAAAAAAAAGAAAGAAAAATCGAATTTTATTAATAAATAAAAAGTACAATTTAAAATAAAAAACCCCGAATGTAGACATAATAACGATATGAAAATTAGTTGAGTCTTGTAGCTACACAGTTTTCTTGAGACATATTTTCGATCACTCTTTGGTGCTCGAGATTTTTGGTTGTATGTCCCATGATACAACAACGAGATGATCAACGTACAGTAGCACAACTACAGAGATCAAGAACTATATCTTACTTGAGGCTATCACCGAAATTAGAGAAGAATAAAAGATTTTTTAGTTATGTTTAACATAGTAGTAGGTTTACATGGTATTTATAGAGTTTCACAGAAGAATTGGAAATAATATATTTTGAAAAATAAAGTCATTAATGAGTATTCGAATAAATTTCAGTTGTAATCAATTAATACTACATTTAGTCTTCTAATATATTTGTGATTTGATCGATCAGGGCATCCATGTCACCTACGTCATGTAAGTGTGCCCCCAACCCTGATGAGTTCGACAAGCTTGAATTTGTACCTCGTACTTACGCGTGAGACATAATCTTAACTCAAATCATTTAATAACTAGTAAGTGGGTTAATGTATATAAACAATTCTCATGCTCTTTATCCCACTAATGTGGGATATGAGTTTTTTTTTTTCATTTTTCTTACATAACACAATTCATATGTACGTCCTTACTTTGAGCATTAATTTCTCATTCATCACTCAATCGTTTTGAACATATGAGATATTGTTGTAAATATCTCATGGAATAACATATGAGATAGCATTAATTGAAAATTTACATAATACTATACTAGCAAATAACATTGAAAACTATGTAATGAAAATAACTAGTAATGTTATTAATTTGAACTTATCAATAATATTATAAAAATTAGACGAATTAAATTATGTCAAATTAAAGTAGATGTGATAAATCTTAAATTTCGATATAGGTATAGGGACTAAAACCACGATTAGACCACTTCTTTATAGGCTTTTACAATTTCATTTTTAGAGAGATCGGAGTGGAATTGTTTTAAGAATAAAAAATAAGGTCAACTTTATTTTATCAACTTTGTGAATATTGAATACATTGTAAAAGCCCTTTTGACCACGTATATTGAATTTTCATAAAGTCTTCGTTTGACCGTTGAATATTCATTAAAAAAAAATTGGTTACAGAGGATTTGTTGTTATTTTAAAGATTCGAGTTCAACTACCATATATATATATATATATTAGGGACGTTCACCACCTTAAAATCTAAAATTACTATATATTTTAAAAAATTTCTTTGTATTTTCTATTAAAAATCCGTTTATCTTTCTAAAATTTTATAAGTTCAAATCCAAATTGATTAGCAAATAAAAAAGTTTATCTTTTTATTGATCAGTATACGTCAAAAGAAGATAAAAAAAAACTTAGGCATCAAAAGAAAAGCGGGCTTTTATGATAATCGATCGATTGGGTTTTGGTCGCGGGCTGACGATGGTCACGATGGTTAGGGCGGTGCACCGCACGATGGTCGGACATTGGTTGAACGGAGGGGGAAGTGACGGGGAAGGTTTAAATTTTGCGGTGGGAGGTTAGTTTGATTCGAATAAGCCCATTTTTTTCCCAGGTCTTATTCAAATCAGACTTAAAAGAAACATTTATTATTTGAAATTATAAATAGTGCCCTAGCTAGTGGATAAGGAATGGACACCCTCGGGTTCAAATATCTATAGTAACCGAATTTTTTTCTTTCGGATTAAATCCCTGAATTCCCTAAAATTTAGGAAATCGACCCTTAAGGTTTTAGAAATTCGTAGTTTGGTTTCCAAAAATTCTAATAAATTTAAATTTAAAATAAACTAGAAATTTGGGGTGTGACAATATGTTTGGGGTGTAACGAAATAAATTTATTCAAGATTATCAGATGTATTTGATATAGTATGTGTTGGAAAAATTGTGATAAATTAAAATTTTTGAGGCATATTTTACGGAGGTGTCGGATTAGAACTTTGTAGACGAAGAACAACGTGAAATGACTAGCCGTGAATGTTTAAGCGTAACATGCATATGTTATTAGTACTTTAGTAGATTGGGTGGAGGATGGTTGGTTGATGTTATTTTCTATCTGTACATATGTTATTATGTTACATCATAAGAATGGATCAATAATCTGGACGACGGTCACATTCTTGAAAATTTTAAATTTAATGTATAATTTAATTTCTTTTGATAATATATTTTTTTGTTTTTAAAATTTTATTAGTCCTTCTCTTAATTTAAGTCTGTGATTGTTTATGATCATATGCAATTTTTAGTTTGAGATGTCGTGAAGTGTGTCTAAGTTTAATGATTTGTGGTGAAAGCCAGGAGGAATGCTAAAATTAAAGCATAAATCAATTTATGCGTACGTGCTTCTGTAGCCGCATAAAATAAATTTCATTAATGGTGGACGAACAATCATAATAGTAAATTAAATTACATCGTAGGAATTAAGGGACTAAAACTCTGGATTGAAAAAAGTACAAGGACTGAAACCAAAATAGATAAGGAAAATGAGGGACGTGGAATATAAGTAAAAGACGACGACGTTTAGTAAGCAAATGCTGAGGGCGTTATCGTCTATTAATTGTAGGTTATCCTCTCCCTCCTCTGGTTCTCACAAAAAGGCCACTTACTTGCAATCACAATCCATTTCCCATAGAAGTTTAGGGGGTTAAAAATGGCCCTTTCTGTTTCTTCCCTGGCATCATCCCTTTCGTCTCTCTCGTTTTCTTCTCAGATTTCCCGGAGTCCAAACAGCATTTTGATTCCTCAACCGAAAAACCTCCCCGTTTCTCTCTCCCCCAAACCCACCCGTTCCCTTTCCATTGCCGCCACTGTGGCAGCCCCGGTCGAAGCGGAACCGGTTGAGAACCTCAAGAAGTACGTTAAGTCCAGGCTCCCTGGTGGGTTCGCGGCTCAGACAATCATAGGGACGGGCCGTCGGAAATGCGCCATTGCTCGTGTGGTTCTCCAGGAAGGCACTGGGAAGTTCATTATCAACTACCGTGACGCTAAGGTAAAATTGGACTCGTCGGTTTCTGTGTGCTACTAAGAATTAATTAGTTGTCTTTCAGGTGTTTGATAGTGTGTCTGTATTGGGCTAATTCAACTTGAAGAAAAGTTAAAACCCAAAGACAATCTAACAAGTCTGATTAACATCCTTATTTGACGCAGGAGTATCTTCAAGGGAACCCGTTATGGCTGCAGTACATAAAGGTTCCATTGGTAACGTTGGGGTATGAGACGGGTTACGATGTATTTGTGAAAGCTCATGGGGGTGGCCTTTCAGGACAGGCTCAAGCAATCTCCCTCGGCATTGCTCGTGCGTTGTTGAAGGTGAGTGCGGACCATAGGAGCCCTTTGAAGAAAGAAGGGCTTTTGACCAGGGACTCCAGGGTGGTGGAGAGAAGAAGGTTGGGCTCAAGAAGGCTCGTAAAGCTCCACATTTTCCAAGCGTTAGGTGGTTGGCTTGGGGACTTGGATTACACATTCCTCTTACGGTTGGTTTGTAGAAAATACTTTCAGTAGCATTTCCTGATGAATTCTTGCAAAGTTTCAAAATTTTAGAACCCCCTTTTTTGTTGTAGATCTTGTTCTTGCTTGCTGCGTGAGAACATTCTCTTGCTTTTCTAGTTTATTCCCTCCTTAAGTGAGTAATATTGTAAACTTATTCTTATATTTCATTTTGCTGATCGGACAGTAAAGCCATCATTTTTAGTTTTATTATTGTTTTTCTCATTCATGCACTTTTGAGGTCGTTGGCTCCAATGACATTGGATAGGAGAGAATTTTACTGTCATTTAATTGTGAATTCGTAGATTAAATTCATGTTAGTAGTTGATAAATGCTTTTGTATACGACTTTTGAAATGCCCACTTCAAAATCATTATAGAGTTGCTTGCCACACAAAAAATTGCTTAAGAATAGAAGTATGATTAACACAACATGGTATGTATGTTTGATTTACTAAAACTTGTTTAAAATGGGGGATTTGACTCTTAATTGGACAATGAGACTCTAGAGGTAAATTGAATTATTGGTGGGGGTACAAAGAGGGGCACACAAAGGGGGCATTTAGTCTCTCATTGTCCACGTTAGCCAAACAGAACAGAAACACCAACCTATTTCAGAGCATCGGAACGATGAACTAGGAGAAACATTTTCACTTTATTAATATCACACGCCATAACCTTAACTCTCCCTAGAGACTGGAGAGATTACTCTTCTAAGGAGCTTCACTGTGACCATCATTCTAATACTGCCACCTTTAAAATGGTTGGTGTAAGGTATCGGGTGCTGGACATCCATCTTTATCCTCAAACTCTTAAGGATTACGAGGAAAGACTTGTTCAACACTGGGTTTTGTGTACCTCAAAACTCCAATCAGAGTTTCCATCATAGATTATGAGTTGTTGGATCTTGGGTCTGCTCCCGGTTATACCAATTTTGTTCTTTTATGACTGCCCCCATCCTCGTGGAGTCTTGGAATCTTCACTTGCAATTCTTCAAAAATAAGATTTCTTAATCTTTGCCTTGGTAATAGCAATGGTGGGTCTGAATTTCTAAAGCAAAAAGGCTTAGTTTGGTCAATGGTCTTAATCTTATTTATGAACACAAAACAATGGTCAACTTTATCCATCTATGACCCTGTCAAATAAGCAGTTTGCATGCATTACTGCCAAAACTCAGAAGAATCCAGGATTTCTAGAATAATTGCACCACCTAAACTCTGTCTAATAATAATTGCTCTGAGACAGGTTGTTTCTAATATGTTTTGCTAATATGGACGATGAGATTGTAGAGGTAAATTGTGGAAGATGAAGTAAGGAAGTAATAACTTTTGAAAGATTGAACGAGTTTTACCCTAAATAAAAAAAAACGTGTCAAAAAATTATTGATGAGGTACAAAGAAGGGCACAAAAAGGAGGCAGAGGATTTCTGTTGGAAACTATGGGGTTTAAGCTGAAACGCCCATCAACCTCATCAACAGACTCATCCAGAAAGAGGCTTTTTTTTTTTGAAAAAAAAAATTCAGGGTGTTTAATTCCTGAAGTGAAAATGTTGTATAGGGAGTTATATTGTGGAGATCGAAGAAAGGGAGGATAGCCTGTGCCTGGTTCTGACCCAAACTCATGTTTGAAACCCATTGGGCAGGAGAAATCTGGTGGGGGTGGAACCGTTTCCTTTAATGGGCTTACTCACCAGCTAGTGGAAGAGAGCAAATTGACGTCCAAGAGGAAAAAGGATCCTTCTTTGGGCTTTGGCACCTGTTGCTTTCATTTCTTCATTGATTGTTCCACAGTTCTTTACTAATGCAATTCAAGCTTTCTTCAAGGATGAGACGCTCATACGCACTCTAGTTCAACTAAAATCTTTTTCCTACTTTCATGTAGAATTGGTATAATTATTTTGCATGATTACACCTTTGCAGATGTTGTCCAATATGTCCTTTGAGGTTTTTTCCTTGTTTATACTATTATCTATGTTGATAACCATCCATATTATGTTTCATATTCATAAAGTTTAGGTTTATCGGTGGTAATTTACTACTAGTTTCTTAAATCAAGAACTGATGTAGCAATTGTTTTGTATACTCATGTCCTGCAGAAGTTGCATCATCCTTGTTCTACATCGGTCTCGGGATGTTCCTGCTTGTGATTGATCATGTTTGTTGAATCAAAATAGAGTAAAAACTCCTAATTGATCAAAAAAAAAAAAAACTCTCTTTAGAATAATCTCACAAAATTGCAAAAGGGAAGAACTCTTAAGAAAGCTTTCAAATGCTTATAATTAAGCTTTTGATTGTTGGATGATAAAACTCAAATACAAGTAGGGTATTTATAGGTTACAAGAAACAATCTAAACCACTCATTAAAATAAACACTAAATAATCTAAACCATTGAAATTAAAACATGAGAAAAATACTTAATTTTCACCTAACTAAATTGATGTAAGCAATGACATCAAAACTAAATTGATGTAAGCAATGACATCAAATTAATTTAGGTGTGAACATATAGGCTAATATTGAATTTTCAACACTCCCCCTCAATGTTAGCCTCCATTCTTTGAATCACGCCATGCTGACGACGAAAATGTTCAAACTTTCCAACACTCAAGCTTTTTGTAAACAAGTCAGCAATTTGTTCATCTGTCTTGATTTGCCTCATCTCAATCTCTTCTTGCAAAACTTTTTCCCTAACAAAGTGGTAATGTACTTCCACATGTTTAGTTCTTGCATGAAAGACAGGATTCTCCGCTAGCCGAATTGCCGATTGGTTGTCACAATACAACGGAATTGCATAATCTACTGGTTGATGTAGATTATTCATCAACTGTATCAACCATGTACTCTCTTGAGCTGCCATTGCTGCTGCTCGATACTCAGCTTCAGTGGTTGACAATGATACCGTTGGTTGTCTTTTGCTACACCAAGAAATTGTTCGGAGCCAAGCTTAAACACATACCCAGTTGTTGATCTCCTGGTGTCATGATCTCCTGCATAATCAGCATCACAATAACCAACTAACTTGCAGTCTTCACCTTTCTTGTACAAAAGACCATAGTCAATTGTATTCTTCACATATCTCAGTATTCGTCGAACTGCTTCCAAATGAGGCTTCTTTGGATTTTGCATATACCGACTCATCACAC